>NC_069079.1:118160570-118800212 GCF_025698485.1 Gossypium arboreum | reverse complement strand
TCCCCAATCCTCGAGCAGGAGCAGTCAACAAGCAATGAAACACCTACCTTGCACTACATCGATTATCAGACCCGGGCTGCGGAAACAATGAAAATATAACATATCCCCTAAAGAGCCATCTGTTAATCCAGGACAGAAAACAGGAATATTGTTCTGGAAAATACAAATAAATAACAAAAATGAGCATAGTTAAGGAATGGATAACTGCGCAGATCATCATATCTTCCCAATGCAAGTAGTTCAATCAGTAAAACAATATCTTCACAATGCAATATTTCATAATAGGTTACACATATACGACTTCAATGGGGGCATAGTTAACGAATGGAGGCTAAATTGGCAATAAAACTTGCCTTGTATGCCCAGTAGAGGTATGAACTTCCGTTGTTTATTTCTCGTCCCAAACGTGCAATTAACTTTGATGGAGTCCACAATACATTCTGTAAAATCGAAAACAAGAGGTAGGAGGATATCCATATCTAGATATGGATAGAACATGGATGCTGGATGCAAGTACTTCAAAAAAAAGTGCAGCAACATGTGGTATAACATAACAGAATCTACGTGTGCGTGAAATTACCTCTTCAAGTTGTTCCTTCAACATCTGATCAAGAATTGGAATGATCCAATCCTCAAATTTGCAGTAATTGTCATTAGGAACCAACAAGTTACCAATGCGATTCAATCCTCTTGAACGTAACTGAGCACCAGGTAGCGAAAAATCACCCTTATATGTTGGAGCAAGACACTTTATAAGATCTTCTTCTATGCCACCAGTTGTTGTAACTATGACATCTACCTACAATCCAGAAACACACGACGAAGGATTATGAATAAAATATGTATCCCGAAATACCAGTTCTACACAAAAGAAAGTCCGATTTGGAACTGACCATGTGGTGCTCGGTAAGATATCGAACAGTGTCTCGAACACCAGATGAAATAAGATTTGATGTGAACCCCAAAAACACCTTGGATCTCACAGATTCTCTGTAGGTAGGATCCTTCTCCTCTTCACTGCTGTCCTCAGCTATAGGCTCATCAGAAAGCCTCCAATTTGACTTATTGATCAAGAATAATTTTAATGAATTTAGCTAACAACCCAACATCCAAAACATTAATGCTACGTTTGGGAACATATAGATTATGAGATTTAATACGCTTATGTAATTTTGAGAAATAATCATAAATATTACATTTCCAAGTGAAAAAAAAAAAACTAAAAAGAAAGGAAACCAACCATCTCATTGACAATTTGAATAGCTTCTCCAAAATTGGAAGCATGAAATCCAGAGGAAAGCATGGATTTAAGAAGTCTGGAGTAGTTTACACCTTGATTGAAATCATAACCTTCGATTCTAGTACAAATTCCTTCAAGGGAATCTGAGCCTTTGAAAACTGCTGAGTGTGCAGACTTTATAAGCTTATCATCCATGATCTCCTTTTACCGCCTTTCGTCCTTCGCCAAGAAAACTGTCACCGGAGGAAGAAGAAACTCCATATGATTAGCTTTAATACTTAGAAATGCAACCATAAGCGGAAATGAAAAAGAACACTACACTGTCACTGAAAGGTTACTCAACATACCAATGCGTAGATTGGTTTCCTGTATCAAGAATGCTAATTGGCGGGGCAGTGGTGCTAGTTTGATAACCGATACACCGATGGTTTAAACTATAACTAGATTATGGGAGGCAATCAAAGTGGTTCTAATAACAAGGGTAGAATATAAAAACGGTGACTAAATTATTACCTTCATTTTATTTTAATCATGAATTATTAATTTTTTTCAATTTAGTCATTAAACTTTTCGAAAGCAGAAGCTGATGTAAGTTTTTTATTAGTCAAATAATAAATTTAGTACATTAATATTTATATATTCTATTAATTTAATCCAAAATGTAAAATAATCAACAAATTTAACTCTCAATATTTACAAGTTTTATCGTTTTAATTTGAATTCTAAAATTTTAATAATTAAGGCCTCAAATTTAAGAAAAAGTCATTAAATATAATCTTTGAATTACTATCAATAAAGATTGGCCATTTCATTAAATTCATTAAATTAGAACTAAATTGATAATTTTATAAATTTTGAGGGCTGAATTTATTAAATTTTCTAAAATTGAATTTTTTAAAATATTTTATATTTAAGATCAATTTAATAAAATATGTAGATATTGATAAGCTAAATTAATTATAAAACTAATTAAAAAACCCATAATGATTTGAAAAACAAAACAAAGACAAATTGCGTAATAAAACTAAATCTTTTCGCATGGTGAATCTTCTAAAATCTTATATTACATGAGCTTTTTTTTTAAAGATATAAAGATAATTTAAAATTATAATAGATAAATTAAAATATTTAAATTATAATACACCCTATTAATTTTAAAATGATATGAGGATTGGTATCACATACCAAAATTTAAAAAGAAAATTATTAATCAATTGGAGTTTTTAAATTCTACGAGCAGTGTTTGATAAGTATATTATAGGGTCTAGTAAAAAAAATTAATTACATAAATAATATGACACTTATGATACTTTCAATCCATTTGTGGAATCTAAAAAATTCCAATGACAATGTATTAATTATCAAATTTAAAATGGGTTGATTCTGTCCACTGTCAATGGAGTTCTTTAATTCCACAAACAATGTTTAGTACATGACACGTGTTTATTTTAATTTATTTTAATTTTTTAATATTCCTTAAAAAGACACATGACATCATTTCACTTCCACTAGTGGAGTTTTTTTAATCTCCCCAATCCGACCTAGACGTTAGACCTGAATTCAAGAAATTACATCGGTCACCGAGATGACCTAGTATGATCGGAGTTTTATAAAACGGTTATTTTAGAAAATTTGTTTATTTTAAAAGAAAACTTAGCCTATTATAGAAAAACCTAAGAGTTAACAAAACCAATTAATTTTAATATTTTTTTGGTAACGGTGACTATTTTAAAATTTTAATTAATTTCTATTTTATTTATTATTCGAATTTTCCTTATACTCTAGCAACGGAAAAGTGATAATAATTTATATTTTTAATAAAAACAAAGTTCATGTATAACTAATTAATATTCATGTTAATATCTTAAAATCAATTTAAATGGCATGCATACTAAAAGAAAATGAAATCTTAAGTCTCACGCCACAAATTAGATAAAATACTACAGTTTTGAAATAACAAAAATTATAAAAATACACCTAATAATTCAGTGTAAGCTATGAAGCTCAGTGTGAGTTCCATTATAAACAAAATCAATACAATATTAAATGGAGTAAAAAATAAACAAGTGTGAGCAACAACCCAATTGGATAAAGCACCCCCTTGAAACCAACGGGGGAGATTAGCATGACTTGAACTTGGAAAACAAGGGGGAAGGGAGAATGCTTAACTAATTAGGTTACTGCCTATACTTGTTTATTTTTTTAATTCATTTAATATTTATTTTAAGGGTATTCTTCATTCTAGTTTGTTGAAATTAAAAAGAAAAAAAAATTGAGATTATTTTTTAGTTATTTATTTCATCTAACCCTCTATATTTTTGGGTGTTGTATTTTAACTCCGCTAACAAGTGGACTAGATAATTTCCTTTTAAAATTTAATGCATTCATTTTTTGTTTTATTTCAAATTTAAAACATAAAATTTATTTTAAATTCAAGATAAATATAAAATATATTCAATATAAATGGATAAATATTGAAATTATATGTAAACTTTGGTCCGATGCTAATGTTATATATGAACTTTTATTTTGTGTGATTTTATACATAAAATTTTTATTTAATTCGATTTTCATAAAAAAATTAACACTATTGTCGACTTAGCATAATTTTACATTGATATATTGAATAAATAAATAATTATATTAATTTAATATAAAATTAAATATATGTATTTATTCCTTTAAATATGCAAGTTGAATCAAAATAATTTTACATTGATATATTGAATAAATAAATAATTATATTAATTTAATATGAAATTAAACATATGTATTTATTCCTTTACATATCAAGTTGAATCAAAATACTAACATTATTTCTAGCAACAATTACATTTGGAGTCCAAGTGCTATTATTGCAGAGGTGAAGTAAATTTGGAACATAAATTCAACATCATCTATACTTTTTCTTAAATTCTATTTTTTTTTTTTGTTTAAGAAAGAAAATAAAAACCTGTTCGGCCATCACATACGGTGCTCCGCCATCAGAAATCGGAAATCGTTGGATTCTCAACCGGTGGAATAAGGTCGAACATTTAGAATAGATCTGATGCTCGAAATTTGAAGGGAAAAGTTATTTGCATGTTTGAGACTGATTCTTTTTAAATAAAATAAAATTCTATATAGGATTTGGGGGGAAAAAATTAGCGACTCCAAATATGAAATGAAATAAATTCAAAATAATAAAATAAAATAAATTTTGGTTTAATTTTTTCTTTTTAAATATTAATCTCATTATAAGTTGTTATCATATTTGCTCTTTTTGATATAAAGCTTCCCCAACTTTTAAATAGGAGAATAATATACCACATCATTGGTGACATGGCAAGTTGACTGGTGAAGTGGCAAGTTGATTGACTTTGACCAATCATTGACCGATGTTCATCGACAAGAAATCATTAAAATTATAGAAAATTATTTTAAAATGAATAAACTTGTAAAAATTATAAAATTACCAAACAATTATTTAGAAAATTTTAATTTTATATAAAATATATAGTTTTTTAAAAATATTAAAAGTTGTAAAAAATTTGTAATAGCCAATTTCAAGAATGTCAAAATAGTGGTTCAAGACCATCAAATTTGACAAATGAACTTGTAGATTATATTATTTAATATTTACGAGCCAAATGTAGTTCTTAAAAGATTTTGAAATAGTAAATTGTGTTTTATAAATATTTATTTGACCAAGAAATTGAGAAAAAGAGGTATCAAGATCTCGGTGTTACAAACCGAGCCATAAACATTTTTATGAATATTTAAGAAGTGTCAATAAAGTAGTATTAAAATTTCGTTAGAAAATTTTGACGTTTGGATGATTAATTAAATAAAAAAGACTAAATTAGAAAATATGTAAAAGTTGCAAAAGGATTAAATAGCTCAATTGTCAAATGAGGAAGGACCTAAAGTGAAAATAAGCCCAAAGGAGATATTTTGGGCGGCAATAGCTGAGAAAAATCAGGAAATGTGTGAAATAAGGGCAAAATTAGAAAATTGCCAAAATTAGCTAAATAAAAATAGGACTAAATTGGAATATCTAGAAT
Organism: Gossypium arboreum; assembly: GCF_025698485.1. Lineage (NCBI taxonomy): Eukaryota > Viridiplantae > Streptophyta > Magnoliopsida > Malvales > Malvaceae > Gossypium > Gossypium arboreum. The sequence goes on along the minus strand of NC_069079.1, from coordinate 118,794,929 downwards.
TCTCTTTATTTCTCTTCATATTCATCAGCTAAAAAACAGCCATGGAGGAGGGTTCAAGCTGGTTTTCATACTCTAGCTTCATGTAAGTTTAATTCTTGCTTTCTCCTTGAAATTTTTATGTTTTTGGACTTTTACAATTGGGTCCAACTTACTATCTCATTAGTTTTTGATTTCATGGCTAATTTTTAAAGTTGTTATGGATGAGTGCTGGAAGTATATGATTAATGAACATATAATTGAAGCTTTAATTTTGATATATGATGATTTTATTAAGTACAATTGATGGAAATTGATTTTAGGACCTAATTGTAAAAGAGTTTGGAAATAAGGTCTAGTGCTAAAATTTTAATTTTAAAGGGTTATTAAGTAGTTTAAAATGATATAATAAAGTATTAATTGAGAAAAATTAGCTCAATTGAGGGGTTAATTGAGCAAGGACTGAATTGTATGAACTGTAGAATTTGGGGCAAAATGAAAATTAACATCTTGCACTAAAACTGTTTTGGACAGCGGCAGTAGTCTAACTTTGAAAAATCACTAAAAATTGTATAAATTGAATTGGATGATGAATAAAATATTAAATTAAAACTTATTGAGTCTATTTCTTATAGAAGAAACGATGTAAGCAATGGAATTTGTAAATTATGAGATACAATAAATTTTTTAAGACAATGTCAGAATGATTTTGGGTTCCCCTATTTTTAATTTATAAAATAATAAAAAATTGGAGAAAAATAATTAGGGGCTTAAATTTATATGTTTAGAATCCTTAATGAGTCTATTTTCAAGAGAAATAAACGAGAACATCATTCGAATTCTGTACGAGGAGATAATTAATTATTAGTGAAGAAGGGTTGGAACTATAAGACAACAAAATAAGGATGACTTTAAAGAATAAACTGTGCTTATTGGTTAAACCAAAAATTCTGAAAATTTTATGGTAAGAAGATACGTGAGTCTAGTTTCAGGAAAAATTATCGGATATTAATTTAGAGTTCTGTAACTCAAGATGAAAATAATTTAGCGACTATGACACAGATAGACAGCTTGAATATTCATATAAGTAAATAGTAAAAATTATAGATAATGTTACTTACAAGTGTGTTATTTATGCTAAAGATGTGGATGGAGAGGAGGAGGAGGAAAAATATATGAATGAATCGTGTATAAATTGATCACATGCCTGATTATAATAGATAAATGTTGAATTAGAAATGATATAATGTTTTATTTGGAACATTTATTATGAAATTATGATTATCGTTTTAATATAAAAATCGAACTTGTGAGTTTATATGGCTAAATTTTAGTGATCATTTGTTAATTTTATGAATTTCATGATGTGTTATTTCATATGTATTGATGATAAAATCGTGAATAATGTAAAAATATGAAAATTGAATAAATGATCGATTTGAGCACTTTAGTTCACTAACAATATGAATTGACAGAAAAGACCATGGTTGGACCATGGCAACAAGTGATAAGTGATAGCTTCAGCTACATTTATCTGATCAAGAACAAGTGAAAGTGATAAGTGATAGCTCCGGCTACACTTATCTGATGAACAAGTGAAAGTGATAAGTGATAGCTTCGGCTGCACTTATCTGATCAAGGACAAATGACAAGTGAAAGTGATAAGTGATAGCTTCGGCTACACTTATCTGATCAAGGACAAATGACAAGTGAAAAGTGGTAGCTTTACCTGATTAGTGAAAAGTGGTAGCTTCGGCTACCTGATTAGTGAAAAATGGTAGCTTCGGCTACCTGATCAGTGAATAGTGGTAGCTTTGGCTACAAGTGACAAGTGATTTCCATGTAAAATCATATCTGGGATATGGTATCGGAGTGATAAGTGCATTTGTGTAAGACCATATCTGGGATATGGCATTGGTGTGATATGTGTATAAGATGTAAGACTATAGCTGGGTTATGGCATTTTAGTAAAAAGTGATGAATTGACGGATAAGTCCATGGTTTCACCATGGCATAATGAAAGTGAAGAGGTAAAACCATAACTGAGCTATGACATTCTAGTGAAAAGACCATAGCTCTGCTATGGCATCAGTGATTATCAGTGAAATTCAGTGCATATCGATGTAGACCAATTCCATAAGACGTTCACTAATTTGACAAAGTTTGGTAAGTGTTACATGGAATTATGTGATACAAGGAAGTACAAGTTGATAATATATGAATATAGAAGTTGGTTGATAAATGAATTCATTTGTGATTATATAATTATTCATCTTGAATGTACTGTCCATATGTGTTGATAATTCAAATGTTTTAATGAATAAAGTTCCGACATGGAATAAATTGAACACGAGACAAATAATTATGAAATTGAACTCGAAATTCATGAAAATGACGATTATTGATATATGGAGACATGAGACATTGATTTATGAATATGGAAAATGTTTGATAAATGTGTTCATTCATAATTATGGAATTATATACCTCATGTGTACTATTTGCATAAAGATGATATTTCAAATACTTTGGTTATTTAAGCTTAAATATGAAATAGTATGAAATCAAGATAAGTTGTTATGAAAATATATTTAGATTACAAAGATATGGCTGATATATGTTGTATGATTACATAACGTGAAATTGTGAATATATATATGAGAAATTTAATGAGAATTGAGCCCATACATGTTTCTTGTTATTTATATGAAGTGTACGACTGACAAGGGTGATGAAGTTATAAACAGAGAGTTACACGGGTTGAAAACACGAGCGTGTGACTCTCCAAAGTGTGAAAATTTTCTAAGTGTTGCAAAAGTTTCATATGCTTACGGTTTGGTCCCGAACCACCCCGTAGGCCCATATAAGGGACGTTAAATATATGTATGAAAGTTTTTAATTTAGAAGAAATTTTATGGCTGATTTTTACATGATTGATCATATTAAGTTCTGTAATGCCTCGTACCCTATTCTAAGCTCGGAATACGGGTAGGGGGTGTTACAAAAATTCTTTAACAAGTTGTAAACAATTGTTAAAAAATTATTAAATTGTATTTTTTTAAATGTAAAAATTTTAAAAATTGTGAATATCATTAAAAATATTAAAATTTATAAGAATTATTTTAAAAATTAAAATTTATTATAACAAAGAGAGCAATATTGTTGAAATAAAGAGCTTGCAGATTCATCCCTATGCACATGAGTTATTCATGTATTACAAGGCTAATTAGGCCTTACTGTTTAATTGAAATTTTCCAATAAAAATTAAGAAAATTTTAGCGAATGAATTAAACTTTGAATTATAAAACAAGAATTGAATTTGAATATTGAAAGCTATATTTAAGAAAAATTGTAAAAAAATTATATTTTTATGATATTCACAACTTTTAAATAATATTTGCAATTTTAAATCATTTTTAAAGAAATCAATGATTTTTACAAGTTTTACATTTTAAATAAATTACAATTTCTATATTTTTTAACAACTTTTAATGTCTTTAAATAATTCTTATATTTTTAAATAAATTTTAAAATTTTCTAAATAATTTTTTTGTTAATTTTCATAATTTTTTTAACTTTTACAATTTTAATGATTTTTGGTAAACGATTTGTCAACATCGATCAATACAGGTCAATGACCAATCAACATGAGTCAACGATTGGTCAACATCCAATCAACTTGGTCAATGTGTCATATTGTACGAGCTCAATTTAGCCCTACCCTAACCCAAACAAAAACAAACCCAATTTTAACCCAATGTCCAATACAAATCAAGCCCAAAACAAAAAAAAAACCCTAGCCCACAACCTAAACTTTTTCTCAACTAACCCTAATCCCACTTGCTAGTCGCCTCTAGCCCCTAGCGCTGGCACCACCACCGACGTCACATTAGCCATCTACTCCACCGCCCATGTCAGCACCGTTCATCCACCTGCAAGAAATAAAGACAGAAGTGACAACAATAATAAACTAATCTTGTAAAAAGGCTATATAAGCCAAGCAAAAATCATTGTACGGGGTTCCCTTTTTTTTTTTTACAATCAATAAAAAAGAAAAGTTCAAACAATCAACAAAGAACAGCAAGCAAGAAAGAAAACAAAGCTCAAAACGCATAAGGGTATTTTTATTTCCTTTTTTTTCGAATTTGTTTTGTAAATATTTATCAAAGAAAAACATTAAAAAAAAAAGAGAAGTTTACCTATTTTTTCGATTTGCCTGAACAAGGGGAGTTTTTCGACCTCCGGCCTCCGGCGATCAGTGGAAGGCGCTACGGTGGCCGATCGAAGTTCTGGCCTGCTTGGTTTCGCTGGAGAGAAAAGGGAGAGCTTGGGTTTTTTTTTTTTTAAAAGGAGAGGGAAAATGATTTTTTTCCTAAAAATTTTAACTTATATAGGCTCCATAAAACGACGTCGTTTTGGTCGGCGTCCATAAGCCCCAAAACGACGTCGTTTTGATAAGACCCGCGTGCCAACCCGACCCCCCTCAGAGGATCCCCGTGTTTTCGATAAAGGCGCTATTTGCGCATTTGCCCCTTCCGCTTTTTTTAGCTTTATAATTAAATCTTTCGTTATTTTCAATTTTGTTCAGAAATTTTGTTTTTATTTCATTTGGGTCCCTCTTAGTGTTGCGCGTTTTGGGTAGATGGGATATTGCCTATTTTGGTCCTCCCTTGTTATCTGCACGCCCAAATTGGTCATTTTCTTTGTTTTTTATTCCGAATTGGCTCCGAACTTTCATTTTAGATTCAAATTAGTCCTTTTTTGTTATTTTCAATATTTTAATTAAATTAATCAATTTAATCTATTATTATTACTTATTATTTTACTATTATTATCTAATATATTATCATTATCACTGTTATTACTTTACTATTGTAACTTAATGTATTATTATTATTATTATTATTATTATTATTATTATTATTATTATTACTACTATCTTCTAGTAACTTATTACTATTCTTGTTAGCGTATCATTATTTCTTATTTTTTTATATTATCATCGTTATTAACATATATTATTATCATTAATGTATTATTATTATCATTATTACGATTACTATTATTATTATTTTTAATGTATATATTAGCATTTATATTATCATTATTATTACTATTGTTAATATTCTCGTTACTATTATTTTATTCATTTTATTATTTATTATCAACATATTATTGTTGCTATTATTATTATTATTATTATTATTATTATTATTATTATTAACATTTTTAAATTATTGTCACTATCACTCTTTTATTTAACATATTATTGTTGTTGCTAATTTTATTATCGTTATTACTATCGTATTATTATTATTATTATATTTTCATCCATATAGATTTTCTTACTACTTATCTATTTATATTTCTACCTATTTATATTTTCGCTATTTTATTTTAAGTATTATATCTATATTTATATTTGGGTATTAATATCATTATTTCACTATTGTTATATTTTTCATTTCATTATTTTTGTCATCAATATTACTATCCCTTTTAATGGTTTCACATAATCCTTAGTCATTCACAACTAGTTTTTTATTTTCAAATATTTTTAGCTTATTCATTATTTCTCTCTTATTTTAGCTTATTCGTTTTATTTTATTTTTGCTTTTATCGTTATCGTTCACACTCGCATTTATGTTTATTCTGTTATGCCTGTCAATACCGAAATTTATATTCATTTATGCATTCTTTACCTTATTATTACAAACTTTTGTTGTATTAACCTTTACCCAATGAAAATAACTTTCTTATAAAAAGCGATACCCCGTATTTAGGACTTCGAGAAAATCGTGCCCTAACTTACTGGATTTCGATTTTTCTCGTTTAACCTAAATAACGGCATATTCTTTTTTCGCAACACGAGTTTTGAATAAAATATTTATTCTCGGAGATACGAGGTGTTGTGTCCTAACTTACTGGATATGACATCTTGTTGCCTCGAGATAAGATTTTTGCAAACAAAGGCAATATTCGGTATTTGAAAGTTCGAGATATCGTGCCCTAACTTACTGGGTTTTGATTTTTCCTCGTTTACTCTAAATAATCGAATACCCTTTTAAAAAAGGGGTTAAAATACACGAATTTTAAAAGGCAAGTTCATTCTCAAAAGTTCGAGGTGTCGTGTCTCAACTTACTGGATGTAACATTTTATCACTTTGAGACGAGAAAGTCTTTAACATTTGAGTGTTTTTCACAAAAGAGGGATCGTATTTCAAAGTCTTTCAAGTTTTCAATTTTCTACACTAAGACACTAATTAATCATCTAGGTACCAATCTTTGGGCATATCGAGGGTCCTAATCCTTCCTCGTGCGTAACCGACTCCCGAACTCATTCTCTGATTTTCGTAGACCAAAAAGTATCGTTTTAGTAAATCTTAACTTTTTTTAAAATGATTAATTTGAGGTGACTCGATCACACCTTAGCAAAAAGGATTGGTGGCGACTCCCTGTTTTTCGTTTTCAAAACCAAAGTCGACCCCGTTTTTCCAAAAAAAAATGGTTTCGACACATATCACTAGTCAACTTGCAATGCCAATTAACATACCACTTAACCAATCAATCTACCTTGTCATCGATGACATGTCATGTTCTGATTGGTCAAGTTCTTTTTTAAAAACATTAGCATTTAAGTACTAAAATGGGTAACGATATAAAGTTTCAAGTACTAAAATGAGACAAAAAATTTAGGTACTAAAATAGAAAAACCGGTATAATTCAAAGACTAAATTATGAATAAAACATTTCTTGAAATCAATTCATCGAACAAAATATGTTTAGATCTCGACAAAACATATATGTTTAAAATAATATAAAACATTTTAATCTATTTAAAACTCATAACCAATGTGACATATGAAACTGAATCATGTCAACCTCTTCTAAAGTTTATGTTAGAAGTACAACAAAGTATATATTACTCTCATGATGGTTCGTGTTGACTTAAAAGTAGTTGATAAGTAACAAGTTAAGTAATAACCGATATAGCACCTTTTACCCAGTCCGGTTGCCGAACCCAAGTTACAAGATGTTACAACAGTTAACAGAATAGTTCACATAAATTTTTGATGTTAATATTCAATAAATCAACAAAACATTTTATAATTCAAGTATAATATGAATTACAACCAAAACTGAGCCTCAATCAAGCTTGCAAAGCTCTTGAACTAACTCGAAAACAATTCAGGACTAATTTGAAACTTTTACAAAAAGATAGATAAAAAGGAAAAACAGGGGTCATACAGCCATGTGGTCAGGCCGTGCAACATGCTAATACTGTGTCTAATAGGTCACACGTTAAAATAAAATATTTTTAACACATTAAAAGTACATTAAATAATATTTATATTAAAAACACTACCATAAATATAATAAATGTTTTATTATATCAAAAACACTACCATAAATATAATAAATATTTTATTATATTAAATATAAATTTTATAATTTTATATTTTGAGTTGAGTAATTTTCTTTTTTAGGTTTTGGATAATGAAATTAATTATCATTGAAATAGTGATTTAATATAAATATAAATATAAATATAAATATATATAATTATTATTTAACATTTATAATTAATATAATATCTTTTTATAACATAATATATATTTGAACCGGATCAAACTCAAGCCAAAAGAACGTAAAAAGGGGGGCTGGCATGGGCCCCAGCCCCCCCTAAAATGTAAAATTATTTTTTAGGCACTTAAATTTTTTTAAAATTTTTAAATTAGCATTTTGGCCCCCTAAAATTATAAAAATTCGATTTGATCATTTACAAATTATAAATATATAAACTATAAAAAATTAAAACTTCATCCGGCCCTCTTAAAAAAATTTTCTAGCTTCACCATTGCCAAAATACAACCTATATAAAATATGAATCTTAAATTTCATTTAATTTATTTTTCAGACATTATATTTTCTCTAAACTTTCTTATTTTTCGGGGGTCAGCAAGGTGTTAAAAAAGAGGAGACACTCTCGTGTTATATTGAACAGTATTTAAGTTACAAAATATTGCCTTTAAATAGTATTATCTATGACAGTTAAATGTCACAAAATAGAGTGACGCAGTGGAAGTATGGATAGTCTGTAACCCGCAGGAGGGTTTTATTTTTTCCACATATAACTATTCAATTTCGCTAAGAACCATTGATGTGGGCCACCCATGGGTCACTGGGCTGAGGGCATCGGTTTTCTCTGTTTGAGTTTTACTCAATTTCCTAACTAATAATATTAGAAAAATAGTAAGTACTCGTAAAAAATGTAAACACTGATTTTATATTATTTTTTTAATAAACAATATTTGTAATTTTCACCGTCATGCACCAAGGTGAAGCTTTTAAAGAGGTTGCAGAGTTTATGAATGCTTAATATCTCAAAATAGTTCGAGTTTGACTCAAAACTTAACAATGAATGGTGCATTAGTAACTCTCCCTGTGCATTTAAACAAGCAAATTGCTGCAAATTCTTCAACCATCAGATGGGTGCATTAGGAGAGGATAATGGTTCTAGGACCAAATTTATGCCCGGGCCCAAAGCTCACAAAACCAAACCCAAATACACTACACAGCCCAACTAATTTATGCCATGACCCAATACAAGAAACCATCCACTACCTCCATCACCCCCACACCCTACTAAATCACCCCACTAAACCATCCCACTAACTCCATCACCCCACTTGCCACTAACTCCATCACCCCACTTGCCTACAAAAAGAAAGGGCAATCAGTTGTAAAAGTTGGCTATAAAAGCCATTCAAAACTATTGTAAAAGGGGGGTTCTTTTTTGGAGATTAATCAAATATCAAAGCAAAAGAGGTTTTCTTTGTCTATTCTCGTTTTAAGTTCTTTGTTTGTTTATTGTTTTCCTTTCAATTTTATTTTATTTTCTTATACGAAAGTAAAAATAAAAGGAAGAAGCTTACCCATTTTAGAATTACCGAAAAATGGTTTTTTTGAGGTCCCATTGTCAGTGCACGGTGGGCCCGATGATGGCCGTGGGGTCCGTGATCGAGCAAGGCCGGACCGATGGCCAGATTTAGAAGGGAGGGAGAGAGTTATTATTATTATTATTATTATTATTATTATTATTATTATTATTATTATTATTATTATTATTATCATTATTATCATTATTGATTTATTATTATTATTAGAAACATATTTTTATTTTTATTATTTTTATATTATTATTTTTATTAATATATTATTATTATTATTGTCTTCTATTTTATTGTTGTTATTATTATTTTAATCGTTATTACTATGTTTATGGTTATTGTAGCATTATTCTATTATTACTATTATTATAGTTAATTAATTCTACATTTTCATTACCCTATATATTTTCTTTTTATATTTGTTTTATCCTTCCATATGTATATATATTATTGTTTTCACATTATTATTTTTATGTATAGATCCTTTCTTTATCTATGTATATATATATTATATTTTCATATATACAATTTATTTCTTTTGAAGCCCGTTTTAAAACTATACTCATCTATTTTGACTTTTTCTTATTATTAATATGTGTATTATAGGAATCCTTTTTCCTATTTTTTTCTGTTTTATATATTTATATAATTGTTTTATTTCTTTTGTTTGTACCATTATTAACATGTTACCACTACCATTTTATTATTTGTCATTAAATCTTTTTTTTTTGCCACTATGTTTTATTGTTAAAATGCACTGTTCAAAGCTTATTATGGTAATGTTATTTGCATGTGACATACCATTATTTTCGTTTTTTTAAATTTTAATTGCCCAAATTAATTTATTCACAGATTTATTCTCAATTGTTTTTAAAATAATGGCAATGTTTGGTATTTAAAGACTTTGAAGAATCGTGCCCTAACGTACTGGGTTTCGCTTTCTTTATTTGTCTTGAATATTCGGATATCCTCTTACCAGTTCACTCTAAAAAATTTTCAAAATAAAGGCAATGGTCGGTATTTAAAGAATTCGAAGAATCGTGCCCTAACGTACTGGGTTTCGCTTTTGTTTGTTTTGAATATTCAATATCCTCTTAAGGCTAAAACGCACGCTTAAAAGGCAAGCTCACAATTGAGGGTAAAAATCTTGTGTCCTAACGCATCGGATGTAATGTTTTACCTTGAGGTGAGATGGTCTTTAATACACATTTGACTTACCTAAATGTTTTAAAAGCCAATAAAAGGAGGATCGCGTTTTGAACTCTGTCCAAATCTTTAATTTTCGACATTAAGACACTAAATAATCAATCAAGTACCAATTTTGGGCGTGTCGAGGGTGCTAGTCCTTCCTCGTACGTAACTGACTCCCGAATCGGTTTTCTATTTTCGCAGACCAAAATCGTCGTTTTGGAAAATTTATTTATTTCTTAAAAACGACCATGTTTTGAGGTGATCCAATCACACCCTATTAAAAACGATTGGTGGCGACTCCCAACTTTTCATTTTCAAAAGTCGATTTCTCGTTTTCAAAAAAAACGGTTTCGACAGCTTGGCCACTCCACTGATGAATCAGAGAGTCGAGCTGTAAATTGATTGTTTTCTGTCTTCTTGTCAAAAATTGGAAATTTGGTTTTTAAATCTACGATCCTCTCATTGCATTTTCTGTGTCTTTGTCAGTTTTTATCATGTGGGTTTTACTTTATTTGTCGAGTCTTTCAATATATTCTTGCATCGTATTGCATGACCGTTGTGGTCACACCTTTTAAGTGAGAGTGAGGAACTATGTCTTCGTGAGGTTTTCACCTCCGCATGGGCTAGGGGATCGCTTCCGGGATACGTCCGTACCTATGTCATCGTAAGGTTTTCACCTCCGTATGGCCATAGGGAAATGTATCCCCCTGAACCGAACTTGGTCCATATGAGCCTATAATAGGTGAGGATTGAGGAATCTACTGGTTCAGGTACCCCTTTCTTTAGAATTGAACCACATATAGTAAACCCTAGGAGCCTACCCTAGTTAAGGCTACGCCAAACCTTAGTGGTTACCCAGATAGGTGTTCTAGGTTGTTTATTTCTCCTGTACTAACGTGTTTCATTTTGCTTATGTTTGCATCATATTGCATAGCATTTTCATCATAAAAAGGAGGTGTCGATTCACGGTTCGGTTACTAATAGAAAGTTTTGCCATGGAGAGCGAATTCCTTGATAAAGTGGAGGATAATGTGGTTATCCGGAAATGGTCAGAGAGCACACGATCAGAAAAGGGCGGCAGAGTTGGAGAAGGCACTACACCAGCATCGTAGCCGTAACTCGGTAATAGAATTTAGCGCCAAGCCGTATATGTAATCCATTTTATGTAAAAGATTTTGTTTTCCAGTAAATTTTTCTAAATGGAATTGAACCAGAGTCGACGTCTTCTTTTGCATTCATCCCATGCATTTGCATTACATCACATTATGTGCATTAATTCAAAAATGAACCCTATTAACTAGAGGTTATTTCTAGTTACCCTGGAACATCGCTATTACACTCGAAGAAAGACAAAAGCCATGGACCAAAGATTGGAAAGACTTAAACAACTTCAAAGAGAGATGCAAGTCCAGTTACAAAGTCAAATGCAAGAGCAACTGGCGAGGGTACGGCAAGATATAAGAGACCAAGTGCTAGAGTTTCAAAGTAATATGATGAATCAGTTGTCCCAACTGCTGACTAAGGGGCTAGGAAAAAGGAAAAGCTCCATGATCAATGCTGGAGAGGACAATGATGAGCCTCTCTACCCCGCGGGTTATACCCCGACAAATGATCAGACACCACCTGAGGTGTATACACGAAGGCCGTCTATTACAATTAGGCCCCAGCAGTTTCAGGCCGATGATTCAGCGCCTCTGAATTACAAAAACGGTTCAGGCGCTAATCCGAAGAATAATTTAATTAATCCCATTATCTCCGATCTCGATGAAGAAACAGAAAAGACAAGGGTGGAGCTCTCAAAACAATTAGAATACCGATGCAAGTGGTTAGAGGAAAACTTTAAAACAATGGAAAGTGTTGACTATTACTGTGGAATTGATGCTAAGGATTTGAGCTTAGTTCCAGATTTAGTGCTTCCCCCTAAATTCAAAACTCCAGAGTTTGTAAGGTACGACGAGACTAGCTGTGTAACGCCCCAATTTTCGGGAATTCTGTGAATGTTGGCATAGGTTTAATTATGTTAGTGGGCCTTTAGAAAGCCCAAACTTAAGATAAAACCCGACAATTTTAATTAATTTTTGTTCCATAAGAAAAAGGGGGTGAAATTCTGAAATAGGACCTATGTGAAAATGTTTGAAAATGCTATAGGCTAAATTGAAGTGGCCAAATAAATAGGAGTGCAAAATAGGAGGATTTGCATGACAAACCTCCCATTTTACATGTAGTGGCTGGTCATCATGTTGTTGTAGACAAAATGTACACTTGATATCCATAATTTATGGTACAAATTGATACAAATTGATAATAGGTTAGGTAAATGTTTCATGATAATAGGTTAGGTAAATGTTTCATGATAATAGGTTAGGTAAATGTTCCATGATAATGGGTTAGGTAAATGTTTCATGATAATGGGTTAGGTAAATGTTTCATGATAAGAATATCATGTCTTTTGTATTAAAGAATTAAATGGATGAAATATGAAGTTTTATTAAAAGAAAAAGGGGTGAAAAGAACAAAGTTTTGTCCATCTTTGTTCATCATAGCTGAAAATTAGAGAAGAGAAAGGAGAGGAGAAAGCTCTTGAGTATTCGGTCATTAGGAGGAGAAAAATTGAAGGTAAGTTCTTGGTACCTTGCTTCTATTTTGAGGTTCATGAGTTCTTCTTGATTCTACCTTAACTCTTGAAGTATATTTTGATTTTCGGTTGTGTTGTGAGCATTTGGTCATGAATTAAAATGAAGGAAATGGTTATTGTTTCATGTTCTTTTGATGAAAAATGGAAGATATGTGAAGTTGAGCCAAACAAATGAGCATGCATGTGCCTTAGATGCTAAAGGGAAAAATCGGCTAACATGTTGTGCTTTGAAATGATGAAATGGAGATTATGCTTAAGTAAAAATCATAGATATGTGATGATTGATTGGTGATATACATGTTTAAATAACATGCATGCAAGATAGGTGTATGAAAGAGTGATTTGGTAATAAATCTGCTTGGGACAGCAGCAGTAACGTGACTTTGGAAAATCACCATAAATTGTGGGAGATGAATTAGAAGCTGAATAAATTATGTGATTAAAGCCTATTGAGTCTAGTTTCTAATGAAATAAACAAGAACATATTTTGAATTCTGTACAATGAGAAATTTGATTCGTAATGAAGAGTGGTCAGATTAGTCAAACAGTGAAACATGGGAAACTTTGAGAAAAATCTGGTATTGATTGGCTAAACCAAAATTCTTAAAATTTTATGGATAAAAGATATATGAGTCTATTTTCAGGAAAATTAACGGCACTTGATTTGGAGTTTCGTAGCTCTAGTTATAAATAATTTAGTGACTGTTGCTCAGGAAGACAGCTTGCAGTGAAATTATGATTATGTGGTAAACATTGACAAAAATTTGTTAATGAGTTGCTTATTGATTTCTTATAAGCTTACTATGATCTGTAGGTGTGGTTGGCCGAATATGGTATGAGGTTAATATGTAGTTCATGTTTGAATAGTTAGATTAACGTGTTAGTAATCCAATTGTAGGCAGTTCGTGTGTGTGGATCTCAAATCAAGATATCGTCGCAAATGTGTGTAACTAACACCCTCTTTCTTAGTCGGATCGGCAAAAGCGAAAAGTCAAATGCCGAAAATCGGTATTTTCTAGATTTATGAGTGTCGAATGCTCGTGAGGTAAATCGATTAATGTTTTTGGTAAGCTGCAAAATTTGGACCGCAAAGTGCATGATTTACGTGCCCTCGATATTTTTGGGCTTAATGAGCCAAAATTGGAATGATGGGCCAACAGGTCCAATTCGGTAAGAACCCTCGGACGTGATTCGTTAGTACGTGAAAAGTAGGAATATGCATGAAAAACCCTAAAAGCAGCTAAATTACTATAATACCCTATGTATGGAAAATTACCGTTATACCCCTAGGTGCAAAATTACCAAATACCCCTAGGGTTAAATTGACCTAAATGCATGTTTGATCGTTGTTATTTACTGCATGCCATGTTGTTATTATCGATGCATGGGATTGGGATATTGACGGAGGAAGTATCGAAAGTGGCTTGTCCACGATTGGAGGCTTTGCCTCAATTTATCGTTAATCGAGCAGCAAGGTCAAGAATGTGGAGTGTTGGCCAGGTGGGTTGAGCTATTCCCACATGGAGTGTATGGCTGGTACGGGTGGAGTGTAGTGGTTGGTGGGTTGAGTAGTCTCCCAAATGGGCTTGCATATGTTTCTCGATGTTGCATGTATTTTGAAATGGGCCTATGGGCCATCATTATCTGAATAAGGGCTAAGGCCCGCTTTATTGTAATTTGAAAAGGGCTCGCCCAAGACCACTGTTACCCAAATGGGCTTGCATATGCTTACTGATGTTGCATGTATTTACTAATGTTGCATGTATTTTGAAATGGGCCTATGGGCCATATCATTATCTGAATAAGGGCTAAGGCCCGCTTTATTGTAATCTGAAAAGGGCTCGCCCAAGACCACTCATACTGAATGGGCTTAGGCCCAATAGGCTTGAGCTGACTTGGGCTTTGAATGGGTTTTCCTTACACACTGAGTTTCCCCAAACTCACCCTTTTTATTTTCATCCACGCAGGAAATCCCCAACCATAGTGGGCTTGGAGCTGTCCACCCATTCTGAAAGTTTGATTTTCTTCTGGTGAACTGGACATCCTTTTAATTATGTTTGAGGTTTTGGGCTTTGTAATAAGGCCGCTTATTTATTTTTGATGGTTTTTTTATATGTTTTATTAAGATAGGTAATATTTATTTTAACTGTTGAAATTGGATAGCTTTAGGGCGCGTTTTCAAAAACAACAGTTGATTTCAAAATAACACGACAACAAGCAAAGCTTCCGCAATGAAAGTATTTTCCAAAATTAATCACTTTTCCTAAAAATGACTTAATCAAATCGGTTTCCTAGAAATATCCATGACGTTAAGGTGTGGCAATGGCAGTATGCATGTCTAGGATTGGATCCGAAGGGAGCTTGGTACTTAAGCAGTCCGATGGACTCACCACCTCTTTTCCAGTTTCCTACCTGGTGCACAGCTTCCTTTCACTTTAACCCTTAATGAATTAATCTTTTGAACATCAAGTACGATTTTCTGGACTTAGAATGGAAATTTTTTTTACGTTTTGATGTGGCATGCCGGATCCGGCCATAACTTCTGGGCCGGGTTTGGGGTGCTACAAGCTGTCCCAAAGCTCACATCACCATGTTCTGCAGACGAATGGCAGGTTATGTCAATAATGACCAATTATTGATTCACTGTTTCCAAGAAAGTTTGGTTGGGGCAGCATCTAAATGGTACAACCAATTGAGCGGTACCCAGATCAATACATAGAAAGATCTAGCACAAGCTTTCATGAAACAGTATAGTCATGTGACGGATCTGACTCCTGATAGGATCACTTTACAGAGCATGAAAAAGAAACCGAATGAGAGTTTCAGGCAGTACGCCCAAAGATGGAGAGAGATAGCAACACAAGTCCAACCGTCTCTCTTGGAAAAGGAGACCTCAATACTTTTCATCTATACCCTGAAAGCCCCGTTCATTGATTATATGTTGGGAAGCACTGCTCTGAGTTTTTCAGATATAATAATGCCTGGTGAGATGATTGAAAATACGGTAAGAAGTTGGAGGATACATGTGGCAGAAAGCATTAAAACTCAGATAAATAAAGAGAATGAAGTGAATATCATGAGCATGCCATCCAAATTGGTCAACATAGACCAGTCAAGGGCTGTAATCACTAGTTATCAAGGCTCTTCAAGGTAGGAATTCAACTTGAGGCCAAAGTTTACGCCTATCCCGATGTCATATAAGGAATTGTATCAGAATCATATCGGGGAATCTGAATGATATATCCGAAGAGGGAGCTGAGGAATAAAAGTCTCCAAACTTTTGCATACTTGGGAGTGTTTTGAACAATGGGACTATGGAAGAGATCCCCTCATTTTTAGAGCTAATCTGAAGTAATATTCAAAACACACTTGTTATTTTAAGCCTAGAAGCAACAAGAATCTTTTGTGAAATAGGCTCATGTTCAAACAACTTTATTTTCAATAAAAAATGCACTTTTGTATCTCATTCTGAGCAAATATTCTTTTATTCTTTCATTTCATTCGTAATCATGACATACAAATAATCATCCTTAGAATCATTTATTCTTTGGAAATATGCCTTTGTACCTACAATAGGTCCCCAGATATCAACGATAGGAGCAACGCTGTAACTGACTCCCTTTTGGGGTGAGATATGTGTTTAAGCAGATCTCAGGACTTTGAAGATGACAGAGATTGTAGTTTATTTCTTGATTTGTTAAGAATAGTAGAACAAGATAAAAAACAGATCCTACTCTACAAATGGTCGATGGACATTATAAGCAAGAGGCAAAGATCGAAACCAGCATCACCACAAAACAAAGCGAGACGTCATTGAGTTATTCCCATTTCAAAGATGTTTTCACATGATCGCATCAAGATATGCCTGGGTTATTAAGACATAAGGATGCTGCAAGGTGTTTGAACAATATATGCTCATGGTTTTATGATGGCCAGGCTAATCATGGGATTCGAGTTCTACTGGCCCACCGTAGAAGGGAATTGTATCAGTTATGCCATAAATGCCAGATGGAGGAAGACAAGACTTATGTGCCTCATCCATTTCTTCACAGATTTTCTATATGTGAAGCATGGATATTATGAGGTTGATCTTGTCAAAAGCTTCTAACCGATACTAATTCATCTTTGGGGTCGTCGATTACTTCGTGAAAAGGGTGAAAGTCAGTTCATATGGCCAATATTACTAAGTCCACGGTCATCAAATTCAAAAAATAAAAATAAAAAGAAAAAAAATAAAAAAAGAAGAAAAGATGCCAAAAAGATTATATCTAGCTGCACAATGTCTAAAGTTTGTAGTTTGTTCGAAGATCAAACGCTATATCACAGTGCAGCAAAGGTAGCAAAAAAAATCATGGAAGATAACTGAGACTTGTAAAGATTGGCATAAGGAAGTGACCTTTTTACCCTTTATCTTTATCGAACGTCGGCCAAGACTTTAGCTGGGGCAACACATTGCTCATTGGTTTATGGGATAGAATCAGTTTTGAAGATGAGATTCATTTTCTCCGAGTCTTGTCAGAGCTGAAGACAGAATGGATCCAATCTTGATAGGATCAATTGAATTTGAAGAGAGAGGGTCGAAAGCTATCTGTCGAGGTCTAATGCACCGAAAATGACTGATGCGAGCTTACGATAAAGAGGTCTATCCTCGAGAATTCTACGAGGGGAACTTGATATTGAAGAAGATCCTTCCTATACAAAAGGACTTCAGAGAAAAGTGATTGCCGAACTGAGAAGGACCTTATGTAATAAGGAAAGCCTTTCCTAGAGGAGCATGATATTGACCGAGGCGGATGGCAAGAACTTGCCCAATTTGGTGAATTCAGATTTAGTCACTGTTAGAAGTTTCAAAAAAAAAGAAAAACACAAAAAAAAAGAAGAAAAAGAAACAGGAGAGGCCAAGGCGAAAACCCGTAAAGGGCGCCTTGAGACCAAAGGGGATTTGAGTTGAAAACTCGAAAAGAGCGACTCAAATTTGGATCAAAATAGGGCATATAGTAGTCTTGCTATGCCTAAACTAACAATGAAGAAGTATGCTACGTCTGGGGGCATTGACAAGGTGTTCAGAATCCCTTAAACACAGATTGAGCTCAAAGTAGTCCTCAAGAAGTGGGTACAGAGAAGTTCAAGCTGCGATATCTAGGATACCTAGCTTTCCATTTTACCCATTTTTGGATTTGATATCTTTGATTATCTTATTCTTTTCAAGATACATCTTAATAATTTTTTTTCTTTGCATTTTGCTATCATTGGTTAACTTACTTGCTTCGAGCCATATTTTTGGCCTGTTGTTATAATCTTTTTCAATTATTTTGTATTGAAATAATGATTAGTGGACTAATAACACTTTCACAAAAGAAGTTTTACATATTACTCTGAAAGTTTCTAAATAATACAAGAACCTGAAACAGGACTATTGTTTAGAACTCACCAAGCCTAAGGGTTGGAAATATTGAAGAAAAGATGATTATCTCTTTGGACTCTTTATTGGTTGAACCAAAAGACAAGACATTTCATCAGTGATACAATCTCGAAAAATAACGAGCAATGGCAACCCAAGTGTAAAAAAGGGTCACCTTCTGAAAAAAAATGATACTCTGCATTTATGCAAATATCAGGCATATACATCTGGTCATTACACCCAGAGAATAGTGTAACAGATCAAACTGATTGAAGATGATACAAATCCTATACCTTTGAGTTGCAGCAAAATAGATGGAAGAAACCAAATGTTATTCCTCTGAAATTACAGTGGGAGGCACAAACTTTATGTCTCAGAAGGTACAGAGGAAGGGACTCTGAAATTACAGCGGGGCAAGCTTGTTGAGCAAAATGTGATTGTTTCTTTGACTTTTCTATCAAGAATACCAGCCAAACAAGATGGCAGCGTAATACGTCAGTGATAATGTCCTGATGAACAACGAGCGATGATATCTTAAGCATTTAAAAAAAAAAAGCTCATAACATTTCTACATTCATATAATAACACATCTAGTTAGGAGCATTTGATTCATTTCAATCATTTGACATAAGCATCACATTTAGTTAGGAGTATTTGATTCATTTCAATCATTGCATCCTAATTATCTGGCATAAGCATAGATACGTGAAACTGATTTTACAGATTATGTTCCTTAGAGGATAGTGCAGTGGAATCAGTGAATCCACACGTCTTAACCCCCTAAGCAGTAGGGTAAGCTAAAATTTACAGATTTGGGCTCACCGAGCAGTGGTGGAGCAGGTCGAAGACTCGCCTTAACCCCCTAAGTAGTAGGGTAACAGGCTAAAATTTACAGATCTGGGCTCGCCGAGCAGTGGTGGAGCAGGTCGAAGACTCGCCTTAACCCCCTAAGCAGTAGGGTAACAGGCTAAAATTTACAGATCTGGGCTCGCCGAGCAGTGGTGGAACAGGTCGAAGACTCGCCTTAACCTCCTAAGCAGTAGGGTAACAGGCTAAAATTTACAGATCTGTGCTCGCCGAGCAGTGGTGGAGCAGGTCGAAGACTCGCCTTAACCCCCTAAGCAGTAAGGTAATAGGTTAAAATTTACAGATCTGGGCTCACCGAGCAGTGGTGGAGCAGGTCGAAGACTCGCCTTAACCTCCTAAGCAGTAGGGTAACAGGCTAAAATTTACAGATCTGGGCTCACCGAGCAGTGGTGGAGCGGTCGAAGACTCGCCTTAACCCCCTAAGTAGTAGGGTAACAGGCTAAAATTTACAGATCTGGGCTCGCCGAGCAGTGGTGGAGCAGGTCGAAGACTCGCCTTAACCCCTTAAGCAGTAGGGTAACAGGCTAAAGTTTACAGATCTGGGCTCGCCGAGCAGTGGTGGAGCAGGTCAAAGACTCGCCTTAACCCCCTAAGCAGTAGGGTAACAGGCTAAAGTTTACAGATCTGGGCTCGCCGAGCAGTGGTGGAGCAGGTCGAAGACTCGCCTTAACCCCCTAAGCAGTAGGGTAACAGGCTAAAGTTTACAGATTTGGGCTCGCCGAGCAGTGGTGGAGTAGGTCGAAGACTCGCCTTAATCCCCTAAGCAGTAGGGTAACAGGCTAAAATTGCAAATCTCATGCCACTGGCTGGAGTGGAACAGATTTAAATTTCGATAGATCTTATCTTTACTGAGCAGGAGTGAAGCAAATCAAATTTTGGCAAGTCTTATCTCCATGTAACGGCAATGGAGTATATTTCAGCCACGAGCCTTATCTTCACTGAGAAGGAGTGGAGCAGGCTAAATACTAGATCTTATCTTCGCTGAGCAGGAGCGGAACAGATCAAATTTTGATGAATCTTATCTCCATGTATCGACAATGGACCAGATTCCAATCATCAGCATTATCTTCACTGAGCAGGAGTGGAGCAGGCTAAACATACCAGATCTTATTTTTACTGAGCAGGAGTAAAGCAAATCAAATTACAACAGATCACATATCTGTGAAGCAGCAACGGAGCGTTTTGAAACAATAAGGTGCGGTGGGTTGCGGCAAAGAAGACAAGACTCAACCAGCCCAGGCAAATTTGGCCCTTCAAAATCTTTGCTCTATTCTCGTTACACGACAATGAGCAAAGAGGGGCAGCTGTAGGACCAAATTTATGCCCGGGCCCAAAGCTCATAAACCTAAACCCAAATACACTACACAGCCCAACTAATTTATGCCATGACCCAATACAAGAAACCATCCACTACCTCCATCACCCCCACACCCTACTAAATTACCCCACTAAACCATCCCACTAACTCCATTACCCCACTTGCCACTAACTCCATCACCCCACTTGCCTACAAAAAGAAAGGGCAATCAGTTGTAAAAGTTGGCTATAAAAGCCATTCAAAACTATTGTAAAAGGGGGGTTCTTTTTTGGAGATTAATCAAATATCAAAGCAAAAGAGGTTTTCTTTGTCTATTCTCGTTTTAAGTTCTTTGTTTGTTTACTGTTTTCCTTTCAATTTTATTTTATTTTCTTATATGAAAGTAAAAATAAAAGGAAGAAGCTTACCCATTTTAGAATTACCGAAAAGTGGTTTTTTTTTTAGGTCCGACTGCCGTGCACGGTGGCACCGACGGGGCCCGTAGGGTCCTTGACTGAGTAAGGTGGACCGATGGCTTGGATTAGAAGGGAGGGGGAGAGTGTTATTTTTTATTATTATTATTATTATTATTATTATTATTATTATTATTATTATTATATTATACTTATTTTATTATGTTACTATTATTTTGTATATATTTATTATCATTATTGATTTATTATTATTATTAGAAACATATTTTTATTTTTATTATTTTTATATTATTATTTTTATTAATATATTATTATTATTGTCTTCTATTTTGTTGTTGTTATTATTATTTTAATCGTTATTACTATGTTTATGGTTATTGTAGCATTATTCTATTTTACTATTATTTAGTTAATTAATTCTACATTTTCATTACCCTATATATTTTCTTTTTATATTTGTTTTATCCTCCATATGTATATATGTTATTGTTTTCACATTATTATTTTTATGTATAGATCCTTTCTTTATCTATGTATATATATATATATATATATATATATATATATATATATTATATTTTCATATATACAATTTATTTCTTTTGAAGATCCTGCTTTTAAAACTATACTGTCTATTTTGACTATTTTCTTATTATTAATATGTGTATTATAGGAATCCTTTTTCCTATTTTCTTCTGCTTTTATATATTTATATAATTGTTTTATTTCTTTTGTTTGTACCATTATTAACATGTTACCACTACCATTTTATTATTTGTCATTAAATCTTTTTTTGCCACTATGTTTTATTGTTAATATGCATCGCTCAGCTTATTATGGTAATGTTATTTACATGTGACATACTATTATTTTCTTTTTTTTTAATTTTAATTGCCCAAATTAATTTATTCAGAGATTTATTCTCAATTGCTTTTAAAATAATAGCAATATTCGGTATTTAAAGACTTCGAAGAATCCTGCCCTAACGTACTGGGTTTCGCTTTCTTTGTTTGTCTTGAATATTCGGATATCCTCTTACCAGTTCACTCTAAAAAATTTTCAAAATAAAGGCAATGGTCGGTATTTAAAGAATTCGAAGAATCGTGCCCTAACGTACTGGGTTTCGCTTTCTTTGTTTGTTTTGAATATTCGAATATCCTCTTAAGGCTAAAACGCACGTGTAAAAGGTAAGCTCACAATTGAGGGTAAAAAATATTGTGTCCTAACGTATTGGATGTAATATTTTACCTTGAGGTGAGATGATCTTTAATACACATTTGACTTACCTAAATGTTTTAAAAGCCAATAAAAGGAGGATCGCGTTTTAAACTCTGTCCAAATCTTTAATTTTCGACATTAAGACACTAAATAATCAATCAAGTACCAATTTTAGGCGTGTCGATGGTGCTAGTCCTTCCTCGTACGTAACTGACTCCCGAACCGATTTTCTATTTTCGCAGACCAAAATCGTCGTTTTGGAAAATTTATTTATTTCTTAAAAACGACCGTATTTTGAGATAATCCAATCACACCCTATTAAAAACGATTGGTGGCGACTCCCAACTTTTCATTTTCAAAAGTCGATTTCCCGTTTTCAAAAAAAATGGTTTCGACAATGGTGACATATTGCCATAAAATGAAAGCAAATTCATCAATAGCATCTACACTACAACCAAAATTCTTATACAACGAGCTAGAATGAGTGATAACAGATTCGTCTGACTCTTCTAAATAAAAAAAATTCTCCCTTTAAAACAAATTTCGACAACTCTCAGCATGGTTTGGTTACCATGGCAAAGTACAAGTTAACTGATAAATAATATCATGAGAAATCATCTGTCTTCATTAGGATGCCACCACAGAGATAAATAATAAGATAATTAGATGAATCTGTGCGGTTGAAAAAATTGGTACTAGGCCGCAAAATTTTTCGACCTTGAAGCAAATGTTTCAGCTACCAGAAGAGGGAAAGCAATAGTTGCATCACAATGTACCTGATTCCATACAAATCATGAAAGGAGTCAGGAACTAAGATGATATATTTGTTTATTTGAGGAAAAAGAAATAGGGTAAGCAAACTTATTGAAGTTGAAAAGAGTGTATAACAATGGAAGATGAAAAGCAATAGGGTAGACAAAAGGCATACCTTAACTGTTTTAGCAGAGCCTCGTATTTTCCCCCATGAAACAGCTTCGTCTGGACGGGCTCCGGAATCGCTCCCATCATACTCTTGAGCAGTATTTATGTAAACAGCATAATCGGCACCATTACGCATCATATTAGCATTACAGATATGATGCTTCGGCAATCCCCCTCCTAGAATAATCATTCCTGTTTTCCTAGGACTTGCATGGACTGCTTCACCATTCATGGCCCTAATATCTGCTCAAAAGTAATCAAGTTAGATATTCACGTCCCCAGTTCTTGAGCAGGAGCAGTCAACAAGCAATGAAGATGGAACATAGAACACCTACCTTGCACTACATCAATTATCAGACCTGGGCTGCGAAAAGAATGAAAATACAACATATCCCCTAAAGAACCATCTGTTAATCCAGGACAGAAAACAGGAATATTGTTCTGGAAAATACAAATAAATAACAAAAATGAGCATAGTTAACGAATGGATAGCTGTACAGATCATCATGGACACCAACAAAAAAGCAGAGGCGAAAAAGTAGTTACATTCTCATAGCATTAGGCTAAACTGGTAATGATACTTGCCTTGTATGCCCAGTAGAGGTATGAATTTCCATTATTTATTTCTCGTCCCAAACGTGCAATTAACTTTGATGGAGTCCACAATACATTCTGTACAGACCAAAAGCATGAGGTACGAGGAAATTAACAGAAATAACAGAAACCACCAGACACAAGAGAAACATCTACTGATGGTAACTGAAATCACTGGAAAAGACTACAAATGACAGCTGAGCTATTCTACCATACACAATAATTAGACTCAAGAAATCAATCATCCTTTCAACATTTATGGAAAACTAAAAGGTCCCAAAATCATTGTGACAATTCAAAAATATCAGACTAACTAGAGGGCATGACCTATGTAACTCAAACTCAGATGTACCAGATATGTGTGAATCTGACTTGAATTTGTTCAATTTTTTTTTATCTAAAACTTTTCCATTTATTCGGAAAGTCCTTGGAGGGTCATTCCTCATACTCATATCTAGATATGTAATTGACATGGATGCTGAATGCCAATACTTCAAAAATAAAGTGGAGCAACATCTTGTATGACATAACAGAATCGGTGTGTGTATTTGTGTGAAAGTACCTCTTCATGCTGTTCCTTCAACATCTGATCAAAAATTGGAATGATCCAATCCTCAAATTTGCAGTAATTGTCATTAGGAACCAACAAGTTACCAATGCGATTCAATCCTCTTGAACGTAACTGAGCACCAGGTAGCGAAAAATCACCCTTATACGTTGGAGCAAGACATTTTATAAGATCTTCTTCTATGCCACCAGTTGTAGTAACTATTACATCTACCTAAACTCATTTCAAAAGTAACACTACTCAAAATCCAGAGGCACTAGAGCATCAAAACATGACATATTTTTAAATGAAGCCAAAGACTAAATATGTATTCCAAAAAAACCAATTCTACACAAAAGAAAGTCTGATTTGGAACTCACCATGTGATGCTCAGTAAGATATCGAACAGTGTCTCGAACACCAGATGAAATAAGATTTGATGTGAACCCCAAAAACACCTTGGATCTCACAGATTCTCTGTGGGTAGGATCCTTCTCCTCTTCACTGCTGTCCTCAGCTATAGGCTCATCAGAAAGCCTCCAATCTAACTTCATTGATCAAGAATACCTTTATGAATTAAGCAAACAATGCTACGTTTGGGAACATAAATCAGAAAGATTTGGATTTGGATTTCATTTAACATATAAATTGTAAGAATGAATAGTATACATTAGGTATAAACTAGTAGAGATCCAATACGATTATATAATTTATTTAAAGGGCATGAAGTTCAAATTCACAAATATCTCTAAGAATTTCAAATTCACTACTAACCATGCACCCAATATATCTATTATTTTGAGAAATAATCATAAATATTACATTTCTAAGTACTTTTGAAATCCAAATCTATCTTTTTGAATTCTAAGTTCCCAAAAACTATCTAAAAGGTAAAAAAAATCTAAAAAAACGAAACCAACCATCTCATTGACAATTTCAATAGCTTCTCCAAAATTGGAAGCTTGAAATCCAGTGGAAAGCATAGATTTGAGAAGTCTGCAGTAGTTTACACCCTGATTGAAATCATAACCTTCAATTCTAGTGCAAGTCCCTTCAAGGGAATCTGAGTCTTTGAAAACAGTAGAGCGTACGGAGTTTATAAGCTTATCATCCATGATCTCCTTTTACCGCCTTTCGTCCTTCACCAAGAAAACTGCCACTGGAGAAAAAAAAAAACTCCATATGGTTAGCTTTGATACTTAGAACTGCAACCATAAGCGGAAACGTAAAAGAACTCTACACTGATAGGTTACCAAACATACCAATGCGTAGATTGCTTTATTGTATCAAGAATCCTTAATTGCAGGGTTGTCGCCCGTAGACAGCGGTGGTGCGGTGAAGATGAGAAGATAACGGTGGCGGAGATGGGCTATGAAGAAAAAGAGTAGCGGAAGAATGGGGGCAGAGTGCTGAGGTTGAGGCTGCGTGCAACAAAAGCTAGTTTGATAACCGATAAAACGAGGGTTTAAACTATAACTAGATTATGGGAGGCAACAAAAGTGGGTCAAAAGATAAAACAATTATAAAAATGATAGTAATTTGTTTTTTTGAGCAATAAATTGTTTTTTTAAACAAAACTAATACTATTTTTTTTAAAGTCTAGTAGTAATTTTTTAAATGAAAAAGAAAGGCAATCTTTTTATTTTAAAAATTATTTATATAATATTCATTTCGTTTATTATTTTGTATATTATTTTATGTTTGATAAATTAAAAACTAAGATAGTTAGTAAATTTATATGAAAAGATTATTTGATATATTAGGAAAAAAATTGAGTATTAATTTTTTTAAAATAATCTCATTATAGGTACTAATTAGACTTGCTCGGACTGTTCGAAAAGTAAGAGGGTTTGGGTAAAAATATAAACCCAAAAAATAAGTTTGGGCAAAAAAAAAAGTCCATTTAGAAAATGGGTCAGGCATCGGGTAAGGCTTTTTTGACCCCGGCATTTACTTGTTAAGTTGCATCACTTTTAGTGTTATTTAAGTATACATATTTTTTTAAAATTTTACATGCAGAATTTTAGGCCAATTTTTTTAACGAGCCCGAGCCTAACAAATGAACTTAAAATTTTAGTTGAACTCAATCCAGCCCATGAGCACTTCTAGTACCAGTCATATCTATTGTCCTACTCTAACTCATAAATAGGAGAATAATGCATTTCAGTACACTCGAACTCACATATTCCTATGTTGGTAACAATACCTCTACTAATCGAACTAAGACTTAATCGACAATATTATTATCTTTTTATTACGGTAAAACTTGAAAATTATTTATTTAATATTTTTAACATTTTAATATAATATTTTTATTTTGAAAGTTTAATATAACAGCTATAATTTTTTCATAAATTTAAAATAATTGATTTAATATTTTCTAAATTAGCATTTAGCATCTTTTGTTAAAAATTATATTAACTAAAATTTAATATAAGGTATCAAATAAAAAATAGTGTTAAATTTTTACTTTTTCGAATATGTAAAATTTTGTCTTTTTTTATTAATCTTATTACAAGTTATTTATCATATCTATTCTTTTTATAATGTGTCTAGAAATAGTCCCTCCCCAACCCCCATAGTTCCTTTCTAACCTTTAAACAAAAAGATAATGCATTTCAGTACACTTAAACCTACGTCATTCTGCACTAATAATAAAAAAATCAAGCTATCAATATGTTTTGTATTGATTCACTTTGAATTAGAAGTTCTTTTTTAAAGTGGATTTGTGTAATGGAGAGGCAATTTTGGTTAAGTTCTTGTTTTACTCCATCCTATTTCACTTTAAAAAAATTTCATTTTAGTCCCTTGTAATATTGTACAATCCTTCTTATATATTTTTAGTAAATATATTAAATTATATTAACATGTCGATATATATATTAAATTATGGTACGCTTATAACTTGAGTAAAAAATTATATAATAATATATTTATTAAAAGTTTAATAATCAAATGGACTTATCAATGAAGAGATCTTTGTGTGTAGTCTAAAGGTTTTAAAGATCCAAGACATCCCAACCATGATTATAAACTTACCCAAGACTTGTATGGTTTAAAGCAAGCCTTAGGGTATGTTATGAGAATCTTTCAAAATTCAAGCTTGAATAAAGTTAAATGAAGGGCAATGTATATAAAATTTGTTTATAAAGAAAAAGAAATGTGAGATGATAGTTGCACATGTATATATGGATGATATAATTTTTTAATTAATATCTCAGCAAGCCAAAAAAAAAAAAGCTTTTGCTAGAATGATGTAGCTAGAGTTTGAGATAAGGATGGTAGAAGATTTATCCTACTTCTCAAGTTTTTAGATTAAGATGGAATCTTTCTATCTCCAAAAAAGTATGCTCGCGACTTAGTTAAGAAGTTTAATTTGAAGGGATCAATAGTAATTAAGACATTTACGAGAGTTTTAAAATAATCAAGCTCAGATGTTAAGGGAGTTGCAACTAATCTTAATAATTATTGTAGTATGATTGGTAGCCTTCTTTATCTCACTACAAATAATCAAGATTTGTGCTACAATATAGAGTACGTGTATGTGTGTGTAAAGTATCAATCTAATCCTAAGGAGTCTCAATTAAAAATTTTAAATTCATATGATTCAGTTAATGTGCTAAATGATCTTGAGGGTCTCCTCAACCATCATACATAAGAAATTTAAATGTAGGGAAACATGATGTCGCAATATCTTCTTAGCTAAGGGCTCATTTTTATATTTCTTCACAAGGACCTCATTTTTTGAAAATCCTGTAAATGTTTTCCTAACTTTTCTACTTTTTCAGTGTTTTGACTAGTATAACTATAACTGTCATCATAGCTATAATCTCTATCATCGATATCGACGTCCTCATCTACTAAATTTTCATTACCTTGGTTTGCACGTTGTTGATCTTACTCAAAATGAATAGATTCTTACTTTCTACTCGTGGGTTTTTTTTTCCTAATTCATCATATCTGCTTTAAACTCCTTAATGAGTTTTTTTTTTTTCATTTCTCTCACCCGTCTGTCACTGCCTTTCCATCTACTCCTGGATAAATTTTTGTTGTTCCTCATATCTCTTTTGTTAAAAGGACTTTTTTCCTTTTGTAACTTTTATTTTCTCTTGCATGTTAAGATACTGTTGATTACCAGACTGATGACGCTAGGAGCTTTGAACCGTCGATGATGCTCTGACTCGGTGCTGGTTTTAGGGGTTATAATACCATGGGGGATATTGGTAAAACCGGTAGCTTGAATTTTGTAGATTTTGATTTTGTAGGGGATATTGTTAACCAACATGCAATGGGTCCTGGTTCATTTTCTTATTCTACTCCATATTTACTCCAATGTTATGACCAATAGAGTCTATAACTTGATAATTGGTTGGGTC
The DNA here is from genome assembly GCF_025698485.1 of Gossypium arboreum. Lineage (NCBI taxonomy): Eukaryota > Viridiplantae > Streptophyta > Magnoliopsida > Malvales > Malvaceae > Gossypium > Gossypium arboreum. Next base: position 118,766,521 of record NC_069079.1, on the reverse strand, counting down.
AAACTCAATACTAGAAGGATCATTAGTGTGTGGATGCACCTTATCTTTATACTGAGATGAACAAAGAGAAGAAGATGAAGGTTTGGTGAAGAATGAAGAAATAGAGGTTAGGAGGAAGTTTCAATTCTCTTGCGAGAGAAAGGGATTTGGTGGGTTGTCTACTTGAGTTTGTGAGCTATTTGCATGGCTATTTTATAGGAAAAAACAAATTTGACTACATACCCTAATATTGTTGATGTGAAAGTCTGATTTGATGCCATTGATAGTGATAATGATGTAATGTCTTAAGATGAGACATGTTAAAGTGGCTAACAATTAACTACTCTAAATTTTCATGTGATCCTCATATAGCCTTAACAAAAATGTATAATTTGTCAGGTTGAGGTTTGTGGACTAATCATAAGCGATGAGGTGCATAGCTCACCAAGTTGAGATTCGCAAACTAATTATGATAAGTTGTAAGATCCCCTATACAAAGCATAACAAAAATCTAAAAGTTCATAATTTATTTTCTAAAATTATAAAAATATTTTTAAAATATAGTTATGCAAAAAAATCATAAAACTATAGAAAATCCTTATAATTTTGAAAGAAACTAAAATACATAATTTTTCCAATTTAATGATGTTTTTATTGTTGACAAATCTACAATGTTTTGGTGAAGTTATATTTTTATTATTATAGAATTTCAGTTTTTCATATAGCAATAATAATCTTATTTATTTCACAAAATAAAAATAAAATTTCGAATATGGTGATATGATTTTTCTTTTAAAGTTTTTTTTATTATATATCAGAAAATCATATGCAATATTTAAGTCCAAATATGAGTTGAATAGGTAGAAAGTTGATGTTGTTGGCCAAAGGGGTAAAATTAGCAGTTGTGTTTATCGGGCGTTGTTCTTCACCTACCAAATTTATGTGCCCACAATTAAGAAGGAATTTCTCAAATTTGGTAGAGAATTTATTTGAGTTAGAGAAACTTAAACATGTATATATCAATAAAAATATATTAAAATTATGTATAAATATAATTTTATGATTGATATTGTAAATAAATTTAAATTATTCTATTACAAGTAAAATCTAATAAAATGTGATAATTAATATTTAAAAAATTTATGTTAAAATCAAAGTTAACAATTGATAATAAATAAATATTTAAGTTAAATCATATGGACAAAATTATCTATTTTATTTAATTAAATATTTATTTTTATTATCTAATTAAATATTTAAGATAATATAAATATCTAATATTTATTTTAAAGTTATTTGGAAATAATGATAAAACCTGAGGAATAGATAAATTATCTAATTTAAAAATACTTTTAAAATGTGATAATTAATCAGTTAAAACCGAAATTTTAAAATAAATAGATAATAAATAATAAATATTTAAGTTAAATTAGACAAATAAATTATCTAATTAATTTTAAAATTCTGATCATCTAATTAAATATTTAAGATAATATAACAAGTTATTTGAAAATAATGATAAAACCTAAGGAATGGATAAATTACGTAAATTAAAAAGAATATCCTTTTTTTAAAATGTGATAATTATTTTTTAATTTTTTATTGAAATCAAAATTTAAAATCTATAAGAATATAGATAATAAAATAAATATTTAATTTAAACTAAATAGATAATTTATTTAATTAATATTTATCTAAATACAAAAAAATGCTACTTGTCGCAATTTTAATATTTGTGTTCCTTCTTATTATATTATTCATATAATAGCAGTAAAAAGTCATATGTTAACTTCTCACTTTTTTTTTATTTTTTTAAAATATTAAAAAAAAGAAATTGTAAGGGCATGTCTTTGAACTTTTAGAACAAACCTTAAATAATTTCAATAATCTTTGCATTTTATATATATATATATATATATATATATATATACATGATCCTAAATAATATGAAAAAATGAAAAATTAGAGAGAAAAGAAAAGCATTACTGTGTGGGTTTGGGTTGTGATAATGGATTGATGTTGTCATTTTTTTTAACCTTTAAACATTCTTTTAGATTTTTAAAATAATTTTGAAATTATTATTAAAAAATCTAAAAGTACTAAATTAATATTTTATCCATAATTCAAATATGAAATTAAAATTAATCCTTAAATTAACATGCCATATCATCGGTCAAGTAACTAAAACATTAAAAGTTAACAGAAAAATAATAAACTTCAACAAACCTATATCTTCCTACGTTGACAATAATACTAATATCAATTGAACTAAGACTTAATTAATTATATTTTTTATAATTAAATAACTTAAAAGAATTACTTAATAATAATAAAATAACATTATCTTTTAACTTATACGGAACAATAATTAAAACTGCCACTAAACATTCATTTAATATAAATTCAAATTGTGTGATCTCATTTTCCTGACTCCACATATTAATGAGAATGGCCATTTAATAATTTATCTCAAAATTATTTAGGGACTGGTCCCTGCCTTAGCTTCATCTTTGATTATATTGATGAATGAATGGATATTGGCTTCAACAATTAAACTCAAATTTCAATCAATTTTTATAAAAAGATAGAGAATTGTAAAATTAAATGTTAGTGTCATAAACTGAAAAATAATATTAAATTTATTTAAGTATATATTCAAAAGTAAGTAGGAAATATGATAAGATTATTTGATAAATGTAAATTTTATATATAAAATATTTAAAAGATAATATTAAAAGAATTCGAAATTTTTATATATTAAGTGATAATTCTTTATTATGGATTATCTGTTGTATATGATAATCTGTCCAATTTGTTGATATGTTAACGAAGTTTTATCTGGAATAAGAGAACAAAACATAATTTTCAGTTAATTTAATTTTTCAAATAAAATTTTAGTCAAGATGATTTTGAATTTTTTGAAGTTGTAATTTATTATATCAAAGTTCATATCGAACTCAAACACAGATAAAAATAAATTTATTCAATAATTAATTTAATTTATTATTATTATTCCAATTACTGTATGAAGATCGAACAGCATACGAATACGACAGTGATGAGTTGTAATGAACGATTAAACGAGTAAACGACAGTTCAGAGCTTCTAGAAACAGGAATTAAAAATGTTTGTTTTTTAATCAGAATCCAAGAACCTTCTTCTCTCACCATGTAAAGAATTTTTATTTATTTTTAATGGTCAAATAAAAATTCGGGATTGAAATTTTCCGGTGAAATGAAAAAGACTTGATTTCAACTTTTTCATTGATTGTTTTGTTAGTACAAAATTTTTCCTTGAAAAACCCGCTCTCTCTTTCTCATTGGTTTTCCATTGCAATGCGTTTTGACTTTTGGACATTTTCATCTCTCAGTAGCTAAAAGAAAACAACAACAGAATCGAAAACCTCGAAATCCCAAGCTTCATAATGAGTGGCGCATCTACCATCATTATGACTCATTTTCCATTGTCTTGTTCTCGAACGTACTCGCTTTTCAAGTTATATTACCAAAGGATCATAAACTGAAAGGTTCTTACTTCTTTCTTCCTTCCTTTCTGCTTTGTACTTGTGTAAGTTGAATTTGTTTTTGAACTGGGAGAGTAGCTTTGGCTTTATTCGGCTGATTGGAATTCTGGGTTGTTTTCTGTTTCTTATTATCTGTTGCTGAAGTTTGGTTTTCTAGCAAACCGTAAGCTGGGAATTATATTCCTCTGATCTGGGATCCTGCATTTGTTTCTGGGATGGATTTTAAAACCCCAGTTTTGAGATCTCTTGCTGAGCATTAAACCAGCAAATTTGGTTGAAACCATAATCTATGCCTTTTTTTTTCATGATTTTTGTTGGTTTGTTGACTTTGAGCTGTTAGAGATGTATTTGATCCATAGATAGTGGTTTTTGTAGTATAGTCCTCTGATCTAGAAGAAGAAAGTTGGAGGGGATCCTGCATTTGTTTTTGGGATGGATTCAAGAACCTCATTTGAGGATTTTTATAGTATTGAATCTGCCTTCAGTTCCTCATCAAGAAGGAGCAATTTTTCTGTTCAGTCCAAAGCTTCGGGTGGGAATTCGATTAGGGAAGTGAATTTTGGTGATTTGGGAACTAAGCCTGTGAGATATGGATCTCATGGTGCTGATTCAGAGACGTATAGCATTAGCATGTCACAAAAAGAGATCAATGATGAAGATGCTAGGTTGGTACATATAAATGATCCTGTCCAGACAAATGAGAGGTTCGAGTTTTCTGGGAATTCGATTCGGACTGGGAAGTACTCGATCCTAACATTTTTGCCTAGGAACTTGTTTGAGCAGTTTCATAGAGTTGCCTATATATACTTCCTTCTCATTGCTGTGCTTAATCAGCTGCCTCAGCTCGCAGTATTTGGTCGTGGAGCTTCCATTCTACCATTGGCATTTGTCCTTTTGGTTACAGCAGTTAAAGATGCATATGAGGACTATAGGCGCCATAGGTCGGACCGGATTGAGAATAACAGGCTAGCATCAGTTTTGGTAGATGATCAATTTCAAGAAAAGAAATGGAAGAACATTCAGGTTGGTGAGATAATCAAGATTTATGCAAATGAAACCATTCCTTGTGATATGGTTCTGCTCTCAACTAGTGATCCAACTGGGGTTGCATATGTGCAGACTATTAATTTGGATGGAGAATCCAATTTGAAGACACGCTATGCAAAACAAGAGACCCTTATGAAGATTCCAGAAAATGATGAGGTTATTGGGTTGATCAAGTGTGAGAAACCCAACAGGAACATATATGGATTTCAGGCAAACATGGAAGTGGATGGGAAACAACTGTCACTTGGTCCCTCCAATATTATTCTTCGTGGGTGTGAGCTAAAAAATACTGCTTGGGCTGTTGGGGTTGCTGTCTATACTGGTCGTGAGACTAAAGCTATGCTTAACAGCTCAGGAGCCCCATCTAAAAGGAGCCGGCTTGAGACTCATATGAACTTGGAGATCATCTTCCTATCATTGTTTCTTATTGCTTTGTGTACAGTTGTCTCTATTTGTGCCGCTGTTTGGTTGAGGCACCACAGGAAGGAGTTGGATTACTTGCCTTTCTATAGAAGAAAGGAATTCTCTGATGGAGAAGAAGAGAACTATAATTATTATGGATGGGGATTGGAAATATGTTTCACATTCCTAATGTCAGTAATTGTGTTCCAGATCATGATTCCCATCTCATTGTATATTTCCATGGAGCTAGTCCGGGTTGGTCAAGCTTACTTCATGATTCGAGATACCCGGATGTACGATGAGTCTTCAAATTCGAGATTTCAGTGCAGGGCTTTGAATATAAATGAGGATCTAGGACAAATAAAATATGTTTTCTCTGACAAAACTGGTACACTTACTGAGAACAAGATGGAATTTCAGTGTGCAAGCATTTGGGGGGTAGATTACAGTGGTGGAAATGCCATTTCACTGGATCAGAATGATGGTTACTTTGTCAAAGGTAAACAACAGATATATTTCTAATACCTTTTGTCATAGAAAGGAATGTTTTTGAGATCTCTTTCGCATTTTCTGACTTTGTTTCCTTCTTTCTAATCAGTGGATGGAAAGGTTTTGAGGCCTAAGATGAAGGTTAAGACTGATCCAGAGCTTCTACAATTCGCAAGGAACGGAAAAGAGACACAAGAAGGCAGTCATGTATATGATTTCTTCCTTGCATTGGCAGCTTGCAATACAATTGTGCCTCTAATTGTAGATACGCCTGATCCTACCGTAAAGTTGATAGATTACCAAGGAGAGTCTCCAGATGAACAAGCATTGGTTTATGCTGCTGCATCATATGGATTTATGCTGATAGAACGAACCTCTGGCCATATTGTGATTGATATTCAAGGAGAAAGGCAAAGGTAATCCAAATTGCTGACTTCTATCTTGTTGAATTTATTTTCACCATACATACATACGCACGTACATACATACATATGAGTCTTTGGAATTTTCCTCAACTAATTTTGCACGAATATCATGATTTTGAACTAAACTCTTAACCTGTACAAGTGGAATGACCTGTATCTTTCATGGTTCAAATATAGTTTTTATAGTAGTTGAGGTTATTATCATTATTTATGTTACTTATTCTTTTCATATTTACCTAGTACTAAGGTAGGTGAAAAGTCTGTGAAAACCTGTCTTATTTTTGCTGTAACTTTCCTTTTCCTTTTGTTGTTGAAAATTTGAGACATTGAGATAACGTAAGGTTAACAATTGACATTGAAATTTTCATGGTTTGGGACAAAAAAAAAGGGAGATGTGCTGCTAGTTTTGCTAGTGTTGTGCTCCTGGATTTTAATTATATTTTTCTTCTGTTGATGAATAAAAATATTTTGGGCCATGCAGGTTCAATGTTTTTGGTTTGCACGAGTTTGATAGTGATCGGAAGAGGATGTCTGTTATACTGGGGTTCCCCGACAGATATGTAAAAGTGTTTGTAAAAGGCGCTGACACATCAATGTTTAGTGTCATAGATAGGTCCATGGATATGAAGGTAATACGTACTACTGAAGCCCATCTTCACTCTTACTCCTCTTTAGGTTTGAGAACACTTGTTGTTGGGATGAGAGAACTGAGTACTTCAGAATTCAAGCAATGGCACTCCACATTTGAAGCAGCAAGTACTGCTCTAATGGGTAGAGCCAGTTTACTTCGGAAGGTTGCGAACAATATTGAGAACAATCTCCATATACTAGGTGCCTCTGGTATTGAAGATAAACTGCAACAAGGAGTGCCAGAAGCCATTGAATCTCTTAGAACAGCGGGGATAAAAGTATGGGTGTTGACTGGGGACAAGCAGGAAACTGCCATATCAATTGGGTATTCCTCAAAGCTCTTGACTAGTAAAATGACACAAATCATAATTAACAGCAAATCTATGGAGTCGTGTAGAAAGAGTTTAGAAGATGCCATCATTATGTCTAAGAAACTCACAACTACATCGGCTATATCAGGCACTACAAATAACACCGGAGGAACGTCAGGAGCTGGTTCAACTCCTATAGCCTTGATTACTGATGGCACTAGTCTTGTATATATTCTTGACAGTGAACTGGAAGAAAGGGTACGGAGTCATAAACTCATGTTTCTTTTTGGTGGTTGTTGTTGTTGTTTTTTTTTTTTTTTTTCACTTATGATGTTCTGCATGCTGGTCTGACTTAGTTTTTCATCTTTTCTTGCAGCTCTTCCAGTTATCCTGTAATTGTTCTGTGGTTTTGTGTTGTCGGGTTGCCCCATTACAGAAAGCCGGAATTGTTTCCCTTGTAAAGAAGAGGACTGCAGACATGACACTTGCCATTGGGGATGGTAATCATCAATCAATTTATTTTTCTAATCATCATCTTCATCTTATGATCTAGAATATAGCAAAAAATTAGCTGCTTTCTTATTGGTGATTTGGGCTAAATTATTTCACACTGCCGAATGCTTGACAGGTGCCAATGATGTTTCAATGATCCAAATGGCGGATGTCGGAGTTGGCATCAGTGGCCAAGAGGGTAGGCAAGCTGTAATGGCATCTGACTTCGCGATGGGGCAGTTCAGATTCTTAGTTCCTCTTTTGTTGGTCCATGGCCATTGGAATTACCAGAGGATGGGCTACATGATACTTTACAATTTTTACAGGAATGCAGTATTTGTCCTTGTTTTATTTTGGTGAGTTACAATTTTTAGTAAATGCATATATTCAACCTACATTAGGTGTTTGAGCATGTTGGTGGTCTAAACCAACATTGTTTTCGCCTTAGATTCACTGCATAGTCCTCCATCACACCGATAGTATAAAAAAAATTGTATCAAATAGCCTCCATCACACCAGATGCACATAGTGCAATAATACAAATATATAGACATCAATCCCGTACTCTCCCATACCCCGTATATTTTAATGGTGCCAGTAAGGTTTCGTTGGCATGCCAACTATATCTAAATCTATTCCTACCACTTTACTAGGGCATTTCAATCAATAGCTGCATGCAAATATTGATCTTTTACTTGTACACCCCACTTGTATTAGGGATTTAGACTATCTTACCTCCCCACTGAACAAAGAAAAAGTATAATTCTTGCGGTGCTCACTTGGATTAAGATTACTGAATTTTGATCGCCGTTGGTTCAAAATCATTTACGTATGTTGGGTTCAGAAATAGAAGTTGAATCACATTTTGGTTAAACAAAATGAAATTCTTTTGTAGATTACTTTTTAAACTTCTCTATGTTTATTTGCAGGTATGTGCTCTTTACTAGTTTCACATTGACCACTGCAATCACAGAGTGGAGCAGTGTGTTGTATTCTGTAATCTACACAGCATTGCCTACGATTGTGGTTGGTATTCTTGACAAGGATCTGAGCCGAAGGACTCTTTTAAAGTACCCTCAGCTGTATAGGGCTGGTCAAAAACAAGAATGCTACAACAAAAAGCTTTTCTGGATTACAATGATCGATACTTTCTGGCAGAGCGCAGTCACCTTCTTTATTCCTCTTCTTGCATACTGGGAGAGCACCATTGATGCATCGAGCATAGGAGATCTTTGGACTCTTGCGGTTGTCATATTGGTTAATTTACATTTGGCCATGGATGTTAACCGGTGGAATTGGTTAACTCATGCTGCTATTTGGGGATCTATAATTGCAACTTTCATTTGCGTTATCGTTATTGATGCTTTACCATTTTTAGTCGGTTACTGGTAAGCCTCTTTTATCATCATATAATATACATATTTCTGTTAGTTTAATTTACTTTAATCGAGCGAATTTAGAAATATTTTCAACAGTTTCCCCATGAAATACCTTAAAACATTAGGTTTTTTCCTTTCCTGCTAACACAAAGGCCTATGTTCTACAAGTACATATAAGTACATATAGAGGTGGTAAATACAGGATCAACTTTGAATTCGAGTCATTTTATGTTCAGATTTCTATGAGTTTCCCTTCTATATATCAAATAGATATGCATGTATGCATGTGCATGTGTGTGTGCTCTCATGAACGTGCATATGTATGTATGTATGTATGTATGTATGTATGTATGTATGTATGTCAGCATGATCATCCTCGAGTTTAGAGATCTATGTACTTAGCAGCCATCTCTAGAACATCTCAAATTCTCAATTACGATCTTTTGACCTTAGCAAAATGGAAATAATTATTCATGGTAAAAGATTTAATTAGTTGATTCTATGCTGCTAATGATTTGCAATATATTGGTACTCCAAAGTAAATGCTTCATTGATATTTTGCAATGTCCATTGTATGATATGTTTTGACCCTTACCAACTGATATGCTTTGACAGGGCCATCTTTGAAATCGCGAAGACCGGATTGTTTTGGTTGTGTTTGCTTGCAATCATCGTAGCCGCACTAATTCCTCATTTTGTTGTCAAAGCTCTTTATCAGTTGTACGCACCATGCGATGTTCAGATCGCAAGGGAAGCGGAGAAGTTTCGGACTCTGTGTGAATCTGGAGCTGTAGAAATAGAAATGAATTCAATCTTGGAGGTTCCTAGGAGATGAAAAGGATGATTTTGTTCTTCACCCCTCTTTCCATCATGTTCTTTAGGCTTTGCAGAGCATTATTCTCCGTTGCGGACGCTGCTTAGACTCTTCATATTTCTTGAAGCAATCGTGACATATGTGTCCGGCTCATATTTGCACATGGATATGGTCATCACATGATTGTTTGCTATCCGAAGGATAGAATTAGTACACCTTAAGTTGGTGTTTATGTTGTTACATATCTTATAACATTATTTCATGTAAATTATTTAATGAAAAGGAAATGATACAGTTTGATTACACTTTTTGTTGTCCATTCTTGAAATTCTTTTTATTTTCTTTCCAAGACCAAGTTGGGTCAGATTAACCCTAAAGCCCATTTTAATATTAAAACAACCAATTCTGGCATAGAAAATTAAAGAAAATAAAAGAGTGAAGCATTGAAAAGCATTAGGGATGGAATTCTTGCTAAACAAAAAACAATATGTACATGAATTCTGCGGATGTTATACACCAATTTTGGCATAGAAAAATGGGGGTGGGATCTTAAAGATTTAGGAACTTTACATATTGGATGATGTTCTTCAATCTTCATGCACGTATCGGTTTCGTCTTGCACCGAATGCTAGTCTCTGCATCATGAGGGCAGCCGAAAAACACATAAAATAAGTGAACATCTATTTTACTACACTACAGGTTAAATATTTGATGCCAGTAAGTTCAGGAATGATGAAAAAAATAAGAGAAACTGCTGCATTTCTTAACTGAAAATATTTGAGAGTAAGCTTTCAATCCAGTGAGGAACCGAATATACGTTGGCTTCCATGATCCACTTGCTGGGATCGACCTGATATTCGGCACAAGGTAGTCTGCAACCTATGAACCCCACCCGCAAAACAGTGAATAACGAGGAAAAATAAGGAACAAAATTGTTGACCCCTTAGATAACAATTACTAATTTGATCAAGTTTACCAAGTAACACACTATCCATGCAAAACTATTCCGTAAGTGACCAGATTTCAATAAATTTATTATATTAAGATACTGCAATCTTATTTCAGCTCAGGTCTTCACCATATTTAGACAGAGACTTCGAGCCCATATATTTTCTTTAATTTGATCAGGTGTAATCTCGACATGTTAAAACTGAAAAGCTATAAATAAAGAACCATAGATTAAGCTTGTAGATTACTACCCTAAGTCTTACCACTTCAGCGGGTTCTGCTAAAACATTGATGAAAAACTTGGCCTGAAAATGACAAAAAATTAGAAATTTTCTTTTAAAAACTGAACTAACAGGAGAAGGATATGATGTGTGGTCAACCTGCTTTGTGGTTGCACCAGACATGAGAAGATCAGTTGTAACCATTCCAGGCTGAAAAGGAAAAGAAAAATGACAGTATGAAAATAGTTAAAAAATATAACAGATACAGATAGCATTTACGGACAGATGGGTGTTAGACACCTGTATATATCCAATATGGGTTTGTTTAATTTTTTAAAAAAGATTTTCATGTATTTGAAGGGTCCTAGGAGGGCATATCCTCATAGCTACTGCTGGATGTGTGTTCACGAATGCTTGAGATATAGATCCTTCATGAAAAATGAAGAGTTGGAATAATATATTTCATAGAAAGAGGAGGCATTTCAAATAATCAATTACAACAAGCACTCAGATGACATCTCACTTCTGGAACCCCACATGAGGTCCATAAATTCTTTTCTAAAACTTACAAAGGAAACAAAACTGAAGGGGGCAAGTAGCTAAAATGCGTGGATTTAACAATGCAGAATGAAAGGAGAGTAAAGGTATACTTTAGGTTAGCACAGTAAACCAAATTATGAGATAAAGCTTAAAAATATTATGTACATTCCTTTTCACCCGAGCATCTTTTCAATCGAGGCACACCATTTACCTAACAGCAGTGAGAGAGGTGCGCATTTTTCTCTCCCACTTCAAGGGATATGCTAACTTCACAATAAACTGTTAACAATTTTATGATGCATAGGTGCCTGCCCTAATAAGAAATGCATGTATTGTCACCTTCATGAATTGCATGAAAACAGTCTTTGCTAAAGCAAAAATCAAATCCTTATCTGGTCACTGCTTGACCAAAACTGGGATTAAAAATGAAGATTGAACTAAGCTAAAATTGGTCTTGAAAGGAAGATTGTTAACAAGATTCCCACAAGCATACAAATCCAAATGGAGCTACTTATTCTCTGAACTGTAGTTCCTCTTGAAAGGTCTAAAGAAGTAAGCCTAATTTATACTTAATGTCTTAATCAGTATAACCCATATTTTTATCTCGCCAGTGGTCACATTTAAACTAACCACCAAGGCATTTTGGCTCATGTAGAATACTTCTGCTATACAATGAGTACATATATAACCGTGACCTTCTGAGGACTGAAGGCCATATTCAAGGACAATGAACAACAGTCATTTCGGTAGAAGTTTTAGCTAGAAAAATGTATGCAGATGGTTAGATTGTGATTTTGGAAGAGATAAGCCCACAACATTAACTTAGGTTAGCTACTATTAGACCTTCACTGAAGAATGATATTAAAGGGCCTGTGTATTACTGTCGTACTTGCTAGCTTTGTTGCATAGGCTAAGAAATAAAACAGTGGTTTTTTTCCTTTGCCACATGAACCTTAAACTATGTCTTGGGACTATCTAAAACTTCTAGATGTCATGATTTGATGAATGTTGTGATTGATATAATATTTTGCTCCAAGTCAGTTCCAGTGATTCCTATTGAATGGAAAGGTTAATCATCCTCTGATCTTGTTGATCAGCTTCATACCTTGAACCTAAACCCTTGGATTATATTTGCAATTTAATTCTCCAAAACTAAGGTCCTTCTGACTGAAAGAGAGTAACCGGAGAGTATGTCTAAATTTTTGAGGCACATATTGAGATGGAAATTTAGAAAATACGGTTTGTGTAAAAAACTCCAATACTGTTTAGCTTCCTTGATTTTCTGTTTTAAGCATTTTTGCGTGTGCATAATTTATCTGGAGGAATTCCTATGAGGAACTAATACGAAAGCAACAAATTTAACCTAAAGCACAAATGCATCAGGTAGATTTAAGATTAAAAACAAGATAAGTAGAGAAGAGAAATATACAAGCACCATTCAGTATGGCAGGCTTAACATTAAGAGATGGAAATTAGATGACTTTGTTTAACATAAAAACATACCGATAAATTATGTACTACGACATTTTTAACATCTTGCATCTGCAGTTCAGCCTGTGAATAGGTAAGAAAACCCAGCATTACAAATGAACTTCCATAGGAAATGTCCTTGCCAGAGAAGATAAATAAACATTATAGTCATTAAGAGTATTGTTTACATTATTTTTTTTTAATGACCGCATGCAATATATTAATAAGGAAAAATAAAAGAGAATAATAAACTGTTGACAAGGTCCCAATGCATATATATCCTCAAATGTGTCACTATGATGCCTATCGTGCTCATTTTGTCAAAAACTAAACTATTCCTATTTCAAATCATTAGAAGAGAGCAACTCCCAAGATTCCAAACTGTACTCATACAATCATTTTGGGGGAGAAAGATGCAAGGAAATCTTTTTAACCGAAGACATTATGTCAGCTTGAGGCTCAATTTTCTGCCAGCCTCTACATAACAAGTACAAATGGTATATGATTTGTCCTTATCCTACATGCATAAATTACAACTTGGATCCTACTTTATTTCCTTATCTAGACTTCTACTACATGCATGCATAATAGGTGCATTTACACACCCTCAAATATTATAAATTCTGACAATGAGGATGGTGAACTTTGAGCCTCTGCATAATAACTTGTAAAAAGGAAAACAAAATACTCCTTAAAACTTGAATGGTTATGGTTTCATGTCCAAAAGAAGCAAATAACCAGACAAAATTGGATTTGTGACTTAAGGTACTTATTTAAACTATCACACCCTGATTTTTTATGGTAAGCTTTTTATACCGCCGGATAATATGCCATAAAGAAAAGGAATCTTGGGATGTTTCAAAAAGGAAAATAGACAATACACCCAATTGAAAACATGAACAAAAACGAAAACAATTGGATTAGTTTCCTCCCAAGAAGTTATAGACTGCAAGACACTATGCAAGGCAAGTTGAACATTACCTGCAGCGATTTTGTCAAATGCACAACACTACGTTTGGTTGCTCCATATGCAGCAAACCTGTAAAAAGAAGTCAGATAATCAAAGAAGTAAAAACCCAAACAAAAATATGACATAATGATTTGAGATACACAATGTAATTCATATGCATGGAAGAATGGAAGTTAAGATATTTAATACAGCCTCCAATGTTCTTAAGCTGCAATGACAGAGAGAGGACTCTATTAGCCTAACCAGAAAAATAACAGAACACTTTAATGAAGCATAAAAATTCAATATAAACCTGCTATGAGGTTGTGATAAAGCAAGATGATGGTGAACAAAAGGCAAGACATATGGAAATTGGAAAGTAGAGTGCAGTGCAGGTAATTTAAAATTACCACGAAAACTGGGTTGGAATACCAGAAGGTATGAAGCTGAGACAATGTTATGGCACTGCACATGCAAGATATAGATATATTCATTTGCTTATCTTTTAAAGGGAAAACTTTCCATCCTTTGAGCATCCTCCCTCTTACCTTTACCACATTTAAGGTCACCTTACTAACCATAACCAAAAGAAAAATAGAACTGAATTATCCATATAAAGCATCAATGAAGATCCAAGATTGGTTTTTCCATCAGAACATAAAGAAAATGAAGGATGAAAGCCCTCACATTTTTCACCTGGTTTCATCAAATTAAACACTTAATGAACAAGTTGAATAGGCTGATGAAGAACTTCACACAGTAACTATCAATGTATTCATGAACTACTGGAAGAAACAGCACAAATTTTTGACTCATTTTGGCAGCAATAATGCAGAGTCGCATAAATTCTAGGCAACAACAAACACAAGCTCGGGAAAGGGAAAAAAAATTCAGGTAGGAATTCGCCCAAAAGAAATTCAGGAGATAAAGGATCAAGCAAGAGCAGAATACTCATTCACACCGCTTCCTCTGATGTTGATGACCATAAAATCGTTACCAGCAGTATTTATTCTCAACAAGAACAAGTAATCAGGACATCAACTATGATAGTAGAAATTTCCCATTTGGAAAGCACCCTTTAACAAGTAAATGCAACTGTATTTGATAGATAAAGCCATAAAACAACTTCCAGAAAATTGTTTGCACTTTATCCAAGAAGAATTCACTAGAAATTAAACAAAACAGCTCCCAATATTTCTGGGCTACAGTACCTTGGGGTTGGTCTTCCGTCTGAACCGGCTCCATCAATGTTAAAAATATGACCACCTCGAGGCTGCTGCAACATCATCTTGATGGCCTGAGAGACAACTATATGCATCAGAACAGAACTAAAGCAGTCCAAGCAAGAAAAATGAGAATATGTTTTTACCTCTCGGCAGCAAATCATCAACCCAAGGGTGTTTGTAGAAACAACTTCACTGCATAAGGACAACCCATATTATAAATCAATGGAACAACATACCAAAAAAAGAATACAGAACAAAGAGGAGAAAAAAAAAAAGATTGTATATGTAAGCTCACATAAGATCTTCATCTGATGCTTCTGCCAATGGTTTATAACTATAGGCATTGGATCCTGCATTATTAATCTGCATCATTCTCAACATAGAGTAAGATTATAACAAAGGAAGAGAAGCATTGCCAGAGTAATATGCAAAGCTTTGTACAGAAAAGAGCATAAGACCTCAAAATCAATTAAAGCAACAAATGAAAAAGGGAAATCTTTTTGGGGATTGATAAAGACATGTCACACAAATAAGTGCCATGATATAAAACCCAGCTTTGAGGTAAATGAAAAACATGTGCAGCAGCAACCGTTAATGTTTCAGTACAAGTTCGAATGGAAAATGTCCTAGCAGCGGACTTTTGATCTTAAAAGCATCATGTTTTATTGCATCAAACAACAATGGAAGGTTCATTGGCTTAAACCAAACAAACAAATATTTGCATGTTGTGACACAGTAGATATTAATTTTCAAGGCTGTTTCCAGTGGCAGAACTAAAAGAATCCATCATCAACTCATAGTCATGATTTTTTTTAATATTCATTCCTTGATTACAAACTTTATTATTGTTCGCTGATAATATGATCTATTCTTAAAATTAAACTCAAAAAATTTTGTTAAAAAGTGAAAGACCAGATAAGCATTTTCAACACAATTTTCCTAAGCAGCTTCTTGTTGAATCCTATTCATCAAGAACATCTAACAGATCTCATAAATCGTCATGTAACAAGCTAGACTATGAGTTTCCAGAGATATCAGACTTATTCTCCAGATAGAAATTTGCCACCAAAATATAGAGGGACCAAGATAAGACATAAATACCCATATGTCGATGTACCCCAGGTTCTTTTGTGCAAATAAAACTAAATTCTTCACACTCTCTGCCTCTCTAACATCACACTGAGTACCCTGTGAAAGAGATTTGTTCAAAGCAGCGACAAGCTTAAATTGGAGAAATTTTATGCATGGAAAATGAAGTCACAAGCATAGATGAAGAATTGGAAGTCATGAAAATGTCATAGCAGATGTACCCACACACGTTGTTCCCCATATTCTTCTCTGAGGTTGTTAACAGCAGATTCCACCCGTTCAGCTGTCAAAATATCAGTGCAAAACTATTCACTCAATTTCAATTTCCAATTAGCTTTCTGACCATAACTCTACTTTCTGATGATTCATCACATAGCGTGATAATCAAGTACAAGTGATGCAAACTCAACACATAATTTCAAGCAGTATTACAAAGCTAATTAACTGGTGGAAAGATGATAAAAATATTATTCAAGAATAGCAAACATTCCACTGCATCAAATTTGATATCATTAAACAAACGTTCAAAATTATACTCTAATTTAACTTTGTGTTCAACTCTTATTCCTAATCGATGATTTCCAACAATAGAACTGAAGGCTGGGAAAACCAACAGGACAAAACAAAATACAAAAGGGAGAAACGACCAATTGTATTAGTAGTTCCTCCAACCAGAAGATAAAGCTCCCCCCAATATGTTCAAGGCAAAAAAAATACACGAAAACAAATTCAATTCTCTCTGGCTATCCAACACAAACATATTCAACTTTTTCTAATAAGAATCAAAGCAACATAGATGTCACTTTTTCATTACATATATATTAATCACATGAAACAAAAGTATACAACTTTAGCCAGTTACATAATAGGTATATTGCAATACAGCATAAGGGCTTTGCTGATAAGAAATGAGATAAAGCAATAGAAGTCTTACCGGATCTTGAACAAATTATGACATTGTCACCTGCGATCAGAAATTTTTTCGCCAAGGCATACCCTATTCCTGAAACCAATAAACTACTTTCATAGTTTTCCTCACAGAGAGAGAGAGAGAACAGTTTAAATGCTTCTACATTTGCTTATTTAAGTTCATTCTACAGATTATCCTCACTAACCTTTGCTTGAGCCAGTTATAAGAACATTGTAAGGAGGAACCATGGGTTCTCTTTCTCCGTTGATGGAAGCTTGAGCTTTTACTAGCAGTGGAGAATTGGAGGAGATTGTTGGAGTTGGAGAGAAGTAGTTATTTCGGAGTGAACCATTAGCTATGATTCTGTAAGGTTGAAAATGGGTCTGTTTGGAGATGGGAGAGAAGATAATTGGATGAGGTCTTGGAGACCCAAAATGAGTCAAGAATTGGCAAGCAGGAGAAGAAGTTGCAGTCGCCATTGATGATTGAGTTCCAGTGTTTGATTGATTAGTTTCAAAGCGCTGTGGGCTATACTATATCTGCTACCGCTTCATGTTTACCCACGTGGCGTGCTTCACATGCTGCCACATAGGAAAGCTAACCAGCCCAATGTGGTCAAATTTATAAAAGATCCTTGTGTTATCCATTTTTCACGGATTTGGCACCTTTACTATATTTTTTCTTTCTGAACAGTATATTTTTACCCCTTAGCTTAACTTTTTCAGTTGACTTCGTTAAAATAATTTGATACAATTTATTTGAGGTATTTTTTAAATGATGAAAATTTGTCAAATTAAAGCAACGTTTTAAGGGATCAGTTTTTGGTCTGACTGATCCATCTAATTTAAATCAAATAAATTATTTAAAAATACATAAAAATAAAAATATTATAAAATTATAAAATTCGATTCATTTGATTCAATCTATTTTTATTTAATTTAATTAGTTTAATTAATTTTTAATTCAATTCGACAAATAATTTAGTCCAAATCCGATTCGATTATGAAAATATTCAACTAAACAAACAATTTGCTAAAGTAATATCATATGAATTTTCATCACGTAACATTAAATTATTTAATGAAATTAAAAAATATATTGATCTAAGAATTGAGAATACCAGGGACCTTGTAAAGAATTTGACCTTTTTTTCCTCTCGCAGAGCAAACATCAAAAACCAGATATGGTGTTTTGTTGAGGATGAGGATAAAAAATGGCGTTTAGATTATCAACAAAATGCAGTCTCACCTCCTCCATTAGCTACCGTTTCTTTCCTTCCACTTCCCTCCGTTTCCTCTCATCTACTTCCCTTAACCTTCCCAGACTAGAACCCTCAAATGAAGCCGACAACCTTTCCCAAATCCTCCTCACCCACCACAACCCTTTCCACTTCATGGAATCTTCCCTCCAAATCCATGGCGTCTCCCTTACTCCCTTCCTTCTCCACCAGACTCTCCTCCGCCTCCAACACTCTTCCAAAATTGCCCTCTCCTTTTTCCTCTTTTCCAAATCCCTCCCTCCTTCTCCCTCTCCTCTCCTCTCCACATCCTCCTACAACCTCATCATCGGCATTCTCGGCAAGGTCCGCCAATTCGACGTCGTTTGGCAGCTCATCCTCGAAATGGACCAATCCGACGTTTCTCCCGATCCCTCCACTTTCATGATTTTAATCCGTCGCTTAATCGCCGCTGGCTTTACCCGTCAAGCCATTC
Organism: Gossypium arboreum; assembly: GCF_025698485.1. Taxonomy (NCBI): domain Eukaryota; kingdom Viridiplantae; phylum Streptophyta; class Magnoliopsida; order Malvales; family Malvaceae; genus Gossypium; species Gossypium arboreum. The sequence continues at coordinate 118,747,965 of NC_069079.1, read as the reverse complement.
GCGCTTACGATGATATTGGGTGTTTCGTTACTGCTGGCACCGACACTGATAGTCAAAACGATTCGTTTTGCTTCTGTTTCCTTCTCGATACACTCTGTAAATACGGCTACGTGAAGGTGGCGGTTGAGGTTTTTAACAAAAGGAAATCTGGGTTTCGTGTTGATTCGAAAATGTACACGATTTTAATAAGCGGGTGGTGCAAGATAGGCAGAATCGATAAGGCAGAGAGGTTTTTAAACGAGATGATAGAAAGAGGAATGGAACCTAATGTTGTCACTTACAACGTGATGTTAAACGGGATTTGTAGAAGAGCCAGTTTGCATCCGGATGAAAGGTTTGATAGAACAATAAGGAATGCCGAGAAACTGTTCGATGAAATGCGCCAACGAGGGATCGAACCTGACGTGACCAGCTTTTCAATCGTGTTACATGTATACAGCAGAGCACATAAGCCTGAGTTAACGCTTGATAAGTTAAAGTATATGAAGGAGAAAGGTATTTGCCCTAGTGTGGTTACTTATACTTCAGTTATCAAGTGTCTTTGCTCCTGTGGGAGACTCGAAGAGGCGGAGAAGGTGCTTGGTGAGATGGTGAGTAATGGGATTAGCCCTTCGGCTGCAACTTATAATTGTTTCTTTAAGGAGTATAGAGGGAGAAAGGATGTCAATGGTGCTTTGAATTTGTATAGGAAGATGAAGGCAGGCAAATTATGTGATTTGAGTTTACACACATATAATATCTTACTAGGGATGTTCATGAAGCTGGATCGAATCGACGTCGTTAAGGAAATATGGAATGATGTTAAAGGAAGTACACCAGGGCCTGATTTAGATTCTTATACATTGTTGGTCAATGGGTTGTGTGAGAAGCAAAAATGGAGAGATGCATGCCAACTGTTCGTGGAAATGATTGAGAAGGGTTTACTTCCTCAAAAAGTAACATTTGAGACATTGTATAAGGGTTTAATACAGTCTAATATGTTGAGGACTTGGAGAAGGTTAAAGAAGAAACTTGATGAAGAATCAATAACTTTTGGTTCTGAATTTCAGGATTATCATTTTAAGCCATACAGGAGATAAACTTCACCCTGTTTTCTATGTTTTTTGCTTTGTCCAGTTATATTTTAAGCTTCACAAATGTTACTAATTTGATACTAAATAGATTGATGAGTAGATTGAATCATTAGTTTTTGACATTCACCTCATCTGTGTTGACTGATCATGTGGTACTATTAGAACGTGATCTTTTTTTTTCTATAAATATTATATCATTATAAATTTTAAAAGTTAAAATAATATATAATTATTAAAACGATATTTAAATTTCAAATAATTGTAAAAACACTTGAAATTTAAATACCTTTTAGAATTTTATAATTATATGTTTTAGAATTTTATAATAACATTTACTTTAAAACCTTTTAAAAAATTTACAATTTTTGTAATGATATTATTAATTTCAACTAATTTCTTTTCAATTATCATATTTTTTATAAATTTTATTTTATAAGCTATTATAATTTATATGTTTCTCTAGATTTTATATATATTTTTCTGAACTTTTTATATATTTATTTTTATTTTTATATTTTTTTAACGTGCATGCATTTAATAAAAGGAAAAAAATTATTTGAAGATGCCACGTAACATTTTATGATTGGCTATAAGACTTTTTAACGTCTGCTAAGAATGAACTAAAAATGTAACAAAAGCATACTTTAATTATCAAATTGGGATAAAAATTTAAGTACTAAAATAAAAAATGAGTATACTTTAGTAATCAAATAATGAATTAAGGTTTTATAAAATTTCACTATTTTTACCGAATTCAAACCATATGCAAATGACACTTGTTTAAGTATTTAATTGACACATTTATCAAGAGTTAAATACTTGCATAATTTTCATCCTTACCCTTAAAAACAAATTTCCTTTTCATTTTAATGGATTTGTTTGTTTGAAATACATTCATCATTCAATCTAAAGTTAGAATTTGAATGAAATATGAATATGGATTGGCTTCAAATCCAATTAATTTGAGTTGAATCAAAGCTGAACTTAATTTTTTGTAGATTGATATTTTGGGTTAATTTAGAGTGCTAGATTTAAATCATTCGGGTACAAACTGTTTGGGTTTAAGAAACACTGGATTCATATTATTGTGGTACAAATTATCTGGGTTTAACCATTCATTGTAAAGCTATTATGGCATTATATTTGGACAACACAAGTGTGAAGCACGGACAAAGACCAACATAAGTCAACCGCATGCAATGGATTATCTTGAGAAGATATTTGATAATAGGTTTCTCAAATTGGAATGTTCATATTTTCCTATACGAAAAATCCTTGTATTCATATCACATGGGTACTTCAAACAACATTTAAGACAAAAATATTCACTTACTATTCCTCTTTGCTTTCTTTTAATACAAATATATATATATATTCCTAACATGATATCACATTCATGGTCATAACTCACAAGATGACTTCAGGTGAACTTCAAGAGAACATTCATGATGACGTTAACAATTATCATGAACATGTAAAATTAAGTAAAATCAGGACGTAATATCAACATGTTGCAAACTGCCTAAAATCAACAAAACACCACCCCATACCATTTCCACAACATCAACAACCTGAAATCTAACGAAAACATGGTACTTTTTATACCAGGATTTCAATTACAAAATCGGACTGCAAGGGCAGACGGTTGATCAACTCCAAAATTTAGATGCAAAGAATATACCCCCACTGCCAAACTAATTGATTTCTTTAAACTCACCTTGTCTATAACAAACTCAAAGATCATATGTATGAGCAGCTTTAGAGACTTATCATTCAAATTGCCTTGATCATACCTGGTTTGGAGATCAGTCACCATAAGTAACAGAATCAACTGTATTGTGTTCAACTTGCAAAGGCCTTCCCAAGTCTTGCAGCAGCAGTTTCAGAGCTAGGGGCAGTCATCAAATTTCCACCATCAGACATGTAGAAATTGTTGTAATTAATTCTAGTAACCAGATCAGCCAAATGAGGAAAGTGCCCCACATTGAGCTTGAAAGACAGGACCTGCATTTTGAAGACAGCCTTTGGATTAGAGAGTCCAATTTAGGATATTATATTTTTCAGCTCCCTAAACTAAAATTTCTTCATGCTTTCTGAAAAAAAAAACATAGTATTCACAAGTAAGGATGCATGTTGGTCTCTTTGAATGCATTTAGCATTCTTGGCAAACATGAATGAGATGCAAACTATAGAAACCCTGAATTCAAATAAAAGGCTAAAGCAACTGGAAAGGGTTAGAGGGTACTCTAAGGAGGAAAGCAATGCAATCGTCAAACTGCTTCTCAACCCGGTCTACTTCCATTTCACATCTGGCCTTAATTGCAGAAACTGCTCCAGCACTGCTTAAAGTCTGTTGTAGGGAGTAAAAGTCCAGGGCTAGTGCAAGAATGCTGTTGATTCGGCTTGCAATCAAAGCCCACTGAAAATCAACGAGATCATTAAGCAATAATCAAATGTAACTCCTCAAACCTTTTCAACCTACAAAGAGTAATCATGATTTTTAAAAGATTACAAATATAAAAATATATGATCCTACCAGCTTATCTGGAGCCACAAAGCATTGACGATGAATTGATAATAAGTAGGCCTCATGTACTTCTATAACCTCATCTAGAGACCCAGCTGCTGCCATTCCTTCACAAAGTTCACGCCATGCACTATGATACACCTGATTACCAAAAGCTAGTCAGAGACCCAGCTGCTGCCAGTATTTTTCTTACTTGTTTTACCCTATGGTTCCACCACACTAAGTTTTTCTCTCCTGAGGCAAAGCTTACTATAACAGTTGTTACAACTTCTGCATCATGATACATTGGAAATCGGCCTGCTAACAATATTTGTCTAGAAAAAGAATATGACCCTTGAACAGTTGTTATATTTTGTAATTAATTCAAACAAATCTATATATGGAAATCAGCTGCTACAACATGAAAAGCCTCTTGATCAAACAACTGAGGTGGTATCAATATTGTCATCGATATATGAAACTTAATTTGAAACCCAAAAGATAGATACACGCATTTAGGTTCTCAATAATCCATCCATGTTGTAACAGTATAATTCCTAAGAATGGAACACAATAGAAATGCAACAAAACTAGCAATTTTGTTGTGTTAAAATAAAAGAGTTGGATCTCCAGTGTTAGAGAGGTCTGCTAAACATTGATTTAACTCATTTCATCCATCACAGAGAGGACCCACAGACAAATTATAGAAACCACATCCTGCTATAAAAGCACCAAACAATTGCAACATATGGATAAGCAAAGAGGATTCTACAAACAGATATGATGCAACAATAAGATATACGTTTCATTTTTTCTTACAAGGTTTTCTTGATGTCGTGAAATGTTAAGACATATTCCAGTTATTTCTGGGAGCCATACATTCAATGATTTATCAAGTCTGCAGCTCATAATTTTATAAATTTATACTTAATTCGAAACTCCATCCAAGAATGGATGGTCATATTTCATTTGAGGAAATTTTGAGAAGTGATATTGAGGATATTTATATCTGAAGAGTGACTAAAGCATGATACTTGGTATAGTGATTCCCTTATACAATGAAAAAGGTTAAAGCTAACTCCATTTAGCCTTTGAAATGAAATTATCTACCTTTTTAAGCTTATAGCTTGGTTCTAAATTTCTACATCAGCTAAGTTGCTAATACCTGAATCCTTTGGAAACTATGGCTCAGACTTAGCTATCTTAATCTCTTATTTATGGGCATTCAAGTTATGTCTTGAGCCATTTGTGAATAACATGGTTTAACTGCATGTTTCTTTCTATATTCAACCAGATGGTTGCTACTTGTCCTTTCTTTTCATTTTTCATTTGTGTAATTACCGGAAATCTACCATAACATTTCTTGGACAATCAATCAGCACAAAAAATTAGAGAGAACCAGAAAAATGGAAAAAACTTTTAAGGAAAAAAAAACAGTAGACAAAAGTTATAAAATAAACGATATCTTACTCTACCAATTTCAAAAAGAGAACTTACTCTGTCCATCACATATTGGTGAAAAGCATCAACGAAGTGAAGGAGTTTTTGCTCCACTAACCAATGGTGCTTGCGGCTGTTTCTTACAGTGCCTTTATCCTGGAAATAGAATCATCAAAGACTGACTCATGAATCAAAGAAATAGTGACAACTGCATGATTGGTTCTCACAAGCACATGTTTATGTGTTCTTTGTGAACATGCACTAACATGGAGAAAACAATGATTGTTTGATAGAAGAACACTCTCAAAAAAAATTAAAATAACCTTCCACATCCATCTCCGAGCTTTATCAAGTGCAAACTTTGCCCGCTTGACCTTCAGCAAGAAGGCCATGACCTACATTACATAAAATATTTGAGGAACAAGCATATTTCTAGATAAAAACACCTTACAACCAAAATGAGATTAGCACCTGATTATACTTCTTAATTGCCTCTGAATTAGCTATCAGTTCAAGAGGCCAAGAGACCTGCCACATCCAGTGCATGTATATAAAGGACATTACACACTTGCTAAGCAGAATGGATTAAAATTAGGGAAGAAACTATTGGTCTCAGGAATGGACCTTGTAAGTGAATTTCAGAGAATCAAGGCCATCAATTCCATAGCTTTGCGAACGACTTTTACGAGGAGTTGAAGCAACAGTAGCTTTATTACTTAGCTCATCACTATCAAAACCATGAGTCTTGGAAATGGACACCACCAAAGACTCCGGTGCACTCAATAGCGAACCATCAGCTGAGTTTCTAATGGATTCCTGTGGTTTATAAGGATGTATAACATTATCCCAATAGAAGTAATATAGAAATTGAACAACTGCAAAGCAGATAATTGTACATTGCATGACCGAGGGTGGCAATTGGCATCTTTGCAATGTGCACAAAAGCAACAAATTAGGCATCCAAAAATATACGAAGGATTCTAAAAAACTAAATTGTTACACCAAGTATTCACCTGCAATATTGTGTTCAACTCAAAATCATCATCCCAGGTTTCTCCCCTATCTAACTTATTAAATATCACCGTTAAAAAGTGTTGCAGCAAATCACCTGAAAGGAAGGTATGAAGGAAATGTCAGAGATATAGTATACCGCTTGCAGCACAAACAAGTATATGGCAACCAATATACATTAGAAGTTAACAAACCATATCATACCTGAACCTAACAAGTATATGGCACGCAGCACTGCAAGCTCATCCATTAATCTCCAATCATTCATTAACTTTGACAGAATAAGGCCGCCAATATAATCCACCTATGACATTATATCCAAACATTTAGATTTATAAAAATGTTCAACTAAAAAAAATGTGAATAACAAAGGCATATTTCAACAATTTACCTGCTTCTTGATGTACACAGTCAGACATTCCTGCATTATAACTGTAGGAAGTGGGCTAATTCTTGGTTGAACAGTTTGAATCCAGCTAAGTACACTTGATGAAAGGGTGCTATTCTTCTGGAAAGGTAAGAGCTTTGACATGCTGATATTATCCTGTTTCCAGATTCAGTTACATTTGAAAAATGCTTGCATGGGGTTTACATCACATATTGAGTTTAAAAAACATCAGTCTAGCAATACCTGTAGAGAAGGAAGAATAGTAGGAAAGGGTAACAAAACTTCCAACAACTTAGTTTCATGCTGGGCACGAAGATGTTCAGATTCACTAAACTGGAAACCAAACATATAGTTGGTTCCATGAGGTCCAGAAACATTCTCCCTTTTTTCTCCAAAAACAGCTTTTCTTAAGCATTCATCATTTAAAGTGGGTAAGCAAAACTTTTGTGACAAGTTCAGTGCCTCCCATGAATTCCTGTTCTTGTCGAGCAATGTTTGACAAACAGTAATGACTGGATTTTCAGGAAAAAAAGATCTTTGGGACAAATATTTATTTTCAATTCCTACAATCACATTTTCTGCTTTTATATCAGGGAAACAACAAGAATCCTCATCTGCAGGCTCTATATCTAAAACCTCTTTCTTTAACAATGAGTTAACTAAGAACTTATACCAGATTTTCTCTGAGAATGTTGAAGGTGGCAAGGCTCCATCAGTACCAGATTCCATAATCTGTTCTTTCATACATGAAGACAAGGAAGAAATAGTCTCTGCTTTGCATTGGTCACCTTCGAAGAAATATCGAGAGATACGATCACCATGGCCTAAAAGGCCGGCTAAAGACACACAAAAGATTTCAGCTAAAGTTACCCCTGCCATGCCCTGCCAATGGTTCATCTTATTTATATCACAATCATTATAATTCCCAGAACCATCATCTACTTTATCACTATTTTTGCAAGAAGGCACTGTTGATGCCATAGGAACATGACGGATCAGCTGCAATGATTTCCCAGCAGAAACAATTGATTTTGCTATGTCCTTAATAAATAAAGGACACACTATAAGGTCTCTATTGTTTTGTTCTTTTCCTTTCACAGAACCAAATGTAGAAACAAACTCCTTTTCAGTAGTTTCCTTTTTGTTACTCATCCCATGTACATAATCATGGCTATAATTTGGGGCAGAGGGGTCAACTTTTAGATTGTAATTTTGCATTATCCTTGGTAAATAACTCTTTTCCCAGAACTCAGGCTCATCAACGGAGATTGCTTTATTAGCATATAAGAACATCTGCCACAAGAGACAAAAGACAATAACTGGGAATTCAGTGAGGAACTTGCAAAAATGCATTTGAACCTGTAAATAGAAACGCATCATGGAAAACCACCTAATCCCCCTCGTGTAAAGATACTGCAACTTCGTATTATTATGTCAACAGTACATATGTCAGAGACATGAAGCATACTAGAGTCCCGCTAACATTTAATGCAAAATGGAACTCTAATTGCAAACTATCATAATCATTCACAAAAAGAATGAGTTCATGTGCCAAAAAGAATTTCTGAGAGATGTTAAATTGAAGAAATTGTTTCAGGCTTTAGAATAAATTTCAGCTTGAATCAAAGTTACCTCCTCGAAAGGATCATCCAGTGTCCCTTCAAAAAGCCAAGAATCAAGACCCTCAATGTATGGTAGTAAGCTTCCAACAAATATATGAATCAGCATCTTATATTCATCCCCCTGAAATTAGCATGAGCTCAAAGTTAATATTTGTCAGATGTTCATACAAATGTGGAGAATCAAGAACAGTAATCAACAATGAGAAAATAGATACAACCTCACCACCTTGTACGAGGCATGCTTCATCAAGCTTTATATAGAGATAGTCAAGGATATAAGTAGCAATGTCAGCAGCTGAAATATTCGAAGTAGGCTCAAAGTATGCTTGGGGAATGGCTCCATGAACTATTTGCAATAGATATTCAGCACCTGAACAAAGGCTAATATCATTGAAAAAGAATCAGAAATTTTCAATATAATAAGACAAATAATCCTATTAATTGACAAAAAGAAAGAAAATAATCTTGGAGATGGAGTTGAAATTTATCTGTAAACATGTCTATATCTAACACTCAAAATTATTCTAAACTGCAGGTGCTCTTCAATACAAATACCATAATGGCAACAACTCAAAAAACTGAGAATAATGAAAAACAAAACTAAATGCCTAGAGTTTGTTCAGGTGAAAGTTTGTAAGACAAAACATACCAACCTTGATAAAGAACTTGTTAATCCCAGCAAGGTCAGCGTAGATCCCACATTTGAACTGCTGATCTTCGTTTCTTCGTTCAAAGCAATATCACGCAACCTCTGCTCTAGACATAACAATTTGACTAAGCTTTCAAAGAATTCATGCCAACACAAGACAATTTAACCTTTCTATATGATGGCAAAAACATCTTAACTAAATACGCTTCTAGATGCAAAATCAAACAATGTAGCAGTAACTTTTTAGAAGAAGATAAATCAACGGTTATGGTTATTTCTCTATATATGGAAACTATGTTAATCACGGGGTATTACATATTTTACTCACAAGTCCATCTTAATCAATTATTTGTGCGTGTGTGTTTTCTTACTAAGAGTCTATCATTACCAAACAGAACCTCAAAAAAAAAACATTTGGATATATACATCATAATTTTTTTAAAGTTTGGATTAATAATTGAATGTTACATAAAAAAACCTAATGTTAAGGTTATTACTTCTATATCAAAATATATATATGTTAATAACGGGTATTGCATATTATACTCACTAGTCCTTCTTAATCAACTATAATGTATGTATTCTATCTAAACAGAAACTCAAACAAAAAATTTGGATATATACAGACAAATTATAAATTTAAAAAAAAAAAAGTATTGGGTCAACAATCGAATGTTACATTTGCTTAGAAAACCCAATTGAAATCAACTTTCATCAATAAAACAAGAATAAAAGAAAAAGAAGAGCAAATTATGACCTTGAGCCAAGAAGAAACCGAGGAAGCAAAAGCTCTCAAAGTGGGAGGAGGAGATCTAAGCTGCGATTCCACTTTAGAAACCGCAATTTGCACAAGTCCAAGACACGTAGCGGCGTACATGAATTGGTTGAGGATTACGGCCAAGCTTGACTGAGACAAATGGGGGACGTAAATCCCATTTCTGACGCAAAATCGCCGCCCCTTTTCGTCCCAAGAAAACAAGGAACTCGAGAAGCCTTGCAGCATTCGAACAACGCCTCGAACCAACTCCATTTCGGTAGTCCTGGAAGACGAAATCGGGAACGAAAATCGGGCGTCATTGTTTGAGAAAACGCCGTAGATTTTGTTGATTAAACTTTGAGAAGCTTCTGGGTTTGAATTGATTGAATTACTCGTAGTTTTCATTATAAACCTGCAGTATCGGAAAGTTAAAGAAATACTAAGGATTTGAACCAAAAAAACAAGGACATTTTCTGTTGGAATCAAAGAGTGTCGTGGACAGTCTTCAAAGTTTTTTTTTTTTTTTTTTTAATAAAGAGACCCTTGTTATTATTTATTTATTTATTTCCTATTTCATTTATTTATTTTTTTTAGTTTTACTTATATGATAGTGAAATTTTGGAGTGTATATTATATCAATGCTCACTCAGTTTTGACGGAATGCTCCCTCTAATTTTAATTCATTTACTTAATTTTCAAAAAATAATAAATTAATCATTAATATTATCAAAAAGTGATAAATCAATCACCTATTAACATTTAACGGAACCGCTGACTTGGCCAATTAGTGGCAAGTTAACTTGTCACATTAGACGAGGCAAAGTTAAATAACTATTTTTTTGTCCTAAATGACCCAATATTTTTATTTTTTGCGTACATAGCCTAATATATTTATACTTCTTCTCCATCCTAATAATCTCTATTTTCAAATATGGTCATCTACTCCACTCTTCCATCAATCTCTTTTGTCTCCTCTACCTTCTAATTTCTCCCCATTCAAATTTTACCATGCCAAAACCCAAACCACAACTTTCAATCTATGCCCTCATGGCTGTCATTGTTGTGTCACCAAACCACAACTTCCAATCGTGTATTGCCAAAACTAGAAATAAATATTGCAATCTAACTGTTTGTGGAAATGCCACAATTTGCTATGTAACACCCCGAACCCGAGACCATCGCCGGTGTCGGACACGAGGGGTTAGCAAGCCAAGTTCACTTGTTTTGCCCATCCATTGGATATTTCCAGTCAGGCTGGAAAAACTGCGTCACTGTCGCCTTAAAATCATATCTCGAGTTTCAAAACTCGAAACTGATTTCGTAAATTTTCCTGAATTTAGACTCATATATCCATCCATGGATTTATTTCTAGAATTTTGGTCGGGCCAATTGGTACAGTTTATTAGTTAAAGTCACCCATGTTACAGGGATTGACTGCTCTGACCTTCGCGCGGTATAACTTGAATATCTCTCTGTACAGGGCTTTAATGCTGGTGCCATTTGTTTCTAATGAAACTAGACTCAAAATGGAATCTGTACATATAAGGTATGTCTCCTAGTTCTTTTTGGATAATTTATAGTGAATTTTTAAAGTTGCGACAGGGAACCCAGAAACCATTCTGGCCCTGTCTCACAATAGCTTTAATATCTCTTAACCTGTAACTCCTATGACCATTTCGTTTCTTCCATAAGAAAATAGACTCATCAAGGTTCATTTACATAGCTTATTCACTATTTAATTCCATTCCTATGAATTTTGGTGATTTTTCACATTCACGCCACTGCAGCTGGCAGCATCTGTTTTTAAGGTAGGGCTTACCTATTTGGTAGTCTCCATGAATCAACTAGTCTTGCCATACATAGGTTCATATATGATCATTTTAACCATACCAATGGCTGATCATATAACCAACATTCCTAATTCCAAGCCATAGCCACATCATGACACCGAATATATATATACAAACCACAATTAGTCTAAGTTCATGCTTCCTTTTCAAGCCATTTTCGCATGGCCGTACATACTTACATTACAACATATTCAACAAACATGAGGTAGTCCTATACATGCCATCTTAAGTTCAACCAAAATTTATACCAAAATGGAGGCTTGATAGTGTGGATGACTTGACTTCAACGATCCCAAATCCGATTGCTTGACGAAATCTAACAAAAACCGAGAGCCAAAGCAATGGGGTAAGCATTTTATACTTAGTAAGTCTCAAGGAATATAATCAACTCTAATTACAGCAATACATTCACATAGCCAAATGCATCATTTCATTTATACACATTCTTACTTCACACTTCATCATTATATAATTTCACAAAGTATCAATCAATTCATTAGTCGATTGAGCGAATGTTGCTCAAACATGTCGACTTTCAATGCACATATAACGTACCTTATCCTTTGGGCTTTTCGAGTGTACTGATTGAATTCATTACAGCAACCAACACTCACCTCCAGCCCAAGATTCTTCGGAATATAACCGGATATAATCACGTGCACAAATGCCTTCGGGTCTTAGCCCGGATAGAATAACTCGCACGAATGCCTTCGGGTCTTAGCCGGATATAGCCACTAGCACAATTGCCTTGGTCTTAACCGGATATAATTTCAGCATAATTGTCTTGGATTTAGCCGGATATCATTCAATTTCCCATGAACACATACATCAATTATCATTGGACATACATAATTCATTTTCACATTCGAGGCTCAAACGCAATTATAGTCACAAGCATATTCGCCCGGGACTTAGCCGGGTATCATTCAATTTCTCATACACACACATAAATCAATAATCATACACATCCATACTTCATCTCACATAATTCAAGTAAGGTCACTTCTTGAGGACTTACCTCGGATGTTGTTGAACGGCTTTTTCGGCTATTCGATCACCTTTTCCTTCCCCTTGTCCAATTGTGGCCCTCTTAGCTCTTGAGCTAATTCAAACAAGTTCAATTTATTAAAACCTCATTGTGCTTGCTTATGGCGAATATGACAAGGATTTTAAATGGTCATATGGCCACTCTTTAGCTTGAATACACAATGGTCATGCACATTTTATACTACATCAAGCAAATTCAATACAATTTATTTGAGCATCAAGGAAATGCTAAGGCCTTCAATAGGCTACCCAAGGCCGAATATTCATGTACATGTTGAGGTCAAATTTGCACTTAATACCTCACAAAAACAGCATGCAATTTACTAATTAATGCTTTGCACATTGTGGCCCAAAACTTATAATATAGCATCAAGCACTTATAGGTGTGCTAGGCCGAATTGTGCTTGCAATTTCACAAGCATTCTTCCACATTTTCTTCTTTAAACCAATATATTCATCACTTAGTTCATAACCAAACATAATGTGCAATCATATATATGCATATATGAGCATGGCGAATTTTCAAGGTGTCCATAGCCATCCAAAACACAAATTTTCAACTAACATGCAAAAGCATGAATCATGCTCAAGAATGCATCATGGCGAATATGACAATCATGCTCCTTTTCAACTTCAATCATAATAAAACAAAGAGAAAACTCATAGTCTTACTCAAGAGTAGACAATCCATCTTTGCATGCATCATCATCAAGCTTCACACTTAGCATGCAATGGCTTTATCACTATAACAACTTTGGCCAAATACCATTTCCATGGCATACCAAAGATTTGAGCCATGGCTAACATGCACATCAAGTTAGCAACCAAAACATGCATGAAACTCCCAACACAACCTCATACATACCTTAATCTTGATGCAAATTTAGCCAAATCACCTTCTAGATCTCTTCTAAACAAAGGAAATGAAGCAAAATCCTTCTTCCTCTTAGTATTTTCGGCCAAAAGGAGAGAGCAAGCATGAACAAATTTTTTGTTTTTCTCTTCTTGGTTGCACGGCAATGGGGTATGCCACTCTCTCACACACATTTTTTTCATTCTTTTCTTACCCATGCTTATTTGTTTACTATTTCTCCCTAATGCCCAACAAAACATGTTTCATGACATGTTTAACCCATATTCTTTGTCATGGCGGCCATTACTTGTAAAAGGGGAATTTGACATGCAAGTCCATTATTTTGCATGCATGCTTTAATTAGTCATCACCCCTTTCCCTATCGTATTTTCAAAGTTCACTACTAAGTCCTTTCTAGTGGAATTCACCTTTATAACACTAAATCAATCATCAAAAAATGTCATACATGAATACACACATATTATAGGCATCGAAATAAATTTTAAATTATTGTTATGCCTCGGTTTTGTGGTCCCGAAACCACATTCCGGCTAGGGTCTATTTTGGGCTGTCACATGCTACCTTTTTCAATTATCAACCCAACCTCCCAAATGCGATGACCATCGGTTCAAACTCAACTGTGACAGCAACAACTGCATCATTTTATCCTTAAACCATGGCAAGTTCTACATCCAAAGCATCTGGTACAAATACTCTACGATCCGAGCTATCGACATGGCTAGTTAACAATAAAAGAAGAAGAAGAAAAAATGGAGATGACCTGAGATGAGATGGTGCATTTGGCCGAATACGGTGAATAAGAGCTTTCAACTGTTCTTGTCACTGAAACTATTCTTTGTGAAGCTTGCCCCACAGTTGTCATCGCGGTCCACAACCTTATGCTGCTGCTGAACCACTTTAGAATTTTTCTCTTCTTCTTCTTTTACTGCCCAGCCCAACTAAGGTTTTAAATTGAATCGTTTACACAATAGGATGCAATGCCACTTTTCCGTTAGGTCTTTAATGGAAAATGTTTAAAATGACTAATTTGTTATTTTTCGTAAGTTGAGTGACTGAATTGAAATTAGAGTGATAGTTTGGTCAGTTACATCAAAATTGAGAGACTGTTGATGTAATTTACCCAAATTATAATTACCTACTGTCGAAACCATCTTTAAAAGTTTGAAAAAAATAGGAATGGACTTTAAAAAAGAATTATGGAGTCGCCACCGATCTTTTTGAGGTGTAATCGGATCACCTTGAGATTGATCATTTTAATAAAATATTTGATTTATTAAAACAATAATTTTAGGTCTACGAAAATTGAGAGAATGAGTTCAGGAGTTTGTTACGCACAAGGAAGGGTTAGCACCCTCGTAACGCCGAAAATTGGTACCAATTGATTATTTAACGTCCTATCGTTGAAAACTTAAAGAAAAAACTGCCAAAATACGATTCCTTTAAAAATGTGTGATCAACTCGAATTGGATTTTAAAATTCACTCGTTTCAAAGAAATAAAATACCACATCCAACACGTTAGGACACGATACTTTAAGCCTCCAAAAACTGATATCACCTTATAACTTCCAAAACGCAACGAAAAGGGTATTCAATCATTTGGTCTAACGAAAAAACGAAACCCAGCACGTTAGGGCACGATTTCCCGAATTTCTAAACATAGCACATTGCCCTATTTTAAATTTTAGAAAACATGAATGAAATTTTAAAAGGAATATTTGACTATTTTGGGCAAGCAAAAAATCGAAACCCAGCACGTTAGGGCACGATTTCCAAAATTTCCAAACGCCAAACATTACCTTTGTTTTAGAGGTTTTTTAAAATTGATAAATTATAAGACCAATTCAAAATGCTTTTTATTTGGTTTATTTGGAATAAAAATGAGAAGATCAATATCGATTAAAATGCTGAAATTTGAACCACAATACGATAATATATGAAAAAGAAAGTCAATATACATGGATAAAATATTATACAAATGAATAGCCATTATGTGGAATTTTAAAAGGAACGAATTTGGGCGCGTGCAACGGTGAACACATCATATATTATACATATACCAATATTAACATCTAATGAATTAAAAGCGAACTTAAAGACATATCAAGTAAATTGACACAAATAATATATAACAAATTTTCTAAAACAAATAAACAAATGAATGATACAAAGGAAATGGAATTTAGGATTATCAATATGCAAACAATATACATAAAACTTAGAATAAGTAATCTACATGAAAGTTTAAAATAGACCAAGAAACTAAAGATAATAATATATATAAAAGAAATGTATAAATGAAATTTCTAAATGAATAATGTATGTAAAAAAGGCAAATGATATACAAAATAATATATATCTATCTAAATACATAATAAACATGGAAAAAAACTTAATATAAATAATATATATATAAAAGTATAAATAGTAAAAGCATTTGACATAATAAAAACAATAAAATAGGGTTTTTATAGGAAGTGAACTATATAAATAGATTCTTATAGAGAATACACATATAACAATAATATATACATAAATAAATTCAAAAGAAGATATATATACATATAAATACATTTAAAAGAACAATATTTACATAAAACAGTATGAATCAACGATATATATTTAGAATTTTTTTTAAAAATGTAAATGTATGTACAATAGGATTAAAATATCTTTAGAACACATAAGAATATAAAACAAAGACTTTAAAATAAATAAATTGTGAAATAAAATAATTAGGAGAGAAAACAAAAACAAAAAGTATAAAATGGCAAACTGGAACAGTGCAAAATTAATAAAATAATTCAAAATAATATATGAACTAAAACTTAATTGAAATGAGAGAAAAACTAAAGAGACAACTAATAAATAAAAAACATGGAAAGTAAGATAAGGGCCAAAGCGCAATACGGGCAAATCCGCGGGGACCGAAAGCGCAAATGGTCCAAATCCCAAAATGTTGTGCCCAGGTGCGGGCTAAATTGAAATGACGCACAAGTTTCGGGGACAATTTTAAAAAAATAAGGAAAATATAAACAGGTTTTAATTACAAGTCAGCACAAAAGAGGAGGACTCAATACGCAAATCCCCCACTTTGAGCCAAAATGAGTGGGTCAAGCACCCAACGGTGCTTTTTTTATTCCAATTACTTAACCCATTTTTTAAACCATTTTATTCTTTGTTTAAAAACAACCCTAAATTTTGAGAACCCCCACCTTTTGCTCACCCCTCTGCTCCTCGCCGAAAGGCTTATGCCAAGCCTTCAACTTCTCCGAAAACTGCTTGCGACCAACGAAGTAGGGCCCTCCAGTGGTGAGAGCGCGACGCAACTCCGGTGTGCTTCTCCCACTTACTCTTATATTTCGTATTTGTATTAGATCCAAATGAAAAGGGAAAAAAAGGAAAAAAAATAGAAATAAATTACAGCAAATAATCACCTTAGAGGTATATTTTGATTGTTTTCTATTGATCTTTGTATGTATTCTGTATACAGTTTCTCTGAAAAAAAGAAAGACCCCCCTTTTACAATCCAAATTTGACAGCTTTTATATCCAAATACAAGTGGTTTCTTGCCGTTTTCTTGCTCAAAATGCAGGTTGTGAAGACGTCGGAGCGGAGCACACGAACGTGGGGTGTGCAACGCGCAAGCCAGGGTCATGCGTGGAGCGTGCGTGGGGCTGCTGCGCAAAAGGGGAACTTTAGGGTTTCTGAAACCCTAAAAATTTGGGCCTATCGGGCCGTTGTAAAATTTTGGGCTTGTAAACCGAACCTATTTGATGGACTATTTAATTTTTGTGTTTGATTTTGGTTTCCCTATGGGCCGGGCAAAATTCGGGTCTTACACCTACCATAAAATTAAATATATTTTGCTTTTTCATTAAAAAACTATATTTGACTTCAACTAGATTTAAATATTCTAAATTTGTATATTAATCTTAATATGAATTTATTATATTATTTCATCAAAAATTAATTAGTTATCATTATTTAGAATGTCCTAATAAAAATTAATTAAAATATAAAAATAGAAAGATAAAGGAAAAATAATAAATTTATTATATATTAACCCTAAAGTTAATGCATTGAATCAATTTAGCTGCAGTTTATTTTAAGATTGATTCAATTCATTTATACAAATCAATTATTAGTCCAACCAATTGGCCTGATATGGTGAATGTTAACCTCAGGGCAGGTAAGTGGATGTTTTATCAAGTACGAAAAAGTTCAAATACATTTTTATATACTTAGAATTACTAAATCTCTTGAATAATTGTCCACACCTTACAATTTACTTAACTTTTTAAACTTTAGTAACAGTTGGAGGAATGGAATAGCATCCACCTCTTATTATTCTTATTCATTGAAGGGTAGACCATTCTTTTGTTTGGTTGAACATAATACTCATTCAATAGAATAATTATTACTTTTCTATTACTTGTCTTTTGTAATAGCAATTCTTTGGTATAACTAAAAATGACAATTTCATACAACATTGAATAACAAAAAAAAAAATTTACAGATTAGTCCTTTAAAACATGGACTTAGAAAATATAAAAATAAAATCTTTTATTATAATTTAATATAAAAATAATTATACTTAAAATATTATTAAATTATTTATTTATTATTATTATTAATCCTATTAAAATTTAATAATAATAACTATTTACCTAAAAAATTTGCTAAAGGTACTCTAGTCATTCAATCAAACACAAGAATACTATTACAATTCTATTCGCTCCAAAGCAGTTGAATTATCGATTATAACTTTATTCTATTACAACTCAATTACTGATACAATGAACCAAACGTAATATAAATGTCTCAAAATACTATAAAATATCTTACAATAATTTACTACTTTCCTAATTTATTATCACTTTGTAAATTAGTGAATTTTCTTATAAGTTAACATAATTTCTTTGATGATTACTAAATTTCTTAATGAAAATTGTTGAAATTCTTACACAATTACTCAACTTGTTACAAAAATATCTAATTTCTCACAGGATTATTGAATCTCTTAAATCATTACTGAATTCCCTAACAGATTAATGAATCTTTTTAAATTTATTGAATCACTTAAAATTTGTTAAAAATCTTACAACATTCTATTATTTATCTAACACTGAATTTTGTTATAAGATTACTTAATTACTTATGTAATTCCTTTGGAGTACAGGAAATAATAAAACATAATGGATTCAATCATTGTTTAAGTCTTTTGGCAATCTTGTAAATGATTCAGTAATTTTGAAAGACATCAGCTACTTAAAAGTATTGAATTTTTATAATGTTGTAATGATTTCAAAAAAAATATTAAATTCTTTACAATATAAATTATTGATCCTTTTACAAAACTATGGAAATTCTTAAAAATTTATAATTCTTTTGCAAAGTTACTTATAACCTAGTAATGCATGTTTCTTAATATCTTACTTGGAGCTTATAAGCAGCTCACTTTAAAGAGCTCATTAGAATTTTCCCTTGAGTCAACTTGATTCAAATTTATGCATTGTATAAGAATATATTTATTTATTTATTTAAATTTGACTTAAGACCAAAAAAATATAAGTATAATATTTTATCTAAATCTTTCATGATAAATGGTTAATTCAATTTTTTGTTGAATATAATTGGAAAGCAACTTAATAATTGAATTTGAGTGTAATTACTTGTAATTATATGAGTGTAATTACTTGTAATTATACGTGTTTGCATGTTTTGATAATCATTGCAGTTAACAAGTCTCACGACTGTAATTGGATTACCCTACTCAAATTCTTAAAGAGTGCGCAAGAATGGAATAATTACATGAGTGTGATTGAACATTGCAATTACACTCTTAGGAAGAGGGTAAAAATTAAAATAATTACATAAGTAATTACAAATAATTATACTCAAATCAGATTTTAGATAAGAAATAATTTTTCATGAATTTCTTTCAAAACAATACCTACACTAAACATAACCCTTCAATCTCCAAAGTGGAAGATATCATATGCTTTAGCGTATTTAAACTCCTTCAATCTCCAAAGTAGAAGATATCATATGCTTTAGCGAATTTAAACTCTTAAGTTATTGTAAGAATAATGATGACAACTGGTCTAGAACTTAACAATTTTATTTTGACCAATTAAATATTTGACAAAATTACATATTATTTATACTAACTAAATTACATAGAATACCTCATTCCTCGTACCTATGATTTTTTTTGTTCTTAATTTGACACCAATAGTTTAATTCCATTTACCACTTTACCCCAAACTATTACAAAAAGTGATATAGCAATATTGGACCAATCAACACCGGAGATATAGCATAATATTTACATTTTACATTTTATTTCCCCTTTATTTACATTTTATTTCCAGGTAGATTGATCATCAAGGTGGTGGTCTGGGTCTATGGTTTTCAGTCAACAGTTTCATGATTAAACTGAGATTTTTCATTACCAAATAAAAATAATACGTATTAAAAAATTAGCAAGATCTTCAACCTGACGTTAAATACTCAAAACTGATTCCATAACTCACCACTCAAACTCAAGTATCACCTTAATCAAGCCAGCCAAATTCGAGTAGCTTGTGAACATAGATATCTCATTTCCGATATAGTGTTGCTCTTGATACAATAAAAAGTTTTCATCATTTCAAATAATAATAATAATAATAATAATAATAATAAAGACTCAATTAGGTTGGCTGCCACTTGAGCTGGGTGTTAAAATACTCAATATTCCATCGATAACTTGTTACTCAAGCTTGACCTTTGCCTTGACATTGACCAAGCATACTTCAAGTTTTTCTAAAATAGCTTGTAAACCAAGATAACAGAAATAAAAATACAAGAATTCATATTTGAATTGAGATTTTTCATTACTAAAAATAGTAAAAATACATATTAAAAATACTCGATTAGGTTGGCAAGCCACTTGAGCTGGGTGTTAAGATGCTCAATAACTCACTACTCAAGCTTGAGTTTTGACTTGACAATGACTAAGCCGAATCTGAGTATGTCTCATTTTCAATCTGATATTACTCTTGACACAAAATATTTTTGTCCAGGTAATAGGTTAGCAATTGAAGTAAAGCAGCACATTGAACAGATCACTAAATCAATATTTTGCAAAGACAAGCTCACAACACTCTCTGTTGCTTTAGCACTCTACAGTCATGAACTTACATGCATGGCAGCAAATAGTTTAGGCATGTACCTTCACTTCAATACTTATAAGATGTTTTATCCCGAGCTCTACGAGACCCTGCAGAACTGGTACCTGAGGTATCGGACTTTGCCCTTCGATAAAACAGGACATATGCAGCAGGTGACTTTACATCTTCTTCATTTATAGGTGATATATGGCTGTCATCAAAGTTGTACCACTTATTCTCATCTAGAAGCTGCAAACAACAAAATCACCATAAAATAGTATGATGAGATACATGTGCATCAACAACGATTGAAGCCAATTTATGTAACTACCTGTATCAGACATTCATGTTTGATGCACATTTGGACATGGTTACAAGGAAAAATTCAATACATGAAAAAAAAAACCCAGAAAATATTGAATATGCCTGAACTGGACACGTATCTTATATGACACATTCAGTCTAAATAACATAGATTTGTGTCTCAATATAAATCTAAACTCTAATTAAGAGGATTCAAATCTGATGAAAGCTAAGAGCCAGACCAAAAGAGCAGAAAAATAAATGGTCTTGACTGAAAAGTCATAAATGGATGCAACATCCCTGTCCAAGTCCCCAGCCCCCGAAAATGAAAGTAAATAATGCACACTTCCATTTCAGTAAGGATATAGATGCTTCTTACTTACTTTGATGTGCGCGGTATAGTGGCCACTGCCCATGCCACCATAATGGTTGGTCAAGGCGTAGAGTTCGTAGAGCTGAGAACAGGAACTCCTCTTGTCAGCTACATAATTTGTTAAGTCAAAATCATGAATAGGAAAGTTGACAAAAGTTTCTACTTTATGCTTCATTGACCGGCTATATGAGAATCTTTTTAGATGAATAACTAGAACCTCAGGAAGCCTCCACAGGTCAAGTTTTTTACTCGCTTGTCGTTGTTCCTTGCATTGTGGGCAGTACCTACATCAAATAACACTGGTAATTCAAAATATTGCAGGAATGGAACCCCAAGTTTTTCCTTAAGTACAACTTAGCACTAAAGACTGTTAAAACTGTCAAGCAAACAGAAAATATTTGCTCGAGCCATTCAAACTATGGTGTAACGGTTACCAAATAGAGAGTATGAATCTAGCAACCTGAAAACATTCCAAAGCGTTCAGAGTTGAGAACAAGACGTAGTTATAAAAACACAAAACAATAATAGACATCTGCTCCCTATAATGTCTAGTTAATGGTGGATCCAAAGGTGGGCAAGAAGTGGCCCTGCCCCTTTTGTTAAAATGGAGCATTGTATTTTGACCCCAAAATTAGTAATTCAATTTGAGCCCTTTTAACAGAAAGTTTTTGGCTTTGACCCCTTAAAAAAAATTATAATTTTATCCTGCCCCCCCTAACACAAAATTCCTGGCTTCGACTGTATCTAGCCATTCCTTTTGCAAATTCACAAAGGTCTTCCACTAAATTTATGGAGATCGCAACAGACTACTAGGTTAAAACCAAAATAAGACAACAATTATCTTCTGGTTGAAGGGGACATTCTTTAATCTTCACAAGTGCTGCTCCAAAATAGCAAAGATGGTCTTCAAAAGATAGACTGAGGATGGACAAAGGTTTTGTTTTTGCTTTATGTACTTTTTTTTCTATTGTTTAAACTTAAGAAAAATGCTAACCCATGACGTGGCACTGGTAAGATGATATCTAAGATAAGAAATTAGAAATTACTTTTTTCCCCTTCTTGAATTTGGTGGAAGTAATAAATTATGTGCAAAGACCAATGTTGTCAAGGCAACTAGAACTTCATATACATGCAAGCTTAACAAATATGATACACTCTAACACGTGGGCCAGTTTATCTACAAAACATGCAATTTTTTCATTGGTCAAAGTGAATAATTTCCTTATGGTCCATGTTTGTTGTTGAATACTCAAATAATAAGAAGCATAGAGCATCAGCTATCCCCTTTTTCCTAGTAAAGTGATGTCCAATGAAAAAAGTGAAAAATAGAAAGAAATTAAAGAGAACTTCATCAGGCCGATTTTATTTATGTTATTGCTAAAAAAAGCATACATAGGTTTACCAGGTGTGCACATGATCAAATGAGCCTTGCCCAAAAGGGTCTGCGGCGCTTTACAGTCTAGTGCTAAGGGGCAAGGCACAGGCAAACCAGGCTCATGCTTTGCAGACATTGCAAAGACTTTCCTAAAATGGTTAAATAATATTTAACTAGTGCCTATAGCCACTCCTGAACCCATCCAAACAAATTAGTAGGGATAAAGAAAACACACCAATGGTTGACATATTTATTGTAGGCAGGAATAGCACCTACCAAAGGATTATGAAAAAGCACAACACACCAATGGTTCACAAAATATTCATGTATATAAACAATGGGAAGAAACACTTCAGTACAAGAAAAAGAGAATAACTAACCACATATCTTCTGGCACCAATGGCTCCTCTCGTAAAAAGGCCTCCAGGCAAGTATACAAAGAAAGAGGTTCAGTACGAGCTTTCTTGGTAATAGGCCCATATTTAAAGACCTCAGGCAAGTTTTCAAGATAATTTATATTGAACTTCTCCAAAAGCTTTGATGTCCAATCAAGATACACAACTACATGTGACATAGCTGACAGATTAATAGCTTTCTCGTCTCCCGCAGACAGGTCAATACATGTCTTACTTTCATCGACCAACTGAAGTGGTAGTTTTGGTAAGACCTTATTTATAGAAGTCGATGCACAGTTAGTATCCACTTCACCAGAACCATGATCAGATGGATCCCTTGCCATCCCCGAGGTGCTTGGATCTGAATCATCAGAATATTCTATACCCTCTTTCAGCAGCGGTGTAAGCATTGTCTGAACAATTGTCTGAATAACACCACTTCTAATTACATCATCACACAAGAGAGATGAAATAAGAGGAGTTCCAAAAGGTTTCCATCTTTGAGCATCGCTAGTTTCCCTGTACAACAATACAACAATAATGTAGTATTGCATTAGAAACAACTCAATGCCAAGGAACTCTCTTAGCTTCGAAGCAAGAATATTAAAGCAGCGATGGCAGTTACCATCATGAAATTACTCAAGAATTAAAATCTATCTATCTATCTCTCTCTCTCTCTCTATATATATAGAGAGAGAGAGAGAGATTAAACTGTTAAAATAACAAATATAATCAAGCATTATAAAACCATTTAAATAGGAAAAAAAACTACAACCTTAATAGCATTGAAGTCAACCGCTTCAGATGCCAATCTAGCAGTTAAAATAACTAACTAAAACCACTTCAAGTTCGACTGGCAGCCAATGGTAAACCTTTTGGTGCCATGCTTACATCCAAACATTGCTATGTAAAGATAAGTATGAGGGTAGCCAAATATTACATACTGTTCTTGACGGCGATGTATCAACTGAAGCAAAAGATTTCCCGTTGCTGACTTTTGAATCTTGTATGCAGCAAGATGATCATCATCTTTGATTGTGGACAATGATACAAAAGAATCATCTAAAAACCTATGAATCAAATGATTCCGTATCTGCAAGAAATAATTTCACACAGCTTAGCAAAATTTTAACACACATGTAATTCCATGAACAGGAAATCAGAATGCTTAACAGAACATGCCTCAACAAGCTTAATCTCCTCAGTCTGCTTCAAGGAACAAGCATTGCTAACTGCTTGGATCAGGTCCCTGTAACGCCCCTGCTTCGGAACAGTTATGGTGCATGTTGATGGTAAAGCACTTCCATCACAAGTAAAAATTGTTATTGTCATAGACCGAGTAGTGGCAAATTGCAGAGGCAAGGAAAGGTACATGAAGGGATCAAATGTTACAGAAACTTTATTGCACACTGGACAAACAAGTGTTGATTTGTATTGACCCTACACAATGGAATAGACATTGATCAGATGCATAATAATGACAGTAACAATGAATATGACATAACATTTTTTACAAGTTCAGCTTAGTCTTTTTACATATGATAACCATAAGACTAAGATAAAAAATTATAGAGTTGATTTAAAAATTAATTCACGTAGCTTTTATAATATTCACCCATTCTTGCTAAACAGTAACATAAAATCAGTAACAAAGCAATAACAGACGGAACCACAATTATGATTGATTAAAAGTTACTTTATCAGAAAATTAAATAATAATAAAAAAAGAAAAAACCCTAAGATTTTTTAGAAGATAAATTTGCATCCACGTGTATAAAAATTGTAGTCTTTTCTACTGAAGTTCATACTAGACCATTAGCACTAGGGGTCCACATCACTATGGTATTTCTATTGCGAGACAACTTCTAGTTGGGGATTTTCCAGCACTATGGATCTTGTAATTGTGTGAAGCAATAAACTTCTAAAAGTAAATCGTAGGAAAACATAAAACTATGAAGCCTAGAATTTCTTTTTCTTCTGTTTACTAGATTTCTGCAACTTTCATTAAGAAGTTATATCTACCATCCATTTAAATTAACTAACTCAAAATTCAGCTCACAGATATGAAAATAATTTCCTGTATGTTTCTTCTAATTATTTTTCTCATCTCGGGGTCATCTAAAAGAGGTTGCTATAGAGAAAAATTCCTAAACACCAAACTACATTGCAGCCACTACTCACACCACTGCAGACTCACATCCCACTGCCCATCATACAACCACCAAATCATCCTCTCCATTGGCATCCTTTTCTCTAGCCTCCATACTTGAGCTTTAGTCAAGCCAAAAAGCAAAACTCTTCCGATCACAAAATTAAGCTAAACAGAATGGTCATGCTTGAGAGAAACAGAGAGAGGGAGCAGGAAATAGATTTGCTGGAAACATCACCAGACAAAATGGAGAGAAAGTGACTTGTAAAGAATTGGGTATTACAGAACTTAATAGAGAACAAACAAGGTAGCATCAATCATGAAAGCAGATCGTAGACTTGAAATGTAATCAGGATATTAGAACACAGCAATATGTTATTTTCTCTTGCAGTCCTAAGTCCTTTCTTTTTGGCCATAATACCATAACCCTTTGTTGATTAACTTGAAGAATGAAGCATTTGGGAAATTTGACATCATGGGGTCATACTTCAACCGTGTACTTTAGACCTTTAAAACATCCACTTCAAATGCTTTATGCTTCATTTGGTTACTAATGTAATAATACTAGAAAAATTTTTATATAATACATGTCTTAAAATAGTTAAACATAAAATAAAAAATAGTTAATACAAACTTAAACTTGAAATTAGAAGGATGAATGAAACTTCTGTAAAAAATAAAGGCTAAATTTTCTATTAGTCCTTGTACTTTACGAAAGTGATGGATTTAGTCCTTATACTTTAATTTGGTCATTTTTAGTCATTGTACTTTTCAAATTTTAAAATTTGAGCCCTCACCAAATGATAACTACTACCAATTGAAATTAGTTAATTGCTAACTCATATACTAAGACTCCCTTTGAGTAGGGAGTGGGACTAAAAACAGCGATGGCTGTGAGATTAGTTATTTGTAACGGTAAGATTAAAACTTGAAGTGGGATATGTGTTTAAATTCAAACGCAACGGTGGCTGGGAGATGAGAATAAAAAATGACTCAAAAGATGTATCATTACATTATTTTTACATATTTTTAACAATTTAAATTATAAAATATTTTATTTAAATATTTTTATTAATCAACTAATTATATCATAAACCTATTTATTATTTTAAATAAACCTTAAACTTTTAAATAAAAGAATTTAAAATAAATTAACTAGAGGAAAAAATTAAACACAATTAATTTATGATATGTTTAAAAAGACAAGTGAAATTAAAATGGTTCAAAGTTAGAAAAAAATAAAAAAATAAATTGAAGTTTAAAACAATAATTTCAAGAGTCCCACCGGAGGTTCAGTTATCAACTGGACCTCTTCCCCTCCAATTAAAAATCAGGGATCAGCAGAAAATAAGCATACATCCAAACAAAAATTTCAGTGCGTTTGAAATTGAAGTAAATTGTTTGTGTTAAACTCTACTTCACTGAGGGTGCGGTGAATCCAAAGGCACCCTAAGACATGTTGAAAAAATAACACTCTTACCCAATGTAACATCTACTATTTTTCCTATTCTTTAAGTCAAACCAGGTAATTGCATTTTAAAATTTTGAAGTCCTAATTGGAAATGAGATCATTCTTAAGAATGAAACATCCAAAGGCAACCTAAGTGGCTATCTAGATCCTAGATTTCTGTACTTAGCTTCAAATCAATTTAAACCGTAATTATTCAGGGAATTTCTCTACCTGCTTTGCCGTCAAGTTGCCCTAAAAACAGACCTCACACCCTAATCACCCAGCTATTGGGCATCAACTCATGTATATTTTTGTAATTTGCACCATTCTTTATTATCACAACTTTGAAATGCATGTAAAACATTACATGGATAAATTTGAAATCAGAATACTTCCAATAAGTGCAACCTTGATAAGAGTTCTTCTAAATGATTTCAAAGTTACACTTCACCAGGCCTATGGAAATTATATATCCTATAAATGAAGTCATGAACCATATAAACTACTAAATAATTTGATACCAGACAAAGAAAAAAACAAGAAAAAGGATAGACAATTTTTTAATTGGCATAATGGCATAAAAGGAACAGATAGTTAAGCATTCAAGAAAAAGCAATTCTAGAAGGTATGGTTTTATAATTCCATTTCTTCAAAGCTTAGGAAACAGCATGCAAGAACTAAACTTCAGCACTTTGAAAGTACACAATCACAAAAAAGAAATTCTTCCCATTTCTTGTTGTTGTTGATTGGGTCATGTGGGTGGGGGGTATTGGAAGGTCCTTAACTCTTACATCTATCAAGAAATGATAAAGTTATTCTAAAACTTTTAGAGAAATAATAAGGCTCACTAACATAAACTATTCACATGTTTCATTTTAAAATTCTTGAAGTAAATTGGTCATCATTGGGGCAAATCTCCAATTCTTCTAAGTTAATGAAACTTGGTATCCAATGAGTTAAGTGCATCAAAAACTTTACAACGAAACATTCTCAACAGAGATTAAAAGTAGAGTTCAAAACATCATCAAAACAAATTATATCTTGCATCATCATATATCCTCTTCGAGGACAAAGCTACGTTAAATACTAAAGAAAGTGCAGTCTTAAATCTCCAGATAAACATCCATGTTATGAGATTTACCATTCACATGCAAGACACCACCACAACTGTTAGGCGTAACAACATTGAAATGTAGAAGACATGTTCTTACCTGGCACACATCAACAATTATCGAATCATTACGAGCAATATGATTTGCCCAATACTCATCAGCAACTTCTTCATCTGGGCGGCCATCTGCATCTCTAGAGTTTACATAAGGTTTGTGTTTGACACGATTCAGATCTTCATGAAGACCATCAAGCAGAAATGCTAAAAGCTCCTGGGGAAAAATAATTTTAAATGAATAAGCCTGTAGAACTATATGCAAAGCAAGGAATAGCAAGACTTTAATATTAATTACAAACCTGAGAGTCATGTTGATTGTATCCACTAAATTGTGGGGCAAAGCGGGCAAGCTTTGCTTTAAAGGGCCGAGGGGCAACTGGAGTTCGACCAGGTGCCCACAGCTTTCTTAGCAACTCACCAAATGCTAGAGCAAGTTCACCCTACACAAGAAGAGATCAGCTTAACATATTAGTTATACAACCGAGCTCAACTCTCAAAAAAATGCACAAGATTCAAATAACAAATAGCCCACTAACATCAAAGTTGAGACATATCAGCAAAATGAGAATGCACCTATATTCCGAAATTCTAACTAAATAATTATTTTCTATCGTGTGTGATAAAGAGAGGAATAATACAAAAGGACAATTCCATAAAATAATACAGTCAACCTTATTTTGGGGCCCATAACGAGTTCATAAAGCAGGCATTCGATCATATTTAATCTTAGAACATTACACTTCAAATAGCTACTACATACTATCTCTGTAGTCAGTATACGGGACAAAATGTTTTTAGCAGTTAGGTTAGAGATATGTGTCATGTTCATTTCAGCACAAAGTGATCATAACGACCTGCAATAACCACTTTAGAATAAACCACAAGGAAAAAAGCATGGTAAGCTCAAATAATCAGTAGAAGCGACGCGATCCTTAGAGAGGAGCATGCCCTAGATTTCAGGGACTACCCATTTCAAAAGGAGAAAGAACCCCTCAATAGCAAACAAAGAGTGGTTCCAAGAACTTCACAATCAAACTACAAAAAGGACACTAAAGAATACCCATATAGAGGTTATGCAAATTGAAGGAGAGCTAGAGACCAATAATGACTTAGGATAATCCTTGACCTTTATAATACATTATACAGTAGAAAATTCAATGGCCATTTGATTTTAAATGTATTAGATATAACAAGTACAAACACATATAAACATCTTGAACTAGTATCTATCTGTGTGTTTACATCCTTTTCTTTTTCCATTTTAGAAATTAGAGCCTTGCTTTCTTAAGCACAAACTCTTTTTACACATTCTTGTAACTTATGCCCTTGACTGAATTGGATCCAATCTAGAACAAGCACAGTCCTCATAAGAAAAATGTTAGCTAGAAAATTGGGTTACAGCAACCTACAAACATTAACCAAAATATGCATGCTATATACCTACTAATAATGGGCTATAGATAGGTTATGGCATTGACACACAAGTGTCATACTCAAAAACATCTATGATCTAGACAATGCACTTGGCTCTACATGCTCACAATCTAATAATGTGCATAGAAGCTCTGAAAAGAGTACGTGTGCATTTAACTATATTAACCATAGATCATGCAGAATCTATGTAGATGATTACATCTAAACTCGTCATCAAATATGTATGGCACCAACAAGTTCTTTCCGCAAGAATGTTCTCTTGTCTCATCCATACAAGTAACAAGAACAAAGAAAACGTAGTTATTTTAAAACACCAATTCTTGACATGTTAAGTTTTAGTTAGAAGCTAGCAGTGTGCTTCAAAGTGAAGATCCACATATAAAATTTGCTTGATGCATATACCTTTTACACAAGCAAGTACGACTAGACCTAATAATGCACAAAAAAAAAAAAGATTAAAGGAAGGGGGAAAACACTGTATTACACTATTCACAAATGAGAACTTCTCCAAGGAATCATGACTATGAAAGGATAGTTCAAAACCACATCTATTTTTGAGGGTTAGAAACTTACAACCATGCCCAAAGGGTTTTGCCAATTTATCTCCTGATGATAGTCTTCTCGAAAGTATCTAGCAAACTCTGGTGTATGAACAAGGCACTGTATTGCACTATTCATGAAGCAAGTATTCCCAAGATTTAACAGCCCAGTTAAACCACCAAAAGTGCCCCTAGTACTAACACCACTGTTCCCAAAATGGTTATCCGATTCTTTATTAGGACAACCCAAGGTTTGATTTTGCAATTGCTCTGCACTATAGCCTTTGGATGCAATCTTGTTCGCAGACAGACCTCCTGCAATTGATAAGCTTGATTTAGACGGCTCTAGAAGAACAGAAGTGGCTTCCTTATCTGCAAATCCATTGTCTGTAATACTTGTACCATCGGTTACTAAAGTATCATTAACATTGTTAAGAACCTCGACCAGAATCTGTTTAAATTGATGACAAGAAAATAATAGGTTAGAACAAAATTTGATTGATAACTAATGCTAAAACAAGAAAAATCCCTAAATGCACATCCATTTCTGTACTTCCAATATGTTTTTTTTTTTTCTCAGCTCTATCCAATATGTATCTGCTATTCATGTCCCTAAGAAATGTGAGCATACATATGATTTGTGCATGGATATAAAGAGAAGAAAATGTTTTTACCAGTCAAGTTAAAAGGCGCTTTTTTTAATAAATAAAATACACACATAATTTTGTACGTCACTGAGACAGATATTGCCGAAGGAAATAGATGATAACCAAAAGGGTGGCATGTGGACACGCATATATGAAGTAGATAATAGTTATTATGCTGTGGTCACCAAGAAAACATATCAAAGAGGCTATCCACCTTAGGCTGTAGACAAACACCACAGCAGGAAAGGACACAAACAGCAAACCCTTCATATTAAAGGATGGTAATATGCAGGAGAATCATTGATTTTGAAATAATTTCTCATTGCTTTTAGCATAGTTGACAGAAATCTTAATCAAGTAACATATTAATAAAATGTATGAAACTTTTTTACTCAAACTTCTATCCATTTTGCAGTTGTACAATGGGCAGAAGCATCAGATGCAGGATCCAATTTCAGACGCTGAACTGGTTTCTTTATAACAGACACACTAATCATAATAAGTGTTGCAACAAAAAGGACCCACATCCTGATCCATCTGTATGTTGGCATCATCAAGAGTTTTATCCATGTCATTCATCAAAGCATGCTTCCGATGACCGTAATAGTCCCAAATACAAACCTGAAAATATAAGGAAACAGAAACAGTAAATAACTTGAAATGAAAAGAGAAATTTGAGGAAAACAAATAACAGAAAAGGAAATAATCTTGCATCTGAAATTACTTGCTCCAAGTTGAGATGAAAAATCTCACAGGCTCTTCGGTGAAGCTCACCTATGGTTTCCTGTCCAAGATAATTCAATCTTCAGAAATTAGTTACTATAAAAAAGTACAACGAGAGCAGCACAGCTGACATAAATAAACAAAGTTTCAAATTTTACCTTCTTACTTATTCTTATAGTAGAGCGATCGCCTTTCGGTGTCACAAGAAGCTGCAAACGCAGTGGATAAACCTCCACAGCAAACTCTGTCTGAGAAAGACCTGAATTAATTACTTTTCGTGACAATGCTGGACCACCACCATACCTGAAAACATATGTGCTTAATTGATTACTCAATACATAAGAAAATGTACAGTACAACTTTCATAAATTAGAATACATATATATATAGCAATACCAAGGACAGTGAAATTTAGATTTATTTCCACAATTATGTCCTATATAAATATACTATACAGTAATAGTATATGCAATCCAAAAGTTTCAATGACAGATCATTTTGTGATATCCAAGTTGTCCAAATTCAGATGAATGGAAAGAATGATGGTTGAGAGGATTTTGGTGTATTGCATGTATCCGCTTAATCCTTAACCACGTACCAAAACATTTACCTATCCACACAAATAAACACACCTAAAACATACAATTAATCAAGGGTTCCAGAAAAGTTTCTGCTTGGTTGACAACAAGAAAATAGAAAATGACAAGAATAAGTGGACACAGGAATGTATAAATTTGTCTAACAAATGCATTAATCAACTTGAACCTTGGTTATGAAGTTAAGTCATAGGTTCAGAACCTCTGTATAGCTAGGTATACTAACAATTTCTCATGTACGAAAGAATATATTGGAACTCCAAAAATGATGAAAAGTTCAAAGTTTTCTTATGCATAGGTGCCTCATAATAAAAATGTATAAATGAAAACACAACATTTTAGCATCAAAGAATGATGTTTTATGAAAATTATGGCTACAGTTACTCCTCAAGAGCCAAGACAACCATCCAAAGCTGTCTTTGGTATCTATAACAACAAACTTGGGGCAAAACCAGTGCATAAATGAACCTTTTTGGTAATTGACGCTTCACCTTAGTTGCTAAAACCAGGGCATCCAACATAGAGAAATTTGCTTAGCTTAGTGCTGAAGCTGATATGAATCCATAAAATGATCATTATCTTGTAAAGCATTAGAGCTTAAGAACTCCACAAACAGATTCATATACTTAACACAATTCCAGGGAGCTTGTCTAGCTCAATGTCGATTTTAATTCACAAAAATGTTATCATTATCTATACCTACAATTGAGGTTGAAACCTCCACGGGCCTGTCTAAATACTTGGAACATGAAATTTAATAGTTAACAAGGATTTCAATATGGTATCATTCCATTCTTAACTTGATACAACTTGCCAACAGAAACTTACCAATAAGTTTTCTACATGCAAATAATTCTTAACAGAACCCAAAATAGTCCAAATTATCCAACTAACCATGAAAAAAGTAGGTTCCAAACTTGTTGAGGGAGCAAAACATAGTCACGGCCTTCTAATAAAGTATCATGAATCTCCACACCATCATCAGAGTTCGCGTCCTCCGCCGGCCCATCAGATATTAAATCAGAATTATCAATTCCAGAAGGCCTTTTTGAAATACCCACACCATTTGAATCTGAGTTCCCTGACAAAGAAGAGCTTCCTTCATTGTTGTTGCTGTTGTTAGGCTGCTGGTCCTGGTTCACATAATCAATCCAGTGTTGCCACCATCTATTTTTCAAAAATAAAAAATAAGAGAGAGAGAGAGAAAGTTAAGAAAATAGTAAAAATAGCTTAAAAATGAAGTCATAAGAAGAAATTCGAGGGAAAAAAAAAACTAAAGGATATTAACTTTTGAGTGATGAGGAAAAAAGAATCGCCTTCTTTGGTGTTAGCTTCAGCAGTAAGGGCAATGTCTCTAATTAAAACCCTCTCTTCTTCGGGACTCAGTTCTTTTGCCGCCTTCTCGGTCGCCATGGCTATCCCCGTCGCTGCAGCCGACGCCGTCGCCACCTCCGTCATCACTGTCTAGTATTTATCAATTCGCACAGCAGATCTTCAATTATTTAGCGAAAATTTTCAAATTTCAGATTGTGGGGTTAGCCCCCTACCACCCAACGGACAAACCTCTGTTTTTCCTTTTTGTTCGAAGCTGAAGAACTGGTTTTTCTTTTTCCCCCTTAGCTTAAACTGCCTGAACTTCGAATATAAACCGGCCTTTTTTTTTCTCTTTCCCCCTTAAATATGTTCCTCTATGTACTTGCCTAAAATATTCGGCCCGGTCCAACTAAACCTGTTGAAGAATTTTTATTGCAAGGCTTCAAGCCCAACTAAATTATTTCAGTTCAAAGAAGGTATCCCAACTTTGGGCCAACTTATTTTTTTGAAAAATAGATTTATTATTTCACCTTTTTATTTGTAAAAAAAATTAATGTGTATAAATTTTTTATTATTTTTTCAAATTTTATTATATACAAAGTTAAAAGATGGACACTTGGGCTCCACATATTCTTCCTCGACCGATTTGAACTTGAATTGTCGCCATTGATCGAGTGTCTACCTTCTTCAAAAATAACTTAAATTCAATTTAGAATCATATAAAAATAAAATAAAATTTTATTATTTTAATAACCAAATAAAATGGGTCATCCATTCCTATTTTATTTATATGAAATTATTATTTATTTTTAAGTTACAAGTGGATGGTGAAACTTAAATCATAATAAAATATAGATTAAGAACTCACATATCATTTAAATAAAATGAGGCTTAAACTTAAAAACCCTAAATTCTAAGAACTCCAAATTCTTATAGCCTTAATCATGTCATTAAGCCAAGGCCTTATCAACTATTTTGATTGTTTTTTTAGCATTGTGTTAATGTCATGCATGATATCATCAAGTCTATAGTCTTCTAAAGTCTCCACAAATCATACGTAGGTCATGTCCGGGTTTTTTATGGCCTAGGTTTGTGTTAATGTTGGGTTGATTATCAATTGTAACTTAAGTTACAACTATAGTAACAATTAGTAGAGTAAAATAGTAAAGATAGATACAAAAATCAGTTACATTATTCGAATTTCTTTCTTACTTTGGCTTTACCTAAAGAGTAATGTATTGTTAATCAATAGTACAGGTTGTAATTTATTCTCAATTTGCAAAAGCTTTCTCCTTAAAACTTTAATTATAAACTGAACATGAAAACAAATTGTTTGCAATCAATTTGCACTCAATACAAGTTCCTCAAAAGATAAAAAAATGTGCTCTCCCTAATTCATTTATAAACACATAAACAAGTCTTTTTAAAATAAACAATTGTAAACTTGAAATCTTCAAGCTAGAGTGAATGAAATATATTTTAGTAATTGCACTCTAATTGTGTAACACCCATAACCTTTGTCCGTCACTAGAACAATTGGAGACATGCCCGTGTCTTAGGCTGTGTGGGCATTTAATGTAAGGTACACGGCCAGGTCCCGACCCATGTTTATACCCGTGTAACTCTCTGACTTAGGTCCCACAGCCAAGCCACATGCCTGTGTCCTAGGCCGTGTGGAAGGTGCAGGGGTCACACAACCAAGCCACACCCCCGTGTGCTAGGCTGTGTGCAAAAATCTGGGCATTCTGTTTCTCAATTTTAATATGCAGGCGACACAGGGCCATACCACATGCCCATGTGCTAGGCCGTGTGTCACACACGGTTGAGACACATGCCCATGTCTCTGTCTGTGTGGAAGAAAATAGGTTATTTTATGGCCTCTTTTCTCACCTATTCTTAACTTTAACCTACATACACCAAATTTCATACATATAAATCATAACAAGATCTTTAAAACAACCAATTCCTAACTTTAATATGGTCATACTATCACATATATTCTAACATTCTAATTAGAACATGAAACAATTCACACATGCAACTACTTATATCAACATTTTTTACCAATTTATTCATTACTAAGCCTAAGAACTATCCATCCATTAACCACATTAACACTATACCAAACATGATAGAACTATTCATATATAAGTTAACTTGAAACATAAACAAAATGTAATTTTTGACATTTACACAACCATTTCAATCCCTATACATGCATATAAACCATAGTATATATAGCAAAATCTACCAGAGCAAGTTGGATAGTGTGGCCAGATGTGTTGATCCGATCCTCTGATTTACGTTAATCTACAAAGACATTAAAAAAACAAGTAAGCTTAATAAAGCTTAGTAAGTTCATCGACTTTTAAACATAAATCTTATCGAACATACTATTACAATTCATTTAAGTAAATCATTCAATATATTATTCCTGCCAAACACAACTTCAATTGATGAATTCATTTATTTTAGATCGATATCAAAATAAATTTCAATCTTCAGACATTAATTCCATATATCACTTACCAACCTTGTCAAATCAAAGAACGTCTTACGGATATGAGTACATCGTATACAGAAGCCCGAAGGCTACACAGAAGCACATAAGTGCTAACGAAAAACAGTAAGGGTTGAATAGAAGCTCGTAAGGGCTAAACGAAAACCCATAAGGGTTAAACTAAAGCTTAAAAGAGCTAAACGAAAACCCAATATGGTTAAACTGAAACTCATATGAGTTAACGAAAGCTCATGAGAGTTAAACGAAAAGTAAACATGAGAGTTCGCAACAAATGTTGAACCTCAGTTTACTTGGGTAATTTGCTATCAATTTCTCCTTTGCACTAAACGATTGTACTCAATCCGCGTTCCATTCGTTTCGAACATTCAATTCAATTTCATAACTTTAAAAATAATTTTATTTTCAAAAATGATATGAATAAATACAAATTAATATTCATCAAATTTAACAAATAAAATTAAAGTTTAACCATACGAACTTATCTGAGTTAAATTGTGAAATTGTAGTAGTTTAGGGACTATTCTACTAATTTTCCTTTTTCACGATTATCTTCAGGCTCTTGATCTAAAATATAAAATTATTCATTCTTTAGCATATATTTTAGTTTCAATTCACTTCACAATTAATAAAATTAAAACTCCAAATCCATGTTAATTCATCACAAACATCCAACACTCATCAATGGTAACTTTCGAAATTACCCATAAAATCAAAAACTAATGAAATAGATAGTTGGACCTAATTGTAAAAGTCTCAAAAACATAAAAATTTCAAGAAAAGAGCAAGAATTGAAATTACATGAAGTAAAATAAATAAAATCAGCTTAAAATCTTTTCCTATGACATTTTTGGCTGATAAATTGAAGAAGAATAGCCTATAAAACTTTAGAATTAAACTTATTTAAGTTAATTTCATAAAATTCACAATTTTGCCCTTATTTCACCTAAGTTTATTGTTTTTTTTTTCTGCTTATGCCACTCCAAACATGTCTATTTACCCTTTTAGTCCTCCATTATTTACCACTTGGCTATTTAAATCACTATTTTTTTAATTAACAAGTTTTCCACCTTTTTCAATCTAGTCCTTTTTATTTAATTAACTATCAAAATGTTAAAATTTTCTAAAAAAACTTTAATACTAACTCAATGACACTCTGTAATATTCATAAAAATATTTATGGCTCGGTTTATGAAATTAAGGTCTCAATACCTTATTTTCGAAACCACTTAACTTAACACTTTCTTCTAAAATACAAATCACTATTTCAAAAGTCATCTTAAAATCACATTTAACTCATAAATACTAAATAATAAAACTTCAAACTCACTCATCGGATTTAGCTATCTCAAACCACTGTTTCCGACACCACTGAAAATTGGATTGTTACAAATTAAACTTCTATAAGGCATGAAATAAACAAAGATCAATCACCATTTGAAAATTTATAGAAGAATTAATGTAGGCTTTGCCCCTAAACTTGAATGCTTGTACTTAATTAGAACTTGAATTTTTTTTAGACTTAATTGCTATTTAAACTTTAAATCTATTGTAACAGCCTGATTTATAGTAGTATCGAAAAATATGGCCTTGGAATCCCATTTTTATAACTTGAGTCTGTAAATGTTAATATTTAGTATTTATGAGGCTATCATAGAAATATATTAAAATTTGGTTCAGTAATTTTGTCGAATTGATAGTTAAGTAAGGTACACGGACTAAATTGTAAAATTCCAATCACTATAAATTTTTAAGTTGCTAAAAGCTAAAAATGGTAATTAAACCATTTTTTATTCAACAGTGAGGGATGATGTTATCATCCACTATATTTGTTAATTATGATTAGTATATACTTAATTAAGTTTTAATTAATTAACTTCAATTAATTAAGGTTTTAATTAAGCTATATAAGTTTAAAAAAAAATATTCATCTTCTCTAATTTTTTCCTTCTCCACCATACAAGGATGAAATAAAATCTAGGAAGCTATTTCTCAAAATTTGGCCTTGATTGGCATGTGATTTCAAGTCATTTTTCTTGTAATTTTATGTTTTTGATATTGTGAGATCTTGATTTAGCTAGCCCATGTACCAATTTGAAAAATTTATAAAGTTTTTAAAAGTTTCTATATTTGTTTTCTTGAAGATTTTGATATTAAATTGATAGATTTTGAGCCTAGATGTGAAAAAGGACTAGATTGTAATGTTTAATTGTTAGTTTTTGAACATAAGGACAAAAGTTTATAAATTTTCAAATTAATGTAAAATTTATATAATAACATATAATAAAGGGTCTTAGAAGGATGTAATTGAGATTGATATTGAAATCAAAGCTTGAAATTGAAAGTTATGATAATTTCAATTTTAGGGACTAAATTGAATAAAATGCAAAAATTTAGGGGCATCCAGAAAATAAAATTGGACTGATTCATTCATGTAATAGGATGATATAAAATGTTTGGAACTAATAAATTAAATAGAATTATTGTATAGATAAGTTCGTATGGAACTCATTACTTTGTTTCATGTTATGAATGAGTTGTATTCATTTTGTTTATTAGTTTATATAAATGTGAATTTGGTGATTTTTGGCATCAAATTGACTAAACTTGCAAAGTATGAAAAAGGTATGGTATTTATGAATAGGTACAAGGTACCGAAATGGAAATGAAATGCTTATAAGATTAGTATGACATGTATATGCTATTCCAAGGATTGAAATGGTATGATTACAGTAATAATACCTATGTGAACTTAGTAAAAGATTAGGATACGTATGGCATGCCATTAGAGTCAAATATGGAAATAATTAGGGATTTACATGGTTATATGATATCCAACATTTGTTATGGATTCTCAATTTATATGTATTGTTGGTTTAGCCTGAACTGATAACCTCGATACAATATTAATGTAACATCCCAGATCTAGCGAATCCAAAGTTTCAATGAATAGTAGTAAATAGTTTGTCAGGCGTAGCATTATCTGCCCAAAAGATTATTTTGGAGTATACGTGTAGGCATGTAATAATTGCCACAAAAGTAAGTAAGAAGTTGATTTTCTAATATTTTACCATGTATTAAGGAAACATCTATGTTACGGGATAAAAGGAAAATATGGGATAGTGTTCGCCAAAAGTATAGTACGCCTAAATTGTATGGAATACTACGCTATTTAGATTTTAAGTAATTTGGCTAGAAACCAACTTTATAGTTTAGCCTGGTACGTTTGATGCAGGGAACTTATTTATATTTTTCTCGAAAACTATAGGCCAATAAGAATGCAAGTATAATACGCATGACACTTGTTAAATTCTACTAAGTAAGATGAGTCATATTTATATGTGAGAATATGTTTTCAGAGGGGTTATTCTGTCTTCTTCTTTCTTTTCCTTAAGTAGTATATACTGAAACCTTCCTTAAATCTGAATGTATCCTACCTCGATGATCTAGAGGCTAAGGTTTTTTTATGATCAGTAATTACTTCGCGTTAGGTGATTGCTACTGATTCGTGATGGATATTTGGACCTAGAGCTTTAAACTGCATTAGGTGAGAATCAGGTGAGTTCTATGCTAACTCTTGCATGTATATTGTTCATATTGAGAGTCATCTATAAGAAATTGATTGAACTTTGGATTCGAAGTCATTAAAAGTATAGTATGTGTAATTGGTGTCAAATTTGAGCTTCGATTTACAATCTGGTTTCAATTTCATTTTTCAACAACCCTCTGTTATCAATAATTATAGCAATTTCATGTCAATTTAAAAATATTTACATTTTAATCATTATATTCAAAACTAACAATTTTCACTTTACAAATTAATCATTTTCATATCTAAGCTTAAAATCTAATAATTTAACATCAATTTCATCAAGTATTCATCAATGACAACTTTTAGAAACTTTAACAGTTTTGGAAACTTATGCTCGGGTTAGCTAAACCGAGCTTCTACAATCTCAAAAACATAAAATTTACAAGAAACAAACCAAATTACACTTACCATGCATAGGATCGAACCTTTAAAACTTCAAACAATGGCTCCCTTCTTTAATTTTGGTGATTTCGGTGGAGAAGAAAGTAAAATGCACGGATGACCACCTTTTTCCATTTATGTTTTATACATATATTATTAGTTTAATTAAAAAAATTATAATATTCTATCCATCCACCAAACCGTCCACTAATTGGGTAAACCGGTTAATTTGTCACTTCAAACCTTGTTTAATTACTATATAAGTCATTTTAATATTTTTACTATTTAGTCATTATACCTCAATTAGTCATTAATTCAGCAAAATTTCCTATCCAAACTTTAATTCACTCATATAATAACTCCGTAAATATTTAATACGGGCTTAGTTTACAGGAACAAGGTCCCAATATCTCATTTTCCAACACCACTAACTTTAGGGTCGAAACACTTGTACCTTAATTAACTATCAGATTGACAAAATTAGAAGACAAAACTTTAATTAAATTTTATACTTGTTATAGAATTGAATATCGGAAATAGAGTTTCAAACCACCATTTCCGACACCACTAACTTTCGGGTTTTTATAATGGCATTGACAACTAATAATACAATGACATGTGGCAATCCAAAATTATGACATTTAGCTAGTATTAATAAAAAAAATCTCAAAAAACTTTAAAAATTTTAAATTTATGAAAAATTATGAGAATTATTTCATGTCCAAGATGAATCTAGGCAAAATGATGTCTAGATTTAGCGAACCTAGACATCAATTTGTTCAGGATCATTCTAAATGTTAATGATAAAATATATTGTACTCCCAATAAAAGATTACAATTTCAGACCTTGAAAGGACATTATTGAGGGAGATGACAATGAATTTCAAATATGGATGGTAAAACGAACATGTAGAATAATATGTATATATATATATATGTATAAATCATTAAAAGAAAGAGTTGGTATTATAAAAAAATCCACACTAAAATCATTGAAAATTGTTTACGGTAAACTACCTAATTGGTCACCCAACTTTTAGGGTGCTTCTAGTTTGGTCACTCAAAATGAATTTTTTACAATTTTATCATCCAACTTTTAAGGCTCTTTCATTTTAGTTATCCAAGTGTTAAATCTCTGACGTCAATTGACTATGCACACCACATCATGTTTACACTCTCATTTTGGTTAACCAAAAAAATATCATTTTTTAAGTATTGATCAAGGTAAAAAAATATTAAGGTTAAAGTGAAAAAGTAGT
The DNA here is from genome assembly GCF_025698485.1 of Gossypium arboreum. Taxonomy (NCBI): domain Eukaryota; kingdom Viridiplantae; phylum Streptophyta; class Magnoliopsida; order Malvales; family Malvaceae; genus Gossypium; species Gossypium arboreum. Next base: position 118,707,377 of record NC_069079.1, on the reverse strand, counting down.
AAAAATTAAAATAATGCATTAAAAAATTGTCAAATTGTATTTGTTTATCCCATTGCCGAAATTTCTAAATTTCTTTTTTTTATATAATTGAAATTTTAAAATTCAAAACATCAAAATCAATTAAATAAATTATTGAAAATTGTCATCCCCTAATAGTGTCACCGATATAGTACTATAATATTAAAATTAATTAAATTAATTGATTTAATCTTAGGTTTGTTTGGGATTAGAGGTGTGCATGGGCTAGGCCGGGTTGGGTTCGGACCAGGCCCAACTAAAATTTTAGGCCCGTTTACTAGGCCCAGCTGGCCCGACCCAAAAATGGGCCTAAAATTTTCCCAAGCCCGGTCCGAATAAAAATGTTAAAACCCGAGCCCGACCAGCCTGCCCATATTAATTTTTATATTATTTTTATATAATTTTAAAATATATATAAACCATCAAAATACTAAAACATCAAAATAAATATTTCTCAACAAATTGAAAATAAATTTTAAAAATATTTATACTTAAATAACACAAAAATAGATGCAATTTAACAAGTAAATGCCTCTAAAATAATAACAAAATTATCAAATGTCTTTAAAATAATAAAAAATTAACAATATCCAAATAATAACAACAAAATAGTAGCAACATAATAGTAAAATAGTAGCAAAATAGGGAGAAAATAATATTAAAAAATAGATTTTTTTTTTCATTTAGTGAATTCGGGACGGGCCTGGACCAAAAATGCTTTACCCGAGGCCCGACCTATTTTTTAAACGGGCCTTATTTTTTTGCCCAAGCCCATTTTTCGGGCCTATATTTTTGCTCAAACCATCCCATATTTCGGGCACCTGGCCAGACCCATGCACACCTCTATTTGGAATGGAAGAAAAATTAATTAATTAAATTAATTGTAAGGAATTTTTTACTTCTAGCTTAGCATGGAATATTCAAGATCATATAATAAAAATACTTTGGGTTTTGTAGATAGTTATTAAATATGAATTATGTGGGTTGATTTTAATTTGAAAATATTAAATAAAATTTTAAAATTTTAAGGAGGTTAAATTAATTAATTTTAATATTATAGTAACACATCAACATACACTATTAAGAGATAAAAAATCTAATAATTTATTTAACAGATTTTGATATTTTGAAATTTAAAATTTTAATATTGAAAAATAATTAGAATTTTTAAAATGGGATAAACAAGTATAATTTGACAAAGTTTTAATGCATTATTTTAGTTTCTACCACCTTTTCACGTTAACCCATCATTTTTTTTTATACTTTTTTGGTGAAGTTGGGTGAGAAAAATGAAAGTATAAGTATGATGTGCAGTGTACAATCAACCGCCATTAGAGATTTAACACTTAGATGACTAAAATAAAGCGCCCTAAACATTAGGTAATGAAATTGAAAATATTTTATTTTGGGTGACAAAAAAAAAGCATTCTAAAAATTGGATGACCAACTAGGTAGATTACCCAATCATTTAATATCATGATTCCAACAATTTTCATTAAAAGTTGGCATTATAAATAGAGTTAATTGCATCAAACACCCCTAAACTATGACCTTCATTTTAAATTAGTCCTCAAACTTTAAAATAGCCTAATTATATCATCAAACTATCGATGTTATATCAATAAGATCATTCCGTTACTAAAATCGTTAACCATTAAATGAGACATCAAATCTTATGTAACATAATTTAAAATAAAAATATTTAAAGAAAAATGAATTTTGTAAAATGGAAGTTATAAAAATCTTGGTTTAGAGGTTTTCAACGCTTTTAAAACTATCGTTCCTTTACTTTTTACAGTTTATTTTTTCTTTAGTTTTTAATTTAAAAGTTAATTTAAAGTTTTAATTTCAAATTATATCATATAAGATTTTACGTGTCATTTAATAGTTAAATTAACTATTTCAATAACATTGATAGTTTGGGGATGTAATTAAAACATTTTAAAATTTGAAAATCAATTTAAAATGAAAATCATAATTTGGAGATGTTTGGACCAATTAATTTTTATAAATAATTCACACTAAAATCTATATATTTGTGTCCAGTTTCGATCAATAGCCTCATGCTCGAATTTTCGAGACTTGACAAGTTCAACACTTGGATCTTTATTGTGATTGACATTCATATTCAAAGTCATGAATAGAATGGAGTTCGTCCGCCCACTATCTAAAAAAGATAGATCTACCATATCATTCTGTTATGTATGAAATTTGTGATTTCCATTAGCGTAAATTCAATCTTGGAATTTAAGGTGAGAAAAAAATTTCTCCAATGGTGGTATATGCTTATCCATTAAGCAGGGAAAATCCTATTTAAAAAGCGAAAAGATTATGTTAAGTAACATGTGGTGCAACTGGAATATACCAACACTAATAGTCCAAATATATTTTAATTATTAGTACATTGTACATTAATTATAAGTTATATGAATACATTAATTGTAATTGTAAGTTTTATTATATTTCTTAAAGGTATCCATCGAAGCAGGTCTTGTAATTAATTTTCCGCCCATTAAAGAGATAGATAACTGATCACAAGCTTTAAAACTGCTCCATAACCAGGATAAGAATCGAATAGAAGAAACCCTTGTAGTTTCGTTTTGTGTAATATATTGCTTAATTCCTTCACAAGTTTAAGGACATAGCAAATGTATCAAAATGTATTTGATTGGATTATGGGATCAAACAAAAACAGGTTGTCTTTTCCTTTTTTCAATATAATTAAACAGAAGAAAATGCATTAAAAACAACAAAAACAAACAACAAAAACCAAAGATATTTTAAATCTTTGGCATCCATCCACCCCACAACATATTTCCAACAACAAACTCTGAATTATCCGAAACTCTTAACCCGAAACATCAACCATTAAACAGAGTAGTTACAAGAAACCGAGGTTGTCGATGAACACGGAGAGTCTGAAGACAGTGATGACAATCTCTCCTTCCTATTATCGTCTTCCACGTTCATGGAAACACCGACTCCAATCACATCTTCATCCATCATGCATTTCCGATTAGCCTCTTCTTTGTTAGGCGGCCCTACGTCGAATATCAAGTCGAAGTTATCCTCAAATCCCGCATCATGATCAAACAAGTTTGGCAATTCAGCGGTTCCATCGAGAGGGATGTCCGGGACCAAAAACGATGTCAACCCGGAATCCATGCAGAAACTCCATGCTAGTTCATTACTATCAGTAGGCTCAATACCGGCCATTGTTGTCATCGGACTATCAATGCATAGAGGAAGCTGCATTTGCATGTATTGAAAATGTTGAGATTTTTCGGCCTCTTCTTGGTTCAATTCTTGTTCCTGTTTTTCCCGCTGTTCTTGCTGCTCCTGCAGCGGCTGTGGTCCATTTTCTTTGGATTCTACTCGTCGAGCTTCATCGGGGTTGGGAATTTGTTCTTCCGTTCGATCTACTAACAAAATTCCTTTCTGCTTCAAACGTTCAATGTAATGGCTAATATCGAAATTGGTCACGGCATTGGCCCCCCTATACTCCAATGCTGCCATATCATATGCTGCTGCTGCTTCCTCTTGTGTATCTTCAATAAATAAATGAATAAAACAGAGCATAAATAAACAAATTCTGAGGGAACAAAGAAACTTTACCATTTAACAATAAATTAAATAAAGTAGATCAAACTTTTAAAGTATTGCAGGTGAAAAGATAAGATTAGGGATTCACATGCTGACATTAGATCTTAATTAGTTACTGTACTGACAATTTGTATTAAGCTTTTTCCAGACTAAAATATGAAAACATTGTCTGCACTCCTTTCCTTTTTACCCCTAAAGTATCCGTGTTCAACACATGATCCGATGTTCAACCTCGAGTTTGAATATGTATCATCCAAATCCAGACAAACTTTTAAGAGGCAACATGTTGGCATAATTGAAGGGGAGAGTGCGAAGATCATGTTTTGCTACAGAAAAAGTAACCATCTCAATGAACGTTTTTGTTGATATGGTTGGTGACCTAATACCACCATTTGGCAGCATGATACAGGGAACTTGACCACATAGGGCCAAAGGAGGCCAAGGCCTTCCGCTCCGCATCAACAGGATCAACCCCACTCCATGTTTCAAAACATGGTGAGAGGTACGTCCAGTTGTACTATCAAATGAAACCCTAAATCCTAACTGCTCGATGAGGTTGTCAAGTTGTACAAATTAAGTAAACCTAGATTTCCCCATTGTTAATATATAGGGAGAATGTAGACACCATTAGGGGGGAAAAAATAAAGGATACGCATGGGTTCCTTGTCTTCCTTTCAACCCTAGCTTTGAAGTAGTTGAAAAGTTGATTAAAAAAAAGGGGGAAAAGGTCCAAATTCATTTCATAATTACTCAAAAAAGAATTAGTGAACAAAATCTCAACCAATCTAAAAATTTATCAAACACAAGAAAGATTCGGATTTTGAATCTAATGTGTACGAATAATTTTAAAAATAATAATAATAATTTATTAAAATTTAAAAAGAGAAAATCTATTAACCCAATTTTATTAAAAAAATATAAAAACCCAAGTTAAGCAAGTTGGAGCAAATCTTCATACAATTATACCAATCACTAATAGCCAGCTAGCAAACCTAAAGGGATTATAGGCTATTAGGTGACCTAAAGGAAGCCACAATCTAAGCTTATCACAAAGGCACGTGATCTCTGCTGCCTCTTACTCAGCAAAATATAATATATAAAAGGAAACAGAATCTCTTAATGGGAGAGTAATGGTCACGTGCCCATTCTGCCATTATTTTTCATGCAATTTTATAATCACAGAAATGCCCTTCCCAAAGTAGAAATAAAGATATCAATTGAATACATAGCAGTTATATCAAAATGGCTCATGGTGTCTTGTGATCAATGACATTGGACCCTAATATTAAAAAAGTTAGGACCATATATTAAATGCCAAGATTATGGATGCAAATCAAAAATATCATTTTAAGGGAATTGTTTTGGGTTTTTAAAAAGGGAAGACAATCATAAACCTTAAAAAAAAAAATTTAAGATGAGCTTGAATGGACGGCTCGTTTATTTGCTATTAATGTAAAAACAACGGTGGTGATGAGATTAAATATTATAATAACACTGTAACATGAGATAAAAAGTAAGCTAAATGCACTGCATCGGAAAATGTAAAGAGAAAGTGTGAGCATGTTTAATAAAGGCTTGAGTGAAAGCCCATGTTTGAATTTGGGGTGAAACTAGAAGTTTTGTTTAGGAAAAAGAAAAGATTATAAAATTTGAAGGTTTTGCATTTGAAAAGGCTTATTAAATTTTGAAAAAGGTTTAAAATTTCAAATTTTCCATCTAATCAAAGGTGAAAAGGACAAAATTGAAACTTTTAAATTTTAGGGCCATGGGAGGGGCATCTAGTTTTAGTCTTACTATCTAAAATTTTAAGTTTTAAGAGAGAGAAAGAAAGAGCTTACTATAGGTCCCTAAATAGAGATATTTGTTCCCAAAAACTCGACCAATTCGGGCTTCCCACCTCCCATTGTGGTGATGCCTGCCATTAACCAAATAAATATTAGTCAAAACACAATTCAATACCAACTTCTTTCACTCCCCTAATAATATTATAATATTAATAAATGTATAATTTTCCGTTTCATTTTAGCATTTTTCCACCCATTTAGAATGATTAACATAAATATTATTACAAATACAAAATTACAAGAATTGAATATGTTAAAAGATATTATTTTTTAATTATGAAAATATAATCAAAATTTATAATTTCAATTTCAATTAACCATCAAAACATATAATTTCGATTTTAATTAATGGCCTCTCCTATTCCTAAACCCTAAAATGTAGAAGAGGATCCACTGAAATTAATTGATTTTAGCTAACCCACGTGGGATTTAGGATTTAACACAACCAACATAAAGATTTTAATGTTTTTTTTATTTCATTGAATCTCATAAAATGGTCCATTTTAAACAAATATAAAATCAATTAAAATTACCTACCTAGCTACCCCACGATACTTAGAAACTCCTCTAGAAAACCCACTGCTGCGACGTCGTAGAGTCGCCAAGTACTCTTCCTTTGTCACCTTCTTCATTTCTTCCATCTCCTTTTCATATCTTTCTTTCTGCATCATCATTAAATTATAATATTAATATTTTTCACAAATCCACCATCTTTTTAATTAATTAATTATTTAATCATTTAAATTAAATACCGGGAAGTTCAGTATCGTTTCCGCCCCCCAATATTTGAGAGCCGCAAGATCATAGGTTCGAGCCGCTGCCTCCTCACTATCATAAGCCCCTGTTTTCCATAAAATGAAATTCAATGTTAATATATTTAACACCTTAATTTATTTAATTTTTTAAGAGATAGTATAATTTTCAAGTACAAGTATAAATGCATGTCCGATCAATTACCTGACTCAAAACCGAGCCAGGCAGGCTTGATTTTGCGAACTGTATCAAGCCCTTTTTTTTTTTTTAATTTTAGATAAATAAAAAGAAAGAATGAAATATGTAGAGATTTGAAGGACTTACCTAAATAAACTATGGAGGCGGCAACAAAAGCGTAAATAAAGAGGTTGAGATTGACCAGAGATTACAATATTGAAAAAAGGACAAACACAGTCAGTTCACACAGAATATAAATTCAAACAAATAAAGAAAACATAAGAATTAAAATACTTGAAAAAAACTGTATAGATCTACTTGAATTTCCCTTTTTCTGATTATTTTTTCCCATGAAAATTAAAAAATAAAATAAAAAAAATTAACCTTGTCTTCCTTTCTTGTTCTGAACATTATTCCAAGAACTCTTGTCCCAAAGGTGAGCCTCAAATCTCCCAGTCCATCTATGCCTTTTTTTTTTTTAGAAAACAATACCAATCAATTTGATTCAATTATTCATACATGCAATGCAAATGGACCCAAAATCAAAATTCATAAAAAAAAGAAAGAAAGAAAGAAAGAAAACCTGGTGACTCCTCTGTAAATAGAGCTCCTTCTACCGCTATTGTTGTTAGCATTGTTCAAACAAGCATTATTATCAGTGTTTTGATGTTTTCTAGCCCTTTTAGCCTTGGGTTTCTCTGATAGATCATGAGGGTTCTCACATGAAGATGATGATGATGACGAAGACGGTGACGGTGATAATGATGATGATGATGGTGATGGCAATGCAAAGCATGAATTAGAAGAAGAAGAACAACTCGGTGACCTCTTCATTTTTTTTTCTTCCCCCCCCACTAAGTATATTAAAAAGGGCTAACATAAATAAGAACCCTTTTCTTTCTATATGTATATATATAAGTAATGATGGAAGATGGTGAGCTTAGGTGAATGGGGGGAGGGGGTGGCTAAGAGTTGTTTACCAAAAGAGGGTAGAGTGGAAGAAGAAAAGAAAATTGGGAGAGGTTTTAAAAGAAGGAAAAAACGGACTAAACCATTGAATGGGGTTAAAAAAGGGAAAGGGGTTTGGTGGGGTTGGGTTAAATTTTAACTGTTTGAGTTAGAAAAAATGGACCTAAACCCCTAACACTTGGCTTGTGTGTGCAGCCATGCTGCCAATGAGATTTCTTTACTTAGGCTGGCAATTTTTAGTATTATTATGGTTTCAAAGAATCTCACCTTTCTTCTAAGTATTATTATGGTTTCAAAGAATCTCACCTTTCTTTTGAGTTTTTCCTTTTTAAAGTTTTTGTCTTCCCATGGTTAAACTAATTAATTTTTTTAAAATAATTTTAGTGTAACTTCTGATTATATCTGTTTTTCTGATATAATATATAGAATTACTTATAGTCTCTCTCAAACTCATAAATAAGAGAATAATATGTTTCAGCACACTTAAACCTACGTTGTCCTATATTAACAAGAACACTCATACCAATCGACATTAAACTAATTAATTTAGAATTTAAAATGACCTAAGTAGTAAGTATATTTATAGATAAATATTAAAAGGATTTATATCATATTTATGGGTAAATATTTTTTTATATATATTATTATGAGTGTAAAATTTTATATTTTATAAATTGTTTTTTCTTAAAAAACAGTTAAATTTTAAAATTTACGTTGTAATTTCTTAAAAGGTATTTACATAAATCTATTCAAAAAATTATATTTTTATTCATATAATAATTTGTTAGGATAAAATCGGCCAACTATAATTTTATTATGATTTATGAAAAGTTTGTTACTATAATTAAGTTAATTATTTGATACCTAAATTTTGGATATTTTAGATATGCCTAAAAATCTGTATTATTTACATATTAATTTTTTATGTATAATTATAACATACACCGTTAGAGTAAAAAACTTGAAAGTAAGTTTGGATTGATGTTATTAATTTGTTTTAGGGTATAATAAAATAATAATTAAATAATTTTAAAAAAATATTTGATATTTATCATAGCCTTAACTCACATGTGGAATAAAAAAACCTCCACGAGTTGTATATAAGATAATTTTTTTAAATTAAGAGAAAATGTTTGGTACACCTTTAGCTTTTAAACCAGAGTGATTATAACTGTCCTATAAAGTATAATAAAACATTAAAAAGTAAATATATAAAATAAACGAGACACGTGACAATTTTTAACTCTAATTGTGGAGCTCAAAATATACATCGTCAATGCACCAAATTCTAATCTCAAATTAAATGGATTATCATTTAATATATTAATAGATGCAAATTGAGAAATCATTGTGTTATTTATTTTATTTTTAATTTCATTTGTGAAGTAAAAAATTCTAAATAAATTTTGATCAATAAAATATTATAAAAATTTAAAAGAAAAACTATAAATTATGACAAAATATTTAGAAAACAAATAACAGAGCTTTTAGACTCCATAAAATTTTTATAAGATATGATAAAATATTTAAAAATAAATATATAAAAAGTTTAACAGTAAATTTAAATATAGATTTATTGATTTTAAAATTTTTTGACCTTTTGATTAGATTTTCATAATCTAATAATTTTATCACTTGTATGTACAAAACTTGATTTATTAAAATTTCAAAAAATTAATATTTTTCCAAAAATAGAGATAAGTAGATCCTAATAAAAGAAAACTAATTAATGTTATTTAATTTAATTTCCTAAAGTATTGCAATTATGAACTTATAGTTCAACAAAGGAAAGTTAGATATTTTATATTTATTAAAAAAATTAATTGACTTAAAATGTTTGAGTTTATGGAATTTGAGGAGAAACAAACATGAATGTTTAATAGTTTAAGCTTTGAATTTGCAAAATCTAATGTCTTATAAAAAACTAAACCTTTTATAAAATCATGTCTCTTTGAATGTTTTATCCTTTAACTATAAGAGAAGTGTAAAATCTTAATCATAATGCAATCAACGCAACTTGGAATTAGGTCATACTTGAAATGGTAAACACTCTGACCATTAGGCTAACACACGGGGTTCTAGTGTCTTTCAATTTTGATATTAAGCAAATTGATTTTTTTAAACAAATCGGAGCAATTTAATTTTTGTCAATTTCAAAAATGAATAAATATAAAAAATAAAACACAAGTAATATTTTTACTCAATTGTGCATCATTTTTATTTATATATAAAAAACTTCACATCAAATAGAGATGATCATGGGTTGGGCCAGTGCAAAAAATCAAGCCCGTTTTTTAGGTTCGGGTTCGACCCACCTTGAAAAATGGGTTTAAAATTTTACCCAAGTCTGGCTCGGATAAAAAACCCTAAACTCGAGCTCGGCCTGCCAGTATTAAAAATTTTAAATTGTTTTTTATATAAAAATAAATTTAAAAATATAATACATCAAATAGACTAAAAATATTAAAATAAATGTGTCCCAACAAATTGAAAATACATGTAAAAAAAGTTTTTATACTTAAATAGTACTAACATAGTTACAACTTAACAACCAAATGCCTCTAAAGTAGTATCAGTAAAACAAAAATTGTATAATATCTAAACAATAACAACAAAATAGTAGCAATATAATAGTAAAATGATAGCAAAACAACAACACAAGAACAATTTTTTTTATCAAATTTGGGTCATGTTGGGCCTGAGCCAAAAATGTCCTACTCAAGGTCTAACCCGTTTTCTAAATGGACCTTATTTATTTTGTTCAAGTCTATTTTTCAAGCCTATATTTTTATTCAAATCTTTTCACTTTTTGGGCAGGTGTTGCAACGCTGATTAGGTCTAACCTCAAAGATATAGATAGATAGATAGATAGATAGATAGATAGAATGTGTAAACTTTAAGAGCTAGATTTGTTATCATACTGATAAAATTTATGCAAAATTGAGGAAAAAATTAATATTGTGATTACTTGTCCTTACATACTCAATTTTGAAATTGATAGAGATTAAATTGTTTCAATTCTTAAATAGAGACTAATTTACTCAATATTAAAATTAAGAGGATCGAATAAATCTTTTCACCTAAACTTTTCAATTTACGTTGCTTTTACGGTATATATATATATATATATGTATGTATAAAATAGCTTTTGTGTTATTGTTTTAATTGTTTTTGAAATATTGTTGTTTGAGAAATATGTTATAAATAAGGCAACTTCAACGTTTTTGGGCTTTGGAATTTTGTTCTTTCAGGTGGTTCAACTTCCATCCTTCCTTTTTCTTTTCTTTATAATTTCTTTTTATTTATTTAATAAATTCATTCAATAAACTATATCAAACATAGGAGAAATGTGACTCACAAATTTAAATTATTATTTTTATTAATATCTCATTTATTTTATCTTATCACATTTTACAAATAATAAATTAAAGAAAAGTATTATTCAAATAATTTAATTTACACCACATCACATATTAAAAATAACAAATTTTATAACAACATTATCTTGAGAAATTATTTTATGGACCCTTTTCAACACATCATTCATGGTATTTTTTTCCAATTATTTAATGACATTTCAATAATTTTTCTATGTTATTGACACATAATTTTGGTAATTTTTTTACCTAAATCCTGAATTCTAAACCCAAAACCTTAAACCTCAAACCCTAAAGATTCAAGTTCGAGATTTATGGTTCGAAATTTGAGTTAAAAAAATTATCAAAATAATGTGTCAATAGTATGAAAAAATTATTAAAATATCATTAAATAATTAAAAATGGACCACGGAAAGAATTTGTAACATAATTTCTCCATTAACTTATATTCCATTATATATTAAAAAATTAAATTCCGAAGACATTGATGTAAAATAATCATCTAATGCATCCTAAAATTTAATAAAGACGGTTATCCACTAGGGTGGGTTACAAAGAAATAGCAAGCCCTTTAGAATAGAAATAATTAAATTTAATAAACATCTTTAAAACTTTTTAAATAATAAAATTTTCTGGCTTCAAAAATAATTAAATTTTTTATAAAAAAATAGAAATATACTACTAAACATAATATATTTTATAGACATATTTAAATATTAAATGAAATGATATTTTAAAATTAACCTAAAATCATATAAAAAATGAAATATAACTCTAAAACAGATTTTCAAATTAAAATATTTAAAAACAATGTGTTTTATAAAATAAAATATTTAATGTTACAAATACGTTACCAGAATATTTTTTGAATGTATTTAAACTGTTATAAAAACTATAAAAATTTTAAAAATAATAATTTATAAAAATTTTGAGATATTATTAAAATTTCAAACCATATAAATTATATATTAAATAATGTTTTAAACAAGCTACAAATTGCAATCATTTAATAAAAATATTTAAAACTGTTTTAAATACTATAAACATATTTAAATATTAAATAAAAATATTTTAAAACTAACCTAAGTCATGTGGAAAATGAAATATAACTCTAAAATGGATTTTAAAATTAAAATAGTTAAAATAAAATTAAAACAATGTACAAGAAAGAGAGAGATTAAAAGACTATATTTTTTAAATAAAATGTTTAAAGTTATATTTTGAACTGCCAATTGAGTCTTAGCTCGATTGATATGGGTATTGTTGTCAATGTAGGAGTAGGTTCAAATGCGGTAAAACGCATTATCCTCCTCCTATTTATGATTTAGGAATTGTTCTAAGAATTTTGTATAAAAAAAAACATATATAAAAAACTGGTGCAAAAGTAAAATAAAAATAGTAACAATTTAAAATTTTACAAATTTGAGAATAGTTTTGAGCAGCATATTTTTGAAAAACATATGTAAATACTTAAAAAATTAAAATTATTATATTTGTTTCCATAACATTTTTTAAACCAATAAAAATATTGTTACAAAATTTAAAGGTTAATATGCCAATTTACCACTATATTTTAAGTGGAAACCGAAAATTGCTATTATAATATTTGCCAATGTATTTATGAATTAGAAATAAATTTATCATTGAATTTTTTGCTTTACTTTTATTTGATCGAAATTTGCTCTTAATTTTTTTATTGAATTTTACTATTCAATTTTAATTCAAAATACATTGAAGACAAAATTTAATAATTTTTTATTTAATATTTTACAATAATAAGTTAATTAATATAATATTAAAATTAAATAAAAGTGATGATTTTACAAAAATAAACTTAGTTTTTTCTTTTAGTATATATGTATTTTTATTTTTAAGTTTTATTTCATTAAATACAAATTATAATTTAATTTATTAATTTTTAATATTTATAATTTAAATTAGTTTTAAATATAAAATGAAATATTTTAAAATTTTTCTTATGAAATTATATTTTCAAATCATCAAAATTAATATTGATTGATTAAGTTTAATTAAAATAATCAAAACTAGCGGCAAATTTTAATAAAACTTCAAAGTTAGTAGTAAAATTCAATAACACAAGAGTTAACTCCCTAAATCATGTTAAAAACAATTTAATGGTGGGTAATGAGCATTTGTGGAAGATGATCATCTTGATGCTAGTCACATTTTTATATTTTTGAGCTAATAATGCTCTTTAAACCTTATATCCCGAGTCTTCCATTGCTAATCATGTTGACCCCATGTTTTTGTTTGTTTTGGTAACAGGCCTAAAATCAGAAAATTCTTTTAGGGAGGTCAAAATTAAATTATAATTTTTACGATAGTAAAAATATAATTTCATCATTTTAATAGCCTATATTTTTATAATTTTTAAAAAATTAAATTAAATTTTTATCATTTGAGGGTACAAAGTATAATTTTACCTTTATTAATTTAAAATTTTAAAAATTTTAAAGACCTTAAACGAAAAAATTTTATTTTAGAAGGCTGGGACATTGCCTGCACCTAGTTATGCCCCTTGATAGCATTGAGAAAACCTTAACACATTTCACTTAACCCCAAATAGTAACCAAAATCTAACAAGTAAGAATAAAAAGTCAGAATTTGAAAGTAATAAAATAAAAAAAGGTTTAGAAGAAATTGAAAGAGGGAGACCTAAGCTTATTAATAGATTTTCGGCTAAAGGATGGGACGAACTCTTAGAATGGTGAATTTTGAATAAGAAGACAAAGAATATAATGATTAATTATCATCGCTGCATTCTAGTTAAGTTCAAGTTTGATTTGCGTTGCGTTGATTGGTTGGTGTTGTGCGTTAACATTGTTAAATATTTCATCTCCAGCCTCTCGGGGATTACAACAGGGTGATCTACTTTTTCTTTACATATTTATTCTCTGTGCGACCAAGTGTAGGCTCGGGGTGTGTCGTAATAGCCCTTCAGTGTCTCATCTGTTGTTTTTCGATGACAACTTTCTTTTCTTTAGGGCGGAAGAATATGAGCGTCGGTTGGTGAAGCAGATTTTATTGACATATGAGTTAACTTTGGATCGAGTTGTTAATCTAAGTAAGTCGGGGATCGTGTTTAGCTCTAATACTTTGCTAGCAAATAATCTTATGGCACCGTGGATGCTTCTTTTTCTATGAGTTGATATTTGGGTCTCCCTTCACTCATCAATCATAAAAAGAGACAAGTTTTTTCTTATATCCGAGACAAGCTTTGTAAGCATCTGTTTAGTTGGAAGAATCACTTACTATCTCACCCAGGAAAAGAAGTTGTGCTTAAAACTATCACTCAAGCTCTGTCGGTTTGCTACATGGGTGTTTTCTTGCTTCCTCTGAATACTTGTGAGGCCCTTCAATGAATGATGAACTCGTCTAGTAATTTTGCTAGTTTGCATTAGGCTTCATGGGATAGGTTATGTTTGGCCAAAAAGTTTGGTGGCATGGGGTCCAAGAATGTAACATCCTAAAAATTGATCCGACGTGTCATTGTTGCAGTTAGAGTGATTCGAATAATCAATCGTTTAATCAATTGCACATAAAATCGTAAATTTTAAACATTCAAGTAAATTCAAATAATAAAATAATTTAATAATGATCAATCACTCAATAAGTTCTAAAAAAAAGTAATTAAACCGAACAATTTAACAAATCCTAAGTACATGCTAAACTTTACTAATTAAAGGATCTTTACGAAAAAGAATTACAGAGACTCTTTGGCGATGTTGTTCAATCATGAACCTACGAACCATCGGTAACCTATGCATGAAATTAAAAACCCAAGCGTTAAACTTTTTACAACTTAGTGGTGATCCGGTACATTTTCAATTACCAATGCATATAGTTAAAATAAAAACATTCTAATAAGATACAAACATATATAGTATATATTTATTCAATAATTCGAGTAATGGAAGTCACACTCAATAGCAATATTCATAGACACAATAAATTCATAGAACAGTCACAAAATAATATTCAAAATAACAATGAAACACTTTCAAGACATTTGATAAATAATAATAGTGTTTAGATTAAATTCTCAAGGTCCATTTTGTCTAATTAACATAAAGAGGAAACACATTTGGACATACGAGTGTCCAATCGAACACCAAACGATCAATGAAAATAGCGCAAGTGTCAACAATGACAATACTTCATTGCGCGATAAACATGACTTTATCAACGACCAACCATCACACCAAATGACAATACTCCCGAACGCTCAAGGCGTAACAATGACAATACTCCCGAACGCTCAAGGCAGTCCACACAATAAACAATAAGCCATGATGGAGGCCCCTATAGTCTACAACATGTAGGCTATATCTGAAGAATTTCCAACTAGCTATATCGAACATTTAATCAATTATTAAATTGATAAATTAACAATAATTTTTATAAAATAATGAGGTAAATTCCAAATACAATGAATCACTAAACAAATAATTTAACTACAACATTTAATCATTTAAAACGTAAGGATCACAAACCGAATTTTTAAATGTTCGCTGCTTAAAAACAATTAATCTACAACGAATTTCATTTTCGTAATTTTATCTAACTTTTTCACTTTAATATAACAAATCTAATAAAAATAATTCTAAATTGTCAATTTCATAACAAATAATTAATTTTAATTGTAAGGCCCAAATTTTGCCTAGCCCAAAATACAGACCCAAATTAAACAAGCCTGATAAGCTCAAGTTTTTGGAGCTTTCGGAAACCCTAGGGTTTCCATCTGCCTCGCGCAGCAACCACCAGCAGTCACCATGCACGCCCCACGCACGACCCCTCGATTCCTCCGAGGTCGAATCTAGAGAGGGGGTTGGGTTTCCTCCCTTTGTTCTCCTGATGTTGTGGAGCGACTAAGCCTTCGAGTGGCCTGAGCGGAGTTAGAGACTCACCTTTGCGTATGACCGAACACCAAGTTTAATGATAGAGCGACGGTGGTCGGATTTGCAAAGTTTTTAGGGGCTAAAGTATAAAGCTTTTAGGGTTTTGTTTTTAAAAAATAAAGGTTAAAATGTTTTTCAAACGCAAAAGTTGGTTTTAATAATAAAAACAAAACGGTGCCGTGTTATGGGGGGAAAGACCCGCGCGTTGACCCGACCCGTGAGGAGGGTCCGTTCGTTTTGGTTCTGAATGGGAAATTTGCACTATTAGTCCCCCTTTTTTTCGCGCCAGTTTTTAATTAACCCTATTCGCATTACATTTGTTTTTTTTTTAATTTTCCCTGAGGTTTTTGTGTCATTGCAATTTAGTCTGTGTTGTTTTAACTTAACCCATGCTTACACGCAGCGTTTTGGGGTTTGGATTATTTACGATTTTAATCCTCGAACATTTGTACGCATTTTATTTTGGCCCTCAATTTTGTTTAAATGATTTGTTTTGTTTATAAGTTACCCTTTTGATTTTGTTTTTCTTTCAATTAAGTCTAGTTATTCATTTTTAAAAAATAAGTACATATTATTTTAACATATTATTTTGTATTATTTTGTTGATTTCACACTGTTTTCTTTGTTTTTTCCCATGTGCATATTTGTTTTTTTCAAACACTTTCATATATTATTATTACTTTTTTATATATATTATTTATATTAAGTTTATTCATTTCATATGTTATTTACCTAGATTGACATATATATATATATATATATATATTACTTTGTATATTACCTACTTTAGCCTTTTATATGTATTATTTATTTTGGAAACTTCATTTATGTATTATTATTACACATTATCTATTTTTGTTTTTTATTTTGATGCATTTCAAGCTTTCATGTAAATTATTTATTTTATAATATTCATTTTAAAGTTCATTTAGATATTATTATTTAATATATTATTTATTTTTGTTTCTTCTCCTTATTTTAAATTCTTATATCTATGATTTGTTTTGAAACCTTTGTGTTATTTGTATAGTACTAATGCTTTCAAAATCTTTCCTCTTCCGATTGTTCATTTTATTTATTTTAAAAACTTGATATTTCTTTAGTGTAATTTGCTTGGAATTTCCTCTAAATTGGTTTCTAATTCATTAGCTTTCGATTATTAACATTTGTATTTATATAATATATGATACGTTGCCATTGCATGTACCTTAATTTGTTCCTTTATGTTTTTTCTTATTACTTATTCATGTAATATTATTGCCACATACTTTTATTTCATGCTCAATATCGACAACTTCCTTAAGAAAGATGGAAAAGTGCGGATGTGTGTAGATTACAGGGATTTAAACAAGGCCAGTCTAAAGGACAACTTCCCGTTACCTCATATCGACACTTTGGTGGATAATACGATAGCTTACTCACTGTTCTCTTTCATGGATGGTTTCTCTAGATACAATCAGATCAAGATGCATCCTGAAGACATGGAAAAGACTACATTCATAATCTTGTGGGGGACATTTTGCTATAAGGTGATGCCATACGGGTTGAAGAATACGAGAGCAACGTATCAAAGAGTCATGGTAACCTTGTTTCACGACATGATGCACAAGGAGATTGAGGTTTATGTTGACGATATGATCGCAAAATCCCGAACAA
Source organism: Gossypium arboreum (assembly GCF_025698485.1). Taxonomy (NCBI): domain Eukaryota; kingdom Viridiplantae; phylum Streptophyta; class Magnoliopsida; order Malvales; family Malvaceae; genus Gossypium; species Gossypium arboreum. The sequence continues at coordinate 118,690,061 of NC_069079.1, read as the reverse complement.
AAAAGGAGCATATATAGGTTTTGAGTAAATTGTTTTTGAGGCCGAGAAAGTTTCAGCTAAAGCTTAATCCAACAAAATATACTTTCATGGCTAGGTTAGGAAAGCTGTTCAGTTTCATAGTCAGCGAAAAGGGAATTGAGGTCGACCCCGACAAAGTCAAAGCTATACAAAAATTGCCTTCGCTACGTACTCAGAAGGATGTTCGAGGTTTCCTGGGAAGACTAAATTACATCGCCCGGTTCATTTCACAACTAACTGAGAAATATGACCCCATATTTTGCCTTCACAAGAAACACAATCCAGGTGTGTGGGATGATGAGTGCCAGAAAACCTTTGACAAGGTTAAACAATATTTTTCCAATCTCTAGTGCTAACGCCACCTAGTCCTGGTAGACCATTGATACTGTATTTGACAGTATTTGATAATTTTCAATGAGACGTGTGCTCGGCCAACACGATGAGATAGGAAAGAAAGAAAAGAAGATATATTACCTCAGTAAGAAATTCACTGAGTGTGAAAAGAGATACTCGCCAATTGAGAAATTATGTTGTGCCTTGGTTTGGACCACTCAGAGATTGAGGCAGTACATGTTATACCATACGACTTGGTTAATCTCGAAACTGGACCCTCTAAAGTACATGATGGAGTCAACTGCTTTGAGTGGAAGGATGACTCGATGACAAATCCTGCTTTCCGAATTTGACATAGTTTATGTGAACCAGAAGGCTGTGAAAGGGAGTGCAATAATAGATTTTCTAGCTAGTAGAGCTTTAGAAGATTACGAGCCTTTGAACTTTGATTTCCCTAATGAAGATCTAATGTATGTGGCAACTACCGAAGAAGACACTCCAGAAGATCATCCTTGGAAACTGAATTTTGACGGGGCGTCAAATGCTGTTGGTAATAAAATTAGGGCAGTTCTAATATCCCCAAATAGGGATTATTATCCATTCACTTGCAAATTAGATTTTGATTGCACAAATAATATGGCAGAGTACAAAGCATGTATCATGGGAATCCGTACAGCCATAGAGCATAAAATCAAGGTGTTAGAGGTGTATGGAGATTCTACACTCTACACTGGTGATCTATCAGCTCAAAGGTGAATGGAAAATAAAAGACCCAAAGTTGATCAACTATCGAGAGCTAATTCTGGATTTAATTAAGGTGTTTGATGATATCACTTTCTATTATCTCCCGCGAGACGAAAACCAGATGGCAGCCACCTTGACTATGTTAGCTTCTTTGATTAGAGTAAATAAACAGGAGGATATGAAGCCGATCCAGATGAGTATTTGTGAGGCTCTAGCTCATTGCTTTAATATCAATGAAGAGGAAGAGAGAAATGATTGTCCTTGGTATCATGATATTCTACGATATGTGAAGAATCGTGAATACCCTGATCAAGCAACAGAAAATGATAAAAAAATGTTGAGGAGGCTAGCCAGAGACTATGTCTTAGACGGAGAGATCCTGTATAAAAAAAAGAAAGATCAGGTACTGCTAAGATGTGTTGACGCTGTTGAAGCTAAGAAAATCCTGGAAGAGGTCCATGAAGGTGTCTGTAGGATGCATGCCAATGGGTTCACAATGGCCAGGAAAATCATGAGATTCGGGTACTACTGGTTCACGATGGAAGGAGATTGCATCAGTTACGCCAAGAAATGTCATAAGTGCCAAATTTATGGAGACAAGATCTATGTGCCTCCTTCACCTCTTCATGTTATGACTTTTCCATAGCCTTTCTCAATATGGGGCATGGACGTTATTGGGCCAATTTCACCGAAGGATTTTAATGGACATTGCTTTATCTTTGTGGCCATCGATTACTTCACCAAGTGAGTAGAGGCTGCTTTATACGCCAATGTCACAAAATCGACAGTGAGCAAGTTCTTGAAGAAGGAGATTATATGTCGATATAGCATGCCAGAAAGGATCATATCTGACAACACGTTGAATTTGAATAACAACGTGATAGTAGAGGTCTGCAGGCAGTTCAAAATTAAGCACCACAACTCATCACCATATCGCCCAAAAATGAATGGTGCAGTTGAGGCAGCTAATAAAAATATCAAGAAAATTATGGAGAAAATGACTGAGACCTATAAAGATTGGCATGAAAACTTACCATTTGCCCCATGTGCCTATCGAACATCTGTCAGAACTTCCACCGAGGCAACACCTTACTCATTGGTTTATGAGATGGTGGCAATTTTGCCCATTGAAGTCAAAATTTCTTCTCTCAGGGTTTTATCAGAGTTGAAGCTAGACGAAACAGAATGGATCTAGTCCCGGTATGATCAACTGAACTTGATTGAAGAAAAGAGGCTGAAAGCTATCCATTATAGTTAAATATACCAAAAGTGAATGATGCGAGCTTACAACAAAAAGGTTCGCCCCAGAGTATTCTATGAGGGGGACTTGGTATTAAAAAAGATCCTCCTTATGAAAAAAGATTTTAGGGGAAATGGATGCCAAACTAGGAATAATGTTATGTGGTAAATAAGGCTTTTTCTGGAGTGGTGCCGATATTAACTGAGATGGACGGTAAGAATCTGCTTAACCTAGTAAATTTGGATTTAGTCGAGAAGTACTTCGCTTAAAAGGTAAAAACCCGCAAAGGACGCCTAAAAAAAAGAGGGGAAGGAGAGGCCGAGGTCAAACCCCGTAAATGGCACCTTGAGACCGAAGGGGTTTTGAATTGAAAATCCGAAAAGGGCAATTCAAATTTCGACCAAAGAGGAGGCATGTGGTAGTCTTGCTATGCTGAAATTAACGAAGAGGAAGTACGCGACGTCTTGGGGTATTGGCAAAGTACTATAGATCTCCTAGGCACATGATAAAGCTCAAAATGATCATCGTAGAGTTCGTACGGAGGAGCTCAGGCTGCAATATCTGGGCTATTTTTATACTCTGGCAGTATTTGTTTTCTTTGATTAATTTATTTTTTTCGAATTTTATTCCTAATAAATTCCAGTTTTATCTATCTTTATAATCTTTTTCAAGCACTCGTATTGAAATAATGATTAATGGACTAATTATACTTTCACAAAAAAAGATTCTGCATATTACTCTGGAAGTTTCTAAATGGTACAGAAACATGAAACAGGATTATTGTTTAGAGCTTACCAAACTTAAGGGTTGGGAATGTTTGAGGAGGAAGGGTCTAAGTTGAAACTACCTCTTAAGATTTTTTGTCAAAAGTATCAGATACAAGATATTACATCGGTGATACAACCTCGACGAATAACGAGCAATGTTCACCCAAGCATTAAAATAAGATCATGCTCGAAAAAGGAAAATTGATATTCTGCATACGCATCTAGTCATGTTACCCAGAGAGGAGTGTAACAGCTCATTTGATTGAAGAAGGTAGTGCAAATCCTATACCCCTGAGTTGCAGTGGGATGGGTTGAGGAAGACGATTTTCTTCGAAGATGCTAACGAGCAAGAAGGCAGCATAATATGACAGTGATAAAACTCTGATAAATAACGAGTAATGACACTTTAAACATTTAAAAAATGAGTCATTCTCATGACATTTCTACATTCATATCATTTATAGCGTATTTGGTTAGGAGCATTTGATTCGTTTTGATTATAATATCCTAATCGTTTGGCATAAACATAGGCATATGAAATCGAATTTACAGGACATGTTCCCCAAAGAATAGTGTAGCGACCTCGGTGAATTCACAAGTCTTATCTCCCTGAAGTTGCAGTGGAGTAGACTGAAAATTACAAATCTTATCTCCCTAAGCAGTAGTGGAGCAGGTCGAAGACGACGAATCTTATCTCCATGTATTGGCAATGGAGCAGATTTAAGCCACCAGCCTTATCTCCCTGAAGTTGCAGTGGAGCATACTGAAAATTACAGATCTTATCTCCCTAAGCAGTAGTGAAGTAGATCGAAGACGATAAATCTTATTTCCATGTATCGACAATGGAGCAGATTTAAGCCACCAGCCTTATTTCCTTGAAGTTACAGTGGAGCAGGCTCAAGATACAAGTCTTATCTCCCTGAAGTTACAGTGGAGCAGACTGAAAATTACAGATCTTATCTCCCTAAGCAGTAGTGGAGTAGATCGAAAACGGCGAATCTTATCTCCATATATCGGCAATGGAGCAGATTTTAGCCACTAGCCTTATCTCTCTGAGGTAGCAAGAGAGATGGTTAAATATACAAGTCTTATCTTCCTGAGGTAGCAAGGAAGTAGACTGAAAATTGCAGATATTATCTCCCTAAGCAGTAGTAGAGCAGATCGAAGACGACGAATCTTATCTCCATGTATCGGTAATGGAGCAGATTTTAGCCACCAGTCTTATCTTTTTTTAGGTAGTAAGAGAGTAGGTTGAAGATACAACTCTTATCTTCCTAAAGTAGCAAGGAAGTAGACTAAAAATTGCAGATCTTATCCCCCTAAGCAGTGTGGAGTAGATCGAAGACGGAAAATCTTATCTCCATGTATTGGTAAAGGAGCAGATTTTAGCCACCAGCCTTATCTCTCTGAAAAGAGCAGGTTTAAAATTCGAGTCTTATTTACCTGAAGTTGCAGTGGAGCAGACTGAAAATTGTAGATCTTATCTCCCTAAACAGTAGTAGAGCAAATCGAAGACGACGGATCTTATCTCCATGTATTGGCAATTGAGCAGATTTTAATCACTAGCCTTATTTCTCTGAAGAGAGCAGGTTCAAGATATGAGTCTTATCTCCCTAAAGTTGCAGTGGAACAGGCTAAAGATTGAAGATCTTATCTCCTTAAGCAGCAGTGGAACAGATCGAAGATGGCAAATCCTATATTCTTAATGTAGTAAGGAGACAGATTGAAGCTATAAATAAATGGATCTTAACTCTCTGAAGTTGTAGTGGAGTAGATCATAGCTGACCTTATTTCCCTAAAATTACATCAGAGCAGGTCAAAGTACCAATTCCTATACCCTTGAAGATGCAGTGGACTAGGAACGAGGTTACTTAAAGGAAAAAAATCACAAAAAAGGTCAAAAACTAGTGAGACCGGGCAAAATTTGGGCCCTACAGCTACCCTTCTTTGCTCTATTCTCGTTACACGACAATGAGCAAAGAAGGGTAGCTGTAGGGCCCAAATTTTGCCCGGCCCAAAATATAGACCTAAATTAAACAAACCCGATAAGCCTAGGTTTTTGGAGTTTCTAGAAACCCTAGGGTTTCCATCTGCCTCGCGTCGCAGCCACCGGCAGTCACAACGCACGCCCCACGCCGCACGCCCCATGCACGACTTCTGACTTAGGTGTTGGCCGCCCCACGCCCGTGCGCTCTGCTCCCATGTCTTCACAACCTGCAACATGAGCAAAAATAGCTAAAAACCGCTTGTATTTTGGCTATAAAGCCTTCGTATTTTTATTGTAAAGGGACTTTTTTTTAGGGAAACAACAGAATATTGATACAAAATCAAACATACACAGAAATTAATAGCAACAATATTTGTTAAAAGGTGATTTTGAGTCTCGTTTTTTTCGGTTTTGCTACAATTTCCTTGCTTTATTTACCGTGTGTAGGAAACAACAAAGGGGAAAGGGGGACTCACCTTTGGTTCTTCGTTTGGAGCCTCTATTCCTCCGAGGTCGAATCTAGAGAGGGGGTTGGGTTTCCGCCCTTCGTTCTCCTGATGTTGTGGAGCGACTAAGCCTCCGAGTGGCCTGAGCGGAGTTAGAGACTCACCTTTGCATATGATCGAACACCAAGTTTAATGATGGAACGACGGTGGCCGGATTTGCAAAGTTTTTAGGGGCTAAAGTATAAAGTTTTTAGGGTTTTGTTTTTAAAAAATAAAGGTTAAAATGTATTTCAAACGCAAAAGTTGGTTTTAGTAATAAAAACAAAACGGCGCCGTGTTGTGGGGGGAAGGACCCGCGCGTTGACCTACCCGTGAGGAGGGTCCGCGCGTTTTGGCTCTGAATGGGAAATTTGCACTATCAGTCCCCCTTTTTTTCATGCCAGTTTTTAATTAGCCCTATTCGCATTACATTTTTTTTTTAATTTTCCCTGAGGTTTTTGTGTCATTGCAATTTAGTCTGCGTTGTTTTAACTTAACCCATGCTTACACGCAGCGTTTTGGGGTTTGGATTATTTACGATTTTAATCCTCGAACATTTGTACGCATTTTATTTTGGCCCTCAATTCTGTTTAAATGATTTGTTTTGTTTATAAGTTACCCTTTTGATTTTGTTTTTCTTTCAATTAAGTCTAGTTATTCATTTTAAAAAATAAGTACATATTATTTTAACATATTATTTTGTATTATTTTGTTGATTTCACACTGTTTTCTTTATTTTTCCCATGTGCATATTTGTTTTTCTTCAAACACTTTCATATATTATTATTACTTTTTTTATATATATTATTTATATTAAGTTTATTCATTTCATATGTTATTTACCTAGATTGACATATATATATATATATATATATATATATATATATATATATATATTACTTTGTATATTACCTACTTTAGCCTTTTATATGTATTATTTATTTTGGAAATTTCATTTATGTATTATTATTTCACATTATTTATTTTTGTTTTTATTTTGATGCATTTCAAACTTTCATGTAAATTATTTATTTTATAATATTCATTTTAAAGTTCATTTAGATATTATTATTTAATATATTATTTATTTTGTTTCTTCTCCTTATTTTAACTTCTTATATCTATGATTTGTTTTGAAACCTTTGTGTTATTTGTATATTAATGCTTTCAAATTTTCCCTCTTCCATATTGTTCATTTTATTTTATTTTAAAATTTGATATTTCTTTAGTGTAATTTGCTTGGAATTTCCTCTAAATTGGCTTCTAATTCATTAGCTTTCGATTATTAATGTTTGTATTTATATAATATATGATATGTTGCCATTGCATGTACCTTAATTTGTTCCTTTATGTTTTTTCTTATTATTTATTCATGTAATATTATTGCCACATTCTTTTATTTCATGCTCAATATGCTTGTATATTTGTTATTTCATTGAATTTTAAATTTTAAATTTTCGCCCAACATCGCCCTAAAGTAAACCGAACGAATATATTTTAAGCCGGATTTATAATTACTTAATTTGTAAACTCCTCAAGACAAGGCAATGTTTCGTGTTTGGAAATTCGAGGAATCGTGCCCTAACGTGCTGAGTTTTGATTTATCGTTGGACCAAGTAATCGAATACCCTTTTAAAATTTCGTTACGTGTTTTGGAAATCATGAGGTGATCTCAGTTTTTGGAGGCTTAAAATATCGTATACTAACGTGCTGGATGTGGTATTTTATTCCTTTGGAACAAGTGAATCTTAAAATTCAACTTGAGTTGTTCACACATTTTTAAAGGGATTGTATTTTAATGTTTTTTTTTTCAAATTTTCAATATTAGGACATTAATTAGTCAATTAGTACCAATTTTTGGCTTTATGAGGGTGCTAACCCTTCCTCGTGCGTATCCGGCCCCTAAACCCCTTTTCTCGATTTTTGTAGACTCAAAATCATTGTTTTAATAAATTAAAATGTTTTATTAAAATGATCAAGATGGTCCGATTACACTTCGGAAAAGATCGATGGCGACTCCATACCTCATTTTAAAGTCTATCTCCATTTTTTCAAACTTTTTCAACATTAATTATTCTAAATCAAATTAATTATAAAAACAAATCAGAAGATTTGAACTAATTTAACATCAGCTAGCAAATCGTGAATTGAACATCAGCTAACACTTAGAACATAAATAAATTTAGTCTGTCACTTATAAGTAATTAAAAAAATATGAATTTATCAAATAAAAAATAATTAAAACAATTAAACAACATATCTATCGAAATCAAACAATTACCCCTACCATATAGCTACAGGAATTAGCCAACTTACACAATATATGGTTTTGTTCTATCAAACTCACCTGCAACCTTGACTGTACTCGAGCAAACTTGAAGCAGGACTGGCCCTGCGGCCTGCTTTGAGGTGCATCCGATTAGGGCTCAAATAATGTTTATTTCATTAATGATAAAAGGGTTTAAAAGATAAAAATATATTTAAAATAATATTTATTTCAGATAAAAAGTTTCTTAAATATTATTTGTTGTTTGATATAAATAATAGATTTTTAATAGGGTAGTTATTTTGTCCAATATTAATTGAGTAAAAAACTCAACAAACAAATCTAAATTAAGAGAAATGATTGTATGAAACAGTGACGCCATATCATTTGTATCCAGTTTCCAATAGTTTTATGCCACATCAGTATTTTCATTCTGAGAAAAATCAAATCCAAATAAAAATCTTGAAATTCAGGATAAAATTATTGATGTGGCATAAAACTATTGGAAAGAAATAATATTCTGTTTCATACAATCCTTTTAACTGAACTAATGCCAAGAATTTTTTAATTTTATTTTATTATACTCTAAAACAAATGACATCAATCTATACAATTTTTTTTTACTCCTATAACAATATATAAAATAATTATATTTTTAATAAATTCATAATAAAATTTAGGTTGAATTAATTCACCGTTAAGTAAAATTCTTAAATAGTAATAGTATGAATATATTTTCTTTTCTTACTTGAATACAAAATTTATTTTTTCGACGCATTAAAATCAAAAATTATAATTTATTGTGATAACAATCATGCCATATCCACTTATAATTGGTTTTTATATAAAATTCAAAAAAAAATATAATCTCTGAGATTTGTACAATGGTGACCTAATTGTAACTAAAATAGATACTATATATATAATAGCTTAAAATATGACTTTAAATCCTTATACTTTTGTATATTTGAAATTTAATCGTTTTATATTTCATGTTTTAAAATTCGGGTTCAATTGTTAACTCTGTCCAATTTTTCTAATAAATTTACTAATATGATATTTTAAAATAAAAAAGATACTTACTTAATAGTCATGTATAACATTGCACATTAGACCAAAATTTATTCGTAATTTTGAGTCTTGTCCCTTTACTAGTAGTAACTAATTTTAAAATAAAAATGGGAAGGATTTTTGGAAAACATTAATGTTAATGTTATTATTAATAATTTTGCATCTCAAAATGCTTGTAGAATTTTTTTATATTATTTTTTATGTTTTGTAGTTGATGATGATATAGGAGTAGAATAAATAAAAATATATTATTCGTTTAATGTCATTAAAAGTATTATTTTAATAAAATTATTAATATATAATTTTATTTTATTATATTATATTTTATAATTTTAAAAAATTAATTTATTATTTCGCCTAAAAAGTCAAAAATGTAATTGAAAACAAAAATAAAGAAAGAAAATAATAATAAAAGAAAAAGAGAACAATTAAAAGCATCATCAATGGCGCAATGAATGAATGGCAGCGAGGTTTTGGATTGGAAGAAAGAGGTTGGAGGCAGAATGGAGAGAAAGAGAGAAAAGAAGTAATGGAAAGTTTTGGTGGGAAGGACCTGTAGTTTTAGAGGGTTTCTTTTTTAAATAATGACGGCACAACATAGAAAAGGAGACGTGATTTTTCTACAAATTGTGCTTAGGGTAATTGACCATTGGCCCCCTTGGGTTAATCACAAATTAGACCCTTCCTAATTCTTTCATTATTCAAATTAGAGCTTAAACTATTAAAACTTCTAATTTCTCATCCCTCAAAACAATCCTTGGTTCAAATTAATATCCGATAATTTCTAAACTTCGAAAAATAAGTAGTAATAATAATAAATTTCCAGTATAAAAGTTCTCATTTCAAAAAATTTAATTTTCAGTAAACCTTGCGATATTTACCAGAAATTTTTGTGAAATTCGGGGAGTTACAAGGGACCTTCACTGTTTTAATTTGGCTTTGCTAGGTAAGCAAGGTTGGCGTCTGATTTTCAACCCGGACTCTCTCCCTAGTAGGATTTTCAAGGGTAGATAGTTTCGAATGGGTGATTTTTGGTCTTTGTGGGAGGGTCATAATCCCTTGTTTGTATGGAGGAGTATTTGTGCGGCCAAGCGTTTGCTCGCTCGTGGCATTAGATGGCAAGTGGGTGATGGCAACGACATCTCAGTTTACCATGATCCTTAGCTTGATGTTGATGATGATACTTTTTATGTCGCATCGAGTACACTTCCTGGTTTGGAGTCGTTGCGTGTGACGGACCTTCTTCAACTGATTGGTTCTGCTTGGGACGTTGATCTTATCGACGGCTTGATGGTTCCATCAGACATCATTCGTATTCTTCAAATACCGGTTAGTTTATTCCACACTCGTGATAGGCTTATTTGGCATTATGAGAAGCATGGTACTTACACCGTTAACTCTGCTTACCGTCTCGCCTTTAATATGTTTGAGAGTACCCGTTATCTTGTCGTCGATGGGCCATGGCTTAAATTATGGAATTCTACCCTCCCTCCAAAGTTAAAGATTTTGTTTGGCGCTGTCTTTGTGGCTTTGCCGACTCGTTGTCGATTAGCCGAAAGGGGCTGCATGGTTCTGACTAGTTGTGTCCGTTGTGGAGGGCAAGAGAATGTTGACCATGTTTTTCTTTCTTGTACGATAGTGGTGGCTATTTGGGGGTTGGCGGGTGCTGTTTTGCCTGCTTCGGGGGTTATTCAGTGGCTTTCTGCTATGTTACATGGTTCCAACAGCGGCTATATGGAAAATGTTGCTATCATCTTGTGGAGTTTGTGGTATTTTCGAAACTGGGTCCTTTGGAAGAATGCGGTTACGGATGGCCCTCAAATCCTCGCCTTTGCCACTCGGTTTTGATCCGACTGACTTGCTTCACATGTGGCTCACGGTCAAGTGCAATTGCCGCCCTCCTTGCGGCAAGATCCTGTCGGTTCATGGTCACCACCTCTAGCGAGAGCCTTTAAATGTAATGTCGATTCTGCTTCTTTTTCTGCTCAACAGCAGACTGAGTTTGCTAATGTGTTGCGGGATGCTCGAGGGTCATTTATCAAGGCTTTCTCGGGTTCCTGTCCAGCGTTATTGTATCCTCGGCTAGCTGAGGTGTTTACGGTTCGGGAGGCTCTATCTTGGCTCAAATCGGAGGACTATTTGCAAGTGATTCTTGAAGGTGATTGTATGGAGATATTTTCTGCTCTTTGTACGGCTTCGCCAAACTTTTCAGAATTTGGAGTTCTTTTAGAGGATTGCCATTTCTTGCAGACGTATTTTCAAAGTCTCACGTTTTGCTCGCTTCGAAGGTCTTCCAATCGGGCCGCTCACAAGCTTGCACGAGCCCTGTTTCATGCGAATTCGTCTATTCTACTATTCCAGCATGTCTTTTCGATGGTTTACATTCTGAAGGTATGCTTAACTCTGATGTGGAGTAGCTTTATGCTCGGGTGCATGAGATAAGCCTGATGGCTTAGGTTTAGTTTGCCTTTCTTACTTGTGCGCGTTATTTCTGTTTCCTTAATGAAGATTTGACTTAAAAAATATATATATGTAGCAAGTAGCAAACAAAATAAAATTAATGATACAGAAGATGGTACAAAACAGTGAGATGACGTCATTTATATTCATTTTTTAATAATTTAATTTTAATCAATATTCTAAAAAAAATTAAGATAAATAAACTAAGTTAGCCTAATAAATCCATTAGGGGTAGTGTGTGTCGCAAGATTGGGAGCTCATCCCTTGAGGAGTCACCAGCTTTGTGTCCAAAGTAGTCTTAGCTTGACTTGAACTTTTCCAAATTATTTAATTAATGTACTTCAAATAAGAATATAACTCTAGCATATATCCTTCTATAAGTACGATGTTGTAGTCGAAATTAAAGAATATATAAAAAAAAAAATACTTGAGAAAACTCTATGAAAATATAATGAAAATTTTATTTGACTAATTTTCTTGAGTTTTGATTCTAGGTTTGTGAGAGTTATAATTGTAGTCACTCAATAATTATAATTCAAGTCTAGAAGTAAAATTTTCGGTTTGGCACATACATATAGGGATTTTAAGTTTTACCCTATCGGATGTCTTAGTTTTCATCCAATGTTCGGTTGTTTAAGTTAAAACCAACTTTCTAAGTATTTGAAAGTTTGAGAATAGTGAATAAGATCATTCAATTGAAAGCTTGAAAATTTTGGTCTTTAATTCGAGTTGATAAAAAATTCAAGCATCTCTTAGAACCCGTTTGTGCTTTGAGCACTCTCATGAGCTTTGAAACACATATACTTAATTTGATCAAATTTATTACTTTAGATATCACGATAAATTTTTTTTTAGAAAAAGAAAAATTCCACTACATCAAATATGACATTTTTTTTTCTAAATTATTTTCCAACATGTAAATGTCTAGCCAAAATACTTAATCATTTGGAAAACCTTAAAGCTTACATAGATGTAGAGGTGTGCATGGGCCGGGCTACCCGGCTTGGCCCGAAGGCCCACCCTAAAAATGGGAGAGTTTAGGTAAAAATATAGGCCCGAAATATGGGTTTAGGCAAAAAAAGGAGGCCCGTTTAGAAAATGGGCTAGGCTCGGGTAAAACTTTTTTGGCCTGGGCCTGACCCGAATTATATACTAAATATATATATTTTTTATTTTTAATCATATTTACATTTTATTTTCAATTTTAATATAATCACTTTTTATTATATTTTCAATTTGTGTATTTTTTTAAGAATTATTTTAGTATCATTTTTTATTTGTTTCTTGTTCTAATATTTGTTTTAAATGTATTTGATTTATTATATTTTTAATTTTTTATTTAATGAAATAAACTAAAAAAATTAATATGGGCCGGGTTGGGTCGGGCTCGGGCTTAAAAATTTTATTTCGGGTCGAGTCGGGCATAAAAAATGGGCTTAAAATTTTGTCTAAACCCGACCTGGCCCGGCCCATGCACACCTTTACATAGATTGCATTATACTAATCTTGACACGATGTTGAGATTCGACCAAAAATCTTAAACTTTAAATTGAAAAAAATTACAATAACCCAAAAACTCTAAATCTTAAATAGAAAGATATTACAATAAACTCCACATCTATTTTCAAGATGAATCTCAAATTTCTAATGCCCATTTTTCTAACACAAAAATACCTTAATTTGACATTTAGAAAAGATATATATATATATTATATTATATTTAATATAATATTACCCAAAATTACAAAAACCTTAAACCAAAGCCTTTTAATTAAATAATAAAAATAATTTCAATTTAATTCAAATATTTCAAATGTAAGTATTTTTGGTATGTTATTACAATCATTGTTATATTGTCATTATACAATTTGATTGCGTAGAAAAATGGTGATGATTTGTTGCGTGCTCTTAAGGTTTTAAGAAGTAAGCACAACGTTAAGAATTGAAAAAGCTTACACAAAAATTGATAAATAAGGAGATAGATCCGAAAGAAAAAAAATGTAAAAATGATTTTGAAATGTTGCATCTCAATTAGGCATACAACCTTAACAAAATTGCATGGTTTAAAGAAATGGTATTATAATTTAAGAATTTGTGATGCTATATAATAGGGTGCAAGCTATGAAGATGACAAACATCTTAATTGTCCCAACAATGTATGATAAAAGTAATAATTGTTTCTAGTTGCGTAGGTATTAAATTATATATTTTTACGATAATAAAAATGTAAATTTATCATTTTAATAGTTTATATTTTTATAATTTTAAATAATTAAATTAAATTTTTTTATTTTTTTAGGAGGGCCAAAGTGTAATTTTACTATTACTACTTTAAAATTTTATAAATTATAAAAGGCTTAAATGAAAAAAAATTCATTTCAAGGGGACAGGACCTTGCTAGCGCCCCTTGGCTCCGCCACTGATTATTATTTAGTTTCTCATTGGATTGTCTGTCCATCTCGATATCAAATTAAATAATAATTCATTTTTCTTACTATACTTCATAATGCGTTTAAGTGTGACATAATTGATTCATGTAAATATAATTTGTGCATTTTTGAATATGATTTGTTGTTTTTAATAGGTTTAATATAATATTTGATAAATGAAATTGACTTTTTTTCATTTGTTACTTAATATATTTTGGGTTAATTTGAGATTAGAATTTTACTCTTTTTTTTCTTAATTTGATACTCAATTTTTTTGTCTAATTTGATATCTGAACTTGTCAAAACATTATACAAGTTACTCTAATATATTAATAATGTTATTTTTATGAGGTAGAAAATATCACTGTATAATCTAGATGTGGCAAATGATATGCTGTTTTATTTTGTATTTTAAATATTCAATTACTTTTGGCTTAATTTATTTATTTCATTTTATCAATTTAAAATAATAATTTTTTTATTTTAGGTTTTAAAATTCTTTTTCTTATTCAATATTAATTAGTTAAGCATTACTCTATACAAATTCTTTATCACCGTTAGTATTTTAAGGCTAATTTGTTGAAGTATAACATTTAACAAGTTTAGTACCAAATTGAATCTAAAAAACTTAGGTACAAAATTAAGAAAGAGTGTCAAGTTCAAGTATCAAATTGGACTCAAAAAAATTTAAGTACCAAATTAAGAAAAAGCATCAAGTTAACATACTAAATTGAAAAAAAATTAAGATACCAAATTAAGAAAAATTGTGAAGTTCAATTACCAATGTTATATTAAACCTTTTAATATAGCCACTAATGCTATGTTTGGTACCGAGTATTTTTTTTTCACTTTATAACTAATTCAAATAATAATATTTAAACTTATTCTTAACAAAAAAAAAATCACTTATTTTGAAAAAAATCTATTTTTTACAAGAATTTTACTCATCTTTTAATTTTAAGTTTAAATTTTACTAATTCTTTATTTTTATCTAACTATTGTAATACATATATAATAAAAAAAATTTCCTCGTATTATTATACTAAAAGAAAACACTAATAATCAAGGCATATCGAAAACAATAATTGATAAAAATATTATTAGGTAATTGATATTTTGATAAATATTTTCGACCAAATTTCACTCTGAAATGACTTTTCAAAAAAGAAAAGATATAAAATAACTTCATTCATTCATGTAACTTTCAGAGTGTAAAACAAATAAATGAGTGACATAATGGATTTTTTAATTTCGCTCGTATTGTCAATATACGGATTACCAAACAATTATTCAGATAAGCCAACCATTGACCAACATAAAGTCAAGGTAAAGCCTATATATCAGAAAATCTTTTACACAGAACCTGTTGAGCTGAAAAGGGAAGTGTCATGTAATATTATTACTCAAAACGCACTTCTTTGTTCATGATGATAGTATAAAACAAGAACAATCTAAATGTTAGCAAAAAATGTGAGAGAATAGCAAGGGCTCAAATCTTCTATTGTAGACACTTTAAGGATCAAAATGAAAGATAGTGTAAAATGCTTACTTCATCACACTTTGCTGCCTGCCATCAGGAATTGCAAACAAAACCACAGGCTTTGAAGGTCTGGTAAAGGGCACATCACATCTGTAGTAGCCTTTCCTCTCCAGCTGCAATATCTCTCCTTGCTTTAAATTGCGCATGTTGGAATCTCCGATGGCTGCGATCTCCTTTTTCGTACACGGGTTTAGTGCATCTAGGAAATCCTCTCCTTCTTCCAGCTGCATTCACAACAGATAAACCAAAATCCATAAAGTTCTTACTAACCACCATAAGCTTTGACTAGGCACCAAATCATCCTGGCCAGACAAAGGACTACAGTATATGACACCCCCACCCATGCAAAACCCCAGAGAATATCCCACAATCCAGAAGAAAGACTCCGAAAAATATTTGGGTTCAACTTTTAGCACATGATTGTCAACAAATAACATTAACTGTAAGATTAGTTTCCACAAATTCCGCAAATGATTTACAGTGCAGCCATGTTGATTGCATATGAGATTACAAACAGCTATGTTGCTACGACTCTTCATTTTTCTTGAGGTCCAGCCAATATCTAGATATTGATATGGAGATATGACCCTCAAACTACCCCCAAAGTACATAGAAAACTGTTAAAAAATTGAATATAATCATGTCAAAAACATTTTCCTATTGACACTCTTACCAGAGTCCAAGTAACATATACAAACAGGTACATATGCATGATTACAATTCATGCATAAACATTAACATCTATGGTTTTTGGCATAAAATTGGAAGAGAAACAACCCTGAGAGGAAGTTAGAGTAGCAATCATTACTACTACTTTTGAAATCTGCATACACATGGGAACAATATTCCCGTATTTAGCTTTGTGCAATTCCATGTTACATGAACCCCAGTATAGGTATCCAATACAAGTTATGTATTAGAGGGTTTTTCTCTCCTTTCAACTGAAATTTTGAAACTCACAAACTGTTAGAATGTACCCAAAATAGGGTAATACGTTGATACATTCATAGCCTTAACCCAATGGCTCAAAAAATATACTTTTATTCTCTAGCATTGTTGCCTCATATTATTGAATAAAATTAAGTTTGGGCTTGTAAATTCTATCTAATACATTCAAAGGTTTATTGAATTTATATTTTAATGCTGATTCATTGTAATGCAACAACAGATTATTAATATTAGAAAAATGTAAGGCGATACCTTCTTCTTTGTTATTAGATAGTCAAACTCCACCAAGGAAAGGTTAACCAGTTCATTTGTTTCTGCTAGCCACGTGAGCTTCAACTTTGTTGTCTTGACAGATCCTTCAAGATGCAAAACTCCTACTAACTGGGTTATGTTTCCATCCTGATCCTTAATGATTTCTTTCACAATGGCATTTCCCCAATCCATTAAGGTTACCTCCTCATCCACTGAGATGCACTCTGCATCAGCATAGTCTAACAATATCCTCTTTGTGTATGTAGTTGCCTTCTCTCCAGCACCATCATATTTCTTATGCCTAGGGATAATGCGAACAAATGGCTTATCAGGACCATTAGTTAAGGTCAATAACAAATGTCGTTCTTCAATCACTGCTGTATGCCTAGGACAAACAGGATCAATGATCTTCTTATTAAGGGTCCAAAGTTTGTCCCATTCCATAAGATTGAGATTTTTGGATGCCCCCTGGAACAAAAGGATGAAAAAAATTAATACTCCTTGGAAACAAAGCTTATATTCTAAAGCAAACTATGACACTCCAAAGAACATTGAGTCACACAATGCAAATGAAGCTATTAGGAGAAAGAATGCAGATTCAAAATTGTATGAGAAGATGAAACAAAGGCTAAGCTAAGCCTATAACAAGGAAATAATCAATCAAAGGCTTTGATTTGTATCAAGAAAATAGCCATGCAAACTTACTTGTTCCAAGATGAATTGTATCAAGGCCTCTATTTTCAGACCTCGGCGAACAATTCCTTGGACAGTTGGGAAACGGGGATCATCCCATCCGTCTACTTTACCGTTTTGCACAAACCAGAGTAGTTTACGCTTGCTGAGAAGTGTATAGACCATGTTCAATCGACTAAACTCATATATATGTACCTTTCGCATTCCCATATCCTCTTGAATCCTATGGTATTGAGCATTGCGATCATGATACTCACTAGATCGGAGTGCATGTGTTATACCTTCTTCAGCATCAACAAACGGACAAGCAAAATCATAAGTTGGGTATATTTTGTACTTGGATCCAATTCGATGGTGGGGAATTGGATTGCAGCGGTAGTACACGGGATCCCTAAGAGATTTATTTGGGTCTTGCATATCTAACTTCCCACGAAGGCAGCATTGCAATCCCCTTTCAGAGCCAGCAATCATTTCCTTCCACAACTTCAGATTTTCCTCAATGCTGTTGCTCCTACATTTTGATTCAATGCCATCCATCCTTTCTTTCTGCATTTGCTCACGTGGGGTATCATCCACATAGGCTTTCCCCTCTTTTATCAACTTTTCAGCCAAAGCCATTAACTTTGAAAAGTAATCTGAAGTATAGGTGATCTTTTGATACTTGATACCTAATGTCTCAACATCTTTTATAAGATTTTCTACAAACTCATTGCTTTCTTTTGTGGGATTTGTATCATCAAAGCGCAAAATTACTTCACCGTGGTACCTTTGAGCAAAGTATTGATTTAACAGAGCTGCTTTAGCATGCCCTATATGAAGAAAACCGCTTGGTTCAGGAGCAAATCTCAACCGCACCTTTCCCATCTCAGCATCAGGAAGATCTATTTCGGAAGAAGACCGGCTACCGGCTTTGGCCTTATCAGAACTATCCCCGGTCACATTCTTTACCTTTTTCGATTTAGCTGCCACTGGTTTTCCCAATCCTTTTTTGCCAACATACAAAGCGGTAACTTCCATCAAGGGATTGCTGTATTCTGCAGAAATAGAATTGTACCAACGAACAAGGTTTGGGTACTTGTTCGACTTCCTTATGCTTTCCCATCTCTGCCCAGTTCCTATAGAGTACAAAAGATTTGTCATATTTGTTAGGCATGTATAGATGGAAAGCATTAAGAGACTACCTTGAGCAAAATGCAGTTTAGTATGTAGGAATAGAAGATCGAATCAGTTACAGGCTAGTTAGTTTAAGCCACTTTCAGAAAGGCAAATGATAAGAAAAAAAAAAGCGGCATGTCATTTTTGGTCAATGGTCAGGGAATATACTGAAAAATAAGATACAATGCATACATTGTAAAAGGCAAAAGTAGGTTTAACAAAATAGCTCTACGTAAGATAACAAGAAGGATGAAGTTTTAACTTTACCAGCAAGACCTGACCATATAGCTATGTCAGCAATGGAGAAATAATGAGAAACGAAAAAGGTTCGTTTCTCCAAATATACCTCCATGTATCCACAAGCATTCTCAAATTCTGAACCACACGAAATGGTAGGAGCGTACTCCAGCCACTCATCAATCTGAGAAAACAAATGAAAATATATTATTATAGAGAAACGCCATAGAAACAACTCAAAATAACACTATTTTATCTATAAAACCTAAAAGGAAAAATAGTGAGAAAACAGAATATATGCAGCGAATTAAAGAGACATACTTGGGCAGCATGGAAAGCATTGTCACCATAGAAATTAGGAATGGGAGCCAGACGACCAATATAACGAAGAATTACATAATTTCCATGCAACTTGAGCCTAATTATTGCAAAGAAACAGAATGGATAAAAATTTTAAAAACAAAAATCAAATAACTTAAAACCTAAATCCCAAGTCCAAAATCCTAAAAATGAAATGAGAACTAAAAAGAAAGCTAAAAGAACGTACCCATTAGAGAAAGACAAAGCGGGTGAAGACGCAAAGGATGAAGTCTGAACAGGTAAATCAATTCCCGCAATCTTAGCGGCGGAGATGATGGAAAGTGGAGGGCTATCCGGCGGAAATGATAATAGTTTCAACCCTGCTTCCTTCATATTCAAGGAAGGGGAAGGACAGGATCTGCAATTAATTAAGAACCAAAGTTTCAATTTATGTAGAAAATAAATGGAGTACATAATTATAAAAACTTCTTAGAAAAGCAATTACCAAGTTAGATTATACTGCTGGTAAAAGGAATTCAAAACCCACGAAACCTCTTGAATTTCTGAAACTTGAATGGACAATGATGTGCAAATGAAGCTCGAACAAATGAATGGCGGGAAAGGGGAGGTCAAGGTCGCCGCCGACAGACTGGCTTTACCGACGGCGGTAGTTTCCGCAACGTCGACAGAAGAAAAAACAAGGGGTAAAAGGAGAAGAAGGGAGAAGGAAAGACAAACGACGGCGGCGACGGTAGCGACAACGAGTTTTTTCTTTTTGGAGGGAGCGGCCGCTGAATGGAGAAGAAAATAGTGGTGGGAAAGAGAAGAAAAGAAGAGCTATTAGGGTTTTCAAATTTTTTAGGCTTAGTCCTGAACTATACCATTGTTTTTAATTTAGTCCTCAATTTTATGCTTGATAAATTGAAAAATTATGTAGTGTTGTTTGATACATTACAAAATATAACTACACGGTTCAATAACTTTACTTTTTAAGTATTTAAAGGATTTATGTTAAAAGAATAAAAAAATGAAAAAATGTTGAAATAAATGAATTTTTGGTAAAATATTAAAAATAATCCCTAACATTTGCCTATTTGATCATTTTCGCCCTTTAGTCTTTTACGTTTATTTTTTTGTTAAATTGACATATTTTTAACAGACATGCTTACATAATAGTTAGTTAACTGACACTGATGTGAATTTTTTTATTCCGTATTTCACACATAATTAAAATTAAAAATAATTGAAAAACTTTTATTCATTAAACAAACAATTAAAAAAATAAAACGTAAAAGCTAAATTGTTTCTCGACAAATACAAATGCACTAAACTCAAAAGATTGTCGAAACTTTTCGGGATTTCACCAATCAAATTGGTTATCGTCATCCATAAATATACCCATTTCTTTAAGAAACTAAATTCCCAAAGGTTTTCCAATGGCGGAAAAGCCATTATAAGCCAGACCCAGAGTTTCAAGATTGGACAAATCACCAATTTCTTTAGGAAATGTTCCATTCAAAAGGTTTTGGTGTAAATATAACGTTTGCAGCAGTGGTAATCTCCCAATACTAGGTGGAATATTCCCAAAAAAATTATTACTATTAATATCAAGGGAAACAAGAGTTGATAATCAGTGAATATCATCGGGGGTTTCACCAACAAAAAAGTTTCGAGAAATGTTTAGGTATTGAAGCTTTAAACAATTGTAAAGCATAATAGGGAATTCCCCAGGGATGAAATTCAAGGAAAGGTCGAGGAAAGTGAGGTTTTTGAGGTCACATATCGACGGCGGAATCGTTGTCATGATGTTTTTGTCACCGAGGTAGAGTTTGGTGACGGAACCGACGATGCAGGTTATCTCCGGCCAATCACGAGGCGAAGATGATGAGTTCCATGAAGAAATGGACGGTGGATTGTTGCTGCTTAACGTTGAGAAGAAGGGTTCGTTCATTGTGGTGTATGGACTGTGAATGAATCACTGTGATGAAGAAGGAAGACGATCAAAAAGAACGGAAATGTGAACCGGGTTTGAGACATGTGAACCCAACTTTGAGGCGGAGGCGGTTTATCATGTTGACAGTTGTTATATTAAAATGTGACATATTCGTTAAAATGATTAATTTGACAAAAAAATAAATATTAGAGATTGAAATGGTAAAAAAAAATAAAAGGCCAAAGTGAGCAACCAGTCAAACCTCAGTCAAACCTCAGAAGCTATATTTTGCATTATGCCAAGAGTATTTACATTAAATGACAAATAACTCCTTATTTGCTTATTATTTTCACACTATTTCATTGAAAATATTCTATATGTGTTTATTATTATTATAGATCAAATATGCTTAAAAATTAAAAATTAAAAATATTAATTTTTAAATAAATTTACATTTTTTTCAATGAGTTACTGAAATAATATGCTGAGTTTTGAGCCAAATCTAGTATGTATCTTCTTTTATATATTTTTTATATTTTTTTCTTAATAATTTTAGTTATCTATGTCTATATCTATATCTATACTATATATAAAATATTTTTATTGAATTGATGTCTCCCATAATTAGATCTCAACTTAATTTTTTTTGTAGATAAAGAAGCTAAATACATTTAGCCATAATAGGAATTATATTTGACACCAATGCTATCTGTAGAATCTCCATCTCAATCATCTCAGGGGAAACATCGTAAATTCTCAAACCAAGAGGAACATTTCTTCCTAATATTGCCATGGAATCAGCAACCATATTTGTTGTATGTGGAGTAAACATCACCTTCACATGTCAATCCCTTACTAACACACTATGTAAAAAATGCCCTAATACGACACTTTTTTTGACCTAAGACGACGTAAAAAAGGTTGGCATAGGCTTCGCGACGCTTCTCCCGACGCTTCCAAAAAGGTTGTATATAGTGCAGTTGGTATAGGCTTCGCAACACTTTTGAAAAAGCGTCGGTATAAGTCAACATAAGCCGACGCTTATTGAAAAGTTGCGAAAGTCTTAGTCAATGCCGACCTTCAAAATGGGTTGGTATAGACCTAATCAAGACCAATCTTTGAAAAACGTTGTTATAAACCTGTATAAGGCAACTATAAAAAGGTTGGTATAGTTCTTGTCTAATGCAACTTTTAAGAATAGTTGGGATAGATCCATCTATGGCAACCTTTAAAAGGTTGGGATTGACTCATTTAAGGCAACCTTAAAAAGGTTGAGATATGCCTTGTCTAAAGCAACCCTTAAAAAAAATTGGTATAAACCTTATCTAAAGCAACTTTTTAAAAAAGTTGGGATAGATCTTGTCTAAGGCAACCTTTAGGAAAGGTTGGGATAGGCATGTTTAAGGCAACCTTTTAAAAATGTTAGAATAGACATTGTCTAAGGCAACCTTAAAAAAAGGTTGGGATAGACTTGTTTAAAGCAACGTTAAAAAGGTTGCGATAGATTCTTCTAAGGTAACCTTAAAAACGTTGGTATATATCTTATCTAAGGCGACTTTTAGCAAATGTTGAGATTGACCTGTCTAAGATAACGTTAAAAATGTTGAAATAGACACACAAAGAACCCTAAAAAGGTTGGGATAGACTTTTCCAATGCAACTTGAAAATGTTGGAATAGATCTTTGCCTCATGTATGATTATTTTTTACGACGTTTTCCCCGATTTTTAAGAGCCTATTTTGGTGAAATATGAGCAAATTTGTATGTATTGGGTGTGGAAAAGTTTGAGTCAATATTAATTGAACAATTAATTAACATAAAATGATCATATAAATGCAAAATTATCATTGAATAATGCAGTTAGTAATTTATATACAAAATCCTAATAGAAGTTGTCAACATGTTGCGAACATACATCAAAAAATTATACAAAATCCTAATAAAAGCAGTCAATAGGCTGCAACATGTTGTCAACTTGATTTCGATGACACCAAAAAATTATGAGACAATTGGATTCATCAACCACTATAACATATATATATATAATACATAATATGCAATAAGCCTCATTCATCATCATCCGAACTGAAGGCTTTATCATCAACTCCGCTACTTTGAAATTCAATTGAAAAAATAGCAATGTACATTTTCTATTTATACAAGTTGGATAAATACATGAGAATAATATTTTAATATTAACCAAAGAACCATAAATTGAAGCTAAATAAATAGTTTTTATCAGTACATCCACTAACTATTAGTTGAGCATGCAATGAAGACATCAAATAAGAACATAGCATTCAATTACAACAATCAATGTCTATTAAACCATTAACAAACTTATTGGCAATCTAGTTATAAAATAGTCACCTTAATTACTATGCTTGTTATGAAAAACCTTGTACTTACTTGACATTAAATTTGCCATGCACTCATCGATGAGAGCCTTATACTTTTTGTCATGAGCATCCAACATTTCCATGAACTTTGCCTCTCGAATTTCAGTTAATTTCATAAATCTTTCTTCTGCCTCAGCTATTAAATGAGCTTCTCGCTCTGTAGCCTCCATACGAAATCGAGATTCTGCTTCCTCGAGTAGAGTTTTCTCTCGAACTGCTTGTTCGACTTGAATTATTTGTATTTGCTGGACATGTTTAGCGCTCATCTCTTCAATCATTGTACTGATGGACGATGTAGATTGGCTTCCTCGGGTAACTGACCCATAGCCAAACAACCTGGATTTGGTCATCCCACGTCCATATCCCTACATTTTTCCATCCTTTTCAGGGCCAAACACTTGTGTATAGACCTCGTTTTCTAATTCAATATTATCTTGAGGTGTGAAAGAACTCTCAGGTGTTGGCATAGAGTCTTTAACCATCTTGCATGCTTTATCCTACAGTTATCTTTAATTAAAAAAATCTATTTTGAAAAAAAAATAAATTTGATGTCAAAATAAATATAAATAAATAATACCCATTTATTTCTTACATAAACTTGTTGTGCTGCCTCACTGCTCAATTTGTCACTCCCATCTTTGCGCAAATGTTGAAATCTAAACTGCTCTAAATGCGAGGGTTCACGGCCTTCATTCTTAGCCTATTATACAACAAAACAATAGTTGTTAACATTATTCACCAACGAGCACAGAATAATTGATATAAGTTACATATTTATTAAGATGTAATACTTACAAACTGTGCATTGAGGGTTGCATATCCTGTACGACCAGCAGTATGTGCATAACGCACCTTTGTTCGGGATTCTTTCGCCTTTTCTGATTGTGCCTATTGTTTAAATTAATAAGAAAAAATATGAGAGTAATAGGAAAACTAAGTTTATTATGCCTCATTCAACAAATCATGCATTTATGCACTACTTTGATCATATCGTAAGTGGAAGTAGGAAAAATGGGACATTTAATCTAATAAAAGTACATACCGCAGCTTGTGGTGTTCCCCATCGCTCCACTAGCCACTTCCATTGATCATCATGCACACCAGGAGGATTGTTTTCGTATATTTCTTAAATCGGTCGACCTTCTTGGACCATCTTTTTTTAGTATCTAGTTTTCAAAGTCGATTTAAACTCCTTCTAAAGTTTTCCAACATGTGAGAGGATGTCTGAGTCCTCCACCTTACCTTGGAGATCAAACTTTTCCTACACGTATAACAAAATAATGTAGCAAGTACTCATTACATACAATTTCAAATAATGCAAATTTATTGCAATACATTAAATTAGAAAATGATTATGTACTACATACATGAACGATTGCCAATATGTTTTCCAACACATATTTAGGAAGATGTTTCCAATGTTTTGTATTCAAAGGACATATAGAACCAGTCCTTGCAATTGTACCGAGAAATTCAGCCAATTTGGACGCTTCCTTCCCAATAGGCTGGCCATATTGGTTGGCATCTACTACTATACGAGTTCCAGGTTGAAGATTCCATATATCTTTCATGTTTGTAGGCCCTCGCTTTCTCTTAGTACCCTTAGTAGTCTCTGTCAAAAGTAACAATTATATTTTAGATATGAAAATTGAAAAAAAATTATGTATCAATGTGAAAAATAAATACAATACAGAGCAAATTGTGTATATGTAAAAAAAAAACACTCTTAATTATATAAAAGCATAATAAAAGATTTTATTTATCATAAAAACACATAATACGTTCATGTTATAATTATGCTCTCACCATTTAAACAGCTATACCTTTTCTTTATTTATTATTCTCTTTATCTACATTTAAACAGCTATACCTTTTCTTTTCTTATTTTACCACTGCTTGTAAATTATATCTTATACTTATGCTCTCACCATTCACCATTCCTCTATTATTTTAGTTCAAAGAAATTTCATTAATTCCACCACCAATGTAGTATTTTAAGATACAAAATTACTCACGTAGCTGATATTACGATGAGGCCAAACTAACAAATAAAAATGTTAGCATTAGACTATAAGGTTTCTAACTCTATATCCGAGAATGTAAAATTCTTCGACACTATAAGTCGCATTTTTTATTTTAATGCAATGGAATTACTTTTACAGTATTATCATTTACATTTCAATTAGAGAAAAGATGAAAAGGAGTTTTTGGAAGTTAAAAATGCAACACTAACTGGTCGAACGTGAAGCACAGAGCAAAACATTCAATTGTAAGATCAAACATATAGTTTTAATTGCAAACTGGAAAATTATATACGCATATGTATGTTTGCAAGATCAACTACATTTTATTTACTTCTATCCTTTCTTTGTGTATAAAATAAATCCATTTCAACATTACTTTAAAGCAATAAAACTTGAGAGTGAATCGGTTCAAAATACAAGGATAAAGTATTGAACAGATTAGAACATGCAAAAATTGAACTCACTCGCTTTATATATAATTCATACATCAAATATTAACTAATGTATAGACATCAAAGTATCAAATATTTGTAATATTATCTTATTCTAAATAGCAAATGCTTTAAAAACACTTTAATAAGTAAAATTACCGACTTAAATTATTATGTTTTAAAATTTTGCACTTTCTAGGAAGATAAATGAAGAAAACAAAAACACTTTTAGTTTAAAGATTGAAATTTTCAAAATTTATAACAGTTTTGCACTTTTATTATACCTAGGGAAAATATATATCATAATCAAATAAAATTAGTAAAGCTCAAATTTCATTAGATATTTGAATAAAAACAATAATTGCAAGTAAACTAGAAAACAAAAAAACAAATAGAAAGATCAGTGGGGCAAAAAACCAAACACAAAGTTAAAGCCGAAATTTACCTGTTTCTCTGTATATTGTGAACAAAATGAAAACTAGAAAACAAACAGAAGCCAATGGATGTACCATCCAGAGTTGCAGGTACTCCCTCTACTGATTGAGTTGGAGTTTCATCTCCCGTGCTTTGACTATCGGTAGCAACACTTCCCAAGGCGTTCGAACCTGTCGAAGAGCCCCTCGAAGAGAATTGTACACCTTTTAATGTTCGCCTTTTGCCAATCATTTTCCTAGAAAACAAACAGGTGATGGTTAACAACGAAGCACCCAGCACAGCATTGAAAGAAAATCATAAGTTTTGAGAAGGAGGAAAAACCGGGAAAATATGAATTTTAAACTTTCTACTCCCAGGAAACTTGAAACCTACTGTAAACTGAGCAAGACTTACTTTTTATTTTAGATTTTAGGGTTTGTCAAAAGATGGAGAATTTGTACTGCATTCTATTAAAACAAAACAAAAAAAAAAGCAAAAAGGGTAAATAAATTTGCATATTTGAATAAAAACAACCCAAAAATAAAAACAGCCCAAGGAAATATCCAGCAAAACAACAAAAGAGAAGCAAATATTTGAATATTTACATAAATTTATATTTTATTCAATTTTCAAAATAATAACCAAAAAAGTAATTTTTATAAATAAATTAAAATTAACAAATAACACATCAAACTTAAACAAATTATAATATGATTAGTAATATGTACCTCACATAAATAAATTAAATTTATACTTAAAAAAAATCAAAATACCATAACAAAATTTACTATGTACCCTAGTTGTGAAGTATTTGATTTCTTTAATGTTTCTTTCTTACAGGGAAGAAGATGGCTTTAAGATATTTGATTTCTTCGTTTCTTTACATCAACAACATTTGATGCACATCAATGGGATGTGAACCAAAATTAAATAAATAAATTAGATAAATAACACATCAAAATCCATTGCTAATTCAGTTTATAATATTATATAATACATACTGTCATTCTCTATCTCATTGAAGCTTTAATCGTTAGAAACTTTTAGGTGGGTTATAGCCGAAATAATGGAGTCTTATCAAAATCTATACTTGAGTTTTAAAAAGAATTAAAGGCAAGCTAAGTCTGCTCAGGGAAGGGAAGAGCTAGACATGCATACACCTACCAAATAGAATATACATATATAATATTTCTTCCTTTTGTATTTGACACTTTAGGAGAAATGCGAAATTTGAAAATTAAATTGTTTTATTTTCCTAAGAGAAAATAAGTTAAATTATTGATGTTAAGAAAGTAAAGTTAAATTTATTTCCCAAAAACTAAAAGTAGGAATTTTAAAAAGCAATACTTTGAAGCATTATCATGAAGGCCATGTAACCAAATTACCGTTGCTTGGTGCCTACCTTTGGGCCTAACCACATGAGTTCTTCCAGATTCAAGTGCCTCCTTTCTACCACCTGATATTTCTTATAGCACAGTTTAAGTATTAACCATTAAAATGTAACACAAGGAGGAAAAACATGCTTGTGAATTTGTAAAAAATCTAACTCAGTTAATATATATACTAATCCACCATGCATACAATGAGGAATCGATTGATTCAATTACGTCAAGAACAATAAAAAAAATTATGCAGACTTGCAAAATCATTATAGACATTACCCCTATGAGTAAGATGGAGCAAAGCAGATTAACCAGAACCAAGATGAAAGAAGAATAAAACTTTAAAAGTCAACTATTTTTGAGAATTAACAGGTTGAATAAAACAGCAAATTGAACTCTAAAAATTTATAAATAAAGAAAAATAGAAAAAGGGGAAATTCATTCTGCTATACTGCATTAAAAATGTCAATTATACTAAATCTTTGCACTTCAAAACATCATTCCTGTTCAAATTAAAACTAAAATTATTAAGTTACAATATGATTATTACACTGCGGATATTCATCATCTTCTACAGGGGTTTCAACGCCTAGATTGAACAAATCTCTTGGCGTTACTCTGATAACATGGAGCCATCCTTCACTCTTGCCATCCTTAACATAAAATACTTGTTTTGCTTGAGAAGCCAGTATGTACGGATTGTCCAAATCACGATTCCCTGTATGGATAAGCTTAGAAAATTTCACCATAATAAAACCATTAGCATCCTTCTTCATACTCCTAGGAGATTTAATATTCACCCAATCACATCTAAGAATAATAACCAAAAACCTTTCATAGTAGTTTAGCTCGATAATTTCAATGCAATTGCCATAATAGTTTTTCCCGTCAGCAAAAACCATCATGCCACTGTTTTGAGTCTTACGATGTTGCTCAATTTTTTTAGTATGGACCCTAAAACCATTAATTATAAGTCCATCATATGTGGAAACCACCTTATGCGGTCCTCAAGCAAGAGTAATTACATCAGCATCAACTTGTTCAACTTCCATCTTTGGAATCTAACCATATAGTAGGAAATCAATTAACTCTTATTCTATGATCAAATCTCTACAATGTTCTCTCATTACATAGATATTTGACTAAATTATTTTAATAGTGAAAATTTACCTGTTTCGCAAGCCATCTTGGGAACTTTTCAACCAACCATTTGTCCTCTGTGCGTTTACTAATTTGAATGCCACCATAAATAGCTCGCTCAGACTCCAAAAATTCCCTATAATATATTCAGTAATTTGCGAAAAAATGTTGTCAAAATGTATACAAATTTTGTGATAACTTTATTTGTCTATTGGTTAAGAAAAAAAGAATCGAATGAAAGGATTTTCTTCAGGAAACTCACTGACGATATGGTGATAACTTATCGCTATGCAATAAAACATAGCGGTTTGCTTGTGCAAGAGATCGCATGTCCAATATCTTTGTGTTCAGGGTGTCAATTTGACGTCTTCTAGAAGAGAAAATGTACCATTTTTGAATATATCCATCATTCCTTGGAGGACGGGAAAATATAGTCTCAACATCAGAAAAATAACGGGAGCAAAATGTAAGACATTCTGAAACTATGTACCCTTCAGCAATAGAACCTTCGGGATAAGCTCTATTTTGCACCAAAGCTTTCAATCCCATAAGATACCTACATCACATACATTTATTTTTACATACTTATTATATTCTATATTAAAATAATAAAAATAAAATATTGTGAAATTTTATTGATATATTTCATATACCTTTCAATCGGGTACATTCACCTGTATTGAACAGGTCCACCAAGCTTAGCCTCCATCGGCAAATGAATAATTAAATGAGTCATAATTGTGAAAAAACATGGAGGAAATATTTTCTCCATTTCACAAAGTGTTAATACGACTTGTACTTGAAGTTGATCAACTTCTTGTGGATCAAGACTTTTTGCACATAATCTCTTAAAGAAATCTGATAGATTTGTAATAACACTTAGCACCTTCTTTTTTACAACTCCTCTTAAACATATAGGAAGCAAATCTTGCATAAGAATGTGACCGTCATGACTTTTAAGGTTGCTTAACTTATGCTCTTTCAAATTCACGCATCGAGATATGTTTGATGCATAACCATCGGGTACCTTCAAGTTCTTCAAAATGGAAAGAAAAATATCTCTTTCCTTTGATGCAAGAGTGTAACATGCTTGCGGAAGATACTCTTTCCCGTTTCTCATTTTTGGATGAAGATAACTTCTGATGCCAATATCTTGTAGGTCCTTGCGTGCCTTGATATATTATCTTTACCACCGCGTGAGAGATTAAGAAGGGTGCCAACGATATTGTCACATACGTTCTTCTTGATGTGCATGACATCCAAGTTATGTCGAAGTAGATTGTAACGCCAATAAGGCAAGTCAAAAAATATACCCCTTTTCTTCCATAAAGTCCTGTCTTGATTTATAAGATTTGTTTCATCTCCCTCTACTAATTCTTCAAAGTTGTTAACCAAATTACACCCCTCGTCTACATCAAGTTCTATCAACCCTTCATCTAGTTCTTCTCTATCCCTCTTTCAAGCTTTTCCGTAAATAAAATTTACACCTTCAACTTCCCTTAAGATATCTTCCCCAGATTATGGTATAGGAGCTACCCCAAACTCTATAGTTCCATCAAATTCACGACTCTGTTTTCGAAATGGGTGTTCAGCTGATAACCATCGATGATGACCCATATAACAGAACTTCCGACCATACTGTAGCCATTGAGATTCAGTTTTTTCAGCACATATTGGGCAAGCAACCCGACCTTTTGTACTCCACCTTAAAAGATTGGCGTAAGCTGGGAAATCATTGATTGTCTAAAGAAGACAAGCCCGTAAAGTGAAAGATTTGGAAGCTGATGAATCAAAAGCATCAACTCCTATCCACAATTACTTCAACTCTTTAATTAGAGGCTGCATGTAGACATCAATGTCGTTGCCAGGTCCTTTTTCACCAGGGATAACCATTGAGAGTATCAGTGATGATTGTTTCATGCATGCCCAAGGTTCCAAATTATAAGGAATAAGAAGTACGGGCCATGTACTGTGACTTGTACTCATTGTTCGAAATGGATTGAATCCGTCGCTAGCCAAACCTAGCCTAACATTGCGAGGATCAGATGCAAAATCAGGAAACCTCTTATCAAACGCATCCCAAGCAGAACCGTCGGCTGGATGTCTCAATATACCATCTTTGGTTTGTCCTTCTTTATGCCATCTCATGGATTGTGATGTCTTAGAAGATTGAAATAATCTTTTAAGTCTAGGAATCAAAGGAAAGTACCGTAATACCTTGGCAGGCTTAGGACAGCGACAATTACCATCAACTTGTTCATCTGCATCCAACTTATTAGAAGATTGCCACCTTGAGCTTTTACAAACATCACAACTGATCTTTTTACTAGCATCACCCCAATATAACATACAATTATTTGGGCATGCATCAATCTTCACGTACCCAAGATTTAGTGCAGAAATCTTATTCTTTGCTTCATAGTATGTAGTCGGGATTGTGTTTCCATCTGGAAATGCCTCATTTAAAAACTCCAATAAACATGTCAAAGATTTTTCTGACCATCCAAAAAGTGATTTGAAGTGGTAAAGCCGAAGTAAGAATGAGACGCATGAGAACTTGACACAACCGGGATACAGTGGAATATCACAATCATCTAGAAGAGTATTTGCTCTTTCCGCAGTCCTTTGGGCTTTATTAACATCATACACCCGACCATTTTTCTAAAACTCGCTTGAAACTCCGTCAAAACTCTTATTAAGAGTTGGGATGTTGATACCTAGAGCATCCGTTATGAGATCTCTTAAATCGGCTTCGTTATCTTGTGACAACGTACAAATTGACGGAGAAGTTCTCATGGTTTGGTCGATTTGCACCGATGTTCTTTCAATGGATTCTCCATGAAAAATCCAATGCTTGTATTCTTTTATTATACCATAAAGACGAAGATGCTGACCCACAATATGTGGTTCGTGCAATATCCTATTATTGCAACGATGGCACAGACAATATATTTTTCCGTTAGAAAGTGATTTTCCAATTGTAAATGATAGAAATCTTTCTATTCCAGCTAGGTGATTGGTGCTAAATCTTGGAGCATCTGCAACACCCCTCGCCCGCATCCGACGCCGGGACGGGGTTCGAGGTGCTACCTGACTTTTACTAACACTTCCATACTAAACAGGGCCATGAAATCTCAAATAATTAAAAACTTTTATTTTCACATACAATCTGTCCCATATACGGGCTTACGTGGCCCAAAACATACATCTGGAGTGGTTCGAGACCCAACCGAGAACTCATGAAAAACTTAGAAAATCTCTTGCATCAAGGCTTCATATGCCCGTGTGGGTATAGAGCACACGCCCGTGTGCTAGGGACACGCCCGTGTGCTAGGGACACGCCCGTGTCCCAAACCCGTGTCCAAAAACCTGGACAAATACAAGGCTATTTTCCAAGCCATTTTGTCACACTCACAATAGATACACGCATACTTATACAATAACATACAACATGACAAAATTAGGTACTTAAACATTCCTAACATGTCATGATTATGGCAATTTCACATGCAATAGATATCATAGATTTTACTCACATCTTTACCACATTCATACTATAATCATTATAAACTCATCACATAATACCATAGCGCATGCATGCATAATTAAAATAGATTTACAACCCCATAATCAAAATAGGCCAACACATATGGTTAAAGCATATCACATACTTTAATATTTAAACTCCTATACATGCCATAGGCTCAAAGTACTTGAAATCACTACACCAATAGCGTTAGCTTGACAAAGGTGATAATATCTCGACGGCCTCCAACCCGAGCTAACTGGAAACTCTAAAAACATGGGAAAGAAGAGGGGGTAAGCTTTATTAGTAAGTTCATATGAAAACAATAAGCACTCATTAACTTGTTTTATCAATGTTTACAACATATTCTCAAGTTCACTACAAGCTGTCTTTCTGAGCAATGGTCACTAAATTATTTATATCTGGAGCTAAAAAACTCCAAATTAAGTTCTGTTAATTTTCCCTGAAACTAGACTTATTTTCCTTTCTTTCATAAAATTTTCAGAATTTTTGGTTAAGCCAAATAGTACAGTTTATTCCTCAAAGTTACCCCTGATTCACTATATGACAGTTCCAACCCTTCTGTACTAAAGTTCAATTATCTCATAGTACAAGACTCGAATAATGTTCTCGTCTATTTCTATTGAAACTAGACTCATACGTATACTTACTAATTTTTTTCTAGAATTTTTGGTTGGGTCAATTAGTACAGTTTATTAGTTAAAGTCTCCCCTATTTCAAGGTATGACCACTCTGACCCCTGTGCACTACAAACCGAATTTCTCCCTGTAAAAAATTCCAACGACCATGGCGTTTATTTCCCCTAAAAATAGACTAAATAAGGAATCCATGCATGTAAGGTATGACTCTTAATAATTTTTGTACAATTTTTGGTGAATTTCTAAAGTCAGAATAGGGGATCTCGAATTCATTCAGACCCTGTTTCACAAGAATTCAAATATCACACAATATGGAATCTTTTTCTTCCCCTGTTTCTTTCATGTGAAAATAGACTCATTAAGCTTTAATCCCATATTTTATTCTGCCTATAACTCATTTTCCACTATTTTTAGTGTATTTTTAAAGTTACACTACTGCAGTAACTCAAATCTATCAAGGCTAAATTACTCATTCATGATCATTGTTCACAAAATTAATACAACATCGTTTGTATAATCATCACCGAGACATTCATATCACATTTTCATTTATCATCTTACCATATTGTTGTTATGTCGAGTTTTCAACCCGAGGGTTAAGTACATACCTGTTCAAAGTATCCATTTCACAACATTTACCAATACGTCCCTTTCATCTCGAGTATTCCTCCATTTGAGTAGAATTTTACCCGTTGAACACATCGGAATATAATTCGGATACATGGAAAGTTTGCACATAAGTGCCACATATGTAGCCAAGCTACCATGTAACCCGCCCATAAGTGAACTTGGACTCAACTCAACGAGCTTGGATGCCTAGTTACATCTCACGAACTCGGACTCAACTCAACGAGTTCGAACATTCGCATCCATAAGTGAACTCGGACTCAACTCAACGAGTTCGGATGCTCAACCATCCTAATGACATGTCACTTGTATCCTAATCTATTCCTAAGGTTCAAACGGGATTTTCCTCGAACACATCTCCTTGCCATCTTCCGTAAAATACCGAAACCAATACTCGGTAGCACTTTATATTTAACAAATAATACACATAACTTGCCATTTTATTCAAAATAACCACAAAGCATATATTTCATGATAAAAATCAGCATATCATATATTTAACATCAATAACTTAAAAATAACAATTATGCTACATTATTTACACATGAACTTACCTCGATACCACAAAGGTGAAAAAAAAGACGTAATTATCCCTTAATCGATTTCTTTCCGTTCTAGGTCCAAATCTCGATTTTCATCATCTAAAATATCACATTCAACTTATTAAAACAATGTATTGATCAAATTAGTCAATTGACACACTTGGGCAATTTTTACAATTTTGCCCCTATATTTTTCCAAAATTACCAAATTAACGTAAAATAATTTTTATCACATTTCTTTACTCCTTGAGTCTAGATGAACCATTTTCATAACTATAGCAACTCATAATTTCAACTATTTCACACATTTACAACTCATTGTACAACTTAGCAATCTAGCCATTTTTAAGGTGTTTTCATGCAATTTCTTTCACAAAAGTTGTTTATTAGACAACTAGGACACATAATCTTCCATAAAAACACAGCAAACAACACGTTTACTCTCATGGCAAAACCCTAGACTCTTCATCATTTTGCAAAATAGACCCCTCATATGAAAGCTCATGCTTTAGAGGTTCCAAAAATGTAAAAATCATCAAGCAAATACATTAAAATCACTTACAAGCAAGGGAAATATGTTGCTGAAATTTTTCAGCTTCAAAGCCATTTCTTTGCTGCATATTTCGGTGAAGGAGAAGAGAAAAATGATAGCTTTTTCTTTTTGATTTATTAATAATAAAACTAGTCAAAATTAGTGACTAAATTTCACCTAATTTTGACTTTTCAAAAATTTTGTCTCCCATGGCCGGCCATCACACTTTAAATGGCCTAATTTCACTTTAAATACCCCCAATTTAAAATACAAGGCAATTTAACACCTTTAGGTATTAAAACACAACTTTTACCTTTTACACGATTTAGTCCTTTTTCGAAATTAGACTAGAAATTGCTAAAATTAACTTACCAAAATTTACATGCACTTATAAAATGATATTATAACACATAAAATAATACTAAAATAATTTTCTCTGGCCTCGAAATAGTGGTCCCGAAACCATTGTTCCGACTAGGCCCAAAATCGGGCTGTTACAGCATCTATCCAACTTTTATCCACCATCTGTTAAAGTAATTAATACTAAAATAGAGTATCTATGAATGCCTAACCATAAGGTTCATGTGTGAAAAGAGATGGGCTTTCTGGTGAACTAACCTAAACTAGAACTACCTAATCCGAAATAAAATAACAAATTTAAATATTAAAATAAATAAAATTTATCTTTATGATAATTAAGTAATATTAAAATCTATGATAAATAATATCTAAATTCCTAAATAAAATAGTCCAAACTACAAAGATAGAAAAATTTTAAACCTAAATCTAAAAAACAAAAAGAAAAAAAAAAGGAAAAGAAAAGGTTAACTAACCTTTTGGTTATATCAAACTATATCTCAATTATAGTAAAAAGTATATGCCATTATTCATGCTTCAGGATCTTTAATTTAGCTTGAAAAATTCAAAAAAATAATACCATCAACAACGTAGCTCAAAAAAGCTTCATATGAGGCAAGCTCAATTAAGAAGGGCAAATATGTTTTATCATTTATTATTTTATGCATAATATTTTTATCTTGTATTATAAATGATTTATTACTACTTTTATGTTTATGCTATTAATTGATTATAAAATATTATTATTTATATAAGTTGAAATTTAATTATAAGTTGATAAAATTTTAATTTAAAACATGCGATTAATGAATTAATCAATGATTTCACTTTTTTTGGTACTTCATTAATAAATTAAAAAGCAGCTCTAAACATAACACTACCACCCATATCAGCTTTAACAAACTGGAGCATAAAGTTCGACATAGATAAACATTGTCTTTAGAAAAGTCTCTTACAAAGCAAACTAGGAGTGCTGCCCTTTCTAGCCAGTACATCAAGGAGACTATTTCCCTCCCTGAAATTATAAAGCAATCAACTATTCTGGAAGGTCCAAATAAAGTCTTGCAAACATTCACCAAGGAGTTGCAAAGCAAACTTAAAATGTGGGGCATTTTAAGGTTTTTGTTTGGACTCTACAGTTTAGGCAATGGTATTTGTTCGGTTAATGGTGTCTGTACTCTTTTCGGAAAAATATTAATGCTTACTGTCGATGATGCCTCCTGAAGTTGAACATCAGTGGCTCTATTTGGGCCATATACACAATATATATAGTTTTGATTTGCATTCTTAAATATGGTCGTAATTAAAATCCAGTAATCACAATATCTAGTTCCTTTACACTAGCCTGAAGTTTAGTTCAGTTTGCTTAGTATTTGGAAACTATATATAAGGGGATGCAAATGTATGAAAACTATATATCATGCTGAAATCAGACAGAACAAATGTAATTTCAATCAGATTATTACTGTTTATAATTTTCAATCAATCATCAACACAAACACGCCACAATAGAACTAAATGATGTTTATAATTTTTAATTTGCATTTGTCTATTGAAAATCAAATAACAAATCCCATCTCAAAAGACCACCACAACCAGCAATTACCCATAACATTCTACTCCATCCTTATTCATGCATAACAACAATGTCCTATGTGAAACAAAAATAACACAGAAATCAAGCTTTTTAGGGATACCCATTTCATTTCTCACAATCTTTGACTTTGTTATGCAAAATTTTAAAAAAAATAAAGACGAATGAATCAACATGAGAAAGGGAAAATAATAAAAAACAAATAGATCTGGGGTTTTGTCTTAAATATAAAGAAAAGGAAAAAGAAAAACCAAAAGGAAGGAAAAAGAAAAACCAAAAGGAAGGAAGAAATACCTCTTAGGAAAGGCGAAGACCATGAAAAGGAGAAGAGGAGCGGAGTAAACTGTGTGAGAGAGATAGAAGCTTAACTTAGTTGTTTGAGAGTGCTTTGGAATGTTTGACTCTGAAACACTATTTTGTTTGAAGTGTTTTCTTTGTATTTCCAGACAAATCAAGTCTCCACAAACACAACCCTGTCTTTAATTTTGATTTTGCTTATAAATTAAACTTTACTTCATTATTACTTTAGTTTTAATTACATTCTTGATCCTAATTATTATTCTTATTATATTTACTTGTACCGTAACTAAAATAACATTGAATTTACGTAACTAAAATAATTTTTATGTATGTTTCAAACTCAAGACTTCAACAATTTTATTTTTAAAATTTGAATTTATTCACTTTATAACATATAATATATTTTACTATTACACTCAATACTTTCAAAGTTGTATTTTAAATTTACTTATTTCAAATTTTTTATAATTTTCATTTAGCCAACCTATTTCGAAATAGTGAGTGGCAAATTTCAGAGAAGTAATGTTATTGAAAAAACTTAATTGTTACTCAAATAACACTATCACATTATTGTATCTCTTTTTTTTCTCAAACTCATACCTCTTTGGTGTATTTCACATATCATTTCATTTTATCCATTTATTTTAAGTCATTAATATTGGAATATAAAACACTATAAATATTATGTTTATTAATTAAATCATCCCTCCAAAAAAGAAAGATAAACCCGTAATATTTGCAACACTAAAAATTAAAGAAATAAATTAGATATGCATCACATCAAACAAATTCACTAAAATTTTCAATTTACTAATTAATTTTGTTTCTCTAGAGATACATGGGTTAGCAATTTTTTAATTTTAATATATATAAAGTTTATCTATTATCTCTTAAATAATTTAAACTATAATCATAATTTTAATATATTAAAATTAATATTATCTCTTTTACAAATATATAAGAAATTATTTAATATACAAATTAAAAACAATCAGTCATATGCTAAAAAAATTTAAAATTATTTTAAATAATAGTATTTTAATATTTTTATTTTTAACATATATTTTTTATATTTTTACTTTCAAATTTTGTCTACGTGCCGAAAAGAATACATGATAGACAATTGGATGATGGGTGAGAATACCGGGAGCAAAACGACGCCGTTTAATTTAAAATAAAATGATTTTCTGTGACATTTTTATCAAAACCCTAAGCCTTAAACCACAAACCTTAAACCTCAAGACCATAAAATCCTAAACCTTAAAACAATACACCCTAAACCCTAAACTCCTAAACTATAAATCTTAAATCCTAAACCCTAAAACCTAAATATAGAAGCTAACAACGAAACCTTTAAGTTAAACTTATATCGCAATACAGTTCATATTAAAAAAATCTGAGATTAATCGCTTATATCAGTATAAAATTTATTAATTTTTAATAAATAGAAGATGAATGTTTTGGGGGATTTAGGCCAACTCTTAAATCCTAAACCCTAAACCCTAAACCCTAAACACCCTAAACCCATTAGGCATGCATATACCAACCTTTATACACAGATTTGGCCAAAGTGTATGTTGGCTAGTCTATCCCAACACTTAAGAAAGTGTCGGCCCAAAAGTGTAGGCATAGTGTTGGACAAAGCTGACTCTTATTTAAGCGTTGCATTAAGCATGCATATCACAACCCTTATATAAAAAGTTAACCTAAGCGTATGTCGGCAAGTCTATCCCAACACTTAGGAAAATATATATCGTCTTAG
This sequence comes from Gossypium arboreum, assembly GCF_025698485.1. NCBI lineage: Eukaryota > Viridiplantae > Streptophyta > Magnoliopsida > Malvales > Malvaceae > Gossypium > Gossypium arboreum. Next base: position 118,651,515 of record NC_069079.1, on the reverse strand, counting down.
GACTGGACAAAGCCAACTCTTATTTAAGCGTTGCCTTTGGCATGCATATCCCAACCCTTATACAAAGAGTTGGCTAAAGCATATGTTGGCCAGTCTATCCCAACACTTCGAAAAGTGTCATACAAAAACTGTCGTCTTAGAACGAGACAAAAGCCAACTCTTATTCAAGCGTTGCCTTAAGCATACATATCCCAACCCTTATACAAAGAGTTGGCCAAAGCATAGTCTATCCCAACACTTAGGAAAGTGTCACCAAAAAAGTGTCGTCTTAGGACTATACAAAAGCCAACTTTTATTCAAGCGTTGCCTTAGACATACATATCCCAACCCTTATACAAAGAGTTGGCCAAAGCATAGTCTATCCCAACACTTAGTAAAATCTCGCCACAAAAGTGTCGTCTTAGGACTATACAAAAGCCAACTTTTATTCAAGCGTTGCCTTAGGCATACATATACCAACCCTTATACAAAGAGTTGGCCAAAGCATAGTCTATCCCAACACTTAGGAAATGTTGCCACAAAAGTGTCGTCTTAGGACTAGATAAAAACCAACTCTTATTCAAGCGTTGCTTTAGGCATACATATCCCAACCCTTAGGAAAGTGTTGCCCCAAAAGTGTCGTCTTAGGACTAGACAAAGCCAACTCTTATTTAAGCGTTGCTTTAGGCATGCATATACCAACCCTTATACAAAGAGTTGCTAAAGTCTAGTCTATACCAACACTTTCCCCAAAAGTGTCGTCTTAGGACTAGACTTTTGCCAACTCCTATAAAAGCGTTGCTTTAGGCTTGCATATCCCAACACTTATGAAAGAGTTGCCTAAAGCGTATTTTGGCCAGTCTATCCCAACACTTAGGAAAGTGTTGCCCCATAACTGTCGTATTACGGCATTTTTTACGTAGTGACAGCTCTTTGACGATTCGTGTCAAACTCCCTTCTGTCTCATCTATCTGACCATTAAGCATATTGACTACAATCAAACAATTAATTTCCACCAATAATTGCTTTACACCTCTTTTCCAAGCTATATCCAATCCATCAATGATTTCCCATAGTTTCACATCAAGTGTAGAACAAATGCCTATATTTTGATTGTAACCAGTAACCTATTTACCTCAATGATCCCAAAACAAACCTCCAGCAGAGGCTTGACCAGTTATCAAGTGCATTGATCCATCTATATTCAATTTGCACTAGTCGTTGGGTGGCGACTGCCAACAATTAAAAGACCTTGCTAGGTCATTTTGCTGATTTCTCCTATTGTTCACTAATGCGACTAATTTCGCAAAGGCTATAATTCCAGCAACCTCAATCGAAACCTCACCAAATTCTCCATTGAAGAGTAAATTGTTTGTGGTTTCCATATTCTCCAAGCTATAATCCCAAAGAAAGTGTTTCAACAGACACCTTAAACAATAGCCTTGTTGAAATCTAAAAGATTTCTTATCAACCATTCTTTTAAATTCATGGAAAAGAAAATATCCAACTAGTCTGGTGGTACAAATTTTACCCAAACATTTCGAGCTACCAAACAATCTCTCACGGTGTGCAATAGTGTTTCAACCCCACTCCTATATAAGTCGCAAAAATGGCTATCAGCCATTCCCCTCCTACACCGTTCCGAATTGGAGAGGAGTCAATTGTGTAATAGAAGCCAAATGAACTGTTGAACCATTTGAGGAACATCAAACATGCAAATTTCAGATTAACTTCCACTTCCCAACTTAATTATTAAATTATGAAAATGTGCTTATTATAATAAAGTAATAAATATTAATTTGTGAGTATTTTGTTTTTTTATTATATAAAATCAATAATAAAAATGATTGCTTACAATAAGATTTATTTATAACATACACACTACCAACTTTACCATTTCAACTAAAGCTAAATTTAATTTTTATGCCACTTTTTAATAAATATATTATATAATTATTTTCCCTCGTATTGTGAGTGTACGTAACATAATCTAATTATAATAAAACCTCTTACTGAATTTAATTTGACACTAACTCAATTAGACAATTATAAATAAATCAAATTTATATAACATAACTATTACTAAAATTATTAACATTTTCTTCATTAACTTACGAATCTATATCTGTCTATACTTATATTAAGTTCTTGATTAAATTATTGTTACGAGTCAACCGAACACTAATTTAATTTAAAATTATTAAAATACCATTAAATTTACAAAGTAACAAATTTAATATAAAATAATACTAAAATAATATTTAAACTTAGGACATATGAAATTTAAGGTTTAACTTAACTATTTCAACAAAACTTCACTTGGTATAAAAAATAATTATAAAATATTCTTATAAATAATTTTTCACTAATACTAATTATTTTTTCAAAATATTAATTAAACAATTTTATTTTATTTCTTTTATTTCTTTTGCCCATGTAGTTGGTGTACCATCATTTTCTCACCCATTCATTTATACAGACATAAAACTAGTTTACATATAAACCTTACGTTGTACTTTATTGATAAAGTGTTTATCTTTTCAAAATTAATTCAATTTGAATTATCATTGTACTAAAATAAAACTAGTAATGCATAAATTAATTATATGCGATATGAAAATATTTAATTAAATCACATTTTATATTTAAATATAATATATTTACACAAAAATATGATTTTGAAATTAAAAATAATAAGTGATAACCAAAATATTTAAAAAGCCATTAATCAATTCTAATAAATTAAAATTAAATAATTAATTTATAATATATGAATTATATACAATAAATAATTAGATAAATTTAAATAGTTCAAAAATATATTTTAAAAAATCAAAAATATTCAAATTAAAATTTGATTGGTTTTGATCGATAAATGGTTAATTAATGCATGATCAACATAAGTCATAACTGTCAGCACTGGTCAATGTCGATTTAATTTAGTTTGGATAATTTTTGAACTCTTTTAAATTTATACTAGTTTTTATCACACCTATAATGTGAGCGAATGAAATATTTTATATTAAAAGTATTTATAAAATTATTTTAACAAATAATTATTGGTGGAGTGGTAAGAGATTTTCATATGAATTTTTAGTTTTGTGTGCGATTCTCAAATAATGTTTTTCAGTTATTTTATTAATTTTGAATATTGTATAAAATTATGAAAAGACAAAAATACCATTATAATAATATTGATTATCCTTTAAAATAAGGGTATTTCAGTAATTTCACAATTAAGTTAGTGTTGAGTTGACTTGTGATACCAACTTAATCAACCATTTTATATATAGTATATATTTTAATTTTGATACAAATTTTAAAATTTTATATAATTAATATATTATAAATTTTTTCTTCAATTTTTTGAAATTTATATATATTTTATTTTTTAGATAAATATTAACTTAACAATACTTACATGGCTTGACAACTTTTAATATCACCGAATGTTGAGTATAATAGTAAAATACATTACACTTTAATAAAAGAATTTATATTTGAGTTCCACAAATAACATTCTTTATTATTGTGAGAAGGAATGTGCACGAATTTTAAAATGATTTAATAATTAAAATTAAAATTTTAAATTTTAATGACTAAATCATAGGATTAATCATTAATCTTCTTAGCCTGAAGGATAAGAGCATTTTTCTTGTGTGTAGTGAGAACATTTACGGCATCAAAATCTAAGTCTTCCCTGTTCATCCCATTCGGCATTTCCCAATCAAACTTGTACAAAAGATTAGCTAGGCCAAGCTCCACTTCTGCAACAGCATTTTTCTTGTGTGTAGTGAGACCATTTACGGCATCAAAATCTAAGTCTTCCCTGTTCATCCCATTCGGCATTTCCCAATCAAACTTGTACAAAAGATTAGCTAGGCCAAGCTCCACTTCTGCAACTCCCATGTGCATTCCAGGGCAAACCCTTCTACCCGCACCAAATGGTATGAGCTCAAAGTTTAGCCCTTTGTAGTCAATAGAGCTACCGATTAACCTTTCAGGACAAAAATCTTGTGGATTTTCCCAAGCTTCAGGCTCTCTTCCTATTGCCCACGCATTCACATAAACTAAGGTTTTGGCAGGGACTTCGTACCCACCGATGCTGCACTTTCGACGTGTTTCTCGTGGTAGTAACAATGGAGCTACTGGTTGCAATCTGAATGTTTCTTTTATTACAGCTTTTAGGTATATTAAACCTTGAACATCATCTTCATTTACAAACCCTTTTTCTCCAACCAAATCCCTCACTTCTACTTGAGCTTTCTTCAAACACTTTGGGTTTTTCATCAAGAAGCTCATGACCCAGATCATAGTAGCCGCAGCTGCGTCTGTTCCAGCAATAAATATATCCTGCATAAAAAGGAAAAGTAAAAGAAAATAAGGTTGTATATACGTAAACTGTGAAGTTAATGATAGAAGTTTTGAGGGAAAATGAAATGACCATAAGAATAGCTTTTATGTGATCTATGGTAAGATCAAATGAAAATTTATGATCCGTCCTTATCCGTAGTAACACATCAACTATGTCCTCTTGCTCTGATTTTAGCTTATTTGAATCAAGATGTTCATTAATGAGTTCTTGAAAGAAGGTATCAAATTCTTTAAAAGTTATTTCAAGACGATTAAGAAAACCCATACATCTATCAGCCCAACCCATGAAAGGAAAATAGTCAGTAAAACAAAAGCTTGAAAGTATGGCTTGACTTTCTTTAAGCAGCCTATGGAACCTACTTCTTTCAATTCCTTGTTCGTCATACCTCTTGCCGAAGCCTACTCTACAAATTATAAAACTGGAAAAGCACATTATTGCCTCACTCAAGTTGATAGGCTTAGAATCAATGGAGAATTGGTATATTTTCTCAATAAGGCGTGCAACTTCGTCTTCTCGGATATGTCGATACTTTTGCACTCTGTTAAAGAGATGTACAACACAAACTTTCCTCATCTCACGCCAGTAGTGATTGTATGGTGAAAAAGACAAGTCAGAAGCATTGTAAGATAATTGGCGTGCAGCACATAGATTAGGCCTGCTGCAGAAGTAGAGGTCATGGGTTTTCATAACCTCTTCAGCCATTTTTGCCGAAGAAACCGCAAGGGTTGGCCTAAATCCAAATCTCAGAAAAATGAGGGGACCGTATTTTTTAGAGAGTTTATAAAGAAAAAGATGAGGGGCTGAGTTATCAAACATCAACATATGTAAGTGTCCAATCAAAGGAAGACTTGGAGGGCTTGGGGGAAGACGATTAAAACTGCCATTGTTGCTAATCCTATGTTTTAGGAGAACGAACAACAAGAAGGGAAGAGCTAGAAGAAAGATACTCACAAACAGTGCTATTGTCATTGTAACTTCTTTTTGAAACATGAGACAAAGTAGGTCCTTTTATCCACATTTTTTATATTTCTTAAATATTTGATGCACTACTGTATAAATCTCATAAAATATGGCTAAATAATAAATGATATCTCATTATTAAATAAAATAATAAATAATAAATAAATTTATAAATAAATATTATAATTTAATTTAAGTATAATTAAATAATGATTAATTTAAATAAATATTAAAATCTTAAATTTTAAATTTAAAATTCTAAACTCTTAAATTCAAATCTTAAATTGGGAGTTATTAATATTTATTTATAATAATTATTTTAGCGCTTAATTATGTTCAAATAAAATTATTAATATTTATTTACGAGTCCATATTTTTTGTTTAATTTAATGATAATGTATTATGTTATTATTCACTAATGGTGCTTGAGACTTATGCACCGACAATGTATCAAATATTATTGAATTAAATCACCATAGGGGTTTGAACTTGGCAACTTTTCTAACATTGAGACTTAAAACTGTTTTTGTCCAAGTTAGGCTTGAACTTGACAATTATTCTCACATTGAGGCCTGAACTAAGCAACTATTACCACATTGGGGTTTGAACTTTTTTTTATCAAAGTTAGTCCTTAAACTTGACAATTGTTCCCACATTGGGACTTGAACTTTAGGGTTTTTAAGGACTAACTTGGACAAAAAAAGTTCTAAGCCCTAATGTGAGAACAATTGTTAAGTTTAGGGCCTAATTACTTGGATAAAAAAAATTTAAATCTTGATACGAAACAATTATTAAATTTAAAGTCTAATTTAAATTAAAAAAAATTAAACCAAAATTACCAAGTTAAAAGCCAATATTACTCCTTAAATATATAAAAAAAATTTTGAAACATGTGTTTGCATGTAGCTTTGTATTTTGTTTGAAGATGACATTTGTCGTGCATGCATACATATGTTTGATTTTATGTCATCATGTCCCTTTTCAGTTCTTAGAGGTTGACATCGATGGTAGATAGGGGTTAGAGGATAATGTGCATGATGTATAATGGAGCATCCGGTGGATTGTTTGGCAGTGATGTCTTATTCAAGCATTGTCATCACCTTTACTCTTGGATTTTAGGCAAGTTATATGTGAATGTGTGCAATTATTAGTGTTGTAGGCATTCACCTGCATCTTTGGTTTATGTGGAAACATCTCACATGTTCATCAGTACAACAACCCTAAAAGCAGAAGTAAGGCCTAACCTCTGAGCAATGATAAATTGGTCTTTCCCTTCCAATTTGCTAAGCACCATAAACCAGAAGGCATCTGACCTTTCAACTACCATAAACTTTCACATGTTTTTATCACCACAAACCTAAAAACTGCAGTAAAGCCGAACCTCTGAGCATAGAAACATAGCCATAAAACACATAATTACAATGCACAGCATGAGCTGGCTTGGAACTGAAGACACCACCAGCCAAGATAGACCTGAAGACATTATCTTTCAACCACCATAAACATCTCACATGTCCATCACCTAGCTAAACAATAATGCTCCACACATGATGCGAACCCTTCAAAAACTAAGATATATGTGAAAAATAAAATAGAATAAAATAAATAAAAATAAAGAACACATAAATTTTACGTGGAAACCCTTTCGAGAAAAAAACCACGGGCAGAGGAGAAGAAAATTCACTATGTCGAAAAATTTTTACTCAAATACAAGAGGAATAGACTATGTCTATTTATAGGCTTGCAAAGCCATATTCTAGTAGGATTGAAACACCTTATCCTAATCAATATAAAATAGATGGAGTTTAATAAGGTTTAAAAACCTTATTCTAAAATAAAATAAAAGAAGTCTAGTTCTATATGGATTTAACTTTTATTTTATTTTCCATCGTATTTTATTTAAATAAGAATTTGGGTCACTTAATTCTAACAATCTCCACCTTGACACAAATTCTCAATGAACAAGTTCTTCATCGCGAACTTTCAATAAACAAGTTCTTCACCTCTTCCAAAAAACCCCTTAAGGGTTTAACTTCAACAATGAATACCAACCAAGTCTAAGCAATGCTCAAACTTGGTTATAGGAAGTGACTTAGTCATCATATCTGCAGGATTTTCATGAGTGCTAATTTTGCTCACAACAATATCACCACGAGCAATAATATCACGAACAAAATGATACCGAATATCAATGTGTTTTGTTCTCTCATGAAACATTTGATCTTTTGTAAGAAAGATGGCACTGATCGTCACAAAATATCTTGTCTTGATTTGAAGGTCTTCATTAAGTTCACTAAATAGTCCCTTCAACCAAATAGCTTCTTTACAAGCCTCAAGAATCGCCATGTACTCAACTTCGTGGTAGACAAAGCGATCGTAGTTTGCAAAGTGGCTTTCCAACTAATTGCACAACCTCCGATTGTAAAGACGTAACTCTGTGAGAGATCTTCTTCTATCAAGGTCTCCAAGAAAATCAGCATCAACATACCCTATAACTCCATCTTTAGTTCTTCCAAATCGTAAGCAAACATTACTAGTGCCTCGTAAGTATCTTAAAATCCATCGAATCGCTTTCCGGTGTTCTTTACCAGATTCGCCATGTATCGCTAAGCTGACCGATCGCATATGATAAACGGACGTGAACAAACCATAGCATACATGAGAGATCCATCGCACTAGAGTATGGAACATGTGACATGTACTCAATCTCATTATCGATTGAGGAGATAAGGCCGATGAAAGTCCGAAATGGTCGCTAAAGGAGTACTAACGAGCTTAGCACTCTCGCATATTGAACTCGCAAAGAACTTTCTCAATGTACCCTTCCGACTTAGGTACAATTTACTTGCTTTTCTATCTCGAGAATCTCCATACCAAGTATCTTCTTTCTTGGTCCTAAATCTTTCATCTCAAATTCTTCACTTAGTTGGGCTTTAACCTTTCTTATCTCTCTTTATCTTTGTCGCTATCAACATGTCATCAACATAAAGAAGTAGATACACAAAAGAACCATCACTTTTTCTTAAAGTAGACACAACTGTCAAAACTACTTCTTTTGAAATCATGAGAAGTCATAAAGGAATCAAACCTCTTGTACCACTTGTCTTGGTGATTGTTTCAAACCGTAAAGGGACTTTTTCAAGAAGCAAACATAGTCCTCTTTTTCGAGACTATAAAACCCTCCGGTTGTTGCATGTAAATATCTTCCTCAAGTTCTCCATGCAAAATGCGCTTTTACATCTAACCGCTCAAGCTCCAAATCATGCATGGCAACAATACCAAGCAAAGCTCGAATCGAACTATGCTTAACAACCGGAGAGAACACATCTGTGAAGTCCATTCACGAATTTGATCAGTAACCCTTTGCAACAAGCCTTGCTTTATATCCGGGTTCTTCAACTCCCGAATCCTTCTTTCTTTTTAAACACCCATTTACAACGAATGACCTTTTTACCTTTAGGAAGTTTTACAAGATCCCATGTTCGCTTTTTGTGGAGTGATTCCATCTCCTCTTGCATAGCAAACATCCACTTTTTCGAGTCTTCACACTAATCGCCTCGTAATAATTAAATGGCTCTTGATTCGCATCTATATCTTCACCACATTTAAAGCATAAGCAACTAGATCAACCTCGGCATACTTCTTTGGAGGTTTAATTTCTCTTCTTGTCCTGTTTTTGGCGATAGAGTATTGCGGTGAAGAAGCAACTCTATTCTCAATTTTGTCTTGGCTTGAGGAGTTGATTCGTATTAACTGATGCTCCACCGCTTTTGGTTTTCTTTATTGGAAGAGTCTTTAAGAGATAAGTTAGGTAGCATAGCGTTTCATCAAAACAACATCTCCGCTAATCACAACTTTTCTATTTTCGGACACCATAACTTATAGCCTTTTACACCACTTTATAACCAAGAAAACGATTTAATGGATCTCGGTTCCAATTTTCCATTATCAACATGAGCATACGCAGACACCCAAAAATCTTTAAATCGAATAATTAGCGGGATTACCGGACCATACCTCTTGTGAGTCTTTTTCTCAATGGCAACGGATGGAGATCGGTTGATCAAAAACATGCGAGATGAAGGTCTTACGCCCAAAATAACTTCGGTAAGTTGGCATTTGACAACATACATCGAACCTTCTTCATGATCGTTCGTTCATTCGCTCGCAACGCCGCTTTTGTGTGGAGTATGACGAATCGTCAAGTGTCTCATGATCCTTTCGACTTGCACAATCTATTAAACTCATCGTAGCGTAACTCTAAGCCATTGTGCATGCGGAGGTATTTTATCTGCTTTTCCGTCTGCTTTTTCAATCATAATTTTCCAAGACTTAAATGTGGAAAACACATCGCTTTTCGCTTGGAAGAACGCCCAAACTTTTCGGAAAAATCATCAATAAAGGTTAGCATATAATTAGCTCCACCTCTCGAAGGCACTCGACGGCCCCACGATCGTAATGGATATACTCCAACGCTTCCTTCGTGTTATGGATTCCTCTAGTGAATCGAACTCTATTTTGCTTCCCAAAACACAAGTGCTCACAGAAATTCGGTTTGCAAATTCCTTGCCCATTAAGAAGTCCTCTTTGCTTAATTCGCCATGCCATTCTCACTCATATGCCCTAGGCGATATGCCAAAGTTTAGTAATATCATCATCGACAAGGAAGAGGAAGCGACAATTGCATCACCAAGAATGAGAGAACCTCAAAACATATAACTTGGCAATCTTTCTTTGCCCTTTCATCACAACAAGGACCATTTGGAAATCTTTAAAACCCCACTTTCACCGTGTATCTGCACTTTTGAATCAAGAGTACTCAACGAAATTAAATTTCTTTTCAATTCGAACATGCCGCATGTCACTAAGTGTTCGACAACTCCATCAAACATCTTAACTTTAATTGTTCCAACACCGCGATTTTACATGAAGCATTATTTCCCATCAAAACAACACCTTCAGACATCGTTTCATAAGTTGTAAACCAATCCCGATTGGGACTCATGTGGAAGGTGCACTGAATCAAGTATCCACTCCTCGCTTACTTTAGAATCATTGATGAAGCAACTAGAAGTTCACCATCGCTGTAGTCTTCTACAACATCGCCTTCACCGAATTTTTCGTCTGTTTTCCTTTTGATTCGCAGATCTCCTTTTAATCTTATTTTGTAGCTTATAGCACTCAGATTTAATGTGCCCTTTCTTCTTGCGAAGTTGCAAGTTTTACCTCTGCTTGAAGATTTCGATCTACCCTTAGATTTACCACGAGGATTCCGTTCTCGTGTTCTACCACGATCATCATCAACATTCCGGTCTTGTCTCCCACGAACAATGAGACCCTCTCCCGAGAGTTGGGTTTAACCACAAGATGCTTCATCTTATCATACGAGGTTAAAGAATCATAAACCTCATCAACCGTGAGAGACTCGCGGCTATATAAAATCGTGTCTCTAAAGGTTGAATAAGACGGGGCAACGAACAAAGTAGAACCAACCCTAGATCTTCCTTATCATATCGAACCTCCATGGCCTCCAAGTTTGAGAGAATTTCTTTAAACACCGTTAAGTGTTCGTACGACGCACCTTTCTCCAAACGATGAGCATAAAGACGCCGCTTCATATGCAACTTGCTTGTTAGAGTTTTCGACATACATATTTGTTCTAGCCTCTTCCATAATGCAATGCGTTTTTCTTTCATCACATCCCGCAAAATTTCGTTGGACAAATGCGATGTAATTGTGTTAATGCCTTTCGATCCTTACGCTTCTTCTCTTCATCTGTTAATGTCGAAGGCATCTTATCTATCCTAGCGGGCATCCTCTAGATCCATCTGCAAGAAGCGCTTGCATCTTAATTTGCCACAATGCAAATCGGTGTTGCGATCCAACAATGAATTTCATACTTCAAAGACGCCATTACCGTGATCGAGATGAATAACCCTAAGCTCGATACCAATTTGTGAAAAATAAAATAGAATAAAATAAATAAAAATAAAGAACACATAAATTTTACGTGGAAACCCTTTCGGAAAAAAACCACGGGCAAGAGGAGAAGAAAATTCACTATGTCGAAAAATTTTTACTCAAATATAAGAGGAATAGACTATGTCTATTTATAGGCTTGCAAAGCCATATTCTAGTAGGATTGAAACACCTTATCCTAATCAATATAAAATAGATGGAGTTTAATAAGGTTTAAAACCTTATTCTAAAATAAAATAAAAGAAGTCTAGTTCTATATGGATTTAACTTTTATTTTATTTTCCATCGTATTTTATTTAAATAAGAATTTGGGTCACTTAATTCTAACAATATATTTGTTTAATTGAAAACATCGTATATACAACATGTCAAAGGCTATATAATTACCGGAATTAACAATGCATCGAATTTATTTATATATTAGTATCATTCCTCGCTCGGGTTAAGTTGATTATTTATTTGTGGTAAAATACGAGTATAAATTTGAAAGATAAAATATACTCTAATCTTTGATCTCTATAAATTTGAAAGATAAAATATACTCTAATCTTTGATCTCTATAAATTTTTCTACTTTTTGAATTTAGAAATTTAAAACCCAATTATTTTCTTAGTTAAAATTTTCTATTAAATTCACTAATGTGATATTTTAAAATAGAAAAATCACTTAATAATCATGTAACATTAAAAATAACATTGAAAATGTTTATATGGACTTTTTCTTTAAAACATTCATTCGAACTTGTCATGATAAAATAAATTTTTTGTTAGAATATTGTTCCTAAAATAATTGACGTCAATAGTTTTATTGAAATAGTTTATAATATTAAATATTTAAGCTAACTAATGAAATTATAAGAATGATCAAATTATGTCAAAAATAAAGTATATAGATTAAATCTCAATTGCAAGTTTGAGAAAAGTATAAGGTTAAAACTAAAGTTTGATTATTGTCTTATAATGTAAAAAAAATACAAGAAGGTAAGCCTAAAAGAAATAGAAAGCTACTTATTTGTCTCTAAGACCTTTAGGGCATTCAAATTATATATAATCACGTAATATTTTAATCGAATATTTAATGATATTAACTATTTAGACTAATTAATAACAATATAAAAATACAAGGATCAAATTACATTAGAAATTGAAGTGTAGAAGTTAAATTTCAAATCTAAGCATAAGAGAGAGACCAAAATTGAAATTTAATCATTTTTTCTAAAATTGCATAAAGAAAAGGTAAGACGTACGCAAACTTAAATTGGAAATCACGTGTTAGTTTCTAAGACTCTTAGTGTATTCAAATTATATATAACAACGTAATGTTTTAATCAAAAAGTTGATGATATTAACTATTTAGACTAATTAATAACATTATAAAATATAAGGACCAAATTACGTTAAAAATTAAAGTACTGAGATTAAATCTCAAATTTAGATAAATTAGAGGGATCAACATTGAAATTTAATCATTTTAATAAGATGAAAACAAAAAAAAGAAAGGTACCATGGTTTAGGTGTGCCAAGTGTAAGTAGGAGGAATCAATATAAAAAAAATAGGGACCGAATTGTATATCAATCTTACTTGTAGGAATAATAGAGGGATAAAAATGATATTTAATTATTTTCATATAAAATGAAGAAAAGGGACTCTACACGTGTTTGGACCTTCATTTTATATATAGTTATATAGATATAACATTTTAAATATGATGAAAAAAGAAATACATGATCTTAAAGATAACATTGTTGAGAGGGATAATCATGAATCTCAAACATAGATAATAAAACGAATATGAAAAATAAAAAATAAAAAAGAATACGCGAATTGCCAAATGATAACCAATTTATCATTCGTTGATAATGTCAACCAAGTGCAGTCAATTGAGTCCTAACTTAATTGGTATCAACATTGTTATCACTGTACGTAGGAGACCGTGGGTTTAAGCACGTTTGTCCTTTTTTTTTTTTAAGTTGAGGAAGAACTATAAATAGTTCTAAGTATTGTCTAAAAAAATCAACTAAATACCAAAAGAACCTTGTTGGTGTTTAAAGCAAACAATATTTATCGAAAATTATAGGAGAAGAAAAATGAAATTATGAAGATTTGTATAAGACACAAGAACTAGTGTGGGAATGGAATAAAGAAGTAATAGATAATACAATGTTTGGTATGCATGAATGTAATAAATAAATGATAACATGTTAATTTGCATAGCTTTTTGTGTTTAATTCGGTTAATTTTTGAATTGATCCTTGTTGAATTAGTACTTTTATGTTTTAATCTTGTCAGAGATGCAATTGGGATGCTATGAGTAAAAAATGAGCAGAGAATGATGAAATTGAAACACAGTCAATAAAGTGAGGCCGAATAAAAAATGTGAAAAAAGCCAATGACTCATCAAATTCTTTTGACCTTGTCGAAGCCAAAATTAGAAAAAAATCTAATTTTAATTTTTATTTAATTATATGTTGAAGTGGTTAAAGCCAAATTTAGTAAATATCATGTATATAAATAGGGCTTTAAGGTAACTTTAAAAAACGCATCACATTTTACATTTGATTTCCATTTGGAATTAAATAGAATTATTCCTTTTTTTTTTTTCTTCCAAAGTTGATACGTCAATAGCTACTGTTGTTTTATTTTCATTTCTTTGTTCTTTCCTAAATTTGTCTAATTCTTTTCAAGTACGTTTCTTTCTCATTCTTTTCCATTATCATCAAATCACTTTTCAAAACCTACAAAGCATAATTAATTTCATATTTAACTAAATTCCATCTTAGCTTTAGGCCGGTATTCTTTTCGGTCGGGAATCATGAGATGCATATCCATACTAAAAATCCTTACAATCGGTATTCACATTTTTTCTAAGTATCGGGATTGATAACTCATCCCTTAAAGTTAACTCGATTTCAAGTCAAAAATGTACATTGAGTTGGAGTCATGTTTGCTGACAGTTGGAGAAACAAGTCGACCGTGCTGTATTCAAATCTCCGAGAACAAATCAAGGAAGAAGTGATTGGGTTTAAAACCACATGGTTGAGGCTGTTAATTCGATTTGGGTTCTTCAGAGCGCAAGACTGCTGAAATCTTGAATTGGAAACACGTGTATCTCAGTTAGGTAATTGGTAAGGGTTGGTTTGCAGGTCGAACCAGGACCAACTACGAGAGGAAGAATTGGTGGTTAGAACGTTCTTAACTGCTATAACTAGCTTATTATTTGGAGGAGAAAATTAATTTTCAAGGATCGATTCAAAAATTCGGAATCCACCGAATCTAGGGTTAAGACTTATTATCTTTGATTACAAGATCTAAATTTAACTTCTAATTTAATTAATTATTAATTTATGCTGTTTCAATTATTTAGTTTCTAAACATTTCAAAACTCCCCTGATTTATTTGTTTATTTTTCGATAGGTCCGTTTGGAGTTCTGGGCATGACTATAGTCATGATTATCGACACGACAAAAATTCTGATCACAAGTTAAACGCGAAAATTGATTATAATACCAATCCTTGTGGACTCAACCCGACTACTACTCTTTATTACTATTTAGAGTTATATTGTAGGAATTATTTTTGGTAGTTTCGATGCCCATCAATAAAATAATAAATTATTGTTTGATTGATACGAATAGTGTTACGGAATAGTTCAAGAATAATTATAAATGATCTTTTTACCCTTGGAGCAAAACAAATAATAATTTATATAATTTAAAGCTAATAAGGATGTTATTTTTAAAAGAACAATAAATATATATAATTTATTTTAAAATAATTTAATAAGAATAGATTTACAATTTTTTAAGAATATATAATTATTAATTATTTAAATTTTATAATTAATATTATTGAATAATTATTGTATAAATTAATATTATTAAATAATTATTGTATAAATTAATATTATTAAATAAATATTATCCAATCATCCATTTTTTTTCTATTTGAATGTCTATTGCTTAAAACCCATAAATTATAATTTTTTTTCAATTTCTGGTCAACCACCATAATTGTGGTTGCACCATTTGTTTCTCTCTTATGTAGTGCATTCTCTCTTCATCTCTTTCATGTCTCTACTGTTCATACAGAAAGAACAACTCTCAAAAAATCCAGCTTTCAATAGCAACTACCATAAACGTCGCTGTAATCGTTGGCTGCTGCCGTACCTAAGTCCATAACTCCCAAAAGCTGCAAGTTTTTTCTTCATTAAGTGTTCACTATATATAAACTTAATAAAGAACATTTATTAATGATGGTATGATGTAACCAAAATTTACATACCTTGATTAACATAAATGATGCTTAAGTTTATTCAATAATTCGTGTATTTATTGAAGATGTTAATGCTTCACTTAAAATAACATAAAATGTATGAATACAATACGTTTTGTTATGAGAAAACGTGCATATACATGTTCATATATATAAAAGTTATGAAAAGGTCCCTATACTTAGCAATTGTAAAAACATATACTATCAAAGTGAGTCGTTAAAAGTATAGAAGAACTAATAAATAAAATAAACATCAATGACTAGAGGTTAAATTTCTATTCCACTTTTAGTTAAATTTTCATGTTTTAATATATATGAGTATGTTTATATCTTACATAAAATACTAGAGGTATCTAATATCTTTATAGATTTTCTAATAGTTGATATTAGAGTCATTTTTATTTATGTCTTGATGTTTTAAATTTTCTGTATATATTGGAAGATGGCTGATTAATAAAATTAGGTCTAAACTAGGTTGGATTGACTTGATTGAAAGTTGAAGATGAAGAAAATGACATTTTCGTTTAATTGTGATAATTTTTTTTTTAAAATTGTAACGACCCGGTTTTCAGTGGTGTCAAAAATACGGTTTCAGAACTTCACTTCTGTAAATCGAGTCTGTGAGGATAAAATGTAGAGATTAAAGAAGTTATTATGAAAATATATTGAAGCTTGGTTAAGAAATTTAACCGAGAAAATAGTTAATTACAGCTCAGGGACTAAATTGTAAAAGTCCAAGCGCTATTGAGTTTTAATTTAGAGAAAGCTTGAGGACGTAGATAGCAATTATTTAAAGGATCAAAATGGTTATTTAGCCATTATTGAATATGGATTAGTGGATGATGATGTTATTTCTACTTTGTTTAATTAATAGTTGATCATTATAATAATAACTTTATTAAACTAACTAATTAAGGTTAATTAAGGTTTAATTGAAGTATATATATCATACATAGTGGAAAGAAAGATGAGAAAGATGAGAATTCATCTTCTCCCATCGTCCAAAGAAAGAAAAGTATAGAAAACTCAAAGTTCTTCATTCATTTGACCGTGCCAAAATTACCAAGGTAATCAAGCTATTTTCATCAAATTTTTATAGATTTATGATCATGAGAGCTTGATTTAACTAGCCCATGTATCAATTTATTCAAATTTTAAGCTTTTAGAAAGCTTTTGTTATAGAGACATGGATGAATTGGGATTGAATTTGATAGTTAATAAGCTTAAATCATGATAGGGACTAAATTGTAAAGCTAATTAAGCTTATTAGATAAATTTGAAATAGTAGGAACTAAATTGAATAAATTGAAAGCCATAATGAGATTATGTTGAAAATAGAAAGTCTAGAGTCCCTAATGAAAGGAAGTGAAATTAGATATTGATTTAATGCTATATATCGAAAATATGCACAGTTTGAGTATAGGGACTAAATTGAATAAAATGTAAAATATGAGTGGTTATGTATTTAGATGTGAATTGGATGTAAATTGATATCATTTTATTTATTGAAATATTAAACATAGCTAAAAATGATATCAGGCTCTCGTGAGAGAAAGGAAAGTCGAGAGTCATTGACGAGTAGTTGGCCTATCGGTTTGTACTTTTATGACTCGAGATTATTATATACATACATTTGCATTTTGATTGCATGGTTAACTATTGAGGTAAGCTTATATTTTCATATTTAACGATTCGTATTGAATGAAATTGAATGTCTAGAAATTGGACTAAATTGAATATAGTATAAAATAGTGTTATAATTGATATATTGTAACACCCCTCACCCGTATCCAACACCAGGATAGGGCTCAAGGCATTACCAGAACTTTACACTTTTAGTATACTAACTCGGGTCACAAAATTTCATTTGAATTTAAAACTTTTCAATCATGAACATCTCGTCCCTTGTATAGGCCTTAAAGACCTATAACATATCAAGAGGCAGTGCGGAACAAATATGGCATGTTCGATTAACCTTGGGCTCCTCAGAAAATTTTCCTTACCATAAAGGGACACACGCCCGTGTAGGTGGGCCGTGTGGACTCACATGCCCATGTATCTTGGGGCACTCCCATGCTCTTCAACCGTGGGCAACACTGACTTATCAACACGGCCATGGCACATGCCCGTACTGCCTACCCGTGGACGACACTGTCATTTTAACACGGCCATGGCGCACACCCGCGTCGCCTACCCGTGTACAACTTTGAGCTAATATTTTTGAGTGCAGGGGACACACGGCCATAGCACACACCCATGGGAGAGAACCGTGTGTCACACACGGCCTAGACACACGCCCGTGTGTCCAACCATGTGGACTCTATTAGGCTATTTTCCAAGCCTTTAGTCACCCTTTTCTACTACTTGTTCCTAGTGGTTACCAAGTTTGAGAGAAAACATAATTTTACACTTGTAAATAATCTTAATGAAAATAGTTGTATGGAAACCTCATATCATTGGTTTCATACATAAATAGTTATTTCCCCTTTAGTGTTATGGGTTCCCATGTTACTTTAGTCCATCCGAAATTGGCTCATTCATGTGACTCATTGCTAATTGATAGCAGCCCATCATTTGTAATTAAAACCATGCATAAAATCGTAGGTCATAGCCTACTTAAATTAAGCCAATTTTCATGGCCATATACAAAGAAATAAACATATTTTTGCATGCCTTTACTTGGCAAATTAAATGACACATATAACAAAAGACTCAAAAATACTATACATGCCATTGAACAAAACAAATAAAGTCTTTATACCAAAGCTTGTCTAGTTGAGATTGTGTTGACTCTCCAATCGTCTTCCAGTCTTTATGAGTCCTCGAGCTCTACGAAACATGGAAAAAGAGAGGGGTAAGCATTTATATGCTTAGTAAGCTCGAATAACCGGAAAGTAAACTTACCGAGTAATTAGCATACATCCATATTTAAATCATGAAATCATCAATTATGAAACGATTCCCTATCACATGCACTCAATCAATGAGTTAGTTACATAACAAAGCATCATATAATTTATGTAGATGAGCTCATCATTCATCATCTTATTGACATGCATCATATTAATCCCGTTGAGTTTCTAGGAAATCTCGATGGAATACCCATTATCCGTCAATTCTTACGAATGATCATTTCACATGTATGCACTCCCGTGAACCTCACATCTCACGACAGGATTACCAGTCCAGGCTAAATCCCCCATATCATGAACTTATAAGATGATGTCGGGATTACCAGTCCAGGCTAAATCCCTTATAGCGACAAATACCCTTAATGAGCTCGGATATGAATTACCAGTCCAAGCTAAATTCAGACCTTAATCGGATTACTCATCTGGGCTAAATCCATAATGCACACATATTCTTCGGGAGGCTTGATCATTCAAGGAAATCCCGTCCGGGCTAGATCCTTTTCATACTTGAGATCACAGATTACCCGTCCGGGTTAATCCTTTCTGCAACACATGCAGGATCTCAGTTCACATGTCAAAGAGGGTTTGTCCATCGAATTCCCTTTTTCAACCTCAACCGAGACATTTTTCACATGTTATCATCAAATATGTATTTCTATGATATTCATGCCAATAATAAATACAATCATCATGCATTCATAAATCATACAATTGTACATATTAGGGGTTTACTTTAAGTTATCCGAACTTACTTGGTATTCTTTTCGGGATTGTGTTTCGGTTATTCCGAAACCTTGCGTTTACCACGATCGACCTCTGAAATTTGTTCCTCGGGGTCTATAATAGTAAAATTAACTCATAATACCCCACATGATACATTTCAAGTTTAATATCTACCCCCGGTCTAAATGATCGTTTTGCCCCTAACCTTTGACATTTTTACGATTTAGTCCCTAGGCTCGTATAATGAAACACATGCACTTTTTATCTTACCCAAGCCTAGCTGAACACTTTTCCTTCTTATGGTAGCCCACATTTTCCATTATTTTCTCATTTCTACCACACATTTACATCTTTTGCAAAAAGGTCCATTTAGGGGTTTTTCATGAAAATCAACTAGGAAAAGATGTTTAATACACCTTCATCTTTCATATTCCTCCATAATCCATCAAAATACAAGAAACTCATGCATGGGTAAATTAAACATGAACCCTAGCATGAAATATGGGTAGAAATGGAGAAAGCAAGCTACCGAGATTTCAAAAATACAAAGAGTATGAAAAACAGGGCTTGGGAACATTTACTATTGAACTTGGAAAGCTTGAAACCCTAGCTATGGAGAAACCCAAATTTTCGGCTGGATGAAGGAGAAAAATGGCTGATTTTGGCTTGATTTTTCCCATTTTAATTCATTAAAATGACAAGTGACCAAAATGCCCTTAAGCCCTTTCTTTGAAATTTCATCCATGCAAGCCCATTTTTGTCCAAAAATTTAGAATTTGGGAAAATTTCTCTCCAAGACCTTCTAATTCATAATCTAAAGCAATTTCATACAAATTGCTTCTAGAAATTAAGTTTTGCAATTTATTCAATTTAGTCCATAATTTCCAATTGGACATCTTATACTTAGAATTTCTTCATGAAACTTTAACACATGCATATATTCATATTCTAGGCCTCATAATAATCATAAAATAAATATTTTGATGTCAGATTTGTGGTCCCAAAACTACTATTCTGACTAGGCCCTATTTCGGGATGTTACATATATGATATGTGATATTCATATGGTATGAACTATGTTATGTGATATCATACACATATGAAGTGAAGATGAATTGAAATGAGATTATGATATATGAATCGATTATAAAATGAAATTGGATCAACTGTTCGAGCTGAGTCAGATATAGTTGGCTTACCATATGATTACATTTATGTATGAGTTTCTACCTCGATTTTACCAATGAGGTGTGAAGCACATTATTACTTTAGATGTCCAATGAAGTGCGGCGCACATATTACTTCGTTTATACTGATGAGGCATGGAGCACAATATTTGTTTCAGACGTTCTGATGTGGCACCGGGTGTCGTATTGGTGTGGTGGTTGGATGATCTATGAATTCATCTGAGTCTGAATCAGGTTAGTAAGGATTATAAAGTATGATCTTGATAAATGATATTAAATTAAGATGATAATGTGAAATGTGATTAAAGACTGCATGTGAAAAATCATGCGAACTAATTAGAAAACAAGCTCTGGAGGCCAAAAAGAATATGAATGAGTCAATAGAGAGAGAGAGAGAGAGAGAGAGAGAGAGAGAGAGAGAGAGAGAGAGAGAGAATTGAAGTGTGAGTTGAAAGATTATGGCATTTATTGAAATTGAGGATTGAGTATCATATTGGTCTATGCACGTATGCTTGAAATTGAAATGGAATTGTTTGCATTCTTGTTAACATAAAGTATGGTATTGAAACAAATGTTTCAGTTGGTTATTAAATGAGCTAGTGTGTGAAATTGGCATTTGAATAATGAATATGTAAATTGATATAATTAAATCTTAGCTTAAATTGATCGAATCCTTATTTTGATTACACAATTACGTAACAAGCCAATTCATGTCATTTTGTATAACTAATCTCAAGCTCAATCAATCAAGGGATAATATAATTGCATACATGTCCAAGACATTATTCCAATACATTTTTCATGCTCAATTCAACATTTGCCTTTTGAACAACAAGTTCATTTCATCCCATTTCAATTTTTCATTTTCACCTTAATCGTTTCACCGATTGAACCCTAGTAAACGGACTCAGATACATATATAACTACATCACACTTGTTGCTCGTTCGAGTTGAATATATATATGCATACCTGTCAGGTTATCTGTCTGGGCTAAACCTTTAAAACGACATGTAACACCCCTAACCCCTATCCGTCACTAGAACATGGTTACAGAGTGTTACCAGAGTTTACAGAACAAATACAGTTAATTCATGTCATTTACTATTCATATCCAAAACCAATCATATCGTTCCTTAAATGGACCCTCGAGACCCAATTTATACATTAGAAACAAGTCGGGACTAAATAGTGAACTTAGAGAATTTTTGGCAAAATTCCAAAATTTTTCTTAAATACATGGGTCACACACCCGTGTGATCAAGTCGTGTGGCTCACACGGCCACATGACACGCCTGTGTCCTAGGCTGTGTAGACATTTGATGTAAGGCACACGACCGTGTCCCAGCTCGTGTTCATACTTGTGTAACTCTCTGACTTGGGTCACACGGCCAGCCATATGCTCGTGTGTTAAGCCGTGTGGACAACTTTATTTTCAAAAATTAGGTTCAGGATTCACATGACAATTCTGAGCATTCTGTTTCTCAATTTTTAAGATGCAGGGGATACACGGCCAAACTACACGTTCGTGCGCATGACTGTGTGTCACACATGGCTGAGACACACGCTCGTGTGTCTACCTGTGTGGACGAAAATAGGCCATTTTCTTGGCCATTTTTCTCACCCAAATTGCCATCCACCTACATTAACATATAAGCACATACACCAACCAATTCAAGACATTTAATCCAGTCCAAATACAAGTTTTATACAAGATATATCATCATATGAATTCAAATTTACCTTTTGTAAGACATATATGTTTACCATAATTTAATCTAACCATACCAAGTACATATATTAATCATATTATATCCTCATATGTATATTCACTAAACATACCATCACTAGCCATTCCAATGACTAGATTACAAACAACCATTTACATGCCAACATTGGTCAAGTTAGCCTATACATGCTATTTTACCAAAATAAGTTTGCTATTTATACCAAAAAGAGCTGAAGGATAGTGTGATGGTGCTCCGACCGATTCCAACATTTACAAGCTTCAGAGCACTATAAAACATAGGAAAAAAAATCGAGCAAGCATTTCAAATGCTTAGTAAGTTCACATAACAGGAAATTAACTTACCAATTATTTATTTAAAAAGAAGCATTCATAATACATCCAAACCAATGAAATCAATAACCTAGTCACACATAAAACCTCATCAAGCATGTTAGTTATGTAGCTCATATAAATATCAAGAAATATGGATGAGCTCATCAATGTTCCATTTTCCTATACATGTATTTGTCATTTTCATATAAATATCAAGAAATATCAAGAAATATTTGTCATATACATATCATATTTTTACATGTCAAGAAATCTCATTGTAATTCACTTTGAATTCATATTATCCCTTTTTGAGCTGTTACCCGTTGAATCATTTGAAAACTCGATGAGTACATGGGCCATACACTCAAGGTGTACAATACGATAAATTTGTCAACTCATATCCAGGAGTGTTCATATAGCACATAAACGGGAAGCTTATTCGAGCTAAAATAGGAAGCTTATAAGAGCAATATTCAGGAAGCTCGTACGAGAATATAACAGGTAGCTCCAAAGAGCCATTAATCAGGGAGCTCCGGATAGCCATATATCGGGAAGCTCAAGCGAGCCATATCGGGAAGCTCACAAAGAGCCAATTAACGGGAAGCACACGAAGAGCCATAATGAGGAAGCTCATAAGAGCTAAGGTGTGTCCACAACACATGTAGGATCACAACCTATCGGGATGCTCCGAAGAATTATAACGGGAAGCTCGTAAGAACCATTAAATAGGAAGCTCATTAAAACTAATATCAGGATGCTCTTTCGATCTATAGTGTGTCTGCAACATATGCTGGACCCTAACCAATACAGTGGCCCAGTATCCAATCGAAATTCATGTATTCAAATGAAATTTAATATTTACCAGACATTATCGGATTTATAAATTTAATTCTTAAACGTACCAAATACATAATTCAACATTCACGTATACAACATTCCACTAAAACATGTAAATATACACAATTTAGTTACACGAACTTACCTCAATACTTGTTCGTTTCGAAAATTCTACTAATTCGACACTTTTTGTTTTCCTCGATCCAACTCTGTACTAGGTCATTTTGGATCTATATAAATGAATTTAATCATTAATTTAATTCATTTCATGCTCAATTCAATTCAATTCACATTCTAGGTAAAATTACCATTTTGCCCTTATACTTTTCATAAATGACGATTTCGTCCCTAGGCTCGGGAAATAAAATTCATGCAATTTAATCCTAATTCCAAGCCTAGCTGATTTTTTCATATAACATTTACAGCTCATGTATTTCACCAAAATCATAAATTTTCTATGAATTTTACATCTTTACAATTTAGTTCATAAATCACAATTTCATCAAAATTTCCTTTACAAAAGTTGTTTATCTATCAAAAACCTTTCATTTTCTACCATAAATTTCAAAATTTCAGCACATTCATCTATGAAAAAATTTTAATACTTTGATAACTTTACAAATTAATCCCCAAAATAGGTAGATTAGGTTACTACGATATCGTAAATATAAAAATTACTAAAAACGGAACATAATTACTTACTCAATTAAGCTTGCTTGAATTTCTCTCTCTCAGTTAGGGTTTCTATAGAAAATTCGAGAAAGATGATATAAAATTATGATATTTTCTATTTAATTAAAATATCATCTTTTATTTTTTTCTCTTTCCAATTTAGTCCTTTTCTTTTTCTAATTTTCCATGGATAAATCATCAAAAATATCTACTAACTTTTCTTAATGGTCTAATTATCATATAAGGATCTCAAGTTTTGAATTTCATAGCTAATTGATACTTATAGCTACTAGAACTCAACTTTTGCATTTTATGCAATTTGGACCTTTCTATAATTAAACATGAAATTGGTAAAATTTTCTTATCGAAATTTTCATATGTCTTTCCTATCATGATGCAGACAATGCA
The DNA here is from genome assembly GCF_025698485.1 of Gossypium arboreum. Taxonomy (NCBI): domain Eukaryota; kingdom Viridiplantae; phylum Streptophyta; class Magnoliopsida; order Malvales; family Malvaceae; genus Gossypium; species Gossypium arboreum. Next base: position 118,627,151 of record NC_069079.1, on the reverse strand, counting down.
ATAATTTTAAAATAAATTTTCTTTTTGACTCGGATTTGTGGTTCCAAAACTACTATTCTGATTTCACTAAAAACGGGCTGTTACGCGACATATCAGGTTACACGTCTGACCTAAACCTGTGTCACATGTAATTGAGGATCCACAACAAATACTGGATCTCAGTAACATTTGTAATCAGTCCCGTACATGCCTGCTCGAAACCCTATTGTAATGCCAATCGTATCCTAACCTTTATTAAGTTCACATTGGCATATATTGCACATATAACCATCACTTTTCAATTTAGTCCAATTCTCATATTTCATACCAATTCACAACCAATAAATTCACAACCAAACATATATATACCGATAAAATACTTAAAAACCTAAGTAAATTAATACCATGAACTTACCTAGCCAAAACACCAAATAAGTTGGTTCTTCATGGGCTAATAAACAATTTTGACCTTTCCTTGATTTCTTCCGGTTTGATCCAATTCTTGATCTATACAATTATTCCATTCAATCCATCAATACCAAACATTTATACATTATTCCATGACATGAATGAACCTATATAATTTTATTTTTATACCCTTAAAGTTTATATTTTATTCAATTTAGTCCTTAAAATCAAAATAACAGTAACTTTCAATTTTGAGCCTCGGTTTAAAAATTGACTTCAATTACATTCATTAGAGACCCTTTACTATCTATATATACCAAAATTTGACAACAATTTTACATTTTATTCACTTTATCCCTTATGTATAAAACTAAAAATTAAACATTACAATCTAGTTCTTTTCACAATCTTAGCTTAAAATCTGTCAATTTAACACCAAATTCTTCAAAAAAAAAAAAGAAATGAAAACTTTCAAAAATTTTAACAATTTTACAAATTGGTACATGGGCTAGCTAAATCAAGCTCCCATGACCTCAAAAATTAGGGGTGAGTAAAACTTGATTCTACTTGAAAATTTGATTTTTTTTCAAATTTCGAGTTAAACGAATCGAGTTATTTGAGTTAATCGAATTATTTGAGTCAACTCAAATTATTTTTCGAATTTAAGTTCGAATCAAATTTAATTTTCGAATTTGAATAATTTGAATAAACCGAATACCAAACTATAATGTTTTACATTTTATCCCAAACCCCCAAACCTTTTTACTTTTCCCCCAGTACTTTTACTCCCTCCTACTTTCACCAAAAAACTTTTACTCCCCTCTCATTCCACCCCTATCTACCCCAAACCCATTTTCCCTTTATTTGTTTTTTGAATATTTCCCCCATTTGCTTTCCCCTAAAATTTTACCCCCAACCTCTAAACTTTTTATTTTCTCCCTAAACTTTTATTTTTCACCCTTTACCCCCAAATAAAAAATCATCCAAAAAAATCTCTAAACCTAAATAGTAATGATTTTATTTATATCTACTATTTATATTATTGAATTGTTTAATCATATTAAATCTTTATAAATTGCTATTAAAATTGAATTATTGATGATGTCATAAAATATTTATGTTAAAATCTTATATTGGTATCAATTTCACATTTTATCTTTAGAATAACTTTTATTAAAAAATCACATTTTTATATTTAATATATTTTTAATTTCAAAATACATAGTGACAAAAATCAGAGGATAATTAAGGCAATTAAGTACGCAAAGATTAATAAATAAATTATGAGAAGATGATAGTTAATAACAAATTTGATTATAGTGGACAAATTTGATTACGGTCGGTGATAGTGGCTACAAGGATCCAAAGTTATTTTTTTAAATTTAACTCGAACAAATATATTTCATTCGATTCGATTCGAATTCCATCTCACTCCACTCGATTCAAGAAAATTTCAAATCGAGTTAGGATTATAAAATAGAATTTTTCAACTCGATTAACTTGAAAATTTTTCATTCGATTCAATTCGGTCGAACAGTCACCCCTATAAAAAATATAAAAATTACAAGAAAAGGACTTGGAAGTGCTTACTAATCAAGGACCAAATGTAAAAACTTAAAAATGGCTTTTTCTTTAGGTTTTTATGATTTGGACGGTAAAGAAGATGAAAGTGAGACAACTCCACTAAATTTCTCTTTTATACGATGTTTAATAGTTAATTAACTTAGTTTAATTTAACTAATCATGTTTTAACTAGCTTAATTAACCATTAATTAGAAATTAGTGGAATCTTCCATCATCAAGCACTAATTCATGTTACAAAATGATTTAATTACCATTTTGGACCTTTGGCTAATTGTAATTTAAGTCCTTAAGTTTTTGGCCAATTAAAAACCTATAGTGATTGGACTTTTACAATCTAGTCCCTACACCTAAATTAACTATTAATAGAAAAAATTGATAGGCCAAACATCAATATACTTTTATACTGGTACCATTAAAAATTAAGTTGTTACTAGCGTCCTCCCTTTTGTTTCTTTGTTTTAGCCAATTGGAGAAGATAGAATTGCATGTTACCTTCCACCAATTTCATATATATATAAGGATTATAATGTAATTAATCTTAATCTGAAAATTGTGCTATTACATGCATCCTCCCTTTTGTTTTAGAGAAGATGAAATTGCATCTCTCCTTCCACTAATTTCATATATATATATATATATATATATATATATATATATATATTAAAATTAGAATTTAATTAATCTTAATTTACCTAATTAATCACGTTTTAATTAAAATTAATCATAATTAAACTAAATTAGTGGCATCAATAATCATCTTCCACTAACTTTCATTTTAAGATGGTTTATTAACCAGTTTAGTCCATGATATAATTGTAATTTAAGTCCTCAAGCATTTTCCTAATTAAAAATCTATAGCGATTAAGTTTTTACAATTTAGTCGTTGGGCCTTAATTAATTACAATTTCGGCTAAATTACTTAACCGAATTTCAATTAATTTATATACTAACTCTATAAACATCTCTATTTAAAATTTATGGACTCGATTTATGGAAATGAGATCCCGAAACTGCAATTTCTAACACCACTAGAAACCGAGTTGTTACACCATGGTTATTCCAATACAGTACTAAGATTTTATAAATGACTGGTGATTCCAATACAATGATTTTGCAAATGAATGGTGATTCCGATACAATCCAAATTAAGATTTTGCAAATGAATGGTGATTCCAATTCACTGCACTTAATCACCAAATTGTTAAGATTTTGCAAATGAATGTCAGTGATTACAATACAATGCACTTATCCACCAAAAGGACATGACTTTTCTGAAACAAGACTTAGCGTTATTACTTTTTTGATGTTATGACCTTTTTAAAACGATACTTTATGACATTTCTAGAATGACACTTAGTAGTGTTATGACACATAGTCACGTTTTCATGGTGTTTATACGTGCTTTAGATTCGATTGCAAAAGTATAATATATAGTACTAGAATACAATGCCTTTACAATATGTAAAAATATTGTTTAAAAAATAAAAAAATTGAAATAAAATGTTTTTATCAAATAATTTACTATATTTTAATTGATGCATACAACTAGCTCATGCATCGCACGGGTAGGAAAACTAGTTAATTATATAAATAAATACTAAAACCTTAAACTTTAAACCGAATATCTTAAAGCATAAACCCTAAACTCAAGACTTATTAGTATTTACTTATAGTAGTTATATATTTAATCAAGTTTAAATAAAATTTTTAATATTTATTTATAAGTCTTTCTCTATTTTTATTATTTAATAGTGAATTGTCATGTTATTATTTATTGATGATATATAAAATTGATGTATCAAATATTATTACTTATTTTATTCTCACTAAATAAATATTACATTTCATCTTAACTTATGTTGAGTAGTAATTGAAACACTTGCGAATCACTTCTTTAACACAACTCAAATTGTGTGATCCCATACCTTAATATTTTATAAAAATAAATAAATATACATCCCAAACCAACCAAGAATAGGATAAGAGATTAAAGTAGGTAAGAGAATCGACGGGTCCTGATGATAATCTTGTGGTGCCAATTGTGGATAAGATCCCATCATGAGAAAAAGTCATGAGATCCTTCTCTCTGCCTCTCTGCATCACTCTGTCGCTGCCATTACCATTGATGTGAAAATTCCTTCACACAGCCATTGAAACTCTTTCAATTCATTCCAGTTTTTTTACGTCCATTAGCCAATATCTTTTACGTTTTATCAAAAGATTTTGGTTAAATTCACTAAGGGTCAAAATCATGTCTTCATGTTGTTCGTCGTATCCATGAAAAAATTTGCAAGGCACCAGCAAGTTGGTGTTAAGTGCAAGCAATTGTTGATTTCTCGGGCCATTATTATTAGTATCGATCCAAGTCGAAAGCAAAAGAGTAGCAGCCATATGGGACGATGATGATCAATGATAAGAACATCATTTAAAGGATCATGAAAGAATGGGAAAATCTTGCAGAAAAACTTAATCAAGATCTTATCTCCAGAGGCGTCGCTCAACACCCTCCAATATCGAGTCGAAGTTCACTAGAACACTATTAAATTCATATGACCAAAGAGATTTCTGCAAACTGCACCAACGGACGACCATTTCCCCGACCCAATAGACTATCGATAATAAAAATTTAGAAAAATATTTAATTAAATAAAATTAATTTAAATACTTATGGAATATTATCTATATTGTTATCTATTTTAAAATATATAAAATTATCATCAAGATAAATATGATTAATCTTAATATTTAAAATTGTTATCATTAAGTTTTTTAAAAATCATCATTATCATTATAATTTAATTTAAGTTTTGTTTAAAATTTTACTTTTTATTATTTCATTAAATTTAAAGTTATCTTAAAAATGTATTATTTAATTTAAATTTAAGATAATTAGATATATAAATTTTAATTTTCACAAATTCTAAAAAGAATCTATACTTTAATGAAGCTCATAGTAAGTTTTATTTTATTTTTTTAAAATTTGTTTCACAAATTAAATTTCTAAAAATTTGAACTTTGATTTCATTATAAATTATGGTAATGTACTTTTTAATTATAAGAAATTCTGATTCTAATTTCAACTCATTACAAAAATTATAATAAATATAAAAATTTACTTATAATCAATTTGAAAATATGCAAACCTTTATTTTTCATTGAAATACTGTTAAAGCTTATAATTAGTATACAATTTTACTTTTTTAAAAAAATAAGTAATAATAGTTTAGAAACATATTATCTAATTTTTTAAAAAATTATACAGAATTTATAAGACATTATATATACAATTTTTAAAAATTTAAACAATATTTACACAATGATAAACTTTTAATACTATATGGTGTATAGTATTTTTACGGTATTAAAATATAATATTTTAAAAATATATAATATATAATATTTTATATTTCTTAGAATATATTACTATATAATAATTGTGAAAATGAATATTTTTTTAGAAAATAATATATAATATTTAATATATACAACTAAAGCATAAGAGCATCAAATAAGTTACCATAACCATACATTGATTAATCATTAATCTTCCTAGCCACAAGGATAAGAGCATCTTTTTTGTGTATAACTATACCAGGTGTGGCATCAAAGTTTAAGTTTGCCTCGTTCATTTTGGTCGGCATTTCCCAATCAAACTTGTAAAGAAGATTAGCAAGAGCAAGCTCCACTGCTGCAACTGCCATATTCATTCCAGGACAAACCCTTCTACCCGCACCAAACGGTATGAGCTCAAAGTTTAGCCCTTTGTAATCAATAGAGCTGCCAATGAATCTTTCAGGACAAAATTCTTCAGGGTTTCTCCAAGCTTCAGGGTCTCTTCCTATTGCCCATGCATTCACATACACCATGGTATTGGCAGGTACTTGGTACCCACCTATGCAACATTTTCGAAGTGTTTCTCGTGGTAGCAACAATGGAACTGCTGGTTGCAATCTAAATGTTTCTTTTACCACAGCCTTCAGGTAAGTTAAAGCTTGAACATCATCTTCATTTAGAAATCCTTTTTTCCCAATCAAATCCCTTACTTCCTCTTGAGCTTTCTTCAAACACCCTGGATTTTTCATCAAGAAGCTCATGACCCAAATCACAGTAACCGCTGTTGTCTCTGTTCCAGCAAAAAGCACATCCTGCAAAATTGAAAAATCAAAGTTATACATACATAAAGCGTGAAGCTAATAATAAACGTTTTGGATGAAGATGAAATAACCATAATAATAGCTTTTATATGATCTAAGGTAAGATCAAATAGAAAATCACGATCTTTCCATGTCTGTAATAACACATCGAGTATATCCTCTTGCTCTGGTTTTAGCCTATTCGGATTAAGATGTTCATCAATGAGTTGTTGATAGAAGGTATCAAGTTCTTTGAAGAGATGTTCAAGACAAGCGTGAAACCCAGTGAATCTATCGACCCAGCCCATGAAAGGAAAATAGTCAGAAAAACTAAAGCTTGTAAACATGGCTTGACTTTCTTTAAGCAGCCCATGTAACCTACTTCCTTCAGCTCCTTCTTCATCGTACCTCTTACCGAAGGCCACTCTTGAAATTATTGAATAGGAAAAGCACACCATTGCCTCACTCAAGTTGACAGGCTTAGAATCAACGGATAATCGACATATTTTCTCAACCAGGCGAGCAACTTCGTCTTCTCGAATGGAACGGTACTTTTGCACTCTGCTGAACAGATGTACAACACAAATTTTCCTAATCTCCTTCCAGTACTCACTATATGGTGAAAAAGACAAATCCGAGACATTGTAAGATAATTTGCGAATAGCACATAGAGTAGGCCTGCTGCAGAAGTCGAGGTCACGAGTTTTCATAACCTCTTTAGCCATTTTTGCTGAAGAAACTACGAGGGTTGGCCTACATCCAAATCGTAAGGACAGGAGAGAACCATATTGTTTAGAGAGTTTCCAAAGGAAAATATGAAGGAGGTCTGAGTTATCAAACATCAACATATGTAAGTGACCAATCAAGGGAAGACTTGGAGGGCCTGGGGGAAGATGATTGCAATCGCCATGGTTGCTAATGCTACGTTTCAGGAGAGTTATGAAGAGGAAGAAAGGGAGAGCTAGAAGAAAGATGAATACTGCCATTCTAATTATCTGCTCAAATTTGTTTGAAACTTGAGAGGAAGAGTCTACTTATCCTACTCTGTTTCAATCATTTTATTACTCTTTAAGACTTTTTAAGTTGAAAGAAAATGAAAGCTTGTCATTTAGATGAGCAAACAAGAAAAAGACTGAATGGAGAATAAAATTGACATTATGGCTAATACAGTGTTTTAGGAGAAAGAGTTAAAAGAAGTCATTATCAGTGCTATTGGGTTAGATGTATCAGTATACCATTAATTGAAAAAAAATCCATCACATTATTAGATATGATTAGAGCTTGTCGCTATATGTCGTTTTCAAAATTTTCTACTCTGTGAAATGTAACGTGTCTATCCGCCTAACATATTTCGTATTTTAATATTAGTTAATTTTTTACCTAAAATTTATATATTCTTATTTTTTATTATTTTGCAATTATTCTATTACTATTATCAATATTTATTATAACACCCCTTTGAAAATTATCTATTTCGTGAAATGTAACGTGCTTAGTATGCGCCTAATTTTCTTCTAAATTTAGTTGTTTTGTTTCTAAATTCTGATTCAAATTTCTAACTCATTAAAAATTATAATAGATATAAAATTTATTTATAATTAATTTGAAAATATGCAAACCTTTATTTTTCATTCAAATACCGTTAAAGCTTATATTAATATAAAATATACTTTCTTTTTATTTTTAAAAATAAGAGATAATAGTTTAGAAACATATTATCTAAAAAACTTTTAAAAATTTAAACAATATTTATACAATCATACACTTTTAATATTATATTGTAACAATCTGTTTTTTAGTGGTTTCAAATTTCGTTCTCCGATGATCAAATCTGTAAATATTATTAATTAATATTTTTGAGTTAATTTGAGTATTATATTAAATTTTGGTTTGACAATTTTGTTAATTGGATAGTTAGTTAAAGTACAAGTGTTTCGACCTAAAAGTTAGTGGTATTAAAAACAGTAATTTCAAAACCCCATTTTCGGCGTGCCAGTTCATAAATATTACGAGGTTAGTATAAAATTTAATTGAAGTTTGACCCATTAATTTTTCCGTTTAGATAGCTAATTAAAGTATAAGGAATGAATCATAAAAATAACAAAGTTAATTGCTATAGATTTGTAATTGCTAAATGACTAAAGTTGTAATTAGACCATGGTACAAAATGGAAAATAAGCCGTTTTATATGTTAGTGGACGGGTAGTTGGAGGATTTGATAAAATAAAATTAAAACTATAATAAGTTAAAAGAATAAAATAAACATAAAACACTAAAATGAAAGTCACTATCTTTTATTTTTCCATCATCCCCCACTGATTGTAGGAGGAAAAAGAAAAAGTCATTGTTTTGTTTTTAAGGTCTTCTGCACTCGCATGTAAGTATACTAAAAGTTCATTTTTCATAAATTTTATGTTTTTATATCATTAAAGCTTGATTTAGTTAATTCACGTACTATTTTCCAAAATTATTAAAGTTTATAAATGATGCAATTGATGAATGCTTGAAGTTTTAGTGTTAGATAGTTAGATTTTAAACTTAGATTTGAAAAATGACTAATTTATCAAGTGAAAATTGTTAGTTTTGAACTTAGGGACTAAAATGTAATAATTTTGAATTTTGTTTGAAATTTCTATAAATATAGTTATTAGAGGGCTGTAGAAGAATGGAATTGAGATTGATTTTGAAATTGAGGCTCAAATTTGAAAGATATAGCTATTTCGATCTTAGGGACTATGAATAAAATACAAAACTTTAGAAAACTTTCAAAAATAGAAATTGAACTGATTTATGGTTATAATAGATTGTTAAAAGATGTTTAGAAATGATAAATTGTAATAAATTATTATAGATCAAAATTTGAATCAATCGAAAGATAATCGAAAAAAAGGAGAAATTGAAGATTAGTCCTTAACACCTTGTTTGCTTGCTGTTTTTCCAGGTAAGCCCATATGGAACTTACTATGTTATTTTATGTTATGTTTGAATTATATTATAATTGTCGAAACCTTTTTGGAAATTTACTTGTTATTTTAAAACGAAAATAGAGTCACCACCAATCCTTTTTAATTAGGTGTGATTGGACCACCTCAAAACTTGGTCAATTTAGCAAAATGTTAGATTTACTAAAAGATGATTTTCGGTCTACAAAATCCAGGAAATGGGTTCAGGAGTCGGTTACGTATGAGGAATGATTAGCACCCTCATAACACCCAAAATTGGTAACTAGTTGATTACTTAATGTCTTGACATCAAAAATTGAGAATCCGAAGAGAATCTAAAATGCGATCCCTTTTTACATGATGTTATTTGATGGCACGGAAAATGTCACTATCTAAATTGAATTTTTAATGAAGAGGTTTTGTCATTTCGGGTCGATTAAGACAAAAAGTCATGTCCTGTAAGTTGGGACACAAAATCTCGAATTCTCAAAAATAAGAACGTTCATCGTTTAATTATTGCCCAAATCTTATGTATTTTTAAAATTTCTTCTTCTTTTTTTTTAAAAAAAAGGACGAGAGAAGTTTGATTATTTTAGTTCAAAGAGAAAATCATACTCCGTAAGTTAAAGGCACAATTTCTCGAATCCCCTAATTAAAGAACACCGCCTTGGTTCCAATTGCTAAATATACAATGTATGAAAATGAAGCTTCTAATATGACATACTATGAAATTATTCGAACATAATACCATATATGAGATATATGAGTATGCTTAAATGTTGTATATGATGTCATAAGAACATAAATAATGCAATATATCATAACTAATAATAATGTTATAAAAATGTTAATTAGTGCTAATAATAATTAAGGACCAAATAACAAATTATACAATTTGAAGGATGAAATATAAATAACAAAGATTAAAAGTGTAGGAATTAAAAGAAATAAATATGTTGAATAAAATGAATAGAGGACTAAATTGAAAAAGGAAATAATTGGGAAATTTGAGGGTAAAATGTAAATTTCTTAATTTAAAGGGCAAAATAATAAATAAAAATTTAAACATGCTGGAATTTAAATAACATAAAGTAAAAGGATTGAATAAAAAATAAGGACTAAATTGAAACCCTAAAACATTTTGAAGTTCGAATTGCAAGAAAACAAAAAAAAACAAATAAAGGATTAAATTAAAACAAAATGGAAATATATAGGCACCTAGTGTGCTATTTTCCCCAACCCCAGTACACGTGTCACCCTCAATAGGTCAATAGTAGGTCAAGGGACTAAAATGTAAGAAAATAAAATGAAAGGGATAAAATTAAAACAAATAAAAAGGAAATAGGATGATATTAAAAAGTGGCAAAAAGGTGGAAGGACCAAAATGGTAATTAACCCTTCCATTAAAAAACACGTGGATCGTAGGAGGGGTCGAGTGGGATATTTGGATTAGGCTTGAAATGACACCGTTTTGGGCGTCTAAAGCCAAGCCCAAAACGACGTCGTTTTAAGGGGCTTATATAAGTCAAAAAAATATTTTAAAAAAAATCATTTGTAACCTTAAAAAAAAAAAAATACTCTATCTGCTCTCTCAACCCCCCTTTTTTGTCTAGCCATGAGATGGTGGGTTTTTGCCATGGCCACTGGTCATCGACGACGGAAACTGCCTCCTCCGATGGCTAGAGTTCCCCATTTTGACCCTCTTTTCAAGTAGAATACAGATTTGGGGTTTAAATCCCTAGAAATTTAGTTGAGGTTTGGCCGAAGGAAAAGAAACCTTTTGGTTTCTCAATTTTTCGACGAGGCCCTCGACGGAACCCTAGGGGTTTCGAGGCTTCTCGAGTCAGAGGAAGGGATTCTATGAGGGCGTTTAACAGGTAAAAAAAATTTAAATATTTTGTTTTTTATTTTTATATTTTATTAAATAAAAAGGTATTAAAAAAAAGATCGGCTACCTTTGTTTTTTTTTTTAAACTTTATTATTTTTTTATTGTGTTCTATTTTTCTCTTCTCTGTCGAGGTCGTCAGTGAACCCTAATGGGTTTGAAGACCCTTCGAATCGATAGATAGCCACCGGCGATGGTGGTGGAAGATGACGCCATGAGGTAAGTTTTTTTTAAACCTTGTTTTTATTTTATTTTATATGCTTTTTATGAAATAAAATAAAAGAAAATAAAATAGTAGATTAAATAAAAGAACCACCTTTTTTAACTTGATTGTTTTTTTGTATTCTTTGTCAAAATTTTTTTTTACAATCTATTTTCGGCTTTTATAGTTGAAATATATTACAAAATAATATTACTTTTTTTCTTTCTTTTCTCTGCTTCTTTGTCTCTATTTCTCTGTTTTTTTGCAGGTGGTGGTGGTAATGACAAGAAGGTGTCAGGCCTTAAGTGGCATGCCTGCTAACGTGGCAAGGGCGGCGGCTGAAGTTTTAGGGACTTTTAGGTTGTTTTTTTTTTTAAGTTTAGGATAGTGGGCTATTGGGCTTTAGGGTTTTTTTTTTGTATTCGGGCTTGGGGTTTAGGTTAATTGATTGGTCCTGGGCTTGTAATTTGGAATGTTAATGGACTTTTATTTATTTTTTTATTTTAATTGTTTTTTGGTTTGTTTTGTTTGGGTTTGGGCCAGACGAATTTGGCTTGTTACAATAATATTTATTAATTTAGGTTAGTTGTAATTTCAATGATCTTTGGTATCAAATGAACTAAATTGTAAAATATGAAATATATGGTATGGAACACTACAGGGAAATATGGCTTTAGCGGCACTTTTAGTGGCGTTTTAATAAAAAACGCCGCAAATAATAAACATTAGCGGCGTTTGGCCGAAACGCCACTAAAAACTGAACAATAGCGGCGTTTTTTTCCAAAACGCCACTAAAAACAGGTCAATAGCGGCGTTTTTGGCCAAACGCCACTAAAACCTGATCAATAGCGGCGTTTTTATCCCAAACGCCACTAAAAACTGATCAATAGCGGCGTTTCTGGCCAAACGCCACTAAAAACCGATCAATAGCGGCGTTTTTTTGCCAGGTGCCACTAAAAACTGATTAATAGCGGCGTTTTTCTTCCAAACGCCACGAAAAACTTGTGAATAGCGGCGTTTTTAGTCAAACGCCACAAAAAACTGATCAGTAGCGGCGTTTTTGATCCAAACGCCGCAAAAAGTTGAGCAGGCATTTTTTAGTAGGGTAACCGACACTCGTTTTGATTTGATCTGATTTAATTTTCATATTATTTTCTTATTTATTTTTATTTTGAATTCGATTTAATTATTTTCGTATTTAAAGCTAACTTTATAAAAAATATAAACTACACTATTCATCACTTAGCTATGAGAAAGTTTTATTTTTGTTACTTAATTATGAAAAGTTACAAATTGATAACTAAACTATTTAGAAATTTTTATTTAAGTTACCAAGCTGTTAAAATCGACGTTGTATGGCTTTTTGTAAACCCTTAAATCTTAAAAATTAAACCCCTAAACCCTAAATTTTAAAACATAAACCATAAACACTAATCCATAAACTCTAAAACCCTAAACCCCCCCAAAAAATCATATGGATGTTGATGTGTATATATATAGATATTAATGTAAAAACTTATGTTTATAATAAATTGTGGAAGCAGTACTTAATATTGATTAAATTTATTTTTAGGTTTAGGGTTTAATATTTAAGGTTTAAAGCCTATGGTTTCGGGTTCAATGGTAGAATATATTTTAAGTTTATGGTTTAGGCCGGTTCAATGGTATTGTATATATGTTAAGTTTATGGTATGGGCCAAGTTTGTTATCTTGGGTTTGGGGTATAGTGTTTTAAATTAGTTTGTTGTTTGGGGTTTGGTACTGTTTTAAAGTATTTAGGGTTTAGGGTCTTAATGTTTAAGGTTATAAGGGTTAGTGTTCGGGTTTAAGGGTTAATTGATTAAATGATGTTCTGGTTGAATCTAGGTTTTGGAGTGCTCGGAGTGTAGTTTAATTAAATACTTGATCTCATGTTTATACATGTATTTACGATGTATATGTTTATATTCCCAGATAATTACGCATGGATTTAGTATTATATGAAATTTGATGAGGTGGTTCATAAAATTATTGAGTACGAAATGTTAACATGAAATTCTTAAACTTGAATCAATTTTAAAATGAAATAAAATAAAATTAGTATTTTTATTTTTAAATTAAATTCTAATTATAAAATTCGTGAGCTCTTTAAAATTTCTAGCCTCATGATTAAATATTGAAATTGAATTTATAATTTCAAAATCTAAAAATAATATGTGTTTAATAAGGTATCAATTTCGAGTATTACAAGATGCTATAACTTTCTTTGCATATAATGGACTCTTGAAATTAAACTCGTCTTACTTTAATTTTAAGATGCAGATAATAATGATCTCTTAAAAGAATTTTTTAAAATTTTATTTTATGAAAGGTAATTTTATAAGTATTGGTCACACCTAGTTAAAAATATTTTTAATAAAACCCAATGTTTTAAAAATTTTCATTTTTTCTCAAGGTTGTCAAGTTCATTTTTATCAAAAATGGTTTTGAATATATATATATTTTATTTGAATTCATTTCATGTTTTAAATAATTATTAGAAATTATTTTAAATTGATTTACCTAAAATTTAAATATTAAATATTTAAATAATAATTATTCAATATAATTAAAATTTTTTCAAATTAGATATATTGTTTGAAAGTAAACAAAATTAATTTAAAAGGAATTTAAGAAATAATTAAACTATTAAAATTTAAATGCATTAGTGTGCAGAGGCATTAAACGCCGCTAAAAATAAAGAATTAGTGGAGCTTTCATAAAAAACGCCACAAAAAACTGAGAATTTGCGACGCTGTTGTAAAACGCCACTAAATGTTTAATTGAAACGACGTCGTTCCAGGTGTGATTTAGTGAAGTGATTATCTTTAGCAAACGGCACCGTTTTTGTTTCATCCTTTTCATCCTTTTCATACCCGAAACCCCTAAATTTCCCAAAATCAAAATTTCCTTCTCCCCTAAATCGAAATTGCCCCTAAACCCTAAATTTCCCACACTCTGCATTTCCCACTCCTCCCCTCTGTATCTAATTCTAAGCTTCTCTCACTCTCACAAACTTGCTCTCTGCAAATATCAAAGCTTTAGATCTGAAGTAGAAAAAAACACCCGTAAATCTTTCTTTGAAAGGAAGATCCGGTATGCCTTAATTTTCTTCTTTTGGCTTCTTTGTTGTCTTTCTTTGCATTTTCAACCGATCTTGATGTTAAACAAAGTATGCTTTATTTTATGTGCTCAGTATGTTTACACCCATTTTGCTTGATATGCTAAAGACCGATTTCTTCTATGCAGATCCCCATCCCGAAAATATACTGATCTGTAAAGGTTCAGAGGTGAGTTGTCTATCTTTTTCATTTAAAATTTTAAGTTCTATTATAAGCTTCTTTCGTAGAATTGCAAAGATGAAATAGAATTGAGAGATGAAGAATTTCAAAGAGAAAAACTCTGTAATTTTTCTTTTTCCATAAACATGAAACTGCTAGAATTCAAGGGAGAAAAATGAAAACAAGTTTGCCACTGTTTCCTCCTTAATTATAATAATCAAATCCCTCTAAATGCGCAACCTTCATACCTTGGAAAAATTTTAATGATCCTAGGTCTTTGATCTCAAACTCCTTAGCAAGTACTTCTTTTAGGTAGTTGATTTCTTTAGTATAATCCCCAATAACAAATGAAGAGGCCAGTCTAGATTGGTTGCTAGAGATAGCAAAATCGAAATAATATTAAATCTTTGTTTAGCATTGCATTTCAAACTTGCTTTTCAAGCCAAATCAGCTTTTCGACTCATAAGCAATGCTAATTGCTAAACCAAAAAGCTAGAAAATCTAGGTTTTCTCTTTTGCAAAAGCCCATTGGTGAGAAGTTATAAATCCACTCTTCTCATTTATGATGTATATTCAAATTAAATGCTACAAAAAAATTATATTAATTGGAAAAACCAAGGAAATAATCCAAGGAAGTCAACGGCGATAATTGGAAAGACCACCTTTAGGGGGTGTGCTTCATGCGCTGGCATGTGGATGAGTGTGAAAATCCTTTTGGTGGCGTGTGAGACTGAAGCACAAAGAGAGAGGCTACTGAACTTTTGAGTTTTGCCAAAAATAAGGCTGCTGAACTTTTGAGTTTTGCTTTTTATTTTATGTGCTCTGTATGTTTACACCCATTTTGCTTGATCACTAATATGTTTGCTCTGTTACTTCGTTACAAAACTTCAAAAGAAGACAATACTTATGGTTTGCCTTTTGTTTTCCGTTGCATTAGGAAAAGAAAGGAGTGGGATTATTATAAACCCGTTCTTGACCTTTTATCTAATGAGGAAGTAGATGCTCTCGAAGCCAAACAAGAAAGGAGTGGCCGGTAAATAGACATAATATGTATAAATGCATTTCTAATTCTTTCTTGTCTTTTTCTGCTCAACGGTGTGTTAGATGTTACGAGAATCAATTATATTAGGCAGTTTATGCTGTTTATAGACGATAACATTTTCAATCAAGAACTATTGTTAGCATAAAATTTAATGTACGTACATGTTTAAAAGAAATAAATACATACATTTTTTTGTCATATTGAATTAATATAATTGTGTGTATGTAATATAATTGAATAATTATATAATGTGTTAAGTTTGAGCATTGTATAAGTTAGTAATGTTTTAATTATGTAATTGAATAATTCATCTCGTTATGTGCACAAGTATTTAAATGTTCATGATAGCAGCTGGTATTTTTTTTTTTGGAAGAGAAATTATAGCTGTAATTAATTTATATGGAGGACAAATTTGGAAATATCTGCTAAGGTAGGTCTCTCTCCATACTTGGTATGATTTATACTGTTGTTTGTTTTGTGTTATAATTTGCGGAGCATTGAATAATTATATAATTGATGGTCATGCCACTGGTAAGATCATTGTGGAGCCTTAGTCTATAAAATATTACTTTATTATAGTAACTGCAGTTATAAGCAATTAAAACAATAAACAGTGATGCTTGGAGGTCATGTTGCTTGTATGGATAATTAGGATTTGTGGACTTTGAAAATTATGTTTATGAAATGTATCATGTATGGCTAATATTACATTTTGGCTGCAAAATTTTCTTAATATGTTGTAAGCTCTGTATTCACAAATTAGCTCTTCTTTTGTGTGGTTCCTACATTTCCTTGCTTTTTGTTTTGACAATTTCAACAATGACATGTGATTATGTTCGACTTGTATGCTTTTTCTTTTTAGCCCATATTTGAGGTTTGACATGTTATTAAGTTAGTAAGTTTATCTACTTGCATCGTGTTAAGCTATTGAAATTAACTCTTAATGAAATAAAATCAAAGATACACATATATATTTGATCTGGAACTCATATATATTTGTTAATGTTGACAGTTGGTCAAGAATTCTGGGTTTACGTTTGCTGCATCGCCTTCGGTAGTCCTCTGCATCGTCGTCGGCAGCCCTCTGCTACATCTCCATCGGCATCCCTCTTCTACATCTCCGTCGGCATCCCTCTGCTGCTTCTCTAGTTTTCTGCCATCCAATTTGCTTAGCTTCAATCCACATTGACTTAGGTAAGGCTTTGGGTCCTCCATTGTGGTAATTGCGATGACCATAACTTTCTCCTTTCTTCTTAGATAGTGCAGTAGCATACATGCACTTCCTCCAATGCTTGCCTCTTCTAGCAATACTTGTTTCAATACTTGAACACCATACAAAAATGTAATTAAAATCGTAAATGTGAGACTTCTGAAGTTGGTGTTTATTATATGATTAAATACTGTCTTCTTGACTAAAAGTATATATTTAATACTAATTAATTTTTGGTATTAATAATGTTTGATTTTAATATTTAATGTTTTTAAATATTTTTATCAATATTTATCAATATAATAATATTTATCATTATTTAAATTTATTTTAATATAAATATCAAATTACTATTCTTTTTTCCCAAAAAATGATTTAAAACTTTTAAAATGAAAAGTTACTTTCATTACTCATCAAATTATATTCCATGCCTTGTATATATTTCTAATACTAAGTAATGCATCCTATTGATTAATTTTTATATTAATAATGTTTGATTTTAATATTTAATATTTTTAAATGTTTTTAAGACTTTGATTTTAATATTTAATATTTTTAAATGTTTTTAAGACTTATAAATATTTTTTATCAATATAATAATATTGGCCATTATTTAAATTTATTTTAATATAAAAATCAAATTACTATTCTTTTTTTCCAAAAAAACTTGTAAAAGGTTGGGTTTCATCCATTTCCTCATTTGCAAGTTCATTGTAATTAGTTAAACAAAGTTTCAATTTAGGTTCGTCATTCTTGATTAAATAGTTTATACTTTAGTTGCAATATTATCCAAATCCCATCTCAGGATAAGTTTTTAAATATTATTTAATACATAACTTACATAATTTAAAGATCTAATTTTATAACTTACATAATTTACATAACTTACATAATACATGAGTTACATAATTTAAAGATCAAATTTCATAACTTATATAATACATAACTTACATAATTTAAATATCAAATTTCATAACTTACATAATTTACATAACTTACATAATACATAACTTACATAATTTAAAGATCAAATTTCATAACTTACATAATACATGAGTTACATAATTTAAAGATCAAATTTCAAAACTTACATAATACATGAGTTACATAATTTAAAGATCAAATTTCATAACTTACAGCTTTTACATAACTTACATAATACATAACTTACATAACTTAATTATACTTATAAATAAACAACTTACTCATGTAATTTATTGTAAACTTTAGTTTTCAAGAACTACGAAATGGATAGGAGTTGGATGAATTTGTCAAGGATAAGCAACGCCTATCGGAATGGAGTACAAACTTTTTTAAATTTTGCATTTCAAAATGCAAGCCAAGAGAATATGATTCTTTGCCCGTGTAAGAAGTGTGGCAACATCAATTGACATTTTCGTGAAGTTGTCTACGAACATCTAACTATTGATGGCTTTATTCGGGGTTATAAAAAATGGATTTTTCATGGTCAGTGTACATCTAGTGGAACTTATTCAACGATTAATCCGTCTTATCCTGATACTGATTACCACCAGTATGTTAGACAAGACGACATGGAAGGTATGTTGCGGGATGCATTTAATATGCACAGTCATGGTGAGCAATCGTTTCCACCTGACTTTATTACATCAGATGATTGTGATATTGGTGGAAATGTTTTTTGCGAAACGGGAACAAGTGCACCTGATGAGGAGCCAAATGAAGAAGCGGCAAAGTTCTACAATTTACTTAACGAAATGAATGAAGAACTTTACGAGGGATCAAAATATTCGAAATTGTCCTTCTGCATTCGTTTATTTCACTTAAAATGTTTAGGAGGATGGACTGGAAACTCTTTTACAATGCTCTTAGAGTTTCTGAGAGAGATGTTTCCATTTGCAAAAATCCCACAGTCTTGTCAAGATATGAAGAGACTAATAAAAGATTTGGGCCTTAGGTATAATAAAATTCATAGTTGCCCAAATGACTGCATGTTGTACTAGGGTGATCAGAAGAATCAACAGTCTTGTCATGTTTGCGGTAAGTCTTGTTGGATGAATGGGAATACAGAAGATGTGAATGCCGATGAAGGTGGGGCACAGTTAAGAAAGAACCAGTCAAGGTTTTGTGATATTTTCCCCTAATACCAAGACTTCAAAGGCTTTTCATGTCATCAAAAATGGCCGATTCTATGAGGTGGCATAATGATCAACGAACCGATGATGGATTATTAAGGCATCCTGCTGATTCTTTAGCTTGGAAATCGTTTGACAGTAAATTTCTGAGCTTTGCAAGCGATCCTCAGAATGTGAGGCTTAGGCTAGCAGCTGACGGCTTTAATCCTTTTAAAATCATGAGTACTTCGTACAGTACTTGGCCTGTAGTGCTTGTTCCTTACAATTTGCCTCCATGGATGTGCATGAAGCAATCTTTATTTATTTTATCAATGATTATCCCTAGAAAGAAAGGTCCCGGAAATGATATTGACATCTATTTGCAGCCACTTATTGAAGAGTTAAAACAGTTATGGTCGGGTGTTGAGACATATGATGTATTGAGAAAAGAGAACTTTAATTTACGTACAGCTTTGTTGTGGACAATTAATGATTTCCCGGCTTATGCTAATTTATCGAGTTGGAGTACTAAAGAACGTTATGCCTGTCCTTGTTGTGCTGCACAAACTTGTTCGAAGTGGTTGTATAATGGGAAGAAGTTCTCTTACATGGGCCATCTTCGGTGGTTAGATGGAAATCATAAATTTAGATTTCAGAGGACTCTATTTGACAGTACTGAAGAGTACAGAGGAGCTCCTGAGCAAACCGTTGGATCTGAAATCTTGTTTATGTTAAAAGATATCATCTTTAGTTACGGGAAGATGAATCAACCACCTAACACGCAAACAAAGAGAAGATCGATGGATGAATCTGATGATGAATCTGACGAAGAGGATGATCCTAATGAGGCAGAATTGTGGAAAAAAAAGAGTATTTTTTTTGAGTTGCCTTATTGGAAGCACAACATTTTACGCCACAATCTTGATGCCATGCATATTGAGAAGAATGTCTGCGAGAACATAATTGGGACAATTTTGAATGTCGATGGAAAATCAAAAGACAATCTTCAAAGTTGACTTGATTTAGTTAACATGAGAATTCGGCGTGATCTTCATCCTCAAGTACTTCCTAATGGGAAATATCGGTTGCCACCTTCTATTTTTTTCAATGTCAAAGAAAGAGAAAGAGGTGTTCTGCATGGTGTTGAAGGATATAAAGGTCCCAAATGCGTATACGTCAAATATATCTCCATGTGTAAGTCTTAAAGATCGAAGATTATATTCATTGAAATTACATGATTACCACATCTTGATGCAAGATTTACTCTCAGTTGCTTTACGGTGCTGCATGTCAAAAAATGTGACATCTTGTATAATTGAACTATCCAATATAATGAAAGCTATTTGTGGCAAAGTTTTGGATGTTGAAGAACTTAAGAAAGTACATGATCGAGCTGTTTTGATTTTACGTGCAGCTTTGTTGTGGACAATTAATGATTTCCCGGCTTATGCTAATTTATCGGGTTAGAGTACTAAAGGACGTTATGCCTGTCCTTGTTGTGCTGCGCAAACTTGTTCGAAGTGGTTGTATAATGGGAAGAAGTTCTCTTACATGGGCCATCTTCGGTGGTTAGATGGAAATCATAAATTTAGATTTCAGAGGACTCTATTTGACAGTACTGAAGAGTACAGAGGAGCTCCTGAGCAAACCGTTGGATCTAAAATCTTGTTTATGTTAAAAGATATCACCTTTAGTTATGGGAAGATGAATCAACCACCTAACACGCAAACAAAGAGAAGATCGATGGATGAATCTGATGATGAATCTGACGAAGAGGATGATCCTAATGAGGCGGAATTGTGGAAAAAAAAGGGTATTTTTTTTTAGTTGCCTTATTGGAAGCACAACATTTTACGCCACAATCTTGATGCCATGCATATTGAGAAGAATGTCTACGAGAACATAATTGGGACAATTTTGAATGTCGATGGAAAATCAAAAGACAATCTTCAAAGTCGACTTGATTTAGTTGACATGAGAATTCGGCGTGATCTTCATCCTCAAGTACTTCCTAATGGGAAATATCGGTTGCCACCTTCTATTTTTTCAATGTCAAAGAAAGAGAAAGAGGTGTTCTGCATGGTGTTGAAGGATATAAAGGTCCCAGATGCGTATACGTCGAATATATCTCGATGTGTAAGTCTTAAAGATCGAAGATTATATTTATTGAAATTACATGATTACCACATCTTGATGCAAGATTTACTCCCAGTTGCTATACGGTGCTGCATGTCAAAAAATGTGACGTCTTGTATAATTGAACTATCCAATATAATGAAAGCTATTTGTGGCAAAGTTTTAGATGTTGAAGAACATAAGAAAGTACATGATCGAGCTGCTTTGACTTTATGCAATTTGGAGAAGATCTTTCCACCTTCCTTTTTTACTATTATGGTGCACTTGGTAATTCATCTCCCTCACGAAGCAATACTCGGTGGACCGATTTTTTATCGATGGATGTATCCTATAGAAATGTGCTAATTTATTCCTCAAGTATTCATTTATTCACCTTTATACATTTAGTTACAGCTTTTGATAAATATTGTATATCGCGTTTAGGTTCCTAAGCAAATTGAAGTCATATTGCCGCAATAAGCGTTATCCAGAAGGATCAATTGCTTAAGGCTACTTGGCAGAGGAGTGCATGACCTTTTGTTCTAGATATTTAGAAGATGTTGAAACACGATTAAATAGACCAAGTAGAAATGCTGGGCTCAATGATCATAACTTGGCCGAAACTTATTTATTCCAAAGTTATGGAGAACCAATTGGCAAAGTTGAAATTGCAGAATTAGATGATATATCGTGGATACAAGCACATCGATATGTACTTTTTCACCATGATTTAGTTGAACCGTTACGCAAGTAAGTTCTAAAATTTCCTCATATATTCGTCGCTTTGATTTGTTTATCTTCTAACCAATTAAACTTGTTTTTACATAGTGAGTACAAACAAATTTTGAGATCTCGTGCACGCTCTCGAAGATTACAACATAAAGAGATTAATAAGTTATTCACAGAATCTTTTCATGAATGGTTAAGCCAAACGGTATGTAACTAAAGTTAATAAGTTACATATAATCGCGAAATTTTACATAGTACATTTATAATTATTCAATTTACTTTCGATTCAATAGGTTTGGAGTGGGAAGGACGTCAATGACGAAGTGAAATGGCTTTCCCAAGGTCCGAACAGAGTAATAAAAAGATATAGTGCCTTCTTCATCAATGGATACAGATTTCATACAAAGTATCACGAGAGAATGAGGAGAACTCAAAATTGTGGAGTTGTTGTTAATTCTTCAATTACAAGTTATGCTAGTGCTAGGGACAGTAATCCGATTGAGGGTAATGTGGAGTATTACGGACTTCTTACTGACATTATTGAGATGGATTACTATGGTAGATGGAAAGTTGTCTTATTTCGGTGTGATTGGGCTGATGTTAATACTGCTCGAGGAATTAAAAAAGATGAATTTGGTTTTACAATGGTGAATTTCTCTCGCTTCATTCACACTGGACAACAATTGATGGACGAGCCATATGTATTTTCATCTAAAGTGAAACAAGTTTTTTATTTGAAAGATCCAACTGATGAAGATTGGTATGTTGTACTCCGGAACACCCTTAGAGACTTGTTTGACATTGGTAATGGAAGTAGAGATGACATCGTCGAAAGATCAGAAACATTACCTTTTCCAGAACAAAACTTAGATGAAAATATCCTTAGTACTAGTACACAACATCAATGGGTTCGACATGATGTGGATGAGGATATTTACGAATAATGATGTAGTAAGCTTTTACGATTTTTTATTTATATGTAATATTATAATTTTAATCTTGGTCATGTTATATAATTTAACTATTTTATATGTACTATTATTGTTGTAATTTGTTACTAAAACTTTAACTATTTTACGTGTATTGCAGGAAAAATGCGTAGAAGAAGATTACGAGATTTAAGTATTGTCCAGAATACTCCAAATTTGGAAGAAGGAAATAGTAAACAACAGACAGTTGTTGGATCTTCGTATGTGCTTGAGACACTTGATGAGCTTGAAGAATTTCAAAATAATGTTATGTTCATTTTACATGTGTTGACTTTTATTATTGAATTATTTGTCAATTTTAATATAATAATAGTATATCATTTTTCAGCTGAAGGTGGTGGGACGCGCAGAGTTCGAGGACGTACGCTGCTTAGAGATTTATACGACTTAGATCCTATCGAGCGTGTTAAAGTAAGTAGAAATACTCATGGTCAGCCTGTTGGATCTAAAGCTCGACTTTTAGCAGGCTATTTGGGCATTTTAGCACGAAATGCAAATATGTTGCCCATCAACTACGAATCATGGAATCACATGCCTGATAGCAACAAAAATCAGGCTCTCGCTAATATTAAGGTAACAAAATGTGAATGTAATTTATAATACTTTGGTTTAAGTTTCATTTATATTTACATTCTAAACTTGTGTTTTTTTAAGAGAGATTTGCTTTAGAAGTCTCCGATGATTATATCAAGAAGGCATTGGGTAAAAGATGGAGAGACAATAAAAGCACTTTAAAGAAACAATATTTTAAGGAAGACATAAGCCTCGAGGAAAAATTGAGAAATGTCCCGCTGGGAATGCTGAGGTATAAATGGGAAGATGCAGTTAGATTTTGGAATTCAAAGAAAGGAGAGGTATTGCGTATTTCCAAACTCTTATATATAGTGTTTACTATATACGTAATAATAATTTTATTATGTAGGACCGTGAGCGAGTTGGAACAAGCAAGCAGCAAAAACAAAAATTCACGCATTACCAGCAGGTCGAGAAGTTTTGCTTCAGAATGAGGCCGAGGTATTATGAATTTATTAATTTTTCAAATATTAATAACTTTCTATTATCAAATAATATTTTTACTACTATATTGTAGGAAGTCAAATCCGGACAAAAAGTTAGACGCCTTCACTTTTTGAGATTACGATAGGAAGAAAGATGGATCTCCTATGACATCCAAGTGGAGAAATTATGGTATATTTACTTAATAATATTTGATTTATTCTAAATATTTATAATCTTTAATTATAATTGTTTAATTCAATTCATCATTAGTAGTTTTAAATAATGTTAAGTTCATTGCATTCCTTTTTATTATATATTTTGTTTCTAACTCTTTAATTGATTTTTTAGGAGAAACTAAAGGAGAAGAAGGCGAATTTGAAGCGATTGCTTCGACTGATAGTTCTGTTAATCTTGAGAACATTGATAACAGAATTATCACTAAAGTTTTGGGTCCTGAAAGGTAGGTCGGGTTCGATTTCAAGGATCTGGTGTTACCCCGACCCAATATTTTGGATCTGGCTCCCAGCAATACATGCCTTCCGGAAGTCAAGCTCAAGCTGAAGTTCAGAGGTTAAGAGACCAGATAGCTCAGATGCAAGCGAACACATTTGAGCAAATTGCCGAGGTTCAACGAAAATATGAAGAACTCCAGCAACAACTTAGAGCGGAGGCAGCAGAGAGGGAGTCAGCGAGGGAGGCAGAGGCACGAGCGATGGCAGCAGAGCAGAGCAAAAAGTACGATGACCTCCAGCTACAGCTTCAACAGATGATGCAGATGTTTCAGCAATCGCAAAAGCCGCCATCTTAGACATTAGTTTTCTCATTGTAAGAATGTTTTTAACTTTGTCACGTTTAACATTATTGTAAGAATATTTTAAATTATACTTTATTTATTAATTATATCATATATCTTTAGTTAAATTTGAAGTATCATTTAGAATTAATGTTTTTGGTTGTATTTTTTATACTAAATTTGCTGTTTTTGGCTGCATTTTATACTATATTTGTTGTATTTGGTTGGATTTTAAGGCAGAAAGGGCTGGAAATTGGTAAAAAAAAAAATTGCAAATCTGCCAAAATTAGCGGCGTTTGTGGGAAAAGCGCCGCTAAAAGCCATGACTTTTAGCGGCGTTTTTTTAAAATAAACGCCACAAATTTTTGTGGCGTTACTTATAGCGGCGTTTTTTGCGGCGTTTGAAAAAGCGCCGCTAAAGGCTAAAAAAAGCGCCGCTAAAAGTCTATTTTCTTGTAGTGAATGATGTGAAATTGTTATAAGATTTGAAGATGTGTATATGATGATGTTACAAAGTTAAGATGTATATGAATTACTATTCGATATATGAAAAGTATGTATGACTATAGGGTTTAAAATGATACAGAAAAGAAAAATGGGAAATTAATACGATGACTTGAGATCCAACATATGTTGCGGTTCTCTGAAGCTAATGTTAATAGCATCATACTAAGCTAGTGTTTACAACTTTGATCTGAAGTTAATGTTAGCAATCTGAATATGTCGGCTTGTATAAACAAATGGGTGTTGTGATCGAGGATTAATTCGATGACTTGAGATCCAATATATGTTGTGGATTCTTTGAATCTAGTGTTAGTAGCATCGAACTAAGCTAGTGTTAGCAACCCTGATCCAAAGCTAATGTTAGTAGCTCGATAATGTCAGCATAGTAATTAATTCAGTTCCGTGTAGCCGAGTTCAATTTACTATGGTTCTTCGGGTGAAAATAGAAATGAATACATATGTAAATGGAATTCTACATGTTAAAGTTTTTAATATAAAATAGTTTATATATGTTATGTGATGGAAATTTATGTATCTATATGATTGTGATATAAACTTGTGCTATGGAATTGAACTAACCATTGATGTGTCTATTGAATTGCATATAGAGGAATGTGATGCCAAAGGAATTTTAAGCTTAATTTTAATGTAGTACATTTACCTAATTGTTAAAATATTAAGGTAAGTTGAGTAAGTTTTATATGGGCTTATTAAGCATTCAAAATGCTTACCTAGTGTTTTTCCCTTTTCTGTATATTGTCAGTTTGCGGATTGTGTCGTTCGGATCGCCTTGAAGCTCATACTATCCACCTATCACCTCAATAAACTTTTGCTCATTTTCTAACTCGATATTGTGGCATGAACTTAGGTGTTTGTCTATGTGTTTCTTGTGAATAATGTTTTGGGTTGAACCTAGTTTAATGCTTAACCTTGTAAGCTATATGCATATTTGTAAGAATATATGTTTTGGTATGTTTGGAGGTTGATGGATAAATGGAGTACTTGAAATGGAATTGTGATGGTGAATTAGTACAATTGAGAATGATATGTTATGAAAACGGTTGTCATTGAATGAATTATAGGTATGTTGGTAACATTTGGACTTGAATGAATGAAATTGAAATGTTTTTGTCATGAAATAGCAACAAATTGTGGCATATTGGCTTGGTAGATGTTGGGGTTGGATAAGTGAATATTTAATTTATGTTTTGAATTGGTTTATGCAAGTTTTAAATCCTCATTTAGGCATCAAATGAATATGTTTGAGTTTGAGCATAAAATTGGTACCTAATGGCCAAAATTTAATAGAAACAAGTTCTTCGTCTCGACATTGATTTTCTCTTGTTGCAATGTTGACCAACAGTTTGTGATATCTTGACATCAGTTGGTTCGACGTCGTGACGTGACATATTGTTTGGCGACGTCATGACATGGAGAGAGTCTCGTCACGACATAGAACCTTTAATTTTCAAAACTTCCTAATTTGGTCCTATTTCTTGTTCAGGTCAATAAAAGAGCTTTCATAAGCTCGATTAAGGCTCAAATTTAATTGTATATCATAATATCTTAGTGTTTATAACATAATTGAATATTTGAAGGATTTATTTATGATATGCTTGATTTGAAATTTTGAAAATGTTGTAAATTAGTCTCTGTTCAATTCCAGTTGATTCTAGGGCATATGTAAGCTTGTATAAGGCTCGAGAAAGGTCTTTTTTGGTGATTATGAATTGAATTGACTATAGCATCCCGTAACTCGGACCTAACGATCGAGTCGAGTGAGGGGTGTTACATATATGATATAGTATTTTTACAATATTAAAATATAATATTTTAATAATATACAATATAGAATATTTATATATTTTAGAATACATTATTTTATAATGTTTGTGAAAATGAACATTATATACATATATAATATTTAATACATATAACTAACCTGTGCGATACAAGAATGAAAACTAGTGTTTGTTAATTGTACCACACACCAACTGAGAAAGACATACAATATTCCTTCAGACTATGTAAGGATAATAATGGTTAATGGATAACACATATTTGTATATTTGCAGATATATATAAATTGCTTTTTGCAATGTGTATATATATATATATATATATATATATATATATATATATATATAAATATATTCAAATGAGATGGTAGCTTGACAAACATAGCAGAAATTGCAGGTTAATTAAACAAGCGAGGTGTTACTAACGTTTGATAAGTGTTCAATATGAAACTGTACTAAGTAGAAACTAGAGCAATAAGCATCAAATAAGTTACTATAATGATACACTGATTAATCATTAATCTTCCTAGCCACAAGGATAAGAGCATCTTTTTTGTGCGTAACTAAACCAGGCGTGCCATCAAAGCTTAAGTTTTCTTTGTTCATTTCGGTCGGGATTTCCCAATCAAACTTGTAAAGAAGATTAGCAAGAGCAAGCTCCACTGCTGCAACTGCCATATGCATTCCAGGGCAAACCCTTCTACCCGCACCAAACGGTATGAGCTCAAAGTTTAGCCCTTTGTAGTCAATAGAGCTGCCAATGAACCTTTCAGGACAAAATTCTTCAGGATTCTTCCAAGCTTCAGGGTCTCTTCCTATTGCCCATGCATTCACGTACACCAAGGTATTGGCAGGTACTTTGTACCCACCTATGCAGCATTTTCGAAGTGTTTCTCGTGGTAGCAACAATGGAACTGCTGGTTGCAATCTAAATGTTTCTTTTACCACAGCCTTTAGGTAAGTTAAAGCTTGAACATCATCTTCATTTAGAAATCCTTTTTTCCCAATCAGACCCCTTACTTCCTCTTGAGCTTTCTTCAAACACTCTGGATTTTTCATCAAGAAGCTCATGACCCAAATCACTGTAACCGCTGTTGTCTCCGTTCCAGCAAAAAGAACATTCTGTAAAAGTTAAAAAAATCAAAGTTATGCATACATAAAGCGTGAAGCTAATACTAAACGTTTTGGGTGAAGATGAAATAACCATAATAACAGCTTTTATGTGATCTAGGGTAAGATCAAATAGAAAATCACGATCCTTCCACGTCTGTAATAGCACATCGAGTATGTCCTCTTGCTCTGGTTTTAGCCTATTCGGATTAAGATGTTCATCAATGAGTTGTTGATAGAAGCTATCAAGTTCTATGAAAAATCTTTCAAGACGAGCGTGGAACCCAGTGAATCTATCAACCCAACCCATGAAAGGAAAACAGAAAAACTAAAGCTTGTAAACATGGCTACACTTTCTTTAATCAGCCCATGTAACCTACTTCCTTCAGCTCCTTCTTCACCGTACCTCTTACCAAAGCCCACTCTTGAAATTATTGAACAGGATAAGCACACCATTGCCTCACTCAAGTTGACAGGCTTAGAATCAACGGATAATCGACATATTTTCTCAACCAGGCGAGCAACTTCGTCTTCTCGAATGGAACGATACTTTCGCACTCTGCTGAACAGATGTACAACACAAATTTTCCTAATCCCCTTCCAGGACTCACTGTATGGTGAAAAAGACAAATCCGAGGCATTGTAAGATAATTTGCGAATAGCACATAGATTAGGCCTACTGCAGAAGTTGAGGTCACGAGTTTTCATAACCTCTTTAGCCATTTCTGCTGAAGAAACTACAAGGGTTGGCCTAAATCCAAGTCTTAAGGACAGGAGAGAACCATATTGTTTAGAGAGTTTCCAAAGGAAAATATGAAGGAGGTCTGAGTTATCAAACATCAACATATGTAAGTGACCAATCAAGGGAAGACTTGGAGGGCCTGGGGGAAGATGATTGCAATAGCCATGGTTGCTAACGCTACGTTTCAGCAGAGTTATGAAGAGGAAGAAAGGGAGAGCTAGAAGAAAGATGAGTATTGCCATTCTAATTATCTGCTCAAATTTGTTTCAAACTTGAGAGGAAGAGTTTACTTTATCCTACTCTTTTTCAATCACCTTATTTTGTTTTATTATTACTTGTCATTTAGATGAGCAAACAAGGAAAGACTGAATGAAGTATCATTATCAGTGCTATTGGGTTAGATGTATCTATATACTATTAATTGAAAAAAAATCTCCTTTATGTGGCTTTCGTTAGATATGGTTGGAGTTTGTGGCTTATCGTCTCCAAAATTTTTTGAAATGAAATGTGGGTAGTATGCACCCAATATTTTTTTTTTATTTTATTGTTTTGTTTCTAAAATTTAGATTTTAATTTAAATGTTAATTTTTTTACAACCATAATTCAAATTCGGGTTATTCTTAAAGTAGATGAACACCCCATCAATATAGGATAATTTGGGATTAAAATTTAAAATTTATTTTTGAATATATATTTTTAAATAATTATATATTTATTTTAATCAAATTTTAAAGAGATAAATGTCAAATTTATACATGCACTTTGATTTGGTGCAATTATAGACATAAAATTTGAATTTTGTTTCATATGTATATGAAACTTTAATTTTAATTCAATAGTACACACTTAACGAAATAAATACATACATTTATTTTTATACGGATTAATATAATTATTTGTCTATGCAATACATCAATGTATAATTGTGTTAATTTGATAATGTTGTTGTGATTTGTGAGAATTAAATCAAATCAAATCAAAATTTTATGTATAAAATCGTACAAAATCAAAGTTTATATATGACATTGTACATTGGATCAAAGTTCATGTATACTTTTGATATTTATCCCAATTTAAAAATATGTACCAATCTATTTGAGAGTTCTCAAGTTTTTTTTTTAAAATTTTTAATTTATTATATATATGTGGTTGTTGAAAAATATGGAAGTGGTAATTGAGTGTCAATGAAGTGCCCATTCCCATATCACTGCTGTTTAAGACATTTTCTAAATTTGTGATGTTGGCAATTTATTGAATAACATATATGGTATGGATTGTATTGATTATGTGGATGATATTTAGCACATGATTAAAGATCATATAACTTGGGGAAAATATTTTGAAGATTGGATCGAATTGATCACCCATATAATCCCTTGCATTGTGGGTATTGGATTGGATTGAAATTCTGATGGCTTAACTGCCAAGAGTTAATGTTTATATTACTTGTTCGTATTACATTGTATTCAGCTTATCTTATTACTTTTTTACTGGGATTGTAATAGATCTTCTCTATGTTAGTAAGTCTCGAACAATTTAATATAATTAAAAGACTTGTATAGGGTTATGTACCTATAATTAAAAGCACTAAATCTGATCAAGTGAGGAACTATATTTTGTGAGTGCATATTGATAATAAAACTTATGTTGTGGTTTTACTTACTAAATTCACAGGGGTGAAATTAGTGGTAAGGGTTCTAGTATTCAAATATACAAGTGAGAAAATTGTTCCGGGTATGCGATGGAATTAGAATCACTGTTTAAGAGCTTTAAGATAGTGGATACTTTTCACTGAGTTAGGCTTCATAGACGTAGGAAAATCAAGTTGTGTGAATAAACTTTGTGCCTCTTGCTTATTTTCAGTTTCACGTAGTGCTAAAGGAGTGCCCACTCCCTTGTCACTTCTTCCAAGCACTAAGCTTATTTCTAAGTAATTGTTTCGAGCTAACAATGATATATCTTTTATTTTTAAGATAGGTAACCGACCCTTAGAACGAATTTAAAAAATAAAATTATTTCTAAAAAGATTTCCTTTAATCTTTCAAAATTTAATTCATCTTTTTTGAATAATTTCATTATAGATTCTGATCATATCTACTCTTTTTGACACAATGTCTAGAACTACCCATAACCTCTCCCAACCCATAATTAGGAGATAATGCACTTCATCATACTCGAACCCACATCTTGCATTGACAATAAATGTTTATACCGATAGAACTGAGACTCAATCGGCTAAATTTAATTATTTTTAAATGATGTATTTAAAAGATATGTTAACTTACATATTATTTTAAATTATGTATCTAAAAGTTTATTATTGAAAGATTGGTTCAAACATTTGCTTGTATGTTGGCTTAGTATTTATACTTATTTCCGCTTAAATAATTTTTTAAACAATAAGTTTATATTATTATTTCTTATAAATAATATGTTGAGCTATAGATTGATATAGAATCCAAGTCCAATTATGAAAACTAATAAAAACGAGAACAAACATGCTACTCCATATTGGAAAATTATTTTTAATATGTTAATTTTTATAAATAAGAATATATATTAAACAACAAGATCTGAATATATTTTTAAATTTTATAAAAATAATAAAAATCTATAGTAAATAAAACATAAAGAAAAAATTATAAAATATTCATTTTATCTTATTTAATTTGAAATTATTTATTATTAATTCAATTAAAATTTTAAAAACACTGGGAACTAATTTTAATTTAGATAAATAAGTTTTCTATTTTGTTCGAATTGGACACACGTCTTACGTAAATTAAAATTCAGAAAAGAAACTAGTAATAATGTTATGAAACTAAAAGAGATTATAGTCATAACAAATATAATAGAATAGTAAGAACAAAGATGGGAGAATAATAAGACACAAGATGGGAAACTTGGAATAGGCTTATAAATGCTTTTTATTTATAGGGTTTTGACCACCATAATTTTTTTATGAAAATTAGTTGCACTCATTTACTAAACTTGAAAAAGCATACAAACAATCAAAGTTTGACATAAACAGATGGCTCCTAAAGAAGCCAAACCATTTGGCCTAAAGAATGAGTTTTCACCCTCATTTTACAAAGAAACATTTTAGAAACAGAAACCCTTTCAAAAAACAAAAATCACTTCTTCCAGAGAATGCATAAATCAGAGATGAGCAGAAGTAAAGCTCCAATAGTCTTCATCACAGCTATCCTGGCACCTCGCTTTCTCTACATCGGCTTTCCTCGCCATCTTCTGTCGCGCTCCATTTCTTCTACCGCAAAATTAAGAATCACTCCCTCCAAATAAGTGACCTTCCCTCTTCTTATCCCTTCTATAGCAAGGATATGTGCTCCTTCGACTCCTTGATGTAGGCACTTATAACAGATTTGTCATATTGTTCGATTTGCAGTTTCCTGATAATCGAATGGGCATCCCCTCCAATTATCACTTTTCGAAATCCCAAATTGAATCCTATTTGTACTGCTTGAAGACAGGCCAATGCTTTAGCCGTAAAAGGAGAAGGTATATATCTATTAAGAATGATTCTTGAACCCAACACTTGCCCATCTGAATTCCTATATACCAAATCCGAACATGATTCTTTTGTGTGATTCTTGAAAGCTGCATCAAATTTTATTTCAATAAAATCTGGATTTGGTGGGCGCCACCTTTCCACCATAATCTCTTGACCAGGTGAGTGTCTATCTATATCGTCTATTTCCTTGAGATATGCCTGTACGAAAAAGGTTGATTCATAGGAAAAATTTTTAATCTTCTCATGCACATCTTTATTCCTTGCTATCTAGATGACCCAAAGAGTACAAAACACCTTTCTACACTTGCGCGCTGAAATGGTAGACACGATACCCATTAACCAGTCTCTAAATCTAATATGTAATACTTCTTGATTCCATGTTATCTCTAACAGTTGCCACATGTCTTTTACAGTGGTGCAATCTCGAAAAACATGCTCTGTCATTTCAGTTCCATCTAAGCATCGAGGTAGATTGCTGAAATTTGAAGCCTTCTGCAGTGGAGATTGCTATATGTTGGAATGTAGTTATTAAAGAGCCTCTATATTGTAATATTTATTTTTGTGGCAAATCTGTCTACCACATTTCTTGTAGAAAATGGTGTAATCATTATTGTAGCGACTAGGTTTAGATGTATCCCCTCCCTATAACAATAGTTTGTAACCACTCCAAATTGTATACTAACCAGTTGCCTCACTCCGCCAGACCCTCCTATCTTCCAAGGGTGTTGGGATAGTGAAATACAAAGGATGTACTAAGCTTCTTCCGAGGAAAATATCTGGTAATAAGATTTCTCTTCCAACATCTTTTTCCTTGATCTATTAGTTCTGAGACTGCATTCAGATCACTACTTCTAGCACTATTGTGAACTTTAAAAATCCACAAATCCAAATAGCCACACATCATCCCAAATTGAGATTTCGGTCCCTACCCCCACTTGCCAACACATCCCCTCCTGCAGCACTCATTTGGTGGCCCAAATACTCTTCCAAGTATAGGATAGATTATTCCCTATAGTCGATCTCATAAAGGTAGTCTCTGGGTAATATTTTGCTTTTAACATGTGCATCAATAGATAATTCAAAAAACGTCAATCTTGCTTCGCAAGCAAAGCAACATTAAACTTTGCTAAATTCTTAAACCCCAAACCCCATCCTCCTTTAACTTATATAGATTCTTTCATTCACACCAATGTATGCATTAAGAAACATGACATTGAATAAGTTGGTATGGCTTGTCGCACACTATTAATGAACACTTTTTCACCTTGGGAGAGGGGTTTAACACACCAACTGTTGATTCTTTTAATCAGTCTATCTTTCAACATTTGAAAAGCCATTTTCTTCTTCTTGCCAACCATGTTTGGAAGCCCAAAATTCTTTTCTAGGTCTGATGAGAACTTAACCTTCAACATTTGTGACATTAAATATCTGACATTTTCAGTAACATTTGAACTAAAAAAAATAAAAGGGATTTATCAAAATTAATGCACTGTCTAGAGCATACCTCGTATTCTTTTAGAATCTCTTACAAGGCACTAACACTTCTTTCAGTTGTTTCACCAAAAAGGATGCAATCCGCTGTAAAAAGTGAGTAACTTCTGGTCCCCTCCAGCATACTTTTGCACCCTTTACTAAGCTTTCCTCCTTCACTAAATGCATCAGAGATGAAAGCCCTTCACTACAAATTAAGAAAAGATAAGAGCTGAGTGGATCCCCCTATTAAAGACCTCTTTTCGGTTTAAATTATGCACTTCTCTCCCCGTTTATTGAAATCAAATAAGATACCGTGGTAACACATTGCATAATAAAATTCACCCATAATATCGCAAAACCCATTCTTAACATCATATCTCGTAAACAAGCCTATTCAACTCTGTCGTAGGTTTTACTCATATCCAATTTGAGTGCGATGTAGCCTTTCCTTCATATCTTACGTTGATTGAATGCATGGAAAATTTTGTTAGCCAGCAATACATTATTTGGAATAAACCTTCTTGGGATGAAAGTGCTTTTAGACTTATCTATACAAACATCTAACACTTTTTGGAAGCGGTTTGCAACTATTTTTGAAATTATTTTATAAATTACCGTACATAAACTGATAGGTATAAAATGTAACGGATTATCAGGATGCTCAATTTTTGGAATAAGCACAATCTATGTAGAATTAACATATTCCAAAGAAGTACCTCTATTAAGAACATTCAGACAAAATTGACCAACTTTCTGACCTATGATATACCAGTATCTCTGGAAAAACAGTACAGGTAGACAATCAACTCTTGGTATCTTTCAAAGCCATATAAATCTCCTTCAAATTATATTCCGTTGTAAGGATTTGATTCATGTTATCTGTAATACTTTGTTTTACACTTGCCAATATGCGTTTAGGATTACCAGTACCTTTGGTCGTAAATAATCCTTGGAAGTAGTCTTTTGCAATCTTGGCGAAATCCTCCTTATTGGTAACAAGTTGGTCATCCATTCCTCTAAAACCCCGAATTTGATTTGTTCTTTGTCATTGAGAAGCGAATATATGAAAAAAGTCGTGTTTCGATCACCAAGCTTTAACCAATTTGCACGTGTCCTTTGCTCCCAATAAAGCTCCTCTTTATCAATCTTTATGTTCAAAAGCAACTTTGTACCGATCAGCTCCCCAATTGTGTCATCATCACGCTCTTCCCTATTTAATTGTTCTAATTGTGCATGAAGCCTCCTTGAAACTCCATTTTCCCTTTTTCTTAACCCCTTCGTCCATTTTTGCAAGCCCTCTGTAATGTTATTAAGGCGATCCGGTATATTTTCTTAGCTGCCTTCCCACAATCGTCTAATATCTTCTTCACATGATTCCTCGTGAGTCCACTATACTTTAAACTTAAAACTACATTTCTTCAGTCTCTGTTCCTCTTGATTAGTATATATGAGCAGTGAACAGTGATCAGAAAATGAATGTTGTAGATGTTTGACTTAGAAATTTAGGAAACCTAAACACCACGCTGAGTTTACAACTCCCTTATCCAATCTTTCTCGAATATTATTCTCTAGCCAATTCCTCCTCTCTCATGTAAACCAATGCCCCATATATCCCAAATCCTCTAATTGACAGTCGGTTAGAGTTTCACGAAAACTTCTCATTTGTTATTGTTCGCGTGGTAATCCTCTCTTCTTTGCAAATGAATAAAGGATCTCATTAAAGTCACCGCAAACTATCCATAATAAACCTTGGTCTCATCCAAGCTTTATCAAAAGATTCTAAGAATCCTCTTTAAATCTCACATCGGGCAAATCATAAAACCCTGTAAGTCGCCAATTCATATTGTTACCATCTTTTTGCACCTATGATTTATTGAAAAACTTCTAAGGGTTATGATATTATCCGTATTCTAGCCCATACAAAGACCACCCAGAGTGCAATCATGTAACAGCTTAGTTTTCAGTGGTGATGGAACAATAGTTTCGAGACCACAAATTTCTATCGTATCAACTCCTAAATATTATTTTTATAATATTTATAGAGTCATTAGAGTTGTATCAAAATTTTGTTTAAAAATATTAATGTTTAGATAGTTAATTAAAAGAAAAGGACTAAATTGTAAAAGGTGTAAAACTTGCTAATTAAAGTAATCAGGTGATGAAATGGTTGAATTAATAATTGAGGAAGGACTTAAGAGATAATTAAGCCTTAAATAATATAGTGGGACGAAAAATTGATGGAAAATGACAAAATAATAAAATTATAATGGCAAACTTGTAATTTAGTTGAAATGAAAACAAAACAAATTGAAAATTTAAAGTTTTCCTATTCATTTTCTTCTTAAATGGTTGAAATCCATAGTTAGGGTGAGGATAAGTTTCGACTAGCATAGGAAGCTTGCATGTAAGTCCATTCTAATCCCGTTTCTTGTAATTTTTATGTTTTTGAGATCGATATGACTAGGTCCAGTTAGCCCATACCTTTGTTTTTGACTCAGTTAAAAATTTTGGAAGTTTCCATTGATGAATATTGAATTTTCTTGATGAATACCATGTATTTGGAGCTTTAATTATGATATTTGATGAATTTGTAAAGTGATTTTTGTTAAATTTTGATTTTAGGATTAAATTATGAAAATGTTAAAATTTTAGGGTTTATTAGTGAATTTAATGTTTATTAGGGGCTACTTGAGGGCCTATTATATT
The DNA here is from genome assembly GCF_025698485.1 of Gossypium arboreum. Lineage (NCBI taxonomy): Eukaryota > Viridiplantae > Streptophyta > Magnoliopsida > Malvales > Malvaceae > Gossypium > Gossypium arboreum. The sequence goes on along the minus strand of NC_069079.1, from coordinate 118,590,882 downwards.
TGGATAAAATATTTAATTGAGAAGAAATGGTTAATTTGATAAATTTCGGGTTAATGGACTAAATTGAAAAAATGGTAAAAGTTTAGGGTAATTATGTAATTTTGAAAACTAAAAGGGTATTAATTGTAAAATGGTTTGGAAATGAAATATGTGCTACTAAATGAAGAATTTTACATTTTAGATTAAAATCCCGTAGATAATTGTGGAAAAAGAAAAATAGCGGAATAGTCCCTGAACTTCTACAACTACTACAATTCAGTTCAGGTAAGTTCGGACGGTTAAATTTAATATTTTTATTAATTGGTGGCTGGTATTATATATATATATTCTATTGTTGGAAATGAATTATTGTTTGAATTATAATATTGAATTAGATATTCGGTTTGAATTGAATACAAAATTTGAGTACATTTGTGTTTTGGTGTATGATGGGGGTTTGGAGTGGAGATGGTATTGGAGGGAGTTATCGGCATATTACCCAAGTAAATTAGGGTTCAGTATTTGTTGTGAACTTTCGTGTTTTACTTTCTGTTTAGCGTGATTTGGGTGGATCAGCTCTTACGAGTTTCTGTTTAGCCCTTTCAAGCTTCTGTTCAGCTTTTATGAGCTTCTGTTGGCGTGTTCTGGTGGACCAGCTCTATGAGCTTCTGTTGATGATGTACTCTTACCTGTAAGTCATTCTTCAAACGGAAAATTTCGGTAAGGTAATCTGTTAATGAATTTGAAAGATATGTTATTTATTTCATATTAATCTAAACATGGATGAATTTATGGATTGAAGTTGTGAATGACAGGGAGTTTTCTTGGATGGTTATTATTGTTTGAATTATTATAATTAGTTCGATAAGATTTATCGTTTAACTCGTCGAACTTACTAAGTTTCATTAAGCTTACTAGTGTTGATTAATGTCATTGTATATTCTCAGAAGGTTGGACGATCGGATCGACACTTAAGTCACACTATCCAGTTTATCTCGGTAGTTTTTTGAACATTTTAATTCAGATTATATGACATGTATAGGCTCTTATGCTGTTTTGGTTAATGTTTGGCTTATATAAATTTTATGATTGATATTTTGTGCAAATAACCAACTTACATATTATATGAGAATGAGGTATAGTTGTTATGCTAGTATGTATGGTGAATATATAACTGAAATGTTGTGATTGTGGTACCTTTGATATGTATTTTGATTAGGAATTGCTTGAGTGAATTGATGAATTGAATCGATGTTATTTTGTTGTAAAATTGTATATACTTATGGTACCAATGAGGCTACATTGGTTAGGCACTTAATAGGTTGGTTTTGATGTGTTTTTGGCTTGATTAATGTCATTTTGAATTGACATTTTGGTTGGTATTTGAATTTCTTCACTTCTAAGCAAACTTGAAATGGTACACTTATGTTTTAAGGTTCATTTTAAGGCCACACGGCCTGAGACAAGGGTGTGTGTCTCAGCCGTGTGTCATGACACAGTTGTGTGTCCCTTATAGGCTCAATGTATATAAGTCAGGCAGTTACATGGCCTAGCACATGTCCTGGTACACGGGCGTATGAGGTCATTACGAGGGGTACACGGCCTGGCACACTGGCGTGTGGCTTGGCCGTGTGACTTAAGTCAGTGAGTTACACGGGCGTGGACACGGGCTAGGACACGGTTATGTGTCCCTATTTAAAATGTCCACACAGCCGTGTGACCTTTTCAGTCCAAAATTTTCAACTTTTTCCTTAAATTTCCAAATGTTTTTTATTTAGTCATGGATTATTTATATTGTATTTTTTAGAGCCTCGAGGGCTCAATTAAGGGACATTATAAATTTTCAACTTTGTATTAATGTATGATTTGAATGGTTTACAATTCTGTTTGTTCAGTAATGCTCTGTGATCCTGTTCCGGTGACGGATACGGGTTAGGGGTGTTACACATCAAAAGCTACATCAATCCAATTTAAAAAACCACATTTCCGTCGGATTTTCTCTATTTATCTTGAATTAATTTTTGTCTCCATGACAAAGAAAATTTGAGGACTATAAATATTCATCATGTGCTGAAGTTTTCTTATTGCCTATGAACTCCCCAATCTAGGGTTATTCCAACACAAGAGTTTCATAGCTTTCGGTCGACCTGTCTACTAATGGCCACTGATATCCTTTATTAAGAAGTTAATGTTTTCTTATCACTAAGCACCATTGAATCAAAAGAATTAGAAATATTTAGAGGATGAACCAAGACATGTGGTTTCTTTTTTCCTTGAATGTCCACCAAAGGGTTTTTCTTCTTATCTTGTTCCATCATCATTGACTTCACCCCACATGAATATTCCACATATTGTTCCTCAATCAAGTTTGATTTTCTTTCCTAATGTAAGCCTCGAATTGGATAAAATTTGTGCGTCTAATTCGCTTACTGCCTAAATTGCTTTTCATGCTGAAAATTACTCTTTTGATTACTTAATCTAGATTTGTTTCCTAAAAAACATTATTTCTATCCTCCTGCAAACCAAACGCTAGTGCCAGTGGTAACTTTCCTTGTCGGCACTCGTAAAGATAGATCCCGGCCGAACTCAATGTCCTTCTCATTAGTTGTTAATCAAATATGATAGAAGTTATCGTTGTGCCCAAGACAACCACACAAAAAAATAGAATAGAGTTAACCTCTCATATTGAAATCTAGCATAGGTTAATTTTGTAGAGGTGAGCATGATTTTCTTCCAAAGCTTCAGAGGCTTTCGAAAAATAATCTTTATCCGAAATCGTAAATAACTTTTATAACCCCAATTTGGTTGTTTTGTGTAATAGTTCACAAACTCTCTAATGAAATTCCAAATTTCTTGGCAATACCCTTAAAAAAACCTTTGGTGGAACATCATGAATTTGAACAAAAAAAAAATGAAAAAATCAGTACCACTTGTAACTGACCATTGTCTTCTTTCAACAGATTAAATACCAGAAGATGGCTGTTGAAGGTCCATGGGGCACCATTTATAACCCGATCTAAGTCCAACTAGTTATAAAACTTGAAATTTATCTTTTGTCTCTTAGATCTAAAATGGTTACACCATCTAAGGGATGCCATAAATTCACTATGGTATTTCTCATTACCTGGAAATGGACTACACTCGCCTTTAAAAAACATTTAACAATGCAATACTCAAATGTTGATTTGGACAACCCGATTTCTTCTTTGAATACCCAGGCCTTCTTTTTGCCTTCATCAAGATTTAGATTCACCATTTCATCTTCCATAGAAAAAGATGAAAGCAATCAGAAAACATAAAAAAACAAACAAGAGCTTCTTAAAGAAACAAAAAAAGAAAAACAAACAAAATCATGCTACAAAGAGCAGACTAAACAGGGAAAAACCGTACCATTTGGCAGATGAAAAGCTATGCATTAACAAGTTTTTAGCAACCACCATAAGTTACAAATACATTAATATGAAAATTAGGGCTTTTGATAAGTTCCATGAGAGTTTTAGGATTTGAAAGATCATCCATATAAATTTTGGGGTTGTGAGAGTTGAAAAGATATCCACTTATAAAATATTGAAAGGACATCCACTTATAAAATATTTACAACACTCCTCCTTGGATATCCAACAGCAAAAATGTGTCTCGTTAAAACCTTATTTGGAAAACCCATGTGGGATAAAAATTTAATGAAGGAAAAAGAATACACATTTTCTCATTATAAGTTGTCTTGTTAAAAACCTTTACCAGGAAAACTTAACAAGACAAAAACCTTTACCATGATAGCTTATTATTGATAACATTCTTGTCGCTTTTGAAATCGTTTACCATATGAAGAATAAGGGCCATGGTAAAACTAGTGAGGTATCTTTGAATTTGAACACTCACAAGGCTTATGATAGAGTTTATTGGAGCTATGGACGGTTTATATTGACTAATTTAGATTTTGAGGAGAAGTGATTGAACTGAATGATGTTGTGTGTAATGAAAAATTACTTTATCTTGTCTAATGGTAATGATGTTGGGTCGATTCCTCCAAAGCATGGACTTAAGAATGGTGACCCTTTACCCCTAATATTTTTATTCTTTGCACGAAATATCTTAGCTTTCTTTTGCGACAAGCAGAGGCGAGAGGAAAATTACATGGCATTTCTATTTACTGAGGTAGTTTATTTTTTCTCTTTTATTGTTTGACGATGGTAGCTTCCTTCCCTTCAAAGCTTTGGATTCAAAATGTCAAACAGTTAAAACTATTCTCTTTTTTGAAGAGGTATCGGGTCAAACAGCTAACTTCCAAAAATTAAGCATCATGTTTAGTTCAAACAAAAAGCTCCCAATGAGAAACAAAGTTTGTGCTTTATTGGGGGTGAGTTCCTCTAGTTGGAAAAATTCAGTTTAGATAATGATTTTGTTGCACAACGAAAAATTAAAAAATTTCAAAAAATTGAGCCTTTTTGTTATTTAAAGCAACAAACATTTACCAAATTAGTACTTGTGTTTCCGGGCGTGTAACTACGCAGTGTGAGCCATACGAGTGTATGGCAGGCTGTGTAACTCACTGTTTATTGAATTAAGACCACACGGGCATGTGTTTAAGCCGTGTGTGGCCATTTTAGTGCAAGGTTCACACGGCCAGGGACATAACTCACTGTTTGAGGTGTAAAAACCACACGGCCAGGGACATGAATGTGTGCCCAGGCCGTGTAACTCACTGTTTGGGCTTAAAAACCACACGGCCAATGCACATGGGCGTGTGCCAAGGTCGTGCGGCAGGATGTTGGATTCGAAAACTGTTTTTGAGGCTAAGAAGGTTGCTAAACTTTGATATTGGTTTCCTCGATATACGAATGACTGAATTTGCTTATATGAGATTGATCAGTAAATCACATACTTGAATGTGCACTGTAATACCACTCTGTTATCGAACTATTTTATTAATTATGTAATGTACCAGAATGACTGAACACATGTTATGGATTATTGCATTCTGCATTAACATGTGGTGGGAGATTGTGAAGAAGAAGAGAGTCTGTACTGAAATCGTGGCTTTGCCACAATAAGTATCACTTCAATTCTGGCGCTTGTCACATATTGAACTAGCAGCTAAGCTGTGTTTCTATGAAAGTGTCATTGAACACTCTAAAGGCGTGCAGGGATGGATAGGTATTAAATGTCCATAGTGGTGTGCTGGGATGGCTGAAGTTGGTGTGTAGCGGATGGAAATAGGAGCATTGCATTTGAATCTGATCTGAACTATTTCTGAACTGGAATAATACATGTATACATATGTAATATCTCTGCTTTGAACCTAGATCGAACATGCTTCTGTGTTGAACTGAATCTCTGAACTGAAAATTCTCTATAAGTCACTGTTGTTGCATTGCATTCCTTTTTACGCACTGAGTTCACAATTCATCCTGTTATTGTTTGGATTTCAGGTGGTAATCAGACTTGATCGAGTCAGTGTTGCGGAAGCTCGGTCAGATACTTAATGTTGTTTTTCCTAACATTATTATTATAACTAGGAATATTTGCTTTATGATGTTATGAATTTAGAAAGACTGTCTTTAAATTACTGTCGTGTTGAATACTATGTGACTATTGGTTTAATTTGATTGCGCTATGGTAGTATGACTTTTAGAACGGATGATGTAACTTACGAACTTGGTCTGAAAGTCTAGGCCGGGTTTAGGGTGTTACAAAATAATTTTCTCATCCATATTTTACCCCCAATAAAATTTTGACGATTTTACGCCCGATAATTTTTTGACAATTTTACCCCTGGTAAAATTTCAAGAAAATATGTTTAACATTTGACAACTTAATATGTTCACTATGATTGAATGGTTTATTTTCATTTTCATGCTTCAAAATAGCTCAAAAGCATAAACTCATCCATACAGAATTTGAAATGGATCATTTCAATTTCCATTTTCATTTCCATTTTGGAAACCTACATTCATTTCCAAATTATTCCATTTCTCCATTTTAGAAAAAAACCATAATCATTTCTAAATGTTTCCTATTTTTTTTCCTATTCATTTTGTTCATTTCTATTCAAACATGCAATTCATTTCGAGTTTCAACGACCTAGTGGATGGACCGATTGGACATATGTAATTAGAGCTCAAGTGATTTATAATTAAATTACAACTTTTTCCTATTAATTATAAAATCATTTAGTCACAAAGTCATTTCACTATAGTATGTGAATGAGCTTTCCCTAACGACATATCATTACGAAAGCAACTACCGTCCAATGACCTTGTCATAAGTGTGTTACGCTTATAGGATATCCTTGATCTCTTTGGGATAATATTCATTCTCTCAAAATGATTCTATTCTATCTCATGGTAACCATTACATCTTCCTTCGTGAAAAGTTAATTATTATCGAATAGTAATCAAGTCATTCATCACAAAGACAAATGACCCGTAGACACGTTTACTTTTCATCAATCATGTAATGCCAATGAGAGGATATCGTTTACCCATGTCTCAGGCTATGAATTCTACTGTTGTGAATGACGCTATATACTACAGAAGTTGTACACCCAACGCACCAACTTTCGATTCCTTATTGTCGAAACCATTTTTAATTTGAAAAACGGGAGTGGACTTAAAAACAAAAATGGAGTCCCCACCGATCTTTTTTAAAGGTGTGATCGGATCACATTGAGATTGTTAATAAAACATTTTGATTTATTAAAATAATAATTTTGAGTCTACGAAATTCGAGAAAAAGGGTTCGGGATTCGGTTACGCACGAGGAAGGGTTAGCACCCTCGTAACGCCCAAAATTAGTACCTAATTGATTAATTAATGTCTTAATGTCTTAATGTCAAAAATTTGAAAATATTTTAGAATACGATCCTTTTATTTAAAAAGAACACTTGAATAAATTAAATTGGATGTTAAGACCCTCCTATCTCGAAGAAATAAAATGTCACACCCAGTGAGTTAGGATACAACATTTCAAACCCTCGAAAATAACCTTGTCTTTTAATTTTCAAAACTCATGCATCTAAGTTTAAAAAGGATATTCAGTTTTTTGGGTCAAATGAAAAATCGGAACCCAGTAAGTTAAGGCACAATCTCTCAAAATTTCAAATACAGAATATTGCTTTTATTTTTTTAAAAATCCTTACCTCGAGAAAGCAAAGTGTCATATCCAATAAGTTAGGACACAATATCTCGAATTCCTGAGAATAAGCTTTTATTTGAAACTTATTTGTTTTGATTTAAGAAAGGGTACTCGATTACTTAGATTCGACGAGGAAAATCAGAACCCAGTAAGTTAGGGCACAATTTTCTCGAAGCTCTCAAATACGAGTACTACCTTATTTTGAAAAAACTTTCGAATAAAATGTAACATTTAAACAAAATGCACTTTTATATAGAACAATGATTTGTGAATAATATGTCGTACTGATAAATTACAAAACACAAATACTAAAAAACAATTCACGAAAATTACAAGATGGACCAATTTTAAAGCTAACATAGACAATCAAAAGAAAGGATAATAAAATAACATAGTTAATAAAATGTCAATGCTAAGGCTAACATGAAAATAAGAATAATGAATATACAAATGAATGATATATAAAAAGGGTATAATAAATAAATAATATTAATATTAACAACAAAAATAATAAGGTTTGAGACTGTAAAAAGGGTATAATAAATAAATAATATTAATATTAATAACAAAATAACAAATAATCTAAAGTTAGAAATTGTAAAAGAAAATAGTAAATAAATAATGCTAATATATAATAACATGAAATATATTTAAAACTTAGGTAAATAAATAGGAATAAAGATATGATAATAACAAGAATAATAACGTAAGTATATGCAAAAGAACATATATAATGTAATAATATAAAATTAATTAGATTAATGATATGGTAATAATGATAGTGATAATACAATAATAATAAAGTAGAAAATAACAATAATACTACATTAATAAGAATAATAATAATATAATAATAATAATAAGAAATAATAATATATTAATAAGAATAATTACAGCAAAAAAGTAAAAATAATATTAATAAAAAGAATAAAAAATAATGAATGTAATAGTAACATATAATAATAATGAAATATGGCTAATATAAAAAAATAGAAGATAACAAAATGATAATAATAATAATGATATGTTAACAATATTGATGAAAAAATATATGAATAATAATATGCTAATAATAACAATTGTAAAAATAGAAAATAGTAGTAATGAAAAAAATAATATTAATAATGATGCTAATAATAATAATAATAATAATAATATTATTAAAATAATAATTTAAAGAATAAAATAGCAAAAATAACGGAAAAGGACTAAATTGAATTGAATATAGAAGTTTTGGAGCCAAATTGGAAATAAATAAATGGGAAAGGATCGGATTGCAACGCGCAAATGAAATGGAGGGACCGGGAAAGTAAATATCCCCTCCCTCCAAATCGCATCACCTTGTGCGGGGCCAAATTAAAATAGAAGGAAAATTATAGGGCCAAATTAGAAATAAATAGAACTTAATCGCAAAGCTATAAAAAAGCGGAAGGGCTAAATGCGCAATTAGCCTTTCCGATTAAAAACACGTGGATACTAGGCTGGAGTGGGTCGGGTCGGATGGGTCAAGGGCAAAACGACATCGTTTTGGGCTTTTAAGGCCAATCCCAAAACGATGTCGTTTTGGGGGCCTATATAAGTCAAGATTTTTTAAAAATTTTCATTCCTTCCCAATTCACCAAAAAAAAAAAAACTAAAAACCACTCTCAAATTCTCTGAAGTCCCTCTCCTCTCTGACCATCGCTCCGGTCAAGTGCCACCGCGCCAGCGACGGCACCGCCGTCCACGGCGGCCGAAAAAATTAAAAATTTTCTTTTTTTGAGCTATCCAAAACAGGTAAAATCCCTTTCCTTTTTTATTTTTCTATTACTATAAATATATATAAAACCGTAAAAAAAATAAAATAAAAATAAAATAACAGATTTTAAAAAAAATGGAACACCTTTGAATCCGTTTGCTTCTCTGCCTCTGCTATATTTCTTTTGAATTTTCTCCTTTTTTATATATTGATTATAAAGGGAAAAAAAAGTCCCCAAATACAATGATTGTTTGGGTTTTTATACCTGAAAATACAACAAAGCTTTTGCCTTTGTTGCGTTTTTCTCGCAGGTATGGCGACATGGAGACGGACTTGGCGATGTGGAGGTGGACGTGCATGGTGAACGGTGGTGGAGGACGTGGGTAGTGGAGGCTAGGGCGGCTAGGGTTTGCTGACATGTTTTTAGGTTTTGGGCTGGAATTTGGGTTAGGGTTAGATGAATTTGGGTTATTTGTTTGGGCCTGATGTTAGGTTTAATTTGGTTTGGGTTAGTTTGGGCTTTGATTTTGGTTTGGGCCCTGATATTTGTAAAAGGGACATGGGAACTTAATTATTTTTTGGTTATTAAATTTATTTTATTTTGTAATCTGGGCCCGGGCTAAAATTGGGTCTTACACTTATCTATTCGAACTTAGGCTGTTACTTACATTAAAGTGTACGAGTCATGCATATACATAGTCCATCATCCACTCAAGACTTAGGTATGTCAGTATGAACCTCACAAGTGAATAAATCCATGAACGAATTTAGGACCTATTCTGCTTAGGTCTTGTCTGATGTACTATCAATCTAGTCAGTGACATCTATGTCTCTATCTTCTAGGAGTCATCCAGTCCGATGCCTAAGACAAAATATCTCTCCAATTAGACTTGATAGAATTAGTCTTTCAATTGGTTTTCTCATTTCCAATTAGACTAAGGACATGTTTAGATTCGTCTACTAATACAACTTGTCTTTCTATATTACGATCCGGCCACGTAATATCACTTAGTATTAGTTAAACATTAGACAACCAATGAGCAACATTTGCTTCCATTTTTTTTTGCATGCAAAAACCATTTGAGGACAATAATACAAAGCAAAAACCATTTGAGGACAATAATACAAAGTATTAATATATTCATGAATGATTTTATTAATTAATCTGTTCAAAAAATTACAAATATACTTACCCAAAAATACTATACTTAGGACACTAGATTAAACAAACATAACTATATATGTGTCTAAGAACTACTGACATGGTGATCCAATTTAATCCTCTAGCAGTGGTGGTAATGTAACATCTAGAACTAGCCGTTACGAAAATTGGTAAGCAACAATTGAGGTTTCCCATGTGTACCTCACATAGGCTCGGCGAAGTTGCGTCATACATGAGGTTTGTCAAATTAAGGTTCACAACTTAGCGATTTGGATACGTGTAGTTTGCTAAAGAGTTGACTCCGCTGGAAATCACTTGTTGGGTTTCATCGGGGGGCACGTATTGGGGGTTGCAATGTAGGTATAACACTAATGAAGTGGGAATTTATTTTTGAGAGAAGTGGGAATTAATTCTAATTTAATGTGTGCTGAATAAATTATTGAAAATTTTCATTTCATTAAAAATAGAAAATTTCAACATTTAATTTTTAATTGTGTTTGATAATCATATCAATTTTTACTTAAAAAATTTAACAAAAAAAAGTGTTAAATAAGATAAGTAAGTAGATAGTTACTTATCACTTAATGTTGAAAATATTAATTTGATATTATTTTTCAAAATCTTATTTTTGAAGCAAATTATTTCATCATTTTATTAAAAATTAAAATATTATAATTATTATCTTAACTTTTAACCAAAATTATTCAAAAGAAAAACCATATTAATAACATTAAAATCATAAAATAATAAATTTTCAAAAATAAAAATTAATATATTATCAAACAAATAATTATATTCAATACTTTCAAACAAAAATCATAATTTATAAGTATTCTATATACACAAAATTTTTATTTTTATATAAAATTAATACTTAAAATTAATTTTTTTTATTTTTAACTAGTTAGCATTTAAAAACAAGTTAGACCATTTTGTAAAAATTTAAAAATTTAAAAACACAGTGACTTTTAGGGCTGCTCATAGTTCAATTATTGAGAATATTGATTGCTTTTGGCCTACCTTTTCTTAATTGCACTAAACAAGTATTTTATTTGAGAGTAGATATTTGAAAATTGGAATTAAACAAGTATTTTATTACTAAACTAATAGCTTAATAGACTTTTTGTGCATTTATTAGTTTAGTAGACTTTTCGTGCAATTTTGGTTTTAGGTCCTCTACGCTATTGAATTGTTACCCTGACTTCAACATTTATTTGGAGGTAAATATTAAAATTATATATGAATTGTAATTAAATATGTAATGATATATGAATATATATAAAATTTTAATTTAATTTTTTATAAATTATTAACACAATTATCAATATATTACTATTATTGCATAGGTAATAAATTATATTTATCAAATATAAAAATAAATTGATATATTTATTTCCTTAAAGTGTATAGATAAATCAAAATTAAAGTTTTATATATACATATAAACTATAATCAAAATTTTATATGTATAATTACACGAATCAAATTCCATTAGATCAAATCGTTTATTAAACTATATAATTTTAATATTTATATTTAAAATTTTAAAACAAGTTGACTTTTAAGATTTAACGTTCACCCGGTTAAAACTATCTTAATGACCAACGACATATCTACCTGGTTATTTTTAAATTACTTTTTCTTTTATAGTAAATGACATTTTTACCTTTGTTTGATAAGTCATTGTTGAGTTGAAACACCCATTATTGAAAAAATATTTATGTAAAAGATATATTTATAAAATAAAATTAAGTGAAATTTTGATTAAAATAATCATGCTTAAAATTCATGCGTTTTTTATTAAAAATATGAAAATATAAAAACACCATTATATTAATATTTATTACTGTTTTCTATATAAAAAATATTTTAATAATTTTAGTGACATCAAACTTAATAAAAAATTAATAATAGTAAAATGGATTTCTAATCCACCACATAAACCAATGCCCATGAAAAGCAAAAGAGCAAAATACATGCTATTCTAATTGTAAATCTTTCCCAAAAGTTTCAAACAGATTGAGTGGAACAGAATGGCAATTGCACTATTTATGATATTTCTTCTAGCTCTCCCCTTCTTCCTCTTCATAATTCTGCTAAAACATAGCATTAACAACAATGGCAATTTTAATCATCTTCCCCCAGGCCCTCCAGGTCTTCCCTTCATTGGTCACTTACATATGCTGATGCTTGATAACTCACTCCTCCCTCATATTTTCCTTTGGAAACTCTCTCAAAACTATGGTCCTCTTATGTCCTTGCGATTTGGATTTAAGCCAACCCTTGTAGTTTCTTCAGCAAAAATGGCTGAAGCGGTTTTGAAAACCCATGACCTCGACTTTTGCAGCAGGCCTAGACTACGTGGTGCTACGAGATTATCTTACAACGCCTTGGATTTGGCTTTTTCACCGTACACGGACTATTTGAAGGAGATGAGGAAACTTAGTGTTGTACATCTCTTTAGCAGAGTGAAAAAGTATCGTCCCATCCGAGAAGACGAAGTAGGTCGCCTGGTCGAAAAAATATATCAATTATCGGTTGATTCTCAGCCTGTTAACTTGAGTGAGTCAATGATGTGCCTTTCACGTTCAATAATTTGCAGAATAGGATTCGGAAAGAGATACGATGGTGGAGCTGAAAGAAGCAGGGTCAACGAGCTGCACAAAGAAAGTGAAGCCATGTTGTCATCCTTTAGTTTCTCTGATTATTTTCCTTTCATGGGTTGGGTAGATAGATTCACTGGGTTTCTCACTCGTCTTGAAAAAACTTTCAAAGAACTTGATACCTTCTACCAACAACTCATTGATGAACATCTTGATCCGAATAGGATAATACCACAGGAAGAAGACCTACTTGACGTGTTACTACGAATAAGGATGGATCGTGATTTTCCATTTGATCTTACCATAGATCATATAAAAGCTATTCTTATGGTCATCTCATCTTCACTTTTCTATTTTTTATCATTAGCTACACACTTTATGCACATATATAATATAACCATGGTTGTTTTTTTCCTTTTACCTTTTTTTGTTATGCAGAACGTGTTTATTGCTGGAACTAACACAACCGCAGCCACTGTGATTTGGGTCATGAGTGCCCTCATGAAAAACCCAAAATGTTTGAAGAAAACTCAAGCGGAAGTAAGGGATTTGGTTGGAAAAAAGGGATTTATAAATGAAGATGACGTTCAGGCTTTAACTTACCTAAAAGGTGTAGTAAAAGAAACTTTTAGACTGCATCCAACTGCTCCAATGTTATTGCCACGAGAAACACTCAGAAACTGCAACATAGGTGGGTATCAAATACCTGCTAAAACCTTGGTGTATGTGAATGCATGGGCAATAGGAAGAGATCCTAAAGTTTGGAAAAACCCAGAAGAGTTTTGCCCTGAAAGGTTCCTTGGCAGCTCCATTGACTACAAAGGACTGAACTTTGAGTTCTTACCGTTTGGTGCGGGTAGAAGGGTTTGCCCAGGAATGTGTATAGGAGTTGCAGAAGTGGAGCTTGCCCTTGCTAATCTTCTTTACAAGTTTGATTGGGAAATGCCAACTGGGATGAATAAAGAAGATTTGGACTTTGATGCCGTACCTGGTCTTGCTGTGCTAAAAAAAAATGATCTTATCCTTATGGCTAGAAAGATTTATGATTAATCAATGTACCGTTATAGTGACTTATTTGCTGCTTAATTGCCCTATCTCGCACCATGTACTGTTTCAACCATATCTTAAAACGCTTATCAAAGGTCTTAGTCATACCATGCAAGTTTAATGAACCCGCTATGTTTGAATTCAGATTTCAGTTTAGTGGAGTCACTTGTAAATGAGGGTACACAATTGCATTCCCTCACTTTGTCAAGCTGCCATCTCATTAATTTGAATACATGAAGAATGGAAGGAAAGTGCGAAAATTAGAAATAAAATTGTTGGAAGTTTGGTAAGTATCTAAATCTCTAAGATAATTTCATTTAGTAGGTATATACATATTTTTGAATAAAAATTTAGGGATAAATATTAAATTTATACATGAATTTTATTTCAATGTGTAATTTGATCCAGAAACTTTTATTTTGGCCACTAAAGTAGGAGGTTTTTTGGTAAGAAGTTTTGGAGGAGAGGAAGAATGGAACGCATTGAATAATTTATTTCTGTTTCTGTAAATCTTGACATAAAATATGTATCTGCTTTAGTGGTTAAGTGTTTTAAGTGTGTGTATGAGGCATTGGGTTTAAGTCTTACTTTTGGCAAACTCTATTATTTTCTATCCTAGCCTTATTCCTACTGAGTAGACTTATGTTATATTGTTTGTAAACTCATATCGGAGTTAGCTTGCTGGAGGTCTTGTGTTTGAATCCTCGTGTAAGAGTAAATGTTAATTTTTGTCTCGGTTGTCTAAGAGAGTTTGGATGGGTTTGGAAGTCTTGTGTTAGGTGAAGGTTGTAAGGCAGAAAATTGCAGTTCAATAGCTTAGTACACGTTAGCAGGGGTTTATCGTCTGCCGTGAGTTCTTGGGCATTGTTGAATTTCTATTGTGAATTTGTATTTTGGTTGCTAAATCGATGTTTGGGGTATTGGTTTTTAGGTTTGAAAGGGCTTAAGATTACTTTCGCATCAAATTCGTACCAAGTGTGTACCTAAAACACGAGAAAATGAGGTTCCACGAAAGCTAAAAATTTGGTTTGTTGACGCCACATGGGCGTGTGACTGGCTGTGTGCGACACACGGCTGTGTGACTGTCAAAGGTAAGGTCATGTGCAAGACACGACTGTGTGATGACAATACGGCCACACGGGCTAGGCCAGGTTGGGCATGTGGGTTTTGAGCCAGGCCGTGTGGGCCACACAGGCAAGGCCAATCTAGGCGTGTGGGCCCAAGATTCTGGAATTTTCCCTAAAGTCGCACTGGTCAATTCAATCGACTGTGGGCCTACCGTAAGGTAGGTAAGGGCTAAATAAACCCTTTTCCATATGATCTAATATTTTGATAGTCTGATCTGAGTAGGAAATAGATATGTATGTCTGATCGTACTGTTTCAGTATGTAAGTTATCTGTATACGAGCATGTTAAGCATGTTAATCTGTTAATTTTATATTTGTGTTTGGGGTGGGATTTGTATATGCGGAGGAAGTGGTCTGTACAGCGACCTTTAACCTATATTCTAGCAGCTTGATTGTATATTATTCTGTTATGTGTAGCATCAACACTATATGGTCTGTAGGGATGGGTGGGTGTTTCTAACCACACATGGTGTGATGGGATGGTCGAAGATGGTGTGTAGAGAATGGGGGTAGGATTTTGTATATATATTTTGTTTATCTGATCTGATATCTGTATCTTTTAAGGACTTAGGTTCAAATCTGTATCTGTCTGCACATGTGATTCTGTGTATGTTGCATGGCTATCTCTGTTGGGTTACATACTGAGTTTATGAAAACTCACATCTTTTTGTCTGTTCTGTACAGGTAACCCTCGAATTTAGGCAGGTCGGTGCGATGGAGACTCAGCAGTGACCACTAGATAAAATTGCCTTTCAGTTTCGGTATTTTTAAAATTCTGGATTTAGTTGAGAGTTGTAATTTTAGGGACTTTCTGGACTGTATGGTTTTAACTGTTGATTTTGGTTTTGATTGTTTTCTATCCTGCATTGTTGTTGAAACGATTTACGAAAACGACGGTTTTACGCAAACAAAGGTTTTTCTGGAAACACGAACTGGGTTTTTAAATATAATGACTTTTAATATTTCCACTACAAATTATGTTTTGGTGAATGAATAAACTCATAACGGTTTCGATAATAAACAAGTAAATGAATATATTTTGTAAAATGTGAACATTTTATAACAAGTAACTTTATAAAGTTTTTCTCGAAATAAAAACAGTTTCAAAACTCTTCTTCGCAACACTCTTAGATTCGGCCATAACATCTAGGCCGGGTTTGGGGTGTTACAAAAAAGACGTAGGAGGTGTTCATGAGCCCAATGAGCTATTGCATGGGCTCTTTTATAGTGGGGGATAGGACTATTTATGTGCCTAGGAACTATTGACATGGTGATCTGATTTAATCCTTTAATAGTGGTGGTGATGTAACGTCTTAGGATATGACGTCTTAGGACAGTTGGTAAGTAATGACTAAGCTTTCTCATGTGTACCTCACATATGCTTGACGAAGGTGCGCAGTACATGAGGTTTGTCGGATTAAGGTTCACAACTTAGCATTGGATACGTGTGGTTCGTTGAAGACCCAACTTTGCTAGAGAACACGTGTTGGGTTTCACAATGGGCACATATTGAGGTTTGTGGTGTAGGTATAACACTAACAAAGTAGGGATTTATTTTTTAGGCAAGTAGGAATTAATTATAATTTAAGGTGTGTTTAATTTTTTTTTAATTGTGTTTGATAACCATATTAACTTTTTACTTTAAAAAATTCAATCAAAAAGTATTGAATAGGATAAGTAAGTAAATAATTACACTTAATCCTCGGAAATACTAATTTGATTCTATTTTTCAAAATTTTTATTTTTGAAACAAATTATTTCCTCATCTTATTAAATATTAAAATATTAAAATTATCTTTAACGTTTATCCAAAGCTATTCAAAATAAAATAAATAATACCATATTAAAAGATTAAAATAATGAAATAATGAATTTTCAAAATCAAGATTTACTATATATTATCAAACAAAATAATTATTTTCAGTACTTAATTTTGACTAATGTATTAAAGAATTTTATAATATAAATTCAGTACTTCTAAAATTTAAAATTTCGTACGTAATTTTTCAACACTTCAATTTTCAGTTTATCAAACACACTCTTAGACAAATAAGTTTTTTGTTTTGTTTGAAATGGACACATAAAATAATGAGAGTTTTTAGAGTTGAAAGGTCATTTATATAATTACTGGGGTAGTTGGAAGAATATTCACTTATGAAATTTTTATAGAACTCCTCTATGAATATCTATTAACGAAAATAAGTCTCATTAAAACCTTAATAGGTAAAACTCCATAGGAAAAAAATCTAATGAAAGAAAAAGAGTACACAACCTCTAACTATAAGTTGTCTCATTTAAACCTTTATAAAAAAAAATTCAGTGGGGTAAAATTTGGTTACAGGAAAATTTCTATAAATTTTTTGTGTCAAGCATTATCTCACATAATAATATAATTAAAAAAATAAAAGAGGGAGGTTTCGAAACCTTTTTTATTTTGAAAAACGGGGATCGACTTTAAAACGAAATATGGAGTCGCCACCAATCCTTTTTGTTTAGGTGTGATCGGATCACCTTATAAAACATTTTTGTTTTATTAAAATATTAATTTTGGCCTACAATATTAAAAACAAGTTCGGGAGTCGGTTACGTACGAGGAATGATTAGCACCCTCGTCATGCCCAAGATTGGTACCAGATTGATTAACTAATGTCCTAATGCCAAAAGTTTGAAAAGTTTTAAAATACTATCCTTTTTAAAGAGTGTTTGAATAACTCGAGTTGGAATTTAAGACGCACTCGTTTCGAAGGAATAAAATATTACATCCAGTATGTTAGGATATGACATTTTAAGCCCTCAAAACTGAGACCATCTCATGATTTTTAAAACGTGCAGTTAAAAGGATATTTAGTTATTTGGTCAAATAAAAAACCGAAACCCCGCACGTTAGGGCACAATTTCTCGAATTTCTAAACACGAAATATTGACTTTATTTGAAAAATCCTTTTTTATGAGTTTGGGTAAAAAATAAAAAAAAATTAGAAGATAAAATCAATGTAACATTTAAAATAGAAAATCAGTTAAAACACGAAAATGATCATAATTGGCGAATAATGATAATAAAAATACAATAATAATAGCGAATAACATAAAGTTGCAGGCATATAGAAACATAAATAAATAAATGAATAGGTACATAATAGGATAATATATAATAAGATAATAATAATGAGGACAATAATAAAATAAAAACGACATAAATAAAATAATAAATGATATAACAAAGGAAATTCTAGCGAGAATTTAATTTAAATTGAAAGTGAACAAATAAACATATGAATTAGCGAAATATTGGGTGAAATGATTTAAAAAAATAATGATAATAAAAATAATAGTAATAATAATACTAATAATACTATAATAATGACAGTAGTGATAAAATAATAATAATAATAATAACAATACTAATAAAATAGTAGTAACAGTAATAATGAGACATAATAATACTAAAAATAATAATAAATATAATAATAATAATAATAATAATAAATATAAAACTTAATTTAACAATAAAATAGTAAAAATAGTAGAAAAGGAACTAAATTGAATTGAAAATAGAAGTTTTGGGGCCAATCAAAAATAAAAGAGAAGGGAAGGACCGAATTAAAACACGCGCAAAACAGGGAGGGACCAAAAAAATAAATATCCCTTCTCCCAAAAAGCACCGTTGCCAGGGGATCAAATTGAAACTGCAGTAGAACCGTGGGGCAGATTTAGAAATAAAAATAACTTTAATTGTAAAATCATAAAAAACGGAGGGAATAAATGTGCAATTAGCCCCTCCATAGAAAACACGCAGATCCTCAAGTCGGGTCGGGTCGTGCACACTAGCTACGCTAAAATGGCGTCGTTTTGGTGCCTATGCTTCGCCCAAAACGGCGTCGTATTGGGAGACCTATAAATACCAATTTTTTTTTGAAAATTTCATTTTCCTTTCCTCCTTAAAAAAATAGAAACCCCCTCTCCCCTTTTTTCTATGGGCCTGAAGTCCGTCCAGGCTCCAGCGCCAAATTTTCCCTTTTTTTGTATTTTTAATATGTAATATATGTAAATAATTTTATAAAATAAAAAATAATAATAGTAAAAAGTTTCGAAAAAAAACTCACACCTTTGCTTGATTGTTGGTTTTCTATTCTTCAGATGCTTGCTGCTGTTTTTTTTTTTTGAGAAAAATATGTTTGAATCTCTTCTTGTCTTCTTTTTTTCCTGTATATTTTACAAAATCCGTATATTGGCTTTTATAGCCAATCTTTAAAACTTATTTTTGCATATTTGCAGGTACGTGAGCGAACATACCACTGACGTGGCATGGTGGAGCAGCGCACGTCGCGGGATAGTGGCGTCCAGCGAGCAAGGGAGCATAGGCAGCAAACCTAGGTGCGGCGCACCTAGGGTTTTCTATTTTTCCTGATGGTTGTGGGTTAGTGCTAAGTGGGCTAAGGTTTTGGTTGTGTTTGGGCCTAGGTCTTTGGTTTTTGTTTGGGTATTTAATTTGGGTTATTGGGGTGTTGGGTTGTAAAATGGGTCCGGGCTAATTGGGCTTGCTACAGTTATCCCTTTTTGCTCATTATCATGTAACGAGAATGGAGCAAAAACTTTTACGAAAGACCAATTTAGCCTGACCTTGCCGAGTCTCGCCTTCTTTTAGTGTTCCTCCTTTCTTCGTAGCTTCATTCCAGTCCACTGCATCCTATTGCCTGTTCTACTCCATTGCTGATTCAGAGATAGGACTTGTAACTTCAACATGCTCTCTGCAACTTTAGAGAGATAAGGTTTGCCATTTTCGATCTGCTCCGCTGCAACTTTAAGGAAATAAGATCTACTATCTTTAGTCTGCTCCACTGCAACTTCAGAGAGATGTGACATGTAACTTCAACCTGCTCTCAGTAACTTCAGAGAGATAAGATTTGCTATCTTTGATCTGCTCCGCTACAACTTTAGGGAGATGGGATCTATAACTTCAACCTGCTCTCTGCAACTTCAAAGAGATAAGGTTTGCTATCTTTGATCTACTCCGCTGCAACTTCAGGGAGATGAGATCTGCTATTTTCAATCTGCTCCACTGCAACTTCAAGGAGATAAGACTCGCTATCTTCAGTCTGCTCCGCTGCAACTTCAAGGAGATAAGACTGGTGACTTAAATCTGCTCCATTGCCGCTACATGGAGATAAGATTCACCGTCTTCGATCTACTCTACTGCTACTTCAAGGAGATAAGATCTACAATCTTTAGCTTGCTCATTTGCTACCTCAAGGAGATAAGGCTTGTAGCTTAAATCTGCTCCCCTGCTACCTCGGGAAGATAAGATTTGTCGTATTTGATCTGCTTCACTGCTATCTCAGAGAGATAAGATCTACAATCTTTAGCCTGCTCCTTTGCTACCTCAAGGAGATAAGGCTGGTCGAAATTTGTAGCTTCAACCAATCTTGCTACATCGTCCTCTAAGGAACATACTTGTAGAATCGATTTCATGGGCCTATGCTTATGCCTAATGATTAGGATGCCATGATCAGAATGAGTCAAATGCTCTTAACTAGATGTTTATGAATAACATTTGTATGAATGTAGAATGAGAATGCCTTTTTAACGTTTAGGCTATTATTGCTCGTTGTTTGTCTGGATTATACCACTGACATATGTTTTCTTGTTTAACTGATATCTTTAACAGAAAATCTGAAGTAGTAGTCATAATTTAGATTTTACTTCTCAAGTATTTCTAACCCTTAGGCTTGGTGAGTTCTAAATAATTGTCATGTTTCAAGTTCTTGCCCTATTTAGAAGCTTCCAGAGTAATATGCAAAACTCCTTTTGTGAAAGTGTTATTAGTCCATTAATTCTTATTTCAGTACGAGCGCTTGAAAAAGATTATAAAGATGGACAAAACTGAAATTCATTAGGAACCAAAATCCAAAAAGAATGGATTAATCAAAGAAAGCTAACATTGTCAGAATACAAAAATAGGTAAAAGGGGGAAAAAAATAAGTGCCCCCAGATAACGCAGCCTAAGCTTCTCTGTACGAACTTTTCGAGGACCATTTTGAGCTTGTCATGTGCCTAGGAGATCTAGAGTACTTTGTCGATACCCCAAGACGTAGCATACTTCCTCCTTGTTAATTCAAGCATAGCAAGACTACCACATGCCTCATATTTGATTGAAATTTGAATTGCCCTTTTCGGGTTTTCAATTCAAAACTCATTTGGTCTCAAGGCACCCTATGCGGGTTTTCACCTCAGCCTCCCCCCCCTTTTTTTTTTTCAGGCGCCCTTTGCGGGTTTTCACCTTAACCTTTCCTATAAGTGAAGTACCTTTTAACTGAATTCGAATTTACTAGGTTAGGTAGGCTCTTACCGTCCATCTCAATTAATATCAGCGCTCCTTCAGAAAAAACCTTCTTTACCACATAAGGTCCTTCTCAGTTTGGCATCCATTTCCCTCTAAAATCTTTTTGCATAGGGAGGATTTTTTTTAATACCAAGTCCACCTCATGGAATATTCTAGGGTGAACCTTTTTGTTGTAAGCTCGCATTATTTACTTCTGGTATATTTGACCATGACTGATAGCCTTTAGCCTCTTTTCTTTAATCAAGTTCAACTGATCATACCGGGATTGAATCCATTCTGCTTCGTTCAGCTTCAACTCTGATAAAACCCGGAGATAAGGAATTTCTAATTCAATGGGCAAAACTGCCTCCATCCCAGAAACCAATGAGTAGGGTGTTGCCTCGGTAGAAGTTCTGACATTTTCTCCACGATTTTCTTGATATTTTTATTAACTGCCTCAACTGTACCATTCATTTTCGGGCGATATGGTGACGAGTTGTGATGCTTAATTTTGAACTACAGACCTCCACTATCATGCTATTATTCAATTTCAACGTGTTGTCAGATATAATCCTTTCTGGCGTGCCATATCAACATATGATCTCCTTTTTCACGAACTTGCTGACTGACGAATTTATGACATTAGCGTATGAAGCAGCCTCTACCCATTTGTTAAAGTAATTAATGACCACAAAAATGAATCGATATCTATTAGAAGCTTTTGGTGAGATTGATCCAATGACATCCATGCTCCACATAGAGAAAGGCCATAAAGAAGTCATAACATGAAGAGGTGAATGAGGCACATGAATCTCGTCTCCATAGATTTGGCACTTATGGCACTTCTTGGCGTAACTGATGCAATCTCCTTCCATCGTGGACCAGTAATACCCGAATCTCATGATTTGCCTGGCCATTGTAAAACCATTAGTATGCGTCCCGCAAACACCCTAATGGACTTCTTCCAAGATTTTCTTAGCTTCAACAGTGTCTGCACATCTTAGTAGCACCTAATCCTTTCTCTTTTTATGCAAGATCTCCCTGTCTAAGACATAGTCACTGGCCAGCCTCCTCAACGTTCTCTTATCATTTTCTATTACTTAATCAGGGTATTCACGGTTCTTCACATACCGTAGAATATTATGATACTAAGGATAGTCATCTTTCTCTTCCTCTTCATCGATGTTGTAGCAATGAGCTGGAGCCTCATAAATACTCATTTGGATAGGCTTCATATCCTCTTGCTTACTTACTCTGATCATAGAAGCTAACATAGCCAAGGCATCAGCTATCTGGTTTTCGTCTCGTGGGAGATAATGGAAAGCAATATCATCAAATCCCTCAATTAACTCCAGGACCAGCTTCCTGTAACTAATCAGCTTGGGGTCTATTATTTTTCATTCGCCTTTAAGCTAATAGATCACTAGCGCAGAATCCCCATACACCTCTAGCACTTTGACTTTCCGCTCAATGGCTGCACAGATTCCTATGATACATGCTTCGTGTTCTGTCGTATTGTTTGTGCAATCAAAGTCTAATTTGCACACGGATTTCGAATTCCGTTACCAACGGCGTTCGATGCTCTGTCAAAGTTTAATTTCTAAGGACGATCTTCTGGAGTGCCTTCTTCAGTAGTTTCCACATACATTAAATTTTCATTAGGAAAATTAAAGTTTAAAGGCTCGTAATCTTCTAAAGCTCTACTGGCTAGAAAATCTGCTATTGCACTCCTTTTCATAGCCTTCTGGTTCACATAAACTATGTCAAATTCAGAAAGCAGAATTTCTCATTGGGTCATCCTTCCAATCAAAACGGTTCACTCCATCATGTACTTTAAAGGAACCAATTTCGAGATTAACCAAGTCGTATGGTACAACATGTACTGTCCCAATCTCTGAGTGGTCCAAACCAAGGCGTAACATAATTTCTCAATTGGCGAGTATCTCATTTCACACTCAGTGAATTTCTTGCTAAGGTAATATATCGCATTTTCTTTCTTTCCTGTCTCATCGTGTTGGCCGAGCACACATCCTATTGAATTGTCAAATACTGCCAAATACAGTATCAATGGCCTACCAAGACTAGGTGGCGTTAGCACTGTGAGATTGGACAAATATTGTTTAACTTTGCCAAAGGTTTTTTTGGCACTCATCATCCCACACACCTGGGTTGTGCTTCTTGAGAAGACGAAATATGGGATCACATTTCTCAGTTAGTTGAGAAATGAACCAGGCGATGTAATTTAGTCTTCCTAGGAAACCTCAAATCTCTTTCTGAGTATGCGGCGGAGGCAATTTTTTTATAGCCTTAACTTTGTCTAGTTCAATCTCAATTCCCCTTTCACTGACTATGAAACCCAGGAATTTTCCTAACCTAGCTCTGAAAGTACATTTTGTCAGATTGAGCTTTAGTTGAAATTTTCTCAACCCCAGGAACAATTTTCTCAAAATTCGCACATGCTCCTCTTCAGTTCGGGATTTTACAATCATATCGTCGATGTAAACCTCAATTTTCTTGTGCATCATGTCATGAAACAAGGTTACCAAGCCTCTTTGATACATTGCTCCTGTATTTTTTAACCCAAATGACATCACCCTATAGCAAAACGTTCCCCAAAAAATTGTGAATGTGGTCTTTTCCATGTCCCCTGGATGCATCTTTATCTGATTGTATTTAGAGAAGCCGTCCATAAAAGAGAACAGTGAGTAACCTCTCGTATTATCCACTAAAATATCAATGTGAGGCAATAAGAAATTGTCTTTTGGGCTGGCCTTGTTTAAGTCTCTATAATCCACACACATCCGCACATTTTCGTCCTTCTTAGGGACGAGGACAACATTAGCTATCCATTCTAAGTACTTAACCACTTGTAAGAACCCAGCATCGAATTGCTTCTTGACCTCCTCTCTTATTTTTACTGCAACATCAAGTCTCATCCTTCGAAACTTTTGTTGAACTAGTTTGTACTCTTCTTTTATGGAGATGCGGTGTACCATAATATCGGCACTTAACCCAGACATATCCTGATATGACTACACGAAGACATCTTTAAACTCTTGTAATAATTCAATGAGGTCCCATCTTGTTTTCTCGGTTATGCAAGTTCCAATGTTCACCTCTTTCCCCTCTTCCAAGTCACATTCTTTATCATCTCTTTATTGGGTAAGATCTGTTTCTCTTCCTGCTCTACCATCCTTAACAAATTTAGAGATAAGCTACAGTCTCCACCATCTTCAAAATCCTGAGATCTTTCCCGACACATATCTCACTCAAAAGGGAATTCTAGGTCCATAACAGTGTTACTCGTGTCATTGATATCTAGAGACCTATTGTAGGCACAAAAGAATATAAAAAAATAAATGAATCTAAGAATAGCTCATTTGTACGGCATGATTATAAATGAAATGCAGGAATAAAAGAATATTTGCTCAGGATAAAAGAAATATATGCTCAGAATGAGACGTAAAAATACATTTTTATTAAAATAAAGACGTTTTGAACATGAACCTATTTCAAAAAATATTATTATTGTTTCTAGGCTTTAAAGTAACAAGTGTATTTTGAACATTACTCTGTATTAGCTCTAACAACTACAGGAATTTCTTCCATAGTCCAGTTGTTCAGAACACTTCCAGGCTCATAAGGGCGAATGCTTGCTAAGTCTCCTTCCATCACTTTCTCTTTAGATATGACATTGATTCTCAAATTTCCCATCAAATCTTCCTTGGACTCTTCACTTGTCAGTTTCCGTTCAGGATGAATAACTCCTTATGACACGAACGATCTGGATATATGAGTGAAGGTCATTGGCTCCCATCTGACCTCTGCCCCATTTAATCTTGCTCTTTGTCTCTCTTGCTTCTTTTTCAACTCCTTTCTCCTTTGATTTACGTCTGACCTATACCTTAAGCCAAAGTGATCCCGTTTGTCAGCCAAGATTGGCACGTCAACCCGTCCATGGAGATATTTCTCGAGTCCCCTTACAAGCAATGCCTCTTTTGCAATTGTTAGTTGCAAGCTCATCTTCGTAGTTTCGGATATTTTTGGCATTGGAATCTTGCCTCTTTCGATGATGAAAGTTGTATTTATGAATTCTAATGACCGAAAGAAACACTCTATTGCCTCACTATCATTTTCTATATACGACACATCACTGGTAACAGATGTGATAATGTCCTCATCTGTGTTTATCGTTGTCAGCCGGCCCTCCGTCACCAACTTTAGCTTTTGGTGCAATGATAATGGTACTAACCTTGCCGGGTGAATCTAAGGCCTCCCAATAAACAATTATAAGTAAGCCTGATATCCATCACTAGGAAGTCTACCTCATATGTGTTTGGTCCGATCAAAAGAGGTACCTCAATCCTTCCCATTACTTTCTTTTTGGTGCCGTCGAATGCTCTCACTATGTTCTAGCGTATCTTCATATGAGAGTTATCTATAGCCAACCTGTTCAATGTGGATAGGGGCAAGATATTCAATACCGATCCATTGTCAATTAGTACCCCGGTAATGTATACCCTTTGCAGCGAGTGGTAATGTTTGCGGTATTTTATCGTCACTGAAAGAGGTAAAGTTATTGGCGTTTATGTTATTGACAAGGCAGTCTAGCTTATTTACCAAAATGTCGTTAGCGATATAGGTTTCATTTAATACTTTCACTAGCATATTACTGTGCGTCTCCGAACTTAAGAGTAGAGTAGTACTGATATACTAGTTGGCTGCTTCTGAGTTGTTCCACGACACTATACTCGTTGTGCCTTAGGAACCTCAAGAATTCTTTAGCTTCATTCTCAGCTACCGACTCATTTACAGGTAGCTCTAGCTTTCTTTTTTTCGATTCGATAATTAAGGATTTCCCTTTTTTAGGCTCTGCTTTTGTATTTGGCGTGCTGACCGGGCCCTCATCTCCCGAGATTGTCACATTGCAGTCATAGTTCTAAGGCACTCTTTGGCTATTCTTATAAGGAAAAGAAACGGGTTTCTGGATTACGACTCTTGGTGTAACTTTTGATCCAGCTTCACAGATCCTTAGTCATGAGATAATTACCACCAGGCGACTAGCCTCACAGACCTTCTCTATCGACCCTCCTCCTATGGTGCACACGTCCTCTCCTTTAGTGAACTCAAAGAAATATAGCTCCTTGTTGTCCATTAGACCCAGCATAGGGCCCTGAATTCACTGCATCTCTGAATCTCATAGTCTTTCTCCCCGTAGAACTCACAATAGTTCTTCACTTCTCGGGATTTGTTCCCCAAGTTTTGCGTGATTAACCCCTTTTTCACCATTTTCCTCCAAGCCTTTCTCAACGGGGTTCTTACTTCTGCCACATTCAACTTGATTCTCCTCCCTATATTATCGACTATCTCATTTACCCCATTATCAGTATGATTGGGTAACAAATTTCCTACACCAAGTGCATTATCGAATTTCACAACACTCATTTTGATGAGCCTTTTGACTAACCTTTTGAAAGAGGTGCAGTTCTCTATCGAGTGTCTCGTGATTCCTACATGGTATTCACATCGAGCACTTGTGTCGTACCACTTGGGGTATGGAGGTTGCATCGATTTTAAGTAGAAAGAGGACACAACGTGTGCATCAAATAGACTTTTGTACAGCTCCCGATACGTTATTAGAAAGGGAGTAAACTAGAGCTTCTTCGTGTTTTGCCTTGCATTGGGCTCTTGTCTTGGCGAGGCTTACTGGCCCATGGCTACCGTTCTCAGTTGGTTTACCGTGATTGGTTTTGCATAACCCGTGCTCACATTGTTGACTTCATTTTTTTTCTTCAGGGCCGACCTTTGGGTGCTTTCCCCAGTCTCTATCTTTCCACACCTTATCGCATTCTCTATCATTTTATCGGACATCACTATGTCCACGAAACTCTTAATTGCGCTTCTCAGTATGTGATTAATAAAAGGTGGTTTCAAGGTATTAATGAAGAGCATGGTTGTTTTTTTTCCAGCAGTGACGGTTGGACTTGTGTAGCGACTTCCCTCCACCTCTGAGCGTATTGCCTGAAACTTTCGCTTGACTTTTTCTCCATGTTCGGTAACATGATCCTGTCAGGTGCTATGTCCATCATATGACCGTATTGCTTCATGAAAGCCTGTGTTAAGTCCTTCTATGATGTAACTTGGGTATGATTCAGCTGATTGTACCATTTGGCCGCAGCCCCAGTCAAACTGTCC
The DNA here is from genome assembly GCF_025698485.1 of Gossypium arboreum. Classification (NCBI taxonomy): domain Eukaryota; kingdom Viridiplantae; phylum Streptophyta; class Magnoliopsida; order Malvales; family Malvaceae; genus Gossypium; species Gossypium arboreum. The sequence continues at coordinate 118,563,578 of NC_069079.1, read as the reverse complement.
TGGAAACAGTGAATTAACAACTTATTGTTGTTGACATATCCCGTCATCCTCCGACAGAACATTGTAATGTGGCCCTCAGGGCAGCTAGTCCCATTATATTTTTCAAACTCCGATATTTTGAACTTTTGAGGGAGTAAGAAATCTGGGACCAGACTCAACTCCTTAGCATCCATTCCACAATGATAATCAACACTTTCCAACGCCTTGAATTTCTCCTTCAGCCATTTGTACCGATCTTCCAGTTGCTTAGGGAGTTCCGCTCTTGCCCTTCCTACTTTCGCTACATCATTGAGGTCAGGGACTACAAGATTTGCCTGATTGTCTTCGGGGTTAGAACTCGAGCCCGTCAGGAAATTTATCGGTACCGAAGTACCAGTCTGAAATTGGTGTCTGATATTGACAGATACCCTTTGTGGTGGTGCTTGGGTATTCTTTAGGGTGAAACCTGGAGGGTAAGTAAGGTTCTCGCTATCGCCCTAGTATTGATCATGGGACACTTCCATTTTTTCTGGCCCTCTAATCAGTATCTGGGTCAATTGGTTCATCATATTCCTTTGAGATTCCAGCATATGATCCCTCATATCCTGTTTGATTTTGGCCAATTGTACTTGCATCTGTACTTGCAGTTGATCCTATATCTCCTTCTGCATTTATTCCAATTTTTCCAACCTTTCATCCATAGCTTTGGTTTTTCTCCGTGTGTATTAGTGATGTTCCAAGGTAACAATAATATGATTTCTAATTAATCAGGGTTCTTTTTTGAAATTTAATGCACATAATGCGATGTAATGCAAATGCATGAAATAAATGCAAAACTAAAAAGGCGTCGATTCTGATCCAATTCCATTTAGAATAACTTTATTAGAAAATAAAATCCTTTACATAAAATAGATCATATATACGGCTTTGCCTTGATGCTCAAAATTTTAACTCTCTCAAGAAGCCAAGCCAGCTCACGACCCCGGTCTGACTCTAACTCATATTTCACACTTAGCACATTCGCCTGAACGGCTAAGGTCTGTAAATGATCGGCCACTTCTCGTATCTGAGCCACGGCTTCGCCCATGACGTAATCTCTATCCTATCGCACGTCATTTGCTTCCAATAGTTCCACCTGGAGTTCACTGTTTTGCAGTACTGTTTCGAGCTCTTCTACCTTTTCTTCAGTTCTTCAATCTTGCTTTGGCTCGTCCTCAACTCCGTCGCTGAATTGTAAATACAATACTGATGAAACGCCCTTTCTAGCTCTGCTACTCTAACTCTGAATTTCTCCTTTTCATTTTGGCTCTCCAACAATCTCCTTTTCAAGTGTCCTCTGTTACTTGAGTGTCATGGAACTTTTTGTCCCACTGAGCGACCATATCCCTTTCCTCTTGGGTCTATTGTTGCCACTGCTCCGACGTTTTTCCCAATCTGGCAGTTCTCATCGACATACGTAGCTTCTTGTAATCAGTCTTAAAATTGTCTAAGTCTTCTTTGGCCTTCCTTCTTCCTTTTCTCAACTTCTCAGCCTTGAGTTTCTGAACATCGGTATCTAACCTCAAATATATATTTTCCTCCTTCAATTGTACTATCTTCTTTCCTAACTCTGAATTTCTCTCTTCGAAGTTCTGTTTTATGATTTCTAGCTCGGAAGAGATTACTTTCAAGTTTTCTTCCATCGATCGAACGCCTTCTAAACTCGGCTCAAGGATATTATCATTGATCCTTTTACTCAACCACCCCTAGTATTCAGGAGTCGTCACTGAACCTATAGCCAATCTCTTCATCTAGCATGTCTATTTCTAAGTATCAGAAATCTCCCGAACCTTCTTCTTATAATTGTCCCCCTATACGAGAACTCACACTGAGTTAGCCCATGTGTCATCGGTATAAACTGCATTGATCTGTATTATCTTAAAACAAGCAAAGGGGCATATCCAATGAATCCCCAAATTCCAAGCAGAGGTACCCAGTCAAAACTCCCACACCGATAGAGTATCTCATCGGGAACCATCAATGGGCTTTCTACTCAACATCTTCCTCTTGGAGATTTTGAAGAATCGCCATCCACCTTTCCTCTGATATGTCGTCCCTCATTGGCATAGCTGCTACTTCCTTTAATGGGGAATAATCTTCAGAGAAAGCTAGGTAAGAAACTTTATCGACCTTCCAAAAATGAACATGGAACTAAACCAACAATAATTGCATGCATCCAATGAATATACCTTCACCTGCCCTCCGACATGCACCCAAAGATCTAAACGTCTCAGCTAAAATTGCCGGTACCGGTGTGACACAGGCAACTGCTTCATCTATATACCTTAAAGCTTTGGGGAAAATTACCAAACCATAAATACTCAAGGTGAAGACGCCAACTTTCTTTTTTATATCTGAATGTGTTACGATCAAGTCCCTCAAACTCACCCAAGAAACCATCACCTTTTTGCTGAATTCAGGCTGTAACCCACTGTTCACTCATCCCGGTGATATTCATTAATTTCTTTACAAAATTTGGGATATTAGTGGCCCTAGAATAAGTTTTGTCAACTTGAACCTTTAGACAACGAAGCAGGGCTGTATACTCCTCCACAGTAGGCACCAAGTCCACCTTCCTAAAAGTGAAACAACTATATGCGGGGATCTAAAACTGAGCCACAGCCCAAAACAAGTGCTTGTCCACCTTAATGTCGAGCAGGTAGGGTAGGTCGCCATAATTATGATAAAACTGCTGCTTAGTCTCATCATCCTAACGAGCCCCTATATCCCTCAATTTCTGGAACTCATTTTGTGTCACACTGATATGAGTGAAGTCCCACAACTCCGACATATATCCCTCAGCTAGGCTATCCCTTTTCTCAAGTTGCATCTTCTTCGACCATATACGGACAATCTTATTATCCTCCACTTTATCAAGAAATTTGTTCTCCATGACAAGCTTTCTAATTTAGTAACTAAACAGGAATCGACACCTCTTAAATATGAAATGACTTGCAATCATAGCCACAACAAAACGCAACGAGTTAGTATCTAATACTAAAATTCAAATCAAATAGAAAATAGTCAAACACCTATCTGGGTAACCACTAGGGTTTAGCATAGCTCTATCTAGGGCGGACTCTTAGGGTTCACTATATTTCTAGAGTAAAGGTACCTGAACTGGCAAATTCCCGGATCCTCACCCATTATAGGCTCATATGGATCAAGATCAGTTCAAGGGAATACATTTCCCTATGGCTATGCGGAGATGAAAATCTCATGAAGACATAAGTACGGATGTATCTCAGAAGCAGTCCACTATCCCATGCGGAGGTGAAAACCTCACGAAGGCGTAGTTTCTCACTCCCACTTAAAAAGGCATGACCAAACATTCATGCAATGCAATGCGAGGGGATATAAAAACTTGAAATACAAAAAACATGAATAAAATGATAAAAACCATACACTAATGAAATGCAATGAAATGACCGTATGTTAAAAACCAAAATTTCAATTTTCGACAAAAAGACAGAAAATAATCAATTTACGGCTTGACACTGTCTCTAGTGGAGTCACCAAGCTGTCAAAACCTTTTTTATTTTGAAAAAAAGAGATCGACTTTAAAACAAAATATGGAGTCGCCACCAATCCTTTTTGTTTAGGTGTGATCGGATCACCTTATAAAACATTTTGTTTTATTAAAATATTAATTTTAGCCTACGATATTAAAAACGGGTTCGGGAGTCAGTTACGTACGAGGAAGGATTAGCACCCTCGTCATGCCCAAGATTGGTACCAAATTGATTAACTAATGTCCTAATGCCGAAAGTTTGAAAAGTTTTAAAATACAATCCTTTTTAAAGAGTGTTTGAATAACTCGAGTTGGAATTTAAGACGCACTCGTTTCGAAGGAATAAAATACTACATCCAATACGTTAAGATACGACATTTTAAGCCCTCAAAACTGACATCATCTCATGATTTCCAAAGCGTGCAATTAAAAGGATATCTAGTTATTTGGTCAAACGAAAAACTGAAACCCAGCACGTTAAGACAGGATTTCTCGAATTTCTAAACACGGAATATTGTCTTTATTTGAAAAATCCTTTGTTATGAGTTTGGGTAAAAAATAAAAAAAGTTTAAAAGATAAAATCAATGTAACATTTAAAATAGAAAATCAGTTAAAACACGAAAATGGTCATACGTGGCGAATAATGATAATACAAATACAATAATAAGACGAATAACATAAAGTTACAGCATATAAAGACATAAATAAATAAATGAATAGGTACATAATAGGATAATATATAATAAGATAATAATAATGAGGACAAGAATAAAATAAAACGACATAAATAAAATAATAAATGAAATAACAAAAAAATTCTAGCGAGAATTTAATTTAAATTGAAAGTGAACAAATAAACATATGAATTAGCGAAATATTGAGTGAAATGGTTTTAAAAAATAATGATAATAAAAATATTAGTAATAATAATACTAATAATAATAATGACAAGAGTGATAAAATAATAATAATAATAATAATAATAATAATAGAAATAATAATACTAAAAATAATAATAAATATAATAATAATAAATATAAAACTCAAATTAATTAATTTAACAATAAAATAGCCAAAATAATCAAAAGGAACTAAATTGAATTGAAAATAGAAGTTTTGGGGCCAAATCAGATATAAAAGAGAGGGGAAGGACCGAATTAAAACACGTGCAAAATAGGGAGGGACCAAAAAAGCAAATATCCCTTCTCCCAAAATGCACCATTACCAGGGGGACCAAATTAAAACCGCAGCAGAATGTGGGGCAAATTTAGAAATAAAAATAACTTTAATTGTAAAATCATAAAAAGCAGAGATGCTAAATGTGCAATTAGCCCCTCCATTGAAAACACGCAGATCCTCAGGTCGAGTCGGGTCGCGCACACGGGCTAAGCTAAAACGGCGTCGTTTTGGCGCCTATGCTTCGGCCCAAAACGGCGCCGTATTGAGAGGCCTATAAATACCAAATTTTATTTTCCTTTCCTCCTTCGAAAAAAACAGAAACCTTCTCTCCCCTTTTCTCTGCAGGCCTGAAGTCCGACCAGGCTCAAAGGTTGACCATCTAGATTCAATCACGCAATTTGCCGTCGCCGAGGTAAAATTTCCCCCCTTTTTTTGTATTTTTAATATGTAATATATGTAAATAATTTTATAAAATAAAAAAAACAATAATAGTAAAAAGTTTCGAAAATGAAAAAAGGAAAGATAAAAAAAAACTCAAAGACCTTTGCTCGATTGTTGGTTTTCTATTCTTCAGGTGCTTGCTGCTTTTTTTTTTTTTGAGAAAAATATGTTTGAATTTCTTCTTGTCTTCTTTTTTTCCCATATATTTTACAAAATCCGTATGTTAGCTTTTATAGCCAATCTTTACAACTTGTCTTTGTATATTTGCAAGTACATGAGCGAACATGCTACTAATGTGGTGCGGTGGAGCAGCGTACATCGCGAGGTAGTGGCATCCGGGGCGCGAAAGAGGCGTGGACAGCAAACCTAAGTGCGGCGCACCTAGGGTTTTCTGTTTTCTTGATGGTTGTGGGATAGTGCTAAGTGGGCTAGGGTTTTGGTTGTGTTTGGGCCTAGGTCTTTGGTTTTTGTTTTGGGTATTTAATTTGGGTTATTGGGGTGTTGGGTTGTAAAATGGGCCCGGGCTAATTGGGCTTGCTACAGGAGGATTTCACACATTAAAATAAAAGAAATAAAATAATATTATTAATTGTATTTATCTAAAGGAAAATTATGACACATATAATATAGATATGTATTTAAAAATAACATATAATAAATAATAAAACGAATGGTTTGAAACTAACTAATCATAATAATGATGAAATACGCACAATATTAAAAAAAGACTTAGATTAAATTATGAGTGAACAAAATTTAAACACATAAATACATCAAATTAACAATATTAAATGCACTATAATTGTTTATCATAGTGTTGTCATCAATCATTAGTTAGTGTTGAGTTTATTTGTGACACCAATTCAATTAACTACATATCAAAATAAAAATGTATAAAATATATCGAAATGATGCTTTTGTTCAGTGGTAAATTTAACATTTTACCAATCCAATTGATGTGAGTTCAAATCTCACCATATGTATATCTTTATTTTTATTAGTTTTTCTCGATTAACTCGTGGCATCAACTGTAATGACCCAAATTTTAAGGTCATTGGAAAAATTGAAATTTTCGGGTCATATTTTTGCAAAATGAATTCGTAAATATTTATTAGAAATATTTACGAAGCTAGCAGTGTAGTTGATTAGACTTTGATTAAGTGAATTAGCTTGAATTAAGGCTAATTTAGTGAAAGGACTAGATTGAATAAAGTGTGAAGGTTTAATTATAAATTGTAGGAAAGCCAAGGGACTAAATTAGAAATTAGGCCATAAGGTGAAAAATGTATGATAAAAATAAATAAAATGTGTAAAAATATAAATGGTACACAGTAATAAACATGTGTATTTACTTATTTTATAAGAAAATAATAAAATGATTAAAGTATATTATAATAATATAATATAATATAATAAAGTAATTAAATAAAAAATAAAATAAAAGAAAGAATGAAAACGAAACAGAGCAGGGAAAGAAAGAAAGAAAAAGAAAAGAAAATTTTAGGGTTTTAGAGTTTCAAGCTTGATTGGTAAGTCAATTTGATCCTTTTTCTTGTAATTTTGATGTTTATGAAATCCTAGGAAAGAATACTACTTGAGTTATGTTGAAATTTAGAAAGTTATTGAATTTTTAGATGTTGATTAAGTTGAATAAATGGAATAATTAAGTGTTAATTTGATGGAAATTCAAGTTAGAAGTGGGAGAAGGATTAAATTGTGAAAGAAAATATAGGTCTTGCAATAATAGGGATTGAATTGAGAAGATGTTATAATTAGTGTTTTATGCTGTAAATTTAAGAGTTGGAATAGTTAAAAATGATAATTGGATGAAAATATAGGATTTGTTTTGAAGAAAAAGAATGGTTATGATGGAAGGACTAAATTAGAATTTAAGTAAAAGATACATGGAAATACAAGAGTGTGTTATTAAATAATATATATTAATAATTTTAAATGTTAAATTTTATGTAGCCAACGTAGCACCGGAAACATCATCGAAAAAAGGAAAGGAGAAAGTGAACGAGGATATCGAGTAAACTCGAAAAATCCGGTTTATATTTCTATAAACTATGCTTAATGATTTAATACAATGTAATTGCTATTCTTAGTAGTTAGAATGTATAATGAATGATATGATAGAAATTATTACTGCTATTGTATTGAAATGTAACGATTTGTACACCCTATTAACAAGTGTCGAACTAGTCGGATATAATTGGCATGCCATAGGATTGGAAGTGTTCAGGGATATTCTGACTGTGTGTCGATGAGACACTATACGACTACTGTGACTGTTCCGGATTCGTTCCGAAGAGGTACTCTGTACCTGACTATGACTGTTACTGCTACTGTTAATGTTACCCTACGGTGTATTCCGGTTTCGGCTGATGAAACACTGTACATTATCTCCGGTGTGTGGGTTGGATCCGTGTATCCGTCCAGGTCCGAGTTATGTTAATAGGGGTAATTGAAAGTACTAAAGACAAATATTGACTGCTATTAATTATGTGACTGTGACTGTTATACAAGTATTGAAAGATATTGAATTATATGAAAAGTATAAAAAAATTTGTTTAAATACATTTAAGAGCTATAAGTTAAAGGTAAGTGATGAAGCTAATAAGATTATGAAATAAAAAGTTATGTTACAATGTATATACATAGCTTATTATTGTTTTAAGTATTTGTTTATAGAAATACCACTGAGTGTATACTCAGCGTACGGTATGTTGCCGTACGCAGGTCTAGGTACGAAAGAAAGTTAAGGACTCAGCATCCAAGCCAATCCCGGACTCAAAGTGGTGAATACTTTTCTTTTGGTAAAATGGCATGTACCTAGGTTGTTAAGGTGTTATTTTGTATATGATAGTGTATAAACATGAAAGTTTGTTGAAGCACGGTATGAAATATGCATATTTTGGAAGTTAAACTTACATGAGTTTGACTAGTATGATAATGTTGTATAATTTTGATATGAATTGTGGTACATAATTCTTAAGAGGTATTGAAGTGAATAAATGAATATTTGCTAAGTTTGAATGGCATAATAAATGATATTTGATTTAAGAACTATTAGTAAATATTTGGGCATGAAATAGATGTGTTTAGCATGTGAAAATAGCTTTAAAATGGTCAAAAATCATGTTTTCACACGGCCAAGTCACATGGGCGTGTGCCCAGGCCGTATGAATAAGTCAGAATCTGCCCATGGCCTGGTCCCATGGCCATGTCCCAAGCCATATGGCCATGTCCCAGGCCACACGGGCGTGTGCCCCTATCTTTAAGGAAAAATTTCTAAAGTTGCCAGTTTAGTTCCGAATCACTTCTAAAACATATATTGGGCCTCGTAGGCCCATATTAGAGACTTTAAGATGAAATTTAAAGGTTTTGATTTGTAATGAAAATTTATGACTCGATTTTGTATAAATTCTAGTGTATAAGTCCAGTAATATCTCGTAACCCTATTCCGGTGACGGTTTGAGGTTAGGGGGTGTTACATCAACCCAGTCACATGTTTAATTAATAGTATAGATATACAATTAAAATGTGCATAATAAAATTAAAATGTATAAATAAATTAAAATAAAATTTTAATTGTGTGGAAATTTTAAAGTTTTTTCATGCATTTGGCATGGGTTCAAATCCCATCATATGTATATATTTTATTGTTTTTAAATTAAAAGATTAAAGTACTTTCAAATAATATAACTTATTTTAAATACATAAGGTCATTTTATATTTTTCCTAACCGAGTTAGTGCACTCGTAACTTGTGACAAGCAACTTAGCTATGAGTTTTATTTATAATATAGATATTTATATTTTAATAAGTAATACATTACGAAAAGTAAAATATAATTATATTAAAATTATTTATTTTTCAATAAAATGTTAAGTTTTTATGTATTCTATATACACACAAATTTTTATTTTTATATAAAATTAATACTTAAATTAAATTATTTTCTTTATTTTCTTAACTAATTAGCATTTAAAACAAGTTAGACCATTTTGTAAAAATTAAAATTTAAAAAACACAAGGTGACTTTTAAGGCTGCTCATAGTTTAATTATTGAGATTGATTGCTTTTGGCCCATCTTTTCTTCATTGCATTTTTTTCTTTTATAAATGAAAGGGAATGAGTTGCCAGGTTCTAATTTGAGAGTTAGATATAAAAAAACTGGAATTACACTAGTAGACCTTTTGTGCATATTTATTAGTTTAATAGACTTTTCGTACAATTTGGTTTTAGGTCGTTTACCCCCATTGAATTGGTTACCATGATTTTTAATATTTTAGGATAAATATATGAAATTTGATCAAATATGTAATGGTATACATAAATTTTGATTTTTGTATAATTTTATATATAAAATTTTAATTTAATTTAATTTTCATAAAATACTAATATAATTACCGATAAATTACAATTATCGCATATGCAATAATTTACATTTATCAAATATAAAAATAAATCGATGTATTATTTCTTTAAAAGCATACAATTGAATCAAAATTAAAATTTTATGTATACATTTGAACTTGACCTAACATCAAATGTAGTTGTTGTTTCAGGTCATTTCTACACTTAACGAGTTTGTTTTCTTGGTATTTTAATAGTAATTTTTATATTTTTAGTATTAGTAGGTTAGTAACTAAATATTAATAAAATAAGTGTTTTTTTACGCATTTTCTGTTGTTTCGATGACCCGTAAGGCCGACTCGGGCCTCATGAGTGATAATGGGCTATTTAAGTGTGTAGGATGTCAATTCAGGTACAAGAATACAAGGAATGATGATCGGGCCATGAGACAAGGGAGCCCAATAGAACAACGAAGCTGCCAAGGCCAAGAAAGCACTCTACGTCGTCACGAGGAGTTCCCTCTTGACATGATGACGTGATGATCTTGGGAAGAAATTGACGGTGTCGACGTTGTGACGAGGAGTCTTCCCACGTCATGATGATGTGATGATGGTAGGCCAAAATGGAGTTGAATCCTTGGACAAAACTCTTGGGATATTTCCATTTTTGGACCATAGAATTTATCAAAATATTGCATTAATTGGTATCTAAATGTATCTAAGGTTGAGTGGCCACCAAGTAGCCTGTTGTCTATATAAGCAACCTTAGGGTCATCGGAATTGTGTGTAGTTTTAGACGGAGACAATTTTATTCAATTTTTAGTTTTCTTTTCTTTTCATATTCGTGTAGTCGGAACTTTTCTATTCTGATGTGAAGACAACCGCGAGAGGAGATTGCTCCGAATCCGCACTTCAATATATATATTCATGAGCATTCTTTTAACTCTTATCTTCTATTCTTTTATTTATCTTCCATTAATCTGACCAATTAATCGTTGTATGAATATTAAAATAGATTATTGTCCTTTATTTATATCTCACATGATTTGATTATTAAACTAATTTATCTGTTAAGTGATTCTTTATCTAAAATTGTTTTTTTATTCAAGATTATTAGGAAGTGACGCCCTTGATAGAACATTGAGATCGGTGAGACCGGAAGAGTATCCTGTCATGTATAACTTGTTCCAAGCGGAGAGACCGGAAGGGTATCTGTATGCCTAGGAAAAGACCCAAAGGGTGACTTAGGTGGTAATCCTTAGTGAAGATTAGATCAGAAGGGCATTCTTGGCTAAGGGTGATAAATAACTCAATATAAGGTAATTAATTATTTAATTAGATAATTAGAGATTTAATCAATCATAGGCTAGAGGCTCACATTATCGACACTAGGAATAGGAAATTCCATTAGGTTAATTTAGGTTAAGTAATTTAATTAGTTTAATTAATATTTTGATTTGGATTCACAATACTAATTTGTGACTCGATTAGTCAGTAATTAATTTAATAATAGTTTCTCCAATTCGCAATCCCTTGAGTATGATCCTTGAAGTACTTACCAATGTTTTATTGTAAACTTGACTATATTACAATTTGACCCTACGCTTGCGGACACCGCCAATTTAATTCAATATATTTTTGGTGTGATATTTATACTATAAACGATAACATGTTTATAGGCAGTCAAAACCACAACCAAAATTTTATGTGTATAATTACACCAAATCAAACTTCATGTATCAAATTTCTTATTAAACCAAAATTTATTTATAATTTTAAAATTTATCTTAACCTTTTAAAACAAGTTGACTTTTAAGGTTTAAGGTTGATCCCGGTTAAAACTAGGTTAATGACTAAAGAGAAAGGATTATATGAAACTGGAATACTATGTCATTTGTATCATTTTCTAATAATTTAATGTCATTTCAACGTTGTATCCTAAATTTCAACAAATTATGTTAAATTTAATTTTTTTCAAAATAAAAATACTAAAATAATATTAAATTATTAAAAAATACAAATAACATGTTATCTCAATTTCATACAATCATGACCAACAACGTATCTACTTACTCGAGAAACCAGTTTCCTTCATCTTTATGCTTACATGGTGATTTTTAAACTATTTTTTTTATAGTAGATAACATTTTTACCTTTATTTGATATGTTTATTATAATTTAATTTTGATTTTCTTCATCATTTCGTTGTTTAGTTGACGTCAATAAATCAAATGATATTAAAATTCGAAATTCAAAATTCAATCAAATGTTTTATACTAGTATGAATATAAATAAATAACTAGATTATAACATTTATGTTTAAATCTCATGTACTTTAAGCTTAAATTTTGTCATATTATTATTTTATTTAAATATATAAAAAAATAAAAATATTAATATTTGTTGCTTTTTTGTATATAAAAATTATTTTAATTAAATTAATTCTCGATTAATTGATTAATCACATCAAACTTATTAAAGGAATTAGTACTAGTAAAAAAGATATCTACTCCACCAGTTAACCAAAGCCCATGAACACCGAAAGAGTCGCACATTGTCAACTTCATACAGAATAGAGAACTGCATGTTAAATACATGCTCATCTAATTGTAAATTTTTCCCTCAAGTTTCAAACAGATTGGTGGAACAGAATGGCTGTTCATAGTTCTGCTAAAACAGAGCATTAGCAACAATGGCAATTTTAATCATCTTCCCCCAGGCCCTCCAGGTCTTCCCTTCATTGGTCACTTACATATGCTGATGCTTGATAACTCACTCCTCCCTCATATTTTCCTTTGGAAACTCTCTCAAAACTATGGTCCTCTTATGTCCTTGCGATTTGGATTTAAGCCAACGCTTGTAGTTTCTTCAGCAAAAATGGCTGAAGCGGTTTTGAAAACCCATGACCTCGACTTTTGCAGCAGGCATAGTCTACGTGGCGCTATGAGATTATCTTACAACGCCTTGGATTTGGCTTTTTCACCATACACGGACTATTGGAAGGAGATGAGGAAACTTTGTGTTGTACATCTCTTTAGCAGAGTGCAAAAGTATCGTCCCATCCGAGAAGACGAAGTAGGTCGCCTGGTTGAAAAAAAAAAAACCAATAATCGGTTGATTCCAAGCCTCTCACTCGTCTTGAAAAAGCATTCAAAAGAACATGATACCTTCTACCAGCAACTCATTGATGAACATCTTGATCCGAATAGGCTAATACCACAGGAAGAAGACCTACTTGACGTGTTACTACGAATAAGGATGGATCGTGAGTTTCCATTATTTGAACTTACCATAGATCATATAAAAGTTATTCTTATGGTCATCTCATCTTCACTTTCTTTCTTTCTTTTTTATCATTAGCTTCACACTTTATGCACATATATAACATAACCATGTTTTTTTTTTCTTTTACTTTCTTTGTTATGTAGATCGTGTTTATTGCTGGAACTGACACAGCCGCAGCCACTGTGATTTGGGTCATGATTGCCCTGATGAAAAACCCAGAATGTTTGAAGAAAACTCAAGCGGAAGTAAGGGATTTGGTTGGGAAAAAAGGATTTGTAAATGAAGATGATGTTCAAGGTTTAACTTACCTAAAAGCTGTCGTAAAAGAAACATTTAGATTGCATCCAACGATCCAATGTTATTGCCACGAGAAACACTCAGAAACTGCAACATAGGTGGGTATCTGTTGAGATCTCCGGTAAAAGAAAACTAAGCTAGATTAAGTATTGAAAACAGAAATTAAAGAATTGAAAAACACTATACTATATTATCTCTTGACCACCCTTGAATAGTACACTTGAGGTATTTATAGATGAATGAACTAACTGCTATCTAGTAACTGCTGCTAAAAATTTATCAGTTTGAATACAATAGACTTAACAAACTAACAACTTGAGAATAATAGAGTACCTCTATACTCCAACATTCACCCATCTTCCCGACGGGCAACACCCGAAGAAGACTACGAAACCGAGCAAGAGATGAAGTAGAGAGTGGCTTGGTAAGAATGTCAGCAACTTGGTCACACGCAGGAACTTCACCAACAACAATAGAACCATCAGCAACCTTCTCACGCACAAAGAACAGATCAAGTTCGACATGTTTGAACTTGGAATGTAAGACAAGGTTAGCAGCTACAGCAACGGCACTAGAATTATCACACCAAGTAGTAGGCCGATCAACAGTTTGAAGTTGTAATTCTTGTAGTAACGAGACCAGCCAGGCAATATCACTAGTCGTAGCAGCAAGACTCCGATATTCAGCTTAAGCTGTAGACCTCGAGACGACTTGTTTTTTCTTAGAACACCAGGAGATAAGAGTGTGCCCAAAATACACACAGTAACCTGTCGTAGAACGACGATCATCAAAATCCAGTCCCCAGTTAGCATCAGCATATCCAACTAATGAAAGTCAATCGGACGGTCCAAAAATAATTCCATAATCAAGAGTACCACATAAATATCGAAAAATCCGTTTTAATGCAACTAGATGGACAGTAATGGGCGCATGCATGAACTGACATATATGATTTACAGTGTAGGCAATATTAGGTCGAGTCAAGACCACATACTGTAATGCACCGGCTAAGCTTCTGTATTCAGTAGGATCATAAAGAGGTTCCCCATCATCTTTAGAGAGGGGAGATGAACTAATCATCGGAGCATGAACACTCTTTGCGTAAGTCATAGAGCTTCTATTGAGCAGATCATGGATATACTTTCTTTGGCAGAGATGAAGGCACCCTGTAGCAGAACGAGGAACTTCGATACCTAGGAAATAATGGAGATCACCCATATCTTTAAGGGAGAACTCCTTATTCAACTATTGAACAAAACAATTTATACAGGTAGGCTCACTTTCAGTAATAATAATATCATCAACATACACAAGAACATAAAGAGTGAGGGATGGCGTAACTTTAACGAGTAAGGATGCATCAGATTTGGACAAAAGAAATCCAGAAGAGAGTAGAAAAGACTTCAACTTGTCGAACCAAGCACGTGGAGTTTGTCGTAGCCCGTACAAAGCCTTCTTCAAACGACAGACCAAAGGTTTACCATTAGAGTCATACTGAACATACCCAGGAGATTGCTACATAAACACTTCATTAGTAAGATCGCCATTCAAAAAAGCATTATTTACATCCACCTGACAAAGTTGCCACCCTTTGGTAACAACAACAGATAAAATGATTTGAACAGTAGCAGGTTTTATTACCGGACTACATGCTTCTTTAAAATCAAACCCAAGTACCTGAGAACATCTTTTAGGTACTAATCTAGCTTTCCGATGGGCGATTGTGCCATCAGACTTAAAAAGCTATTTACAGCCGATCACTTTACGATGAGTAGGTACTGGAACAAGTTTTCAGGTGGAGTTACTCATGAGGGCATCGTACTCAGCTTGAGTAGCATCACACCATTCAGTAGTAGAGAAAGCTTCTTCAATCGTGTACGGTTCAACAGCTTCAACAGTCATAGCCTTGGGTTTAAAGATACCAGCTTTTAAGCAAGTAACCATCGGATGAGTATTCGTTAGAATGGTAGGAGGACCTGCACTTTCAAAAGGAATTGGAGGAGTATTTATTGGAATAGTAAGAGGATCAGCACTTCCAGAAGGAACCATGGGTGAACTGTCATTACAATTGCCGTCAGGTAGACAAGGAACAGAACGGAGCTCAAAGGTTGAACCCATAGTATCTCTAGAATTTGCAGAAGTGGAGGGACAGAACTCAGGAGGTGATGAAAACTCAAGAGTTTGAGCAAAGAAAGGCTCCAAAGGTCGAGAACAAATAGGCTTGACAAGAGGAACGTATGTTGAAGAGAGAGAGTGACCAGAAGATGAGGATCTGCCTGTAGCAGTCAAAGGAAACAAAAAATGATGTTCATAAAAAATAACATGGTGAGAAATTATGATTTTGCCATCTGGTGTGAGACACTGGTATCCTTTATGTTGGGAACTATACCCTAAAAATGTACAAGGTTGAGATCGAAAATCCAATTTGTAACGTAGAAAAAGGCTCAAACATGAAAAACAACAACACCTAAAGATGCGTAAATGATCATATGTAGGATCGTGACCATACAACATCTTGAATGGAGAATATCTTTTAAGAACCGAGGTAGGGAGTCAATTGATGAGTTGTACCCCCAAATTTTTTTGAGCCAAAATCGTGATACCCATGTCGACAATATGCCGATGTTTGCACTCAGCCACCCCGTTCTGTTCTGACGTATGTGGACAGGTTAAGTGATGAATTATCCCTTGAGTTGCCAGCACAGACATGAATGCTCAAAACTCTTCTCCCCAATCACTCTAAAACTGCTTAATAGTTTTCCCAAACTGAGTTTTGATTAATTGCTGAAACTGAACAAAGAAATCGACCGCCTGTGACTTTTGACGAATAAGATATATCCAGGTAAAACAAGTGCACATGTCAATAAACGAGACTTAATGTCAGTTGCGGCCGCAAACAACAAACACAGGTCCCCATAAATTGGAGACCACCAAGGCAAAAGGTTTATTATATTCAGTATTAGAAAGTGAAAAGGAGAGTTTATGTGACTTCCTTTTTTAACAAGCAGTACAAACAGTATCAAGACAATCTTTATTGAAAACAATACTATACTTATTTAAAACATTCTTAACTACAAAGGTAAATGGATGACCAAGATGCTTGTGCCATAGAGTAAAAATGTCACAACTGCTGATCTGAGCCGGAAGCCTAATGTTAGTAATAGAGGGACCCACAAGAGACAAAGCATGCATAGTGGGCGAAGAGAAGTGATAGAGCCCATCATGAATATAACCCTTCAAAAATATTTCCCGAGTCTGGATGTATTTGATAAAACAATATGTCGGATGAAATTTAAAAAAGACATCATTGTCAGTGGCAAACTGAAACACACACATGAGGTTTTTCCATATAGTTGGTACACATAAAATATTAGATAGCTGAAGCAATTTATACTGAGTAGGTAATACTGAATTCCTAACAGATAAAATCTTAGTCGGAGTACCATCACCCATTAAAAGAGAAAAGTTACCTAAATAAGGTGTAGAACCATTCAGTGCAGACGCGTCGCGACATACATGGTGCGACACCCCAAAATCAGGATACCATGAGGCAGTACCAACTGGTAGAGGAACATAAGAGTTAGAATCATCAAAGTTAGACCCAACTGAGTGGCATTCACATTAGATCCTGAAGTGTTGGGTACATCAGATGCATGTATATCAGGTATATGCAAGAGCCTAATACAGGGATCGGAGCCAGTATAAACCTGAGCTCGTGGTTTGGTTCGCCAAGAAACGAATGGCCCAGACTGGTTAAATACACCAGCACCAGAAAGCCCAAGTTCGTGTCCAAAACCACAAAGAGGTGCAACCCCCACATTATTAGTATTCAGCCCAGCTGGTAAAAAATTACCATGCAGCCCAAAATTATTCAAAGGCAACCCAGCTGGTAAGGAATTTTCATGCGGCCCAAAGCCACTCGCAACATTTGGATGTGGGCTATAACGTCAATCACGCATGAGAGGCTCAAAAGAAACATCATTCGGCCGAAACCTTCCTGTAGCCGCATAAGTGGACTCTCGTCCAAATGTCAATGACTTTTACCCACCGTGGGGCCCAACAACCCAACTTGTCTTATCATCACAATTAATAAAAGGGTTAGAAACCCTATTATACACTGTTGGAGGTATACGGCGCATAAAAGAACCAGTGAGGCTCCCCATTAGAACGATCTTGCGGCACCATCGAAGGAAACCCCGAAGACGACAACTGAGCAGAGAAGCCGATGAATAAACCATTGACCATACTTTGACCAGAACAATCGGCCCGATTGAACATGCGATCCACTGGTGGCAGGCCATCATAGTGCCGATTATATCGGTAATAGTACCTCTGAGCGACGTGTCCAAAACATCCACAAATTTGACACTGAGTGCGAGATCGGAACCTTCTCTTGCAACCTCCAAATGGTGGATAACCACCATGCACCGAATCACCCAGTGACTGACCAGATTCCAGTAGATTGGCATAGAGAGGGATTTCGTGAACCGCACGCAGCTGACAGCTTTCGTACTTAATCAACACGTTAACGAGACATTAGAATGGCAGTGGCTCCGTTGAGAACGATGCTAAGGTGATAACAGCGTCGAACTTCAGAGGTAAACCTGCAAGAGCGATTTCTACCTTCTCTACCTCCCAGATCCTAGATCCCGAGGCCTTAATCAAAGTACTAGTGGTTTGAATCTTGGCTATGTAATCCTTAATCAAAAGAATACCTTTCTTAAGAGAAAGGAGATCGTGACGGAGACAGGAGAGCTTCGCATCGATGAGAGTAGCAAATAAGCACGTGGCAGTGGTCCACACATAACAGGCTGAACGAACCTCTGTAAACGACATTAGTAATGAAGGAGAAATGGTTTAAAGAAGCCAGAAAGTTAATAACCTATCTTGTTGAAGATATGCCGAAGCATCTGGATTCAACACGAGAAAGCCTTCTAAATATGTCAGAAATCGCAGCGGAGGAGGTACAGTACTGTTAAAAAATCCAGCTAACTCATTTCCTTCAATGATAAGTTTAATATGCTGCTTCCATTGAATAAAATTGCTATCATCTAATTTTACCATTTCATAGCGAGGAAACGAATAAATGAGCTTCGCATTGGTGAAAGCCTGATATCTAGGCTCTACAAAAGCAGATTCAGCGAAGGCCGTAGTGTTCATGGATGAGAATGTGAAGCAGGTCCCAGCACTGTTAGGCAATTGATACCATGTTGAGATCTCAGGTAAAAGAAAACTAAGCTAGATTAAGTATTAAAAACAGAAATTAAAGAATTGAAAAACACTGTACTGTATTATCTCTTGACCACCCTTGAATAGTACACTTGAGGTATTTATAGATGAATGAACTAACTGCTATCTAGTAACTACTGCTAACAATCTATTAGTTTGAATACAACAGACTTAACAAACTAACAACTTGATAATAACAGAGTACCTCTATACTCTAACAGTATTAAATACCTTCTAAACCTTGGTATGTGAATGCATGGGCAATAGGAAGAGATCCCAAAGTTTGGAAAAACCCAAAAGAGTTTTGGCCTGAAAGGTTCCTTGGTAACTCCATTGACTACAATGGACAGAACTTTGAGTTCTAACCGTTTGGTGCGGGTAGAAGGGTTTACCCAGGAATGCGTATAGGAGTTTCAAAAGTGGAGCTTACCATTGTTGATATTCATTACAAGTTTGATTGGGAAATGCCAATTGGGATGAATAAAGAAGATTTGGACTTTGATGTTGTACTTGGTCTTGCTGTGCTAAAAAAAATAATCTTATCCTTATCGCTAGAAAGATTTATGATTAATCGATGTATCGTTATAGTGACTTATTTGCTGCTTAATTGCTCTAGTTCGCACATTGTACTGTTTCAACCATATCCTAAAACGCTTATCAAAGGTTGTAGTAACACCATGCATGTTTAATGAACCTGCTATGTCTGAATTCGAGTTTCAATTTAGTGGAGTCACTTGTAAATGAGGGTACACAATTGCATTCCCTTTCTTTGTCAAGCTACCATCTCATTTGAATACACGAAGAATGGAAGGAGAGTGTTATTGATTTTGATATGAAACATGAAAATTAGAATTATAATTGACGTTTTTTTACCCAATTGGCCCAAAATAATTAATTATTTACGAAAATAATTCAAGTCAAAATTTATGTATGAAAATGACTCGTTCTCCATAGTGTCTGTCAGTGCCCCTGACACACTGGCGGCACTACCCCCAATAATAACCCAATCATCAGCTTTTTAATAATAATAAAAATTTTGGATTCCGTCACTTTGTCAATAGCATCAGCCTTTATTTTTTAAAAAATTTAATGGAGAAATTTTTTTTAGAAAACTTTTTTTTGGGTGCCACCGATATGTCAGGCAACATTCGTTAAAATTTTTTAAAAAATATTTTTGTAAGGTGTCGTTATCATGTCAATCAGTATCGATGATATTTTCTAAAAAAAACTATTGTAGAAAGTGTAGTTCAAAGTTTTAATTATTGTTTTAGAAGATTTGAAGTTGACAGCTACTAGGAGATCTGAACCATAGAAGTCAATGTGAAGGAGGAAATCTCTTTTTTAGTGTCAAAATCGACACGAAAGGTCACCGTAAATAATATCAGTAACTATTGAGTACAACAACTAAAGTTTTCAATTGAGAAGAAGGAAAAGAAATAAAATAAAATAAAATAAAAATAAAAATAAAAAGGACAATTAATCACGATGACTAGAGTTTTCAATTAAGAAAAGAATAATAGATATGAAAATAGAGATATAAAAAGAGAATTTAATATTAATGTTATTCTGTTTCCTTTTCCATATTTGATTCTAAATTTTTCATAAAATATTAAATTTTCTTGTCTCTATTTTTACATCTATTATTTTTATATTTAATTTTCTATTTTTTAAATACATTATCTGAATTTAAATCTATTATCTACTAAAGTAAAACAGCATCCATTCGAATTTGGAAACGAATGGGTTACTATAATATCTAAACAAAAAGAAATCACGTCGTTTCTCCTGATTGGTTCTATACTATTGTCTGCAAGGGGCCCTTAAACTACTGAATTTGGGTGTAGCCCCATGCCTAAAATGGAAAGATTTTATTCATTCTTTAAATTTTTAAAATTTAAATTGATAAAAATAAATTTACATTTTGATGTTTTTTAAAATAATAAAAATTTAATTTAATTTTTAAAAATTGTAAAAATATAAATTATTTAAACAATAAAATTATACTTTTATTATTATAAAAATTAAAATTTAATATCGATTCAATAATTTTATTTTATTTTATTTTATTTTTTTTGGGTTCGCGGGTGGTTCTCAGCTTTAATAGTTGGCTTTACTATCATCTCTGAAACCGAAAAGAGCGCCACGAGGTTATTATCAGGTACACATTTGTTTTATTTGTTGGAATGAACTAGAATGGGAAATTAATAATTATTTGCTAGAAATAGAATAGAGATGTAATAATTTTGGATTTAATGAAATAAGTAATGGTATAAGATATGTAATAATTTCGTAATTTGATTGATGGGTCCAAATTAGATTTTGATAAAAATTATAAAAAATTTGGGTTTAATAAAAATTAGACACTAAAATTTACATATTTTGTCAAAATGATTTTAATTATATTTTGAGTCTTTTTTGCCATCAACATTTATTTTTTTCAAATTTATTTTTAATAGATTTGATGGAAGGATTATAAAAAGTTAACAGAATGATATGGAATTTCATACGTGTAATATTTTTAATGAGATGTAATTTATTACTTAGGTAACCCAATAGATAATTACATATGAAAAATAATGAAATAAATAAATCATACATGAAATTAAAATAATAATAACTCTTAGCTTAAAGAAAATAAACTTAATTATTTTAAAAAAAGTTTCAAAATGAGTGTATTTGTTTATTGAGATGTTTCAAAAGATAATTAATAAATCAAATCAAAAACTGAATGTGTGAATTCATTTTAAAACTCTTTTAGATAATTACATTTATTTTCTTTAAATTAAGAGTTGTTTTTGTAACTTCATGAATTATTTATTTTATTATTTTCACATGTAATTATTTTATTAAGTTATCTAAGTAATAAATTACATCTCATTAAAAATACTTCATGTATGAAATTCCACATCATTCGTTAACTTTTAAATGGTACTTTCAACAAATCTGTTAAAAAATAATTTAAAAAATAAAGATTGAAGACCAAAAAGACTTAAAAATACAATCGTGGTCATTTTAACAAAATATGTAAATGTTAGTGGCGAAATTGTTATCAAACCAAAATTTGATATAAAGATCAAATGTGGATTTGGTTAAAGTTGTAAACTAGAAATATCAAAAAGTACGATGTTTTGGGTTTAAATATTATAATTTTCATTATATGTATGTAACTTTTAAGATTTATCAAATTATAAAACAACACAAATATTGTCAAAATAATGTTTGTTGCTTTGTAAAAGATAATCTTTGAATATCATATAACTCTTTGTTTTATTGATAATTTTGCTTGTTGAGTTGCTATATTATTGTTATTTAAGTATAAATATTTTTTATATTATGTATTTTTAATTTGTTAGAAAATATTTATTTTAATGTTTTTAATCTATTTGATATATTATATTTTTATATTTATTTTATAAAAAATCTAAAAAATTAATACTGAGCAAAGCAAGACCGAGATCAAACCTAGAAAATGGATATGATTTTTTCCATTGATCCAGCCCGACCCATGATCAGCTCTAATATTATATCATATACATATATTATGTTACATAGTATTAGACTCCAAACTGACATGAACAACTTTTTTTTTTTGTAAATTTCAATAACAGGACAAAGCCTAAACAACCAACACAATTAGCGCGACTCGAACCTACATTGCAATTTTTTATTGATATTGCATATATTTTTTCTTTCATATCAATTCAAACTATAATTCTTTACTAAAATATTTTATTATCTATTTACATATTTTTAAAAATATTTTAAAATTAATAAATATAAATTCAATTATAAATGCATAAAAGAAACCGAATCTAATTTAAAATTCAAATAATTTAAGTAATATTATGTTATTTATTCCTTTTTAACAATTAGTTTTGTTGTATGATATTAATATTAGTTTTAATGTTATGAATATTTTAACTTAAAAAATGTGATTTCATTAAAATATTATTTCGTCTAAATGTGAAAGCGTGTAATCAATTACAATTAATACAAAATTCAACTCTTATTTTTACTTATTATAATATTTATATTAATACACTACATACTTTTTGTAACAGTACCCCAAACTGGCCTAGACGTTATGACCGAATCCGGAGATGTCATAGAGAATGGGTTTAGAAAATGGAGTCGTTACGTAAAATCATCTCAGTTTATTAACTCATATACTTTATAACCATTTTCGAAAACGTTAATTAATTTATTTATTTACCGGAAACTTATTTTACAACGGAAGTTTAACCAACCCGTTTCATTTTAGAAATCCGATTCGTAATTTTTAAAAAAACCTCTCTCTTTTTTTTCGTAAAAACCGTCGTTTTCATAAAATTTTTACCAAAGCATGCATATTATCAACAATCCAAAAATCATCCGTTAAAAATCATAAAGTCTAGAGAGTCCCAGAAATTACAAACTCTCGAATAAAAACCAAATCATAAATAAAGCTATAATTTGCCAAGTTTAAACTGTTTACGGTTGAGTGGTCACCGCTAAGTTTCCGTCACACCGATCCACCTAAGTCTGAGGATTACCTGAATAGAACAGACAAACAGATGTGAGTTTTCATAAACTCAGTGTGTAACCCAACAAAATTAAACATGCAAACATATAGATACAAAATCAGGCTCATGCCCTTTTCAGATACAGTAAACAGAATCAGATATACAGAATCCTACCCCATCCTCTACACACCATCTCCGATCATCCCAACACACCATGTTGGGTTAAAAACACTCACCCATCCCTACACACCATATCGTATCATTACGACACATGTCAGATAATTTGCAGCCAAGTTGCCAAAATATAGGCAATGATCATCGTACAGAAAGCTTCCTCCTCATATACAAATCCCACCCCAAAATCATATACAAAAACATATACAGAATAACATACTAGACATGCTCAACATGCTTATGAACAGATATTAGATATACAGATAGCAGAATAGACAGTCATACTTAGTAATGTCCTAATATCAAATCACATAAAATTAAGGTTTGGTTAGCCCTTACCGACCCTACGGTAGGCCCACAGTAGATCAAAATGACCTATGTTACCCGAGGGAAATTTTCAAAAATATAGGCCTACATGCCCATGTGGGCCCACACACCCAACTTTGCCTAGCCCGTGTGGCTCACACGGCCACACTTTGGCCACTACACGGTCGTGTCTTGCGCATCGCCATGCCTTCGTCGACCACACTGTCGTGTCTCGCACACGGTCTACCACACGGCTTGGCACACGCCTGTGTGGTTTTTCAGCTTTCGTTGAAGCTTGTTTTTCTGCGTTGGGTACACACCTATTTCAGTTTTGCTACAAAAATACTCCCGAGACCACTAGCACCTCAAAACAGAATATCCAACCCCTTTAGCAACCAAAAATTGAGTTAACAAAAATTAAATTGATCAACGACCAAAAACTTACCACCGCTAAAACGATCACAATCCGTAATCTAAACCGTTGGAGTCACAACCACTACCTCACTGCCTTCTCCTACGCCACAGAATTCAACGATTACTATCATATATCGGCTAACATTAAGATTTCCCACAATTCTAAAAACCATACAATAACAAAAACTCAACTTCACTTACCAAACCGAAAATCGTAGTAACAACAGTTGAACGAGTAAAACAACAGTAACCTGAAGAAGAATGAACAAAAATCGAAAATGGAAGATAAGGGAAGAGAGAAAAAAAGTCAGGAGGGGAGTTTTGGGAAAAAGAAAACAAAAACTAACAAATCAGAAATCTGATAACCTCCCTAACTTTTGAACACAAGACCTCCAACACAACAACCCCCTTACCACTTAAATCAGCAAGCTCATTCTAATATAAATTAACAGACAATTATATATAAGCCCTCCCAACAAGAGAAAGGCTTAGATTAGAAAAATAACAAAATTTGGCAAAGAAAAAACTTGAACCCAAAACCTCACATACACATTTAGAACACTTAACCATTGAAATAAATATACATTTATAAAAAATATTTACAGAAACAAGAATAGATTATTCAAGGTGTTGCACTTTTACTTATTTATTTCATACATTATCTATTCTCTTGCTGTTCTAACCTACAATCAAGCACGGCATAGTGTAATTTAGAAGTGCAGCTGCCCAAGGTCCAAAGTTGGAAGGGGTTGAAAAAAAAATTCAGCTTTTAACGTGGAAAAAAAATTCTACTCTTTAAATTTTATGATTGAAGCTTCATAGTAGGTAGAACAATTCCTAATTTAATATAATTTTACCATATTTAAATTTCCATTCTTTAACATACTTATTTGCTCATTTTATTTGTATTATTCACATGTAATCACACATTTCAAATCAGATACAACTATTAATTATATTTCTCTTCAAAAAGCCATTAATTTAAAATAAAATTAATATCTACAAAATACTCATTTTAAAACTATAAATTATTTATGTATCGTACGGATAAAAACTATTTATTATATTCTAAATAATTTATACACGTAATAAATTCATGTATAATGACCTTTTCTTGACTATTTTTAAAAATATGTATCTCTTACTATATAAATTTTGATTTAAATTAAATTATTCAAAAATAAATTGTTTTAGAATGCTATTTTATATTAATGTTGTAGCAATATTTTTCAAATTTGATTTGTCATGCCAGACATTTACAATGTTGAAGGAACAAAAATTATTGGTTATATATATAAATAAATTATTTGCATACAATTTTTTATTTTTCGTTTTAAATATTATTATATATTAAGCTTAAGTATATTTTTAAGTTATTTATAATTTTAAATAATATTTCATTAACATTTTTAATTAATATATTGTTATTTAAATAATAATAATTTTATGAAATATAATAGCAATATGTGCATCGCACATGATACAAAACTAGTTATATAAATAATTCATTGTAAATTTTAAAACTGTTTTTAAAAATATATATTTTATAACTTTATAATAAATTATTTAGTGCTCATAATATTTAAAGTTAATTAAAATCTATATTCAATAATTGATAATTGAAATTAAATTAAAACATACAATTAACTGTTATAATATTTATATTTTAAAAATAATTTTAAAATGTTGTTTATTTAAATCCAATCTAACATCAATTATCACGTTTTAAATTAAGCTTATACATTAATATTATTTAATTTCGTGACCCTTATAAAATTTATGAAAAACCTTTAGAAATAATTAAATGTAACATAATTCGTACATACAATTAACCCGTTAAACTCAAGCCTTAAATGTTGGATTCTGAATTCGACCAATATTTTAAATAAAATTAATCTATTTTTATATCCATTTTTAAGTTTATTGTTTTTCCCAAACCCTTTCAATTTTTAAGCGTCTTTAAACTTGGACCAATAATTCTACTTATGAATAAGTCTACTTCAAGAATGCTTTGCTCGACGATGCATGTTCATGGGGCGGTTGTGATTGTTTCGTTAATCTGTGGTTTCTATGGCTGTTCGTCTCTTTCTTTCTGTTATGTTTTTGCTGTTTTGGCTGATTTGTACTGCGGTTTCCTTTGATTTTGCCGCCGGTCGGCTTGTCACTTTTGGTTGGACCTTTACCCTGCTCCTTTGTTGAGGGGGTTATTTTATTTCTTATTAATGAATTCTTTACGCTTAGCAAAAAAAAGGGGTGATGGCATTGTCAAGAGTCAGATATGGATGCATGCAACAAAATTCATATGTATGTAATGTGAGGAATGACCAATAAATGGTCTGATCATCAGATGAACAAACCCTAAAAATCTTTCTCAAAACCCGCTTAATGCTCTAGAAGAGGGATATCAACCGCTTGCATTGCATGCTGAAATATTATAACAATGCCTGAATATGACTTCACTGCCAAACAATCCATCCAATACTCCAGTATACATCATGCACATTATTCTCTAACCCCCACCTACCATTAATTGCAACCGCTAAAAATAGAAAACAGCCCATGAAAACATGAAATCAAATATATGTATGCATGTAGAACAAATGTCAACTTTAAACAAAATACAAAGCTACATGCAAACACGTATATGACAATTTTTCAAACATAAAAAGAGTTGGATAAGGGGACCTTTTTTTCTCATGTTTCAAACAGATTGAGTTGATTACAATGGCAATAGCACTGTTTATGAGTATTTTTCTTCTTGTTCTCCCCTTCTTGTTATTCGTTCTCCTAAAACATAGGGTTAGCAACAATGGCAGTTTTAATCGTCTTCCGCCTGGCCCTCCAAGTCTTCCCTTCATTGGTCACTTACAGTTGCTGATGTCTGATAACTCAGTCCCTCATCTTTTTCTTAATAAACTCTCTCAAAAATACGGTCCTATCATGTTCTTGCGATTTGGATTTAGGCCAACCCTTGTAGTTTCTTCGGCAAAAATGGCTGAAGAGGTTATGAAAACCCATGACCTTGACTTCTGCAGCAGGCCTAATTTATGTGCTGCTGGAAAATTTTCTTACAATTCTTCTGATTTGTCTTATTCACCATATAATGACTACTGGAGGGAGATGAGGAAAATTTGTGTTGTACACCTCTTTAGTAGAGTGAAAAAGTATCGTCCCACCCGAGAAGACGAAGTTTCTCGCCTGATTGAAAAAATATGCCAATTATCTGTTGCTTCTAAGCCTATCAACTTGAGTGAGGCAGTGATGTGCCTATCAAATTCAATCATTTGTAGAATAGGCTTCTGTAAGAGGTATGATGAGGAAGGAGTTGAAAAAAGCAGGTTCAGTCGGTTGCTTAAAGAAAGTGAAGCTTTGTTTTCAAATCTTAGTTTCTCTGACTACTTTCCTTTCATGGGTTGGGTAGATAGATTTACTGGTTTTTTGAGTCGTCTTGAAAAAGCTTTCAAAGAAGTTGATACTTTCATCCAAGAACTTATTGATGAGCATCTTGATCCAAATAAATTAAAATCAGAGCAAGAAGATATAGTCGATGTGTTGCTACGAATAAAGACAAATCATGATTTGCCATTTGATCTTACCATAGATCATATAAAAGCTATTCTTATGGTCATCTCATCTTTACTTGATACTTTTATCATTAGCTTCACACGTTATGTATATATACATTCATTTTTCTCCTTTTCCCTTTTATGCAGGATGTTTTTATTGCTGGAACAGACACATCAGCGGCTACTGTGATTTGGGTAATGAACTTTCTAATGAAAAACCCAAAGTGTTTGAAGAAAACTCAAGCGGAAGTGAGGGATTTAATTAGAGAAAAAGGGTTTGTAAATGAAGATGAAGTTCAAAATTTAACTTACCTAAAAGCGGTGATAAAAGAAACATTTAGATTGCAAGCAACAGTTCCACTATTAGTGCCACGAGAAACACTTCGAAAATGCAGCATTGGTGGGTACGAAGTCCCTACCAAAGCCTTAGTGTTTGTGAATGCATGGGCAATAGGAAGAGATCCCGAAGCTTGGGAAAACCCTGAAGAGTTCTGTCCAGAAAGGTTCATAGGTAGCTCCATTGACTACAAAGGGTTGAACTTTGAGCTCATACCATTTGGTGCGGGTAGAAGGGTTTGCCCTGGAATGCGTATGGGAATCGCAGT
Source organism: Gossypium arboreum (assembly GCF_025698485.1). Lineage (NCBI taxonomy): Eukaryota > Viridiplantae > Streptophyta > Magnoliopsida > Malvales > Malvaceae > Gossypium > Gossypium arboreum. The sequence goes on along the minus strand of NC_069079.1, from coordinate 118,535,689 downwards.
AGTGGAGCTTGCCCTTGCTAATCTCCTTTACAAGTTTGATTGGGAAATGCCAAACGGGATAAGTACGGAAGACATAGACTTTGATGTTGTACCTGGTATCACTACACACAAAAAAAATTCTCTTATCCTTGTGGCAAGGAAGATTAACGATTAATCCTTGTATTGTTATAGTAACAGTTAAATTAGGTTTTAGTTCAATAAATTTTCATAAATTAAATTTGTAATTTAATCACGACATTTAAAAAAATCAAGGATAATTTCTCCTTTTTTTCATTTAATTTTTTTTATTTTAATTATTAAATATATTACTATTTTAACAAAAAAATATTTATACATTTAAAAAATAGGGAAAGTATTGTATGAAATAGTGACGCCACGTCATCTGTATCCCTTTCCAATATTGATGTGGCATAAAACTATTGGAAAGGGATACAAATGACGTGGCGTCACTGTTTCATATAATCCTTTTTCTTAAAAAATATTAAGTGAGAATATGTATATTGTTAATGGTTGAATTAATTTTTTTTGAATTGAAAGAAAAAAAAGTAGTTTCTTGTTTGCTCTAATTTATAGAGTTTTTAGCCACATTTTAGTTCTTAATAATAATATGTATGTTTAGTTAACTTGCAATTATTGTTCGGGAAAGAATTGTATGAATTAAAGACGTCACAAAATTTTGTATTCTTTATCAATTATTTAATGTCATTTTAGCATATTTTTTTATGTTATTGACACATCATTTTGGTAATAAAATTTTAACTTGAACCCTAGATCATGAAAGTTGAACCTTAGACTCTGAACTGGACCTTGAATTATAGATCTTGAACTTTAAACCCTAAACCATGAATCCAACGTCTAAAGGTGGAATTCTTTCACCGTGCTTTGAACACGAAAATTTCTCTACACACAACTGAAGAGGGTTGAGGCATTCATGGTAAGCATTGTAGAACCATTAGCTGGATGGATCGAAATCAACTATTGTCACCTTTAAAGTTAAATGTTGCATTTTAAAATAGATTAAATTTAAGAATTAAGTTTTGAAAACAGTAGGAAGCATTTGCATTAACTCATCCAATATCATAAACATATAAAACATAATTGTATCTACATATAAGGTGTGCTGGTTGAGTCAAAAAGTGAAAGGAATAAGTGGGAAAATAGAAAGAAAGAAATTTTAAGTTTGCTTGGTAGGGAAGAAGAGTGTGAGAAGAAAGAGAATAGGAGCAAGTCTTTCAAATTGGAATTAAAAAATGAGAGAGAATAAGAGAGATGATTACTTTAAGATTATGCATTTTTTAAAAATTTTATTTTTTTCTCTTTATTTTTTAACTCTATCAAGTATTGATGAAAAATTTTTTATTTTTTCTTTTAATTTTTCGATCTTTTCTACCAAATTTATAATTGTGGGATCTGAAGTTGTATTAGAATAACGCTTGCATTTGAGACTGGAGAAACTGAAGGTGAACGAGTGAATAACTGTTGCCAATATATTGTTTTTTTTTTTCATTGCCAAGACAAAAAATATCCACCCAAAACTCCAGTATACGCACAATCGTCAGAGCCTTCACCTAGTACCGCTGATATCAACCCCTCTAATAATTCAAAAGTGCCCACAATAAAAGATATGCATATGTAGTGCATGTGTCAACTTCAAACAAAATAGAAAACTACGTATTTATCTGGTTGACAATTTTTCATTTTTCTAAATTAAAAAATAAAACAAAATAAACAGGTTGCAAGAGAATTGTATAAGTGGACTCTTCCTCTCATGTCTCAAACAGGCGCTTGTGTAGTTCACAATGGCAATAGTACTGTTTATGGTCTTTCTTCTAGCTCTACCGTTCTTCCTCTTCAATCTCCTAAAACGTAGCATTAGAACCAATGGCAATCTTGTTCTTCCTCTTCCCCCTGGCCCTTCAGGTCTTCCCTTGATCGGTCACTTACATATGCTGATGTTTGATAACTCAGTCCCTCATATTTTTCTTTATAAACTCTCTCAAAAGTATGGTCCTCTCGTGTTCTTAAGATTTGGATTTAAGCCAACCCTTGTAGTTTCTTCAGCAAAAATGGCTGAAGCAGTTATGAAAACCCATGACCTTGACTTCTGCAGCAGGCCTAATCTATGGGGTGCTCGCAAATTATCTTACAATGCCTCGGATTTGACTTTTTCACCATACTCTGGCTCCTGGCGTGAGATGAGGAAACTTTGTGTTGTACATCTATTTAGCAGAGTGCAGAACTATCGTCCCATCCGAGAAGATGAAGTTGCTTGCCTGGTTCAAAAAATATGCCGATTATCCGTTGATTCTAAGCCCGTCAACTTGAGTGAGGCAATGATGTGCCTTTCCAGTTCAATAATATGTAGAGTAGCTTTCGGCAAGAGGTATGACGACGAAGGAACTGAAAGAAGTAGGTTCGACGGGTTGCTTAAAGGAAGTGAAGCCATGTTGTCATGCTTTAGTTTCTCTGACTATTTTCCTTTCATGGGTTGGGTCGATAGATTCACTGGTTTCCTCACTCGTCTTCAAAAAATTTCCAAAGAACTTGATACTTTCTATCAACAACTCATTAATGAACACCTCGATCCAAATAGACAAAAACCAGAGCAAGAGGACATACTCGATGTGTTACTAAGAATACAGAAAGATCGTGATTTTCCATTTGATCTGACCATAGATCACATAAAAGCTATTCTTATGGTCTATCTCATTTTCACTCGAAATTTCTATCACTAGCTTCACACTTTATGCATATATCATATAACCTCTTTTTTTTCTTTATGTAGGATGTGTTTATTGCTGGAACAGACACAACAGCAGCCACTGTGATTTGGGCCATGTCCTTCCTAATGAAAAACCCGAAGTGTTTGAAGAAAACTCAAGCGGAAGTGAGGGACTTGATTGGGAAAAAAGGGTTTGTAAATGAAGATGATGTTCACAATTTTACTTACCTAAAAGCTGTGATAAAAGAAACGTTCAGGTTGCAAGCAATAGCTCCATTGTTAGTGCCACGAGAAACACTCCGAAAGTGCAGAATAGGTGGGTATGAAGTCCCGACCAAAGCCTTAGTGTATGTGAATGCATGGGCAATAGGAAGAGACCCTGAAGCTTGGGAAAACCCAGAAGAGTTTTATCCTGAAAGATTCATTGGAAGCTCTATTGACTTCAAAGGGCTGAACTTTGAGCTCATACCATTTGGTGCGGGTAGAAGGGTTTGCCCTGGAATGCATATGGGAGTTGCAGCAGTGGAGCTTGCCCTTGCTAATCTACTTTACAAGTTTGATTGGGAAATGTTGCCCGAGATGAACAAAGAAGACATAGACTTTGATGTCGTACCTGGTCTCACTACACACAAAAAAAATGATCTTATCCTTTTGGCTAAGAAGATTCATGATTAATCAATGTATCGTTATGGTAACTTATTTACTGCCAAATCCTTCAAGTTCATACTTTTTCCAGTTTGAACCACATTCTTATCAAATGTCTTAGTAACACCTTTTATGTTTAATAAACCTACAATTACTCTGAATTCAAATTTAGAACAGGATAAATACATTGGAAGTCTTTTGCACTGTAAAAGTCTAAAAGCAATTTATGGACGTTTTCCATGCCGGTTACTGTACGTTTGGATGCACAATGGGATTAAAAATAGTAATAGTGCTGAGATTGGATACTTTGTCAATGAGATTAAAATTAGTTATATGATATTTATTTAGATTCAAACGTATCTATAACAACGAGGTAAGAAGAGAATTGATTATTAAATATATTAATTTTAAATGTATTTATATATTAAATAAAAATTTAAAATAAATTTTAAAAATAATTAAAATATAAAAACCATATGTGTATTAAAAGTTAAATTATTTAAATAATTAAACCAGATGATTATAAAAATATTTGTTGTTTCAGGTTGCAAAGGCTAAAAACACAGCTTCAGTCCTTGAATCGTATCTTGAACAAAGGGGAGTTACTTTACGTGAAGGATATTTTTCTTACAAAGTTATAATTCCCAATCCAAACTTCCGGTATGTACCAAAATGGTTTTATTTCCTTTAAAAAGTTCTTATAAGAGTATTGTAATGGCCAATTTTTGGCCCAAACAAACAAGCAAAAAAATAAAATTCACATAACCAAATTCTAAGTCTATTTACAATGTTAAACAGCCCAAAAATCAAAACTACTCAATTACAATAACTAAACCTACACAAACCCAATACCCAAAACCAGCCCAAATTAGAACTACCCAAACCTAAGCAATTTTCAGCAAAAAAAAATGGTGATGAACCCTAGCCGTCACCCCACCTTGGCCACCTACGCCACTACCAGTTGTCTGCCACCAGCACACCCACTTGCCTCCACCACTCTATACCTGTAAAAAAAGACAAAAAAAAAAGGGACAGCAAAGAAAAGCACCAAAAAATAAAATTCTTTGTATTTTTCTTTGGATTTTGGGCTATATAAAAGCCCTATGTTCCTTGTGCCAGGGGGGAATCGATTGTATTTTGGAGAGAAGAGATTGTATTAGAGGGGGTTGTATTACAGAGATTTTTGGGAGAAATCAAAAGGAGAAAACAAGTTCAAAAGGTGTTTGTCCTTTTTTTTTTTTTATCTTCTTTCTATTCGTTCGTTTTATCTATTTTACAAATATTTTTAACAAAAACAAAACTTGCAAAAAAATATAAAAAAGGGAAAGAGGGAAAGAACTTACCGGTGTTCAGTTTTCCAACATCGTGGACGACCGAGGAAGCCACCGCCGAAGATCGGTGGCCGGAAACCGAATGGATTCTTGAGTTCTAGGGTGCTTCTCATTAATTTTTGAAGGTTTTTGGGTCGTTTTAACCCCAAATCCGGGCTCTACTCGAGAAGAGAAGCGAAAAAAGGCCTCGAAAGATTTTCCGCCACCGTGGATGGCGGCGCCGCCGTCGGTGGCCGGTGACCAGCGTGACGGTTGATGGCCGGTCCGATGACCGGAGGAGGGGAAGGGTTGAGAAAGTTGAGAGCCTTCTCTCTATTTTGAAAAATGAATGTAGGGTGGTAGGGTGATGTTTTAACTCTTTTTTTTGTTGTTTTTTTTTTTAAAAAAAGTTTTTTTTATGATATAAAAAAAAAGAAAATAAAGTATGGTTTTAATTAATAATAAAACAAAATGGTATGAGAAAGTAGTTTTAATTAACAATAAAACAAAATAGTATGGGGAGTGCTTTTGATTAATAATAAAACAAAGTAGCATGGGGGAGTGAAATCAGCTTTTTTTGCTTGAGACCATGCATGTTACCTTTAATTGGGTAATTTACGCAATTGGTCCCCTCCTTTGTGCTAGCCTTCAACCAGGCCATATTTAAGTTTTTTATATTATTTTAAATTGGCCCTGCAGTTTGTGTGCTATTTCAATTTGCCCCCTTTGCGTGGTATTTTAAAATTTGGGGCATTTTTAATTTTAGATCTAGGACATTTATACGCAATTAATTTTAGCCCAAAATTACTTTCAATAATTTGTTTTACTTGTAAGTTATCTCTTGGATTTTGTTTCTTCTCTCAATTAAGTTTCAGTTATTCTTTTAGAATAAACATGTTTCTACATATTATTTTGATTTCATACTTTTGTAATTATTATTTTCTCTTTTCTTTTTTTCCCACGTGCATACTGTTTATATGAAATACCTTTATATTATTATTACTACTATATGTATATATTTATAATATTACTAATAATTTATTTTTTACATTATTATGTATATACCATGTAAATATTTTAATATTATATTATGTATACATTTTATATATATATATATATATATATATATATCTTTTAATATTGTATTTTTATTGTTTTGCATATGCCCTAATATTATATCGTTTATATATATTTTTATTTCCCATATTATCTTACTTTATATATTTTTAACTATATCATGTATATGCTACTATTATATATCTATTTATGTAGTATTATTAATAGTTGTTTCTAATATTATGATTATTTCTAATATGTATATATTATGTATTTACCTTCAATATTATATATCGTATATTTCTAATACTATTACGTTATTACTACTATTATATTTTTATTATATTTTTACCCATTACTCTTTAAATACACTTATTTTACCTTTTACTCTTCACTCACTATATATATTGTTTACTTATCTATATATTCACATACATATATATAATTTCACACATCATTCCAAAATTTTTACTTGTATTATTACTATTAATATTATTATTATCTTCACTATACTATCATTCTTTAGTCTTACATAATGATTGTTTATTTATTACTAGTTTTTTTTAATCTCGAATATTTCCTAGCTTATTCGTTATTATCTTTTTATTCGTTTTATTCATTTATTTGTTACCTCGAAATAAGATTTTTTGCAAATAAGGCAATGCTTGGTGTTTGGAAATTTCGAGAAAGCAGTGCCCTAACTTATTGGGTTGCCACTTTTCTCGTTGAATTGAATAATTAAGTACCCTTCTAAGTTTTTTAGAGGTTTTCTAAATGCAAGCCACTATCTTGGAATTTCAAAGCAATATGTCCTAACTTATTGGATATAGCGTTTTGCTGTTTCGAGATAGTAATTTCAAAAAAGGGATATCTTAATGTCAATACTTTGACGCTAGTGAATCCCAATTTTTAAAGTTGAAATATTTTAAAGAGGACTACATCTTAATTTTTTTTTTTTTGACATTAAAGACATTTGATAATCAATTAGGTACCAATTTTTGGGTGTTACGAGGGTGCTAATCCTTCCTCGTACGTAACCGACTCCCGAACCCGTTCTTTTATTTCGTGGACCAAAACTAATGATTTTAAAACAAAGTATTTTAAAGGTGATCCAATCACACCTAAAAAGATTGGTGGCGACTCCCGTTTGCGTTTTTAAAATCGATTCCTATTTTCCAAAACTATTTGAAAATGGTTTCGACAAGTATGTACTGAATAGCTTTTCATTTGCAGTGAGATTTATAGAAATTTTCCACCTGAGGTAATCACTTATGATCAATGTGTGCAATTAGAACCAAAACTAAAGGTATGATATTCGGGTGGGTTAGAGGCGCTTTTCGTGGTGGGAAGAAGGAAATGCAGGACTCTTTCCATCAGCAACTTAACTTCATTCTCAGCACAGCCCCTGTGTGGGACAGGTTTGTTATCTGATGTGCCAATAAGTTTTTTTTTCACTTTATTTAACATTATGTTATAAATTTCTTATGCATGTTATTCCCTTTTTGTCAATAATGTTAATAATATGCCGTACTATATATATGGTACTGAATTTTTTTTTATTTGATTTTACTTAGTTTTCTCTGCTTTTCCGCCGAATGAATTGCAATGTGTCAAGTGATTCATTGGGAAATAAAATGACACTACAGTACTAAGAAAATTGAACTTGATAAAATTTGAGTTAAGCATTAGGGATTAAGTATTAATTAAGCTGTCCTCTCTTACCCTACCCATTGCTCCTATTCTGCATTTGCACAGGAAGATAAAGTGTTTGTTATCTGAGGATACTTCGTTATTCTTTTGGTTATGTTCTCATCGTAGGCAATTTTAGTTCAAGAAATCATTATTTTCCATGATTTCAGTAGGCTGGAGCTTAAAGGAAGCAAGCATGTTCTTGGAGAATTCCTGGAATTTAAATGGAAGCAGGAGGATACCCTGGCTTTGAGGAATATTATTGTGTTTTCACCAAAAAAAAAAAAGAAGATTGTTGTAGTCTTAAGTCATATTAATTGAAGTAAATTTTGATCGCTGCTTTTGCTCTTTTTTTTTCTCTTTTTCATTCTGCTTTTTCCGTTCTGGTTTTAGCCTTTATTCAAAATAGCTAAAGCATTAATGAAGGGAAGCCTAAGAAAATGCATCATTAGCATTTATTTTTTCATGAGTTTTGATTTTTTTCACATATGAATAAAACTAATTTTACTAAAATTTAGTAATTTTATATAAAATTTAAAAGTTTTATTTTATCAAAATTGCTATAAATAATTAATTTATTAAAGAGTATATCTTATAATTAGTTGTTGTTACCATGCTATTATAAAGGATAAAATAAAATATAAAAATTTGCCTTCTATTAAAATTGACTACTAAAATAAAATATTATAAGAGGATTATCATACTGTATGTAAAACCCATTTTATATTCATGATTGTGACTTATTTGTAAGAAAAGAGGTGAGAGGCTAAATTGAAGCAAATATATTAGGTATTGAAATATTTTTATTAAATATTATTAAGAATGATATTAAATTATATATATTTTATTAAATTGTATTTAATAATAATTATAGGAAAATATGATTAAATTATTTATTATTTTATTAAATTATATTTAATAATAATCTTATTAAAATTTAATAACAATAACAATAATCATTAACCTAACAAAAATTCTGTAAGGGTAATTTGGTCATTTAAACTATTTTTTTATGCTATTACAACATCTATTCTATTCAATCAAACACAAGAATATTATTACGGTTCTATTCCATTCCATTAAACCAAACAATTGAAATACTAATTACAACTCTATTCAATTACATCTCTATCTTATTACAGTTATATTCCATTCACTCTAACCAAACATGGACTTAGTGTATGTGAATGCATGGGCAATAGGAAGAGACCCTGAAGCTTGGGAAAACCCAGAAGAGTTTTATCCTGAAAGATTCATTGGAAACTCTATTGACTTTAAAGGGTTGAACTTTGAGCTCATACCATTTGGTGCGGGTAGAAGGGTTTGCCCTAGAATGCATGTGGGTGTTGCAGCAGTGGAGCTTGCCCTTGCTAATCTACATTACAAGTTTGATTGGGAAATGTTGCCCTAGATGAACAAAGAAGACATAGACTTTGATGTCATACCTGGTCTCACTACACAAAAAAAAAAATGATCTTATCCTTATGGCTAAGAAGATTCATGATTAATCAATGAATTGTTATGGTAACTTATTTGCTGCCAAATCCTTCAAGTTTATACTTTTTTTTCCAATTTGAACCACATTCTTATCAAATGTCTTAGTAACACCTTTTATGTTTAAATTTTCTTAAGGACTAATCTTTTCTTTTAATAAAAATAGTTAATGCTATCATCAATTTTTTTTACTCACATTCTAAATAATACTACAATAAATTAAAGATAGGTTTGGATGAGCGGTGCGGTGTGATGCAGTGCATTTAGCATATTTTTTGTTTCACGTGACATATCTAATTTTACTGTCACTATATTTTTATACTAATTATAAATAAATACACTATTTATCTAAACCCACCCTAAATTTAAAAAATAAATTATATATTACAAAGACGACCTAAATTTTATTCGTCAAAATTTTAGTTTAGTTTTCACAATTAAATGGATGTGGACAATTGCTTCCGCGTCCTCCTTTTGTCAAGATACCAATTCCTTTAAATAAAATATAAACATTAAAAGCATCAATAAGATTCCCAAAATCCCATGAAATTGACAACTATCCTAAAAATAGATATTTTATTTTATTAATTTTAAGTAAAGAAGCACCGAGATTGAATAATAAATTTTTAAAGGTATTAAATATAATATATTAATTTATTATTCATATTTTTCTTAAAGATTAAACACAATTTTTTTATTTTAAAAAGTTAAAATGTACTTTTACTATAAATTAAGGGATTAAACATAATTTTCTTCATTTTTAAGAGAACTTAAAGAGTAATATTTCCTTTGAGGGATAAGGCTCCTACCTGCCCCTTTAAGATTCTCCCTATATATTTATTAATTATTAATCTATATTATTATTTTATTAAATTGGTGTCACAAGTCAATCAAATATCAATTTGATTAAGGAAATTATGAAAATATTTTATCATAATTAAAATAAATTATATTATTTAACAGACTTTAATATTTTTATTTTTAAAAAATTAATAAAATTTTGAATATAATGAAATTTAAACTCATATTATTTATATCAATAAAAACACTAATTTTAGTCTTGAACCAAAATCATATTTTAATATCATATTTATAATTTTATTGAATTATATATATTTTACTATTTTATATTTTAAATAAGTAATTTTCACACATATACATTATAAAATTTTAATAATATTTTATGCTTTACATTAGATTAAAAGATAAAAGTAGATTCACGAGATAATATGAAATAGACAAAAAAAATATTTAAAAAGGAAAAGAGAAGGAAAATCAGAAAGAGACGCAATTAAAGGAAAAAATGTGCGATTCATTAAAGAATCTCAGGAAAGACAAAAATTCTAAAATGTATTTAAAATAGGTCAAATTTTGTTTTTAGTCTTGATATTATGCATAAGTAGCATAAGTAACTTTGTATTGTAATTTGATTAATTTAGTCCTTATACTTTTTAAATTTTAAATTTTAGTCCTATCCTACACTATAGCAATCAAATTCACTAGGTCAAATTCTGCTATTAATCTCGTACCATGCGTATGGTTGGAAATTAATCCACGTTCTTCAATTTAATCATTTTTAGTCCTTATAAGTTTTAAATTTTAAAATTTCAGACCCAATTCAAATAGTAGCTATTAAACTCATTAATTAAAATAATGTAGCTTTTTGTGAATATTATTTGGAAATAGAAAGTTAACATAACATTCTTATGTGTTGATATGTTTTGTCGCATAATATTCTAGAAATAGCATAATTTAAAGGCTATCGCTTAGATCAGAACTAAAATGACTTAATCAGAGTACACGGGCTAAACTTATAACTTACACGCAATACATGAACTAATAACAGAATATGATCTTTCAAATTTAGGCACCTTATCTTCTTTGCTAGATAAAGTTACGAGGTGAAATCATTTTCATTCGACTTATTTTTTTCAATATTTTAAATCGTTCATAATAATTTGATTCAGATTGAACATCACATTTCGTCTTAATTTTTTTCTTACAACCCTAATTATTGATGCATGATTTGGAAGATTGAGTGATCTCAAGCGATTAACATAATAGGTGCGCAGAGCCACAAAAGGAAAATCTTTTCAAAACACTGTGCTTGAGGGTCCTTTCATAAGAAGACTAATTTTTTATATCGTGTTTACAGTTTTATTATTTTTATACAATATTAAATAAATATGTATGTATGTATAATATTTAAAATATTTAATATATTGTTTACAGTTTTAAAATATGATGTATGTATGTATGAGTTTTATTATTTTTGTACATCTCGAATTCTCAAGAATAAGTTTTTATTTGAAACTTATTTGTTTTGATCTAAGAAAGGGTACTCGATTACTTAGATTTGAGGAGGAAAATCGGAACCCAGTAATTTAGGGCACAATTTTCTTGAAGCTCCCAAATACGAGTATTGCCATATTTTGAAAAAACTTTCGAATAAAATGTAACAATTAAACGAAATGCATTTTTATTTAAAACAATGATTTGTGAATAAAATGTCGCGCTAATAAATTACAAAACACAAATACTAAAAAAAACAATTCACGGAAATTACAAGATGGACCAAATTTAAAGCTAACATAGACAACCAAAAGAAAGGATAATAAAATAACATAGTTAATAAAATGTCAATGCTAAGGCTAACATGAAAATAATAATAATGAATATACAAATGAATGATATATAAGATGGCTAAAATAGTAATACTAACAACAAAAATAATAAAGTTTGAGACTGTAAAAAGGGTATAAATAAATAAATAATATTAATATTAATAACAAAATAACAAATAATCTAAAGTTAGAAATTGTAAAAGAAAATAGTAAATAGATAATGCTAATATATAATAACATGAAATATATTTAAAACTTAGGTAAATTAATAGGAATAAGGATATGATAATAATAGTAACAATAACGTAATATTATAATGTAATAATATAAAATTAATTAGATTAATGATATGGTAATAATAATAGTGATAATACAATAATAATAATAAAGTAGAAAATAACAATAATAATACATTAATAATAATAATAATAATAATAATAATAATAATAATATAATAATAGAAAAATAATAATAATATATTAATAAGAATGATTATAGTATAAAAAATAATAGTAAAAATAATTTTAATAAAAGAATAATAAAAGTAAAAATAATGAATGTAATAGTAACATATAATAATAATAATGAATACAATAGTAATATTATTAAAATAATTAATAATAAAAATGTTCAATTAATCAATTAAATGATAAAGTAGCAAAATAACTAAAAAAAAGACCGAATTGAATTTAAAACGAAAGTTTGGGGCGAAATCAGAAATAAATAAAAGGGCCGGGAAAAGATCAGATTGTAATGCGCAAACGAAGTAGAGGGACTGGGAAAGTAAATATCCCCTCCCTAAAAAACGCATCACCCTGCGCAGGGCCAAATTAAAACAGAAGGAAAATTATAGGGCCAAATTAGAAATAAATAGAACTTAATTGTAAAATCATAAAAACGCTGAAGGGCCTGGAGTGCAATTAGCCCATCTAAGAAAAACAAGCTGATCCTCCCCTTGGAGCGAGTCAGGTCACAGGTCAGAGGCCCAAAACAACGTTGTTTTGGCCTCTAAACCCAATTTTCAAAACGGCGTCGTTTTAGCTATGTTATAAAACCCAAATTTTGCCCAAAAAACCTCATTTTCAGCCCTCTTTCTTAAATAACCTTCAAAAACCTCCCAAACCCTCTCCAATGTCCCTATTCCAGTCAGAGGTCCGGCCATCCTTCTCCGCCATCCGCTGCCGTTGGCGCCGCCATGCACGGCTGCCTGTGCCCAAAAGGTAAATTTTTTTTTTTATGAATTTGTATATATACATATATTTTTTAAGGAAAAATAAATAATAAATAAATAAATAAATAAAAAGAAAAACTAAAAAAACATAACCTACGTTTTCTTTGTTCTCTTTTCGATTTTGCTTTACTATTTGATTCTTGATTTGCAATTGAAATTGTTGTTTTCTTATTGATCTCTTCATATCCAAAAAACAAAGGTCCCTTTACACTGTTGACAATGGCTTTATATAGCCTAAATTACAACCGTTTTTGAACTATTGCAGGTTGTGGATGGCGTGGAGGACATGGGCACTGACGTGGTGCGGATGTGGCGTAGTGGAGCAGCACACGACACGAAGGGGCGCACGACTTGTAGCGCCTAGAGCTGACTTACGACGCAAAGGGTGTTTGGAGTTAGGGTTTGCTTAAGGTTTGGGTAGTGAGTTGGGCCTGGGCAATTGGGCTGAATTATTTTGTAATTTATTTTGGGCTTTTACTTATTAAGGCCCAGTCAAATTTGGGTATTTACATTACAAATATATTTAAATTTTTTAATCTTAACCTTCTACTTCAATCTATCGTTCTTGTCATCATCTTCTATCTTGATCTTCTTCTTTAATCTATTATCATCTTTGATCAATATTGGACTTCGATGCAATTAATTGTTTTGGAGTTACAAATTACTTAAAATAATAATAAATTGAAGACCGGTATAAAATTATAGTCTTAATACTAATTAGAAAAATAATATAAATTAAAATTAAAATTAATGACAACATACAATTATAAAATGAAGCTTTCATATTAGACAATGATAGGAAAAGTGAGTAAGGGTGACTTTAAACCAAATTTATTATAACATGTATTATAAACTAAATTAATGTACGATGATAATGAATGAATATTATAATTTTACACCATCATTGATTATAGTGATCTTTTATCACTTTTTGATGTCATTATCGTTTAACAATGACTTGAATTTGTCGATTGAGTCTTAACTCAATTGGCATGGTATTGTTGTTAATGTAGGAAAACGTGGGTTCGAGTGTGCTGAAATACATTATACTCCTATTTATGGCTTAGGGAGGGGATATGGGTAATTTCTAGGCATTGTGTAAAAAAGAACAGATATGATCAGAACTTATAATGATAATTCAAATCAATAAAAATTATATTATTTAAAAGAAACTTTTTTTTTTGATGAAAAAAAATACATCAAGTCAATTGAAAAGGAATTTCACTAGCTATATCTTGATGAAGAACCTCTAAGACCTCGCTAAAAGGTACATCAAAAATCTGTAGACTTGATTTCCAATCTAGACATAGTTTACCATTCGGTCTGCAACGAAATTTTTCCCGCTTGGCACATAATGTATCCACCATTGTCCTTCAATGGCATAGTTCTTTGGACTCTTCTAAGCACTGTGGCCGCTAAATCTCCCATCTTTTTATTAGTTAAAGCCTTACTCACTTTAAAGTTGTCAATCTATATAGTGACATGTTTATGTCCTTTTCTTAAAAGAATAAGGAGTCGGTCAAAAATATCCAGAATTCAGCTTTAAAGGGATTACAATTACGATTATATCTTTAAAAATTCTCTAACTTAATTCAAGTTGTTGTACCCAGCTAAGAAAAGTTTTAATGACCTCAAAAGATGAATAGGTAACGTTTTGGATGATATTGAGGTTTAATTAAATGGTAATTGATTTAAAGTTCAATGGTTAAATGAGTAAATTTAATGTATCTTGATCAATGATTGGATGACCCATTTTTATGTGTGCCCATGTGCTAGTGAGAAGGGTTATGTACAACAATTATGAATTTATATTCTATGAAAAATTTTCATACTTTGTGCGCTACATAATATAATAGATTAAAATATTAAATATCAAACTCTATTTTAAATATAATATTTGGACTTTGATTATCCTTAGCTATACAAGACAAGATGGCATCTGGTTGATTGAATAAAATTTGGCGATTGATTTAGTTGTTGTAGTAATGAAAATTTTGAATATAATTTGAATGTAATTAAGCACTTAATATCTTTTAAATATCAATTTTATATATTTTTATAATTAAATTTACATTAAAAATATATTTAAAATTATTTAATTTAAATTTGGGTTAACCCAAAAATAAAAATTATCGTCTAAATTCAACATGATGAATAGGTCTAGGGATGTGCTTCATTTGCCTCTCAATTCACAACTTTTCAAATTTGAAAATGTTAAATAATGAATTTATGTTTATTATCCTATTAAAGGATATACATCACTTTCTCTTATAATTCAATTTATATCCTTTAATTTTTGTTTTTTTATTGTTTTCAACATTTTTTCCTTTTGCAACGATACAGATAAATTAAGGTAGAGACAATGACGGAACTAAATATTATCAATGATATAAGTCGAATCTTAGTTGTAGAAATAGAAGGGGGCATACCTCATTTTCCATCAAAAGAGATAATATTATTGCAGATACAGCGCATAACATAAGAAGTTAACTAAATTTGCCCGATGTAGGGACAATCAAAAAAAGTGGGCTAATCCAACCAATCTTACCTACACAATAGAAAGAGCCGTACGTGATTTATCTCTCCATCGAATCAAATTAGCTAAAATTATGTGTTCATGAGCCTGTACTATTTAAAATCTTAAATTAATATAAAAATAAAATTATATTTTAGCCTCCCTAAAAATATAAAAATATAATTTAATACCTTAAAAATTATAAAAATATAATCTATTAAAATAATAAAATTATATTTTTTCTATAATAAAATTTCGTCCCTGGCAGAGAATAGATAGACTTTGACTTTTTTTTGTCCCTGGCGGAGAATAGATAGACTTTGGCTTTTTAGTCCCTGGCGAAGAATAGATAGACTTTGGCTTTATTTGATATGGAGGATGGAAAAGAGCGATAGTTAAGATTTATAACCACTTTCTACTTTATAGTTGAACTGTTGTGAATTTTTCCATCCTCACCCTTTTCTATCCTTTGTAGTTGTTTAGAAATTCATAATTTTTCTAAATCATTTATAAAGTGAAAATGCGTTTTGGATATTAATATTTGATTACTATAAATTTGTTGTTCACAGGGAAATGATGAAAGATGTGCTTTAAAGTTAACAACCATTTGATCATGTTAACGAAGCTCAGTTTAAGCATCTTTGTACTTAATGGTAACCAACACCACTGAACGTATCATACCCAGGGTTGCTTTATGTATCTACAGCTAACCCTAAATCTCTCTCTCACACTGTCACACACACACACACATATATATATATAAGTTGGATGCATGCAGTTGGGTCAACAATTCATTGGAGACAGCTCAAATGGAAAAGTAAACAGGCTGATCCACTGGGACTAATTCCATAACTCCCTTCATGAACTAGCCCTAAATCCCAACTAATAATGCTCTATAACAAGGATGTCAACGCCTTGCATGCGTAAATATTATAATAATGCCTAAATATGACTTCTCTGCCAACCAATGGCCACCCAAATCTCCTCTATGCGTACGCATTATCCTCTGAGCCCCCACGGTTTCATTTCAAAAAATAAAATAAAATAAACAAGTTGCCAAAGAGTTCTATAAAGGGATTCTTCCTCTCATGTCTCAAACAGACTTGTCTAGATTACAGTGGCAATCGTACTGTTTATGATCTTTCTTCTATCTCTACCCCTCTTCCTCTTCATTCTCCTAAAACGTAGTACTACAACCAATGGCAATCTTAATGGTGTTCTTCCTTTTCCTCCAGGTCCTCCAGGTCTTCCCTTGATCGGTCACTTACATATGCTGATGTCTGATAACTCAGTCCCTCATATTTTTCTTTATAAACTCTCTCAAAAGTATGGTCCTCTCGTGTTCTTAAGATTTGGATTTAAGCCAACCCTTGTAGTTTCTTCAGCGAAAATGGCTGAAGCGGTTATGAAAACCCATGACCTTGACTTCTGCAGTAGACCTAGTCTTTGTGGTGCTCGTAGATTATCTTACAATGCCTCGGATTTGTCTTTTTCACCATACTCTGACTACTGGCGTGAGATGAGGAAACTTTGTGTTGTGCATCTGTTTAGCAGAGTGCAAAAGTATCGCCCCATCCGAGAAGATGAAGTTGCTCGCCTGGTTCAAAAAATATGCCGATTATCCATTGATTCTAAGCCTGTAAACTTGAGTGAGGCAATGATGTGCCTTTCCAATTCAATAATATGTAGAGTAGGTTTCGGTAAGAGGTATGACGACGAAGGAGCTGAAAGAAGCAGGTTCGATGGGTTGCTTAAAGAAAGTGAAGCCATGTTGTCATGCTTTAGTTTCTCTGACTATTTTCCTTTCATGGGTTGGGTTGATAGATTCACCGGGTTCTTCTCTCGTCTTGAAAAAACATCCAAAGAACTTGATATTTTCTATCAACAGCTCATTAATGAACATCTCGATCCAAATAGACAAAAACCAGAGCAAGAGGACATACTCGATGTGTTACTAAGAATGCAGAAAGATCGTGATTTTCCATTTGATCTGACCATAGATCACATAAAAGCTATTCTTATGGTCTTATCTCATTTTCACTCGAAATTTCTATCACTAGCTTCACACTTTATGCATATATCATATAACCTCTTTTTTTTTTCTCTATGTAGGATGTGTTTATTGCTGGAACAGACACAACAGCAGCCACTGTAATTTGGGCCATGTGCTTCCTAATGATAAACCCAAAGTGTTTGAAGAAAACTCTAGCGGAAGTGAGGGATTTGATTGGGACAAAAGGATTTGTAAATGAAGAAGACATTCAAGGTTTAACTTACCTAAAAGCTGTGATAAAAGAAACATTCAGGTTGCAAACAACAGTTCCATTGTTAGTGCCGCGAGAAACACTTCGAAAGTGCAGCGTAGGTGGGTACCAAGTACCTGCCAAAACCTTAGTGTATGTGAATGCATGGGCAATAGGAAGAGACCCTGAAGCTTGGGAAAACCCTGAGGAATTTTGTCCCGAAAGGTTCATCGGCAGCTCTATTGACTACAAAGGGTTGAACTTTGAGCTGATACCCTTTGGTGCAGGTAGAAGGGTTTGTCCTGGAATGCATATGGGAGTTGCAGCAGTGGAGCTTGCCCTTGCTAATCTTCTTTACAAGTTTGATTGGGAAATGTCGACCGGAATGAACAAGAAAGACATAGACTTTGATGTTGTACCTGGTCTCACTACACACAAAAAAAATGCTCTTATCCTTGTCGCTAGGAAGATTAAATGATTAAACAATCTCTCAAGTTTGTACTTTTTACAGTTTGAACCACATTCTATAATAATGCTTGTAGAGGAACAAATTTGTCCGGCCCAACAAATTAAAATCAAGCCTAAATCCTACCCAATTCACAAACCCAATTATAAAATCAGATCCAAAACTAAGCCCAAATAATAAAAATCCTAACCCAATACAACCTAAACTTATTTAAAAAAAAAAAAAAAGACAAAACCCTAGCCACCTTGCTTCCCACTTGCACCTACTTCATCACCTTGCCTCCCACTTGCACCTACTCCACCACCTTGTCTCCCACTTGCACCTACACCATCAAATAGAGAAGAGACATAGAATGATAAGAAATGTATGTAAGATGGCTATAAAAGCAAAACCAAAAGTCCATTGTAAGGAAAAGGAGGAGGAAAGAATTGTATTTTTGAAAAGTTTTTTTGATACAAAAAAAAAAAGATAAGAATGTAAAAGCAAAAGGTTTGCAAGCAAATGTGAAATAAAAAAAGTGAGTATTGAAGAAGAAAAGATTCAAACGCGTTAAGGTTTTTATTTCTTTTTTCCTTTTTATTTTCACTTTTTTTGTACATATAAATATTTTTTCTTTTTTTCTTTTCTTTCAAAAATAGTATACATATATTTAGATATAAAAATTAAAAAGAAAACAAAAAATAATACATTTTTAAATTCGCCATCACAAGACGGTGGCCGGTGATGGCGTAAAGAGGCAGTGATGCCTTGATCCCATACTGGTAATCTTAATTGGGACCATGGCGGAATGGTGAAAGAGGAGAGAGTTGGAGCTTTGTTTTATTTTTTTTATTTTATTATTTTTACTATTATTTATATTATTATTATTTCTCATGTATATATTATTATTTATATTATTATTATATTATATATACCATCTCCATATTTATTTATATTATTACTATCATTATTGTTACTTCTATTATTTTTATTTCGACTATTATATATATATATATATGTATTATTGTTTGTATTATTATTATTATTATTATTATTATTATTATTATTATCACCCTATTGTAATTACTTTACTTTTGTATTCTAATATATTATTAATATTACTCATATTTTCATTATTTTTGCTATTACTATTATTATTATATATTAGTGTATATTTTTATGTATATATATATTTATATATAGTATTGTTTTTATTACTTTAATTTAATATTTTTATTATATTTGCTTTTGTATTTCTATATTTATTATTATTATTATTATTATTATTATTATTATTATTATATAGTAGTGTGTA
The DNA here is from genome assembly GCF_025698485.1 of Gossypium arboreum. Lineage (NCBI taxonomy): Eukaryota > Viridiplantae > Streptophyta > Magnoliopsida > Malvales > Malvaceae > Gossypium > Gossypium arboreum. The sequence goes on along the minus strand of NC_069079.1, from coordinate 118,516,400 downwards.
TTTCTATTATATACATATATATACTTTTATATATAGTATTATTATTTACTTTACTTTAATATTATTATTATCATTATATCCAACCCAATAATAATTCTTTCATAAAAGTAATATTCCGTATTTGGTAATTCGAGACAATCGTGCCCTAACTTACTGGGTTTCGATTTTTCTCCTTTAACCTAAATAACGGAATACTCTTTTAAATCGTGACATGAGTTTTGAAAAATGCTTATTCTCAGAGATACGAGGTGTTGTGCCCTAACTTACCGAATATGATATTTTGTTACCTCGAAATAAGATTTTTGCAAGTAAAGACAATATTCGATGTTCGAAAATTCGAGGAAACATGCCCTAACTTACTGGGTTTCGATTTTCCTCGTTCACCTTAACTATCACCATCACATGATAACTTTTATAAAAAAAAATAACTTATGTTGCTTCAATAGCTGACGAAAGTTTTTTCCTTCCCCATATCATTTATTCACGCCCTCCGTTAATTATTTTCGTTTGTTAATTTTTAATAATACATTAATTAAAAGATTTGGTTTATTTAAAAAGATTTAAGGGTATAAAAATTCTGAAATTTTTATAAGAAAAATAATTAAGTTTTTATTTTTTAATCAATTAGATACTTAAATTTTAAAATGTATTAAAAAGGCTTTTAAACTTTTTTAAAAAAGTAATTAAGTCCCTTTTTTCACTTAATTGAGTACTTGAACGGTTAAAATCCATCAAAAAGACTCTTTAATACTTAACTTGAATAGTTGACCATTAAGTTAATTGTCCCTAATTTTTTTAATTAAAATTATCTCGTGTCACAACCACGACGTGACATGTGACAAAAAAATTATAAAAATTATTAAATTTTAATAAAATATAAAATTTTATAAATATCATAAAATAATTTATAAAATGCATCAAAAGGGTCATTTAACTATTAACTTTAACCATTGACCATTAAAGTTAATGACCACTAGTTTTTTCAGTTAAAATCATCACGTGTCGCAACACAGCGTGATATTGGGGGGTGCAAAACTCGATTTAACTCGAAAAAATTGAATAAAAATTTGAATTTTGAGTTAAACGAATCGAGTTAATCGAGTTATTCGAGTCAACTTGGATTTTTTTTTTTGAATTTCGAGTTTGAATCTAGTTGAATTTTCGAATTCGAATAACTCGAATAATTCGAATAAACCGAATATCAAATTATAATATTTTACATTTTTACCCCAAACCCTCAAACATTTTTACTTTTCCCCCAAAACTTTTACTCCCCTCCCATCCCAACCCCCCCATCTACCCCAAATCCATTCCTCATCAATTTTTTTTAATATTTTCCTTCCAAAATTTTACTCCTCCATTTACTTTCCCTCCAAATTTTACTCCCAAAAACCCTCAAAACTTTTTATTTTCCCCCAGAATTTTTACTCTCTCCCACTTTTCCCCTAAAACTTTTACTCCCCTCTCATCCCCCCTTTTTTAAAAATATTTTCTCTCCAATATTTTACTCCCCAAAACTTTTTATTTCCCCTAAGGTAAAGGGTGGGAAGTAAAAGTTAAAATCATCCAAAAAATCCCTAAACCTAAATAATAATTTTATTTATATATATGATTTATATTATTAAATTAAATTTCACATTTTGTACTATTTAAATTATTGAATTGTTTAATCATATTGAATATTATATTAAAATTGAATTATTAATAATGCCATAAAATATTTGTGTTAAAATTTTATGTTGGTATCAATTTCATATTTTTTCTTTAAAATATTTTTATTAAAAATCAATTTTTACATTTAATATATTTTTAATTTCAAAATACATAATCAAAAGATAGTTGAAGCAACTAAGTAAGCAAAGAAGCTAACTCATATATAAAAGATTAATAAATAAATTATGAGGTGATGAAAGTTAATAACAAATTTGATTATATGGACAAATTTGATTACGGTGGGTAACAGTGGTTACAATGACCCAAACTTATTTTTTAAAGTTTAACTCGAACAAATATATTCGATTCGAATTTCATCTCACTCGACTCGATTCGAGAAAATTTCAAATTGAGTTATGATGATAACATATGATTACTCAACTCGATTAACTCAAAATTTTTTTATTCGATTTGATTCGATTCAATTTGAACGAACGCTCACCTCTAGTGTGATATATGTGGCGAAAAATGATTAAAAAAGAAAAATTATAAAATTATAAAATATTTCTTTTGGTATGATAATTTCTATAATTTTTACTTAATTTTATATTTTTTACATTTTTATAATTTTCTTAGGATTTTATCAAATTTTACAATTTTTACAATTTTTATTTTTGAATTTTTAATAAAATTTAAATATTTTTTTATTTTTATTAAAATTTAATAATTTTTATTTTTATCATTTTTTTGTCATATGTCATACTGTGATTGTGACACATAATCGTCTTAACTGAAAAAATTAAAAACACTTAAAATTAACAGTCAAAAGACATTTTTAATGCATTTTGACAGTTCAAATAACTAATAACTTTTTTTGAAGAATTTTTACACCTTAAATAAAAAACAAATAATATAAGAAGTGGTTGAATATTTAATTTCATTCAATTGCAGCACTTTCAATTTGTGAAGCTGCCATCTTATTTGAATACAAATAATTAATTAAAAATATATATAAATATTAAAAGCATGCCGTAAGATTCCTTTAGAAAAACCCATAACTATCATGAAAATAATAGAAATGGTATTTTAGGGTTTTAGTTAGATGAGAGTACGAGATAACATGGAATAAAAGGAAACGTAAAAGGGAAGGAAAAACACGTAATTAATTGGAAAAAAGTTGCTGAAAAACAATCACAATCTTATGTGAAGGTAACATCACACATCTAATCCATCTTAATGAGTAATGTGACAATTAACTTTATTTCAAATAAAATATTATAATTAAATTTAAATATATTTGATTTTAATTCACTTTTGATCATTTATTGATTGATATTGACTACTGTTGATCCGTGTTTATTATTGATAGGTGTTGGTCACCATTGATTAATATTGACTAATGTTCACTAACCATTTTTTTATTTATTTATATATTATATTAATTAAAAATATATAAATCATATAATATATAAACAATTCAAAAAATTTTAAAATATTTTTTATAAAATTTTAAAATATATAAATATGAATTTTAAAATTTCAAAATAATATATAAACAATTGAAAATTTTATAAAAAATTAAAAAGATATTTAGGTTTTTAAAAATTGCAAAAGAAAACTTAAAATTTCAAAAATATATATTCTAGAATAAATTTGAAAATTTATTCTAAAATTTTAAGTTTTTTTTAATTTTAGAATATATTTTTTGAAAAGAAAATTTTCTTTTTCAATTTTTAAAATTTAAATACTTTTTTAATTTTTAAAAATATTATATATTATTTTGAGTTTTAAAATTTATATTTATACATTTTAAAATTTAATAAAAGAAACTTTTAAAACTTTTTAATTTTTATATATTATATATGATTTTCTTTTACAATTTTAATTAATATAATACGTAATATTTAAAAACAAATACCACACATTACATGTTCTAATAGCACCATGTGGATGATCAACAATGGTCAACGCTAATCAACTATGGTCAACACCAGTCAACAATCAATCAATGATGGTCAATATCGATCAACAATGAGTCAAAATCGAAGGTGTTTTTTAATTTAAATCTATTTTTTTAAATAAACTTAATTGCCACATGACTCATTGTGATTGGTTAGATGCACCACGTGACATATTCTAATTGGTGCCACGTGGAGATTGTTTTTTTTAACACTGTTATGGAGAAAAAGGTTGAACCGAGTAATAAAATGATAGTTTAAGTGCCCGTTTGAGGCAAAAAAATATTAAATACCAAGGTGAAAAAACAAGCATAGTTTGAGAGCCAAATTGAGCATTAAGTTAAATTAAAATAGAAAACAAAAATTACTAGAAAATAAAATGTAAAGCCAAAACTTAGAGGAGGCGATTTCAATTTTTTTTTCTAGCTTTTTAAGATTAACGCAGTTTTCATTAAATTCCTTACTAACTATAAATGCATTTATAAAGAAAGCAAAAAATATTTCGCAAAATAAAATAAATTAAAATGGATCCAAATCATCAAAATCACCTGTTGAGAGAAGTCTTCATTCTACATCTGACAGTTGATTAATACTATAGCTGCACGCAGGCCCAGTTATGGGATGTTTCAGAGTGAGCTGTTCAGGGCCCAAGGTAAAAGACTCTAAAAAAAAGTTTCTTTTAACATTTTACGTGGAAAAAAAATTTAAACTATAATAAATTAATTAAATGTTTAAAATTTTAAAAAATTTCAATTTTATTGTATTATATTTTATAAGAATCTAATTTATTATTTCACCTAAAAACTTAAAAGTATCAAAAACAGGCTGACTACACGATGTAATAGAGTTGCATCTCTCTCATGCTTTCACATCATAAAACAAAACATGAGAACAGTTGTTGTTACCAATCCTTTTTGATAAGGTGTGATTGGGTCACATTGTAAAATGGTTATTTTTAATAAACGATTTTGATTTATTAAAATAATGCTTTTTGGTCTACGAAATTCAGAGGGATGGGTTCGGGAGTCGGCTACGCACGAGGAAGGATATTCAGTCATATTCTAAACCTCGTATGTTCAATTTTAAAAGGATATTCAGTCATTTGGATTCAATGACAAAATACTGTACGTTAGGGCACGACTTCCTCGAATTGCCAAATACAGAGCATTGCCTTACTTTAAAATTTTCTCTTTTTAAAAAATCATCAAAACATAAATTTAAAACGATATGGGCTTATTCGAAATATGATACAAAGATAACCGATTATATTTAAACATAGTGCATGTGGGAATAATAATGCAATAATATAAAACAACTATACTGAGTCAAATATAATACTAATGTACTATAATAGTCATAGTAGTATTAACAAACAAATTACAACAATAATGATACATATAGATATGAATAAGTAAAGATGAAATAAACAAATAATGGAAGACGATAATGACGAAGTAATAAATAAATAAATATAAAGAAAAAGGTTTAAAAATATGGGAAGTAAAGAACCAAATTAAAATAAATAAAATTTCAGTCACAATTTATAATAAAATATATGTAAAATAATAATAATAATAATAATAATAATAATAATAATAATAATCTGACAATGATAATAATAATAACCATAGAATAATAGGAATGACAATAATAATACTATAAGTGAAAACTTAAAGAATTTGATTTTAAAAATGTATAAGGAATGTGTATAAATAAATAGATGATTAAATAATGATGATGATGATGATGATGATGATATATGTAGTAGAACATAAATAACCTAAATTTTAAAATATATATAGCAAGGATAATAAATGGATAAATGAATAAATAATAACACAATGTGCAGGAATAAGATGAATAATTAATGAAAGAAAATCAAAGTTTGAATGAACAATGAATAAAAGGGATATAAAATTAAAAAAATGCAAATGAATAATATATATAAAATAAATAAATAAGCAAGCAGATGGGTAACATAAAGTAATAATAAATGCATGAGCAAGCAAATAGGTAAATGAATTAAAATGAAAGGGGTTAATTGAAACTTAAAATAAAATTAAAAGATAAAATTAAAAAAAAAAACAGAAAGGGATGGAATCGAAAATGAAATAAAATTAAAGGGTTAAATTAAAAAGAAAAGAGAATGAGGGTCCAAATATAATGCGCGATAGAAGATAGGGATTAAATGGGCAATTATTTCCTGCTCTCAAAACGACATCACTCTAGGTTTTACCCTTTAAAGTGTATTGAGGAAAAATCAAACAGAAATAAAAATAATAGGCCAAATCTAAAAATAAAAGAAATACGGTAGGACCCTATTGAAACCATCCTCAAAAACGGAAGGACTGAGGGCGCAAATATACCCTCAATCCCAAAACACGAGGATCCTAGGCAATCATGGGTCAGGTTGGATTCGGGTCGCCTAAAACAACGTCATTTTATGGCTTTCTGAACTAGCATAAAACGGTGCCGTTTAGCACCTCTATATAAGTTAAATTTAAAAAAAAAATCATTTTCAAAATCTATTTAAAAAAAAACAAAAGAAGCCCCTTTTTTCTCTCTGGCCCCGATCTAGGGTTTAGCCGAGCTCTGGCGAGTCCTCGCAGTGACTCCGCCATAGGCGACGGATGGAGTTGCGTGAGAAGCCAGATTTTCTCAGCCCTTTCGACCCTCTTCCTTTTTTTATAAAAAAAAAACGCAACAACAATAGACCCTCTCCCTGTTGCCTTTTCGAAACCTCGTCAGAACCTCTACAGATTCTTAGGTATTCGAACGCCGGCCACACTCAACGAAGAGGGGAGACGAAAGAACCGGTTGGTTTTTTTCATTATTTATGTATTTATACTTTATGCTTTATAAAAAGAAATAAGAAATCACATTTTGAAAATAGTCTTGCTTTTTTAGATTAATATTCTCTCTTTTTTTGATTGATTGTTTGTAAAAAAAATTACAACGATGGTGGTGGCTTTTATAGCCGTTTTACACATTGTTTGGTCACTGTTCTCGAACTGTTTGGATTTGTTTCTGCTGCGGTTTCTCTACTGTGTTTGTGCCTGTAATACCCCGAAAATTTTTACAATAAAATATTATCTGTGATATAGTAAAATAAGAAAATAAAGTGACAAAAAGGGAAATTTTGAGTTATGCCAATATTGGGAAGTATATTATGATATATTAATTCAAGAAAGGACTAAATTGTAAAAGTGAGAAAAGTTTTGTTGCACAAGAGTAAATACTCAAAATTTGAGGGGTTAAAGTGTAAATATGTAAATTTTGAAGGACCAATAGTGTAAATATTTTAAGGGTGGAATGATCTAGAAACTAAGGAAAATGGATAATTAGGATCAAATTAAATAGATGAAGAACTATTAGGGACTAAATTGTAATTTTACCAAATTAAATGATGACTCAAGGATAGAATTTTAAAAGATAATAAAGGGTAAAATGGTCAATTGGAAGAGAGAGAAATCTAGAAAGTAATAATGATGCTAGAGATATTTTGATATTTTATAATTATTTAATTATATAAATATTATTTTATTAATATTTTAATAAGATATTTTATTATTATTTTATTAGTATATAAAGAAAGAAAGATGAGAAATTATCATCTATCTTTCCCATGTAAAACCAACGTGAGAAGAAGAAGAAGAAAATAAGTTTTCATTTCTTTACAATTTGGTCCTTCTACCAAAAATTCACCATTTTCACCCAAAAATCAAAAGAATTTTCATAGCTACCAAGAGAGAAAAATGTTAAGGAGACTATGGGAAGTTAGAATATCAAGTTGGATTCAAGAAATGGAAGCTGAAGGAGAGAGAAAATCAAGATGAAGATTGAAATCAATAGAACAAGGTAAGAACATCATGATTTCAATATATTTTTAAGTTTGATATTATTGAAAAAGCATGGGATTAATGTTAATGTAGAGTTTCCTTGCATATGGTCCTATGCTCTTGATATGTTAATGAAGAGAAAACAAGAGAAAGTGATGAGAAATAGTGCAGAGAAAGAAAATAAGGGTGTTATAAACATGGTAATTAATATCTTGCACTAAAATAGTTTTGGATAGAAGCAGTAGTCTAACTTTGAAAAATCACCAAAAATTATATAAATCGAATTATAGGATGAATAAAATATAAAATTAAATATTATTGAGTCTACTTTCTTATAGAAGAAATTATGTAAGTAATGTAACTGTAAATCATGAGATATAATAAATTTTGTGAGACAAGGTTAGAATAATTTTGGGTTCCCTTGCTCTGACTTTGGAAAATCATCAAAAATTGGAGAAAAATAATTATGGGCTTAAATTTATATGTTTAGAATCTTGAATGAGTCTATTTTCAAGATAAATAAACAGAAACATCATTCAAATTATTTACAAGGAAATAATTAATTTTTAGTGAAGAAGGGTCAGAACTGTCAGATAGCAGAACAAGAGTAACTTTAAAGAATAAACTGTACTTATTGGCTATACCAAAAATTATTAAAATTTTATGGTAAGAATACATATGAGTCTAGTTTCAGAAAAAATTAGCAGATCTTAATTTGGAGTTCTATAGCTCCAGATATAAATAATTTAGTGACTATGACACAAATGGACAGCTTGAATATTCATAAAAGTAAATAATAAAAAATATAGATAATGTTACTTACAAGTGTGTTATATACATTAAGAATGTGGAATGGAGAGGAGGAGGAGGAAAATACATATGAATATTCAGCTAGCATTGCTAATTTTCGTGTTTTAGGCTTAAGGACTAAATTGAATAAAAGTAAAATTTCAGGGGCAATTTTATAAAAATGTCAAAAATGACCAAATTGAAGGGAATGAATTGTTTTATTATCTAAATTAATAAATTGAATGAAATTGTCAATTTAAAATCGGGTGAAAATTGGGAAAATGGTAAATTATCAAAATTCTCCTGAATCTTGATATTTCTGCAATTTCACCAGGTAAGTTCGTGTAACTTGGATTATATTCTTAAATGCTTGAAATGTATGTTATTGATGTGAATATGATTTTAATGTTCATTGTATGAAAATTGATGAAACATTGATATATTTGATAAAAAGGGGAAGAAATCCCGGTTGAACGAAAAGGAACTGACGGTAAAAAGGATCTAGCTCGGACGGGTGATCCTATCCTGATATAGCCCTCCCGAAGAATACGTGTAAAATGGATTTAGCCCGGACGGTTAATCCGAATTAGGGTCTGAATTTAGCCTGGGCTGGTAATTCAGATCCAAGCTCATTAGAGTTGTAACACCTCTCGCCCGCATCCGACGTCGGGATGGGGTTCGAGGTGCTACCTAACTTTTACTAACACTTCTATACTAAACAGGGCCATGAAATCTCAAATAATTAAAATGAATTTATAATCCCATAATCAAAATAGGCCAACACATATGGTCAAAGCCATATCACATACTCTAATATTTAAACTCCTATACATGCCATAGACTTAAAGTACTTGAAATCACTACATCAATAGCGGTAGCTTGACAGTGTGATAATATCTCCGACGAACTCCAACCCGAACAAACCTGGAAACCCTAGAGAACATGGAAAAGAAGGGGGTAAGCTTTCTCTTAGTAAGTTCATATGAAAACAATAAGCAACTCATTAACTTGTTTTATCAATGTTTACAACATATTCTCAAGTTTACGACAAGCTGTCTTCCAGCACAGCAGTCACTAAATTATTTATATCTGGAGCTACGAAACTCCGAATTAAGTTCCATAAATTTTCCCTGAAATTAGACTCATTTATATTTCTTCCATAAAATTTTCAAAATTTTTGGTCGAGCCATTTAGTACAGTTTATTAGTTAAAGTATTCCATGTTTCAGGGTATGACTACTCTGACCCCTGTACACTACAAACCGAATTTTTCCCTGTACAGAATTCCAATGACCATGCCGTTTGTTTCCTGTAAAAATAGACTCAATAAGGAATCCATACATGTAAGGTATGACTCTTAATAATTTTTGTAAAATTTATGGTGAATTTATAAAATCAGAACAGGGGATCTCGAACTCATTCAGACCCTGTTTTACAAGAATTCAAATATCACACAATATAGAATTCTTTTTCTTCCCCTATTTCTTTCATGTGAAAATAGACTCATTAAGATTTAATCCCATATTTTATTCTGCCTCTAAATCATTTTCTACTATTTTTAGTGTATTTTCAAAATTACACTACTGCAGTAACTCAAATCTGTCAAGGCTAAGTTACTCATTCATGATCATTGTTCACAAAATTAATACAACATCATTTCATCTATCATGGTAAGAACACATATTATGCATCATAGATCATCATATATCAAGGCATTCTCATAGGCTTAGTATACATACTTGCACAACTCGTAACATAGCTCAAGTGCATACTCACCAATGACTTACCTCATTGGGACCATCATCAACTCTTTCCTTGGATTACCCGTTGAACACTTGGAATACTAATTGGATACTCGGAAAAGCCTTTGCACATAAGTGCCTCAATTGTAGCTAAAGCTACCTCATATCTCATGACATTTCAATGCTCACTCTCGAGCTAGTCATCTAGACTCATAATTCCTAGCGACATGTCACTCGTATCCTATTCTATTCCAAATGTTCAAACGGGATTTTTCCTTGTCTATTAAGGCTTTGTCTTATCATATTTCTATTAATCACATACACATTAATATTTGTACAATTCATGTAATGATAACATTTAAATACATGTATAGCATGGTATTGTTTATATACGAACTTACCTCAATACCACAAAGGTAAAAAAAAAAACGTAATTATCCCTTAATCGATTTCTTTCCGTTCTAGGTCCAAATCTCGATTTTCATCATCTAAAACATCACATTCAACTTAAAACAATGTACTGATCAAATGTCCATTGACACACTTGGGCCATTTTTACAATTTTGCCCCTATATTTTACCAAAATTACCAAATTACCCCTAGGCTCGTAAAATAATTTTTGTCACATTTCTTTACCCCTTGAGTCTAGATGAACCATTTTCATAACTATAGCAACTCATAATTTCAACTATTTCACACATTTACAACTCATTTTACAACTTAGCAATCTAGCCCTTTTTAAGGTGTTTTCATGCAATTTCTTTCACAAAAGTTGTTTATTAGACAACTAGAACTCATAATCTTCCATAAAAACACAACAAACAACACATTTACTCTCATGGCAAAACCCTAGACTCTTCATCATTTTGCACAATAGTCCCCTCTTATGAAAGCTCATGCTTTAGGGGTTACAAAAATGTAAAAATCTTCAAGAAAGACATTAAAACTACTTACTTGCTAAGCCTCAAAGTTGCTGAAAATATGAAGCTTTCAAAACCCATTTTTTGGCTGAAAAAATCGGTTTAGAGAAGATGAAAAAGGATGATATCGTCCTATTATTATTTTATTACCTATTTGGTCAAAAGTCACCTAATATCCCATAAATTTTGGCTTTTTTAAAAATTTTGTCTCCCCCTGGCCGGCCACACACTTAAAAAGGGTCCAATTTCCCTTTAAAGGCCTCCAATTTTAGTTCTCTAGTCTATTAACACCTTTAGGCACTAAAATACAACTTTTACCTTTTACGCGATTTAGTTTTTTTTTTGAAATTGGACTAGAAATCGCTACAATTAACTTACCAAAATTTACATGCACTTATAAAATTATATTATAACACATAAAATAATACTAAAATAATTTTCTCTGGCCTCGAAATAGTGGTCCCGAAACCACTGTTCCGACTAGGCCCAAAATCGGGCTGTTACAAGAGTAATTGTCGTTGCAAGGGATTTAGCCTGAACTGGTAATCCTGCTGTAAGGATGAGGTTCGCGGGAGTGTGCTTTCTGAAATGAAATGTGTAAGACCATGGTTGAAAGATACCATGACAACATGATATGAAATGTGTAAGACCATGGTTGAAAGATGCCATGGCAATATGATATGAAATGTGTAAGACCATGGTTGATAGATACCATAGTAACATGATATGAAATGTGTAAGACCATGGATGAAAGATACAATGGCAACACGATATGAAATGTGTAAGACAATGGTTGAAAGATACCATGGCAACATGACGGGAAATGAATAAGACCATGGTTGAAAGATACCATGGCAGCATTACATGAAATGAATAAGACCATGGTTGAAAGATACCATGGCAACGTGACATGAAATGAACAAGACCATGGTTAAAAGATACCATGGCAACATGACGGAAAATGAGTAAGACCATAGTTGAAAGACACTATGGCATCATGTCAAAGATAAATAAGACCGTGGATGGAAGACGCTATGACATCTATTAAACAATTGATATTCAGGTAATATGTATCAGATGACGAATGGATATATGAAATGGTAGTGTGAAATGTTTACAAGAACTGGTCATATGGAAATATATGTACAAAATAGTTGTATGAAATAATTAGAAGATAGATAAACGAAATAAGAATAAGTACATGGAATATAATTTATGTTAAGTTTGATATAAACTATTACCGAATAAATATACATAAAATATACGGAAATGATGGAGCATGAAATATTGATATAATGAAATGATTGATATATACTTATGAAAAAACGGTAACAAAATGATATGTTTCATGACATGTACATATATGATTATCTTTGATATGTTGATACAAGAAAATTATGTAAGTAAAGACAATTATTAAACTCAAGTGTGACATGTCGAGAAAATAAGTATATCAATGTTGAATTTATATGAAATATGTGCAAGTATACTAACAATGATGTTGTTTGACGCTTAGACAAGTGCTAAGCTATTGATTGAATGGTAACATGTTTAATTATAAGGAGCATTGAAATGGTAAGTACTTAGATGAAAATAAATTTTAAGATTTTACGAAAATTTTTTTCTATGATCCCGATTTAATTCCGGTTGGTTTCTAATGTATGTTTAAGGCTTCGAGGGCCCAATAGAGAGTCGTTATGATTATTTTCAAAATATGAATAATAAATGACTCAGAATTATCTGAAAATATTTAGTAAACTCCAGTAATGCCTCGTACCCTATTCCGGCAATGAATACGGGTAGGGGGTGTTACAGTGCCTCTCTTTTTTGTTTTGTTTGCAAGTATTAGGGAGGTCAACAAAAAGGGGTTTTGCCATTTCGGTATAATATGACCAAGGGTGCCAGGTCTTGGGCGGTGGGTGTGCTGGAGCAACTGTACTACGCACATGGGGCAACAGCGTTAGAAAACCTAGGGTTTCTGGCTTTCCAATTTTTTTTTTAAATTTTGGGCCTGTCGGGCTTCATTATTTTGGGCTAGGGTTAATTGGGCTGATGATCTTTATAAGGGACTTAAACAATTATTATTATTTGGTTTTAATGTGTTTGGGCCCAGGCTGGGCAAAATAGGCCGGTTAAATATCATAAAAACAAACAAAATAAAAGAATTTAACTTACCACATTGAGGTATTGTTTTTAATATAAATTTATGAAATAGCTTCGGTTATCAATCAATTGGTTCTATGTTAGATCAGAAATTCTCTGGTTCACGATTAAAAAAATTAAAAATCGGTCAATTAAGTATAATTTTCTTTTTTAAATATATTATTTAATTATTATTTTTCATCATTGTTTGAAAAAAAAAGAAAAAAAAATACTTGGCCAGATTCAATAAGGGACAACATAACCCATGCAGTGTTGACAGTATGCAGCTTGTCTCCCTCAAGATTAGTATAAACCTGTTCCACGTGCATGTATCATTGATTTTAATTAATTATAAAATAAGTTAAGTATGTCTTTGTCGATTCAGTATTAACTCAATTAGTATGTGTATTATTGTCAATGTAAGAGGACATAAGTTCGAGTGCGTTGAAGCGTATTATCTTATTATTTATGGGTTGGGGAGGGGTTATAGGTAGACTTATTCACGGGTCGAGCTATCCGCCCAAGCCTGTCCGCCCGAAATTTGAGAGGGTTTGAGTGAAAATATTAGGTTCGAAAAATGAGTTTGGACAAAAAAATTTAGACTTGTTTAAAAACAGATAAAGTGGAACAGGTTTGAACATATTCTTTAAAAGATAAGTTAAGTATAAACTTGTTCCACATGCGGCTTGAACATTCAAGGCTCGAGCCCGGCCCGTTTTTAAGTTTATAATACTTTATATTATATTATTTTTATATATTATGTAATTTAGAACATGTTAAAAAATAAACATATACAAAATATATAATACTACTCTAATGTAAACATTAAAATAATGTTGAGATGACTATATAAAATTTCAATAAAAATGTATAAAATTATTAAATATTAAAATAATGTAATATAAATATATTTTTAAAAAAAATTAAAAATAATATGGACGGCCCTAAAATGGGCTTGATTAATCTTTTGTAAATATAGAAGTGTTTGGGCAAAATTTAAAGCCCATATTCGAGTCAGGTCGAGCTTGGCAAACATAAAATATGTTAATATCATGCTTAGGTCCGATTCGAACTTGACCCGACCCGACTCATGAATACCTTTAGTTATGGGTAGCTTTAGATATTGTGTAAAAAAAACAGATATAATTAAAAACTTATAATGAGATTGTCTACCCACATCAAAAACTCTCTCATAAGATAAAGTGGTATAAAACACTTAAAAATATTTTAAATAAACTTTATTACATCATCAACATGGATATTGTAGATCCAAATTTAGTAAATATATATTTTAAAAGTAAAATTGATTTAAATATTTTTATAGTAAATAAGTTTTTCTTTTTGAAAATTCAACTGGACTTTTATAAAATCTTAAACCTTAATAAATAAATAGTTTCAGCAACACTAGACTTGAGACCAGTAAAGAAAGCTAATTAAAACAAGAACAAAGCAAGAGGACCTAAATTCGCACAGAATTAGCCCATGAAATTTTAAATGAATGAAACAAAAAAAGGAAACCTAATGCTATCCTATACCAGTCGAAATCAACAACTGGACACCATAAGTCAATGTCTTTTCACATCACCGTCCCAGCTTTTGATGATAGCAGGTTTCAAAAAATCTTTTAGTCTTCTGCTACCCATTTTTTATGAAGGCTACTTTCCTTTTTTCAGTTTGGTAGCCTTGGCTGACTTTTCTCTAGTGCGCGGCGAACATAACTTGGAACACCACCCAACAGGTAATGGCCTTCTTCCTTTTTTAGTGCCTCTTTCACAAGAATATGGGCGTATGTATTCTCTGTTTTAGGGATAAAATGAAACCCAATCTCTTGAAAATGGACCTTTTTGCTGTGAATATCTCTGATGAGTGCTCCAATAATCGATCTGTCAAAATCTGTAGTTTGGCATTTTTTATTACAGTTCTTGAATCTCTCACTATTTCCAGAATACTAAAACCCATAAAAATTCCTAATCACATGGCTCGTAATTCTGCATATGCCTCTGCCACAAGTGAAGATGCTACATCGGAGTGGAGAACCATCTTTGATGCCAAGATCTCACCCCCCACATCTCGTACTACTAGTCCCGAAGTAGATCTGAAAGAGTGCTGGTCGAATGTTGCGTCAAAGTAAATTGGCACACTTGTTCTCCTATCAATATATTTATGGCCTTTGTCTACTTTTAAGGTGAGTTTCTTCTCTTTTATGTCGTCCAACTCAAAAATATAACTGTAAATTTGTTTCAAAATGTCCCTATCCGTCGTACTTTTCCTTTTATAGATTAACCAATTTCTATATGTCCAAATTAACCAAAGTCAGCAACAGAAAAGGCGACATTATTCGCTAGTCCCCCGACTAAAAACCCAGGTAAGCCACTCCCACATGCTTTGAATGACATTATTAAGTACCCAAGAAAGGTTTAAATACATCCATACCTCTACATTGTAGGACACTGTAGAAATATATGGTTACTATCTTCCTCATAGTGAAGACACCGAAGACAATGAGCTTCTATAGCCACTTTTTTGTGCTTGAGATTAGCTAAAGTAGGAATATAATTTCAAGAGATTCTCCATATTATTATTGTAACTTTCGAAGGGATGTATAAATTCCATAGTTTTCTGTAAAAATCTTTAGTCTCGGCATGTATAATATTATTACTAGGACCCGAATTAGTCCCCTGTAATAGTTTATAGACGCTTTTAACTGAGAAATTGCCGAACGGTTCTCCTTTCCACACTTGGAAGTCATCGTGTATTGTCTTCGCCAAAGGGATTCTGTAACACCCCGTACCCGAGACCGTTGCCGGAGTCGAACACAAGGTGTTAACGAACTTAATTCATTAATTAAACAACTCATACAATTTATTTTAAAATTTTCGACAAGTTGGCTAATCGCATCACATCGCTTTAAAAATCATATCTTGAGTTACTAAACTCAAATCCAATTCGTAAATTTTTCCTAAAACTAGACTCATATATATATCTACTAATTTTTTTCTAGAATTTTTGGTTGGGCCAATTAGTACAGCTTTATTAGTTAAAGTCTCCCTATTTCGTGGTTCAACTATTCGACCTCTGTATTACTTAATCGATATCTCCTGCATGAGCTTCAATGACTATGCCGCTTATCTCTAATAAAACTATACTCAATAAGGAATCTGTACATATAAAGCATGACTTCTAATTATCTTTGTAAAATTTATGGTGAATTTTCAAATTGAGCAGGGGATCCAAATCGCCTCGTCCTGTTTCACAAAAATTTAAACATCTCATAAAATATAGCTCATATACTGTTTCGCTTATTCCATATGAAAATAGACTCATCAAGCTTCGATTCCATAACTTATTCATTATTTAATTCCATTTTTACTATTTTTAGTGATTTTTCA
The DNA here is from genome assembly GCF_025698485.1 of Gossypium arboreum. NCBI lineage: Eukaryota > Viridiplantae > Streptophyta > Magnoliopsida > Malvales > Malvaceae > Gossypium > Gossypium arboreum. The sequence goes on along the minus strand of NC_069079.1, from coordinate 118,499,969 downwards.
AACTCACGCCATCGTCTTGTCTGAATCTATTTTATGGTAAATTTTACCTATTTCATGGTTTCCATGGATTAGCTAGCAATTTGACATACATAATACCAAATATGATCATGATTAGCCATTCCAATGGCTAATCATTACCAAGCATTTCTATCTCCATACCACTAAATAACCATATCAGAAGACCATATATACAAAATGATTATAATGCTATACATGTCATACTCAAAATATACAAGCCATTATGTCAAGATGGTATACGGATAGTGTGAGCGTGCCTCCAACCGCTTCCGATTTCCGAGCTAGCTTGTCAACACTACAAGGAATGAAAAGGAGGAGTAAGCATAAATGCTTAGTAAGCTCACATGCAAATAGCAAGTAACATAACCATATAAGCAAACATAAAACATCATTTGCATAATCATCACCAAGACATTCATATCACCTTTTCATTTATCATCTTACCATATTGTTGTTATATCGAGTTTTCAACCCGAGGGTTAAGTACATACCTGTTCAAATTATCCATTTCACAACACTTACCAATACGTCCCTTTCATCTTGAGTATTCCTCCATTTGAGTAGAACTTTACCCGTTGAACACATCGGAATATAATTGGATACATGGAAAGTTTGCACATAAGTGCCACATATGTAGCCAAGCTACCATGTAACCCGCCCATAAGTGAACTCGGACTCAACTCAACGAGTTCGGGCGTTCACATCCATAAGTGAACTCGGACTCAACTCAACGAGTTTGGATGCCTAGTTACATCTCACGAACTCGGACTCAACTCAACGAGTTCGGACGTCAGATCCATAAGTGAACTCCTGACTCAACTCAACGAGTTCGGATGCCCAAATATTCCAAATGACATGTCACTTGTATCCTAATCCATTCCTAAGGTTCAACGGACCTTTTTCCCAATCATGTGTCTCAACCATCTTCTACGGAATGCCGATACCGATATTCGGTAGTATTTCATATTTTCCAAATATATCACATAATTTGACATATTATCAAACAATTATCACAAGTATAATATTTCATAATAATTATCATATCATTTAAAAACATTAAAACATTTAAAATAATAACTATGTTACCAACATTTACGTATGAACTTACCTCGTATGCTAAAATGGCTATTTTACCATTTCGCCCACAACTTGGTATTTTCCCATTTTACCCCAATTTTAGTTTTCCTTGCTCTATCATTTAAAATATAGTCTAATTAGGACTCACATTATTCAAATTGACCCAAAATCATATTTTGAAAAATTACAATTTTGCCCCTAAACTTTTGCATATTTACACTTTTGCCCCAAAGCTCGTAAATTAAAATTCAGCCTATTTTCTTATGTTTTATGACATGCTGATCATTTTTCCTTCTATGGCAACATCAAATTCTCACTCTAACATGTACTTATGACTATTAGGTATTTTTACCGATTAAGCCCTTTTGCTCGCTTTTCACTTAAAACCGAGTAGCACAAGTTGTCTAACATAATTTAAAACCTCATATTCTATCATAAAGCTCCAAAATACACAAATTTCACCTATGGGTATTTTTCCAAATATAAACCCTAGGTTAAATTATTGCTAGCATAAGCTAAATCGAGCTACGGACTCCAAAACGTAAAAATCATTAAAAACGAGGCTAGAACGAACTTACAATCGAGCTTGGAAGCTTGAAAACCCTAGCCATGGTTTCTCCTTGCTATATTCGGCCATGGGGTTGAAGATGAGCAAAATTGGCTTTTAATTTTGTATTTTAATTCATTTTACCCCTAAATGACCAAAATGCCCTTACTACTAAACTTTCCAAAATTCCATCCATGTCCAATTTTTGTCCATAGACTTAGAAATTGGTAAAATTACTCTTTAAGGACCTCTAATTAATAATCTAATTCAATTTTATGCAAAATACTTCTAGAACACAAGTTTTGCAATTTATTCAATTTAGTCCCAAATTTCAAATTAAGTACTTTATGCATAAAATTTCTTCACGAAATTTTCACACAATCATGCAATCATATCATAGACCTTAAAATAATCATAAAATAATTATTTATATCTCGGATTTTGTGGTTACGAAACCACTATTCCGACTAGGCCCAAAATCAGGATATTACAGATTCGCATAATTTTCTTTGCAATATCCGCATTAAAGGTATTAACAATTATATCTGTTTTCCAAGTTCTATTAGTGACCTCAATCAAATTCGATACTAACTTGATGTTTTCATTGTTGTCTTCATTTTGTAATCTGTCTGCTTCATCTCCCGAAATCCATAGATCATCCTAAATAGAAATTCGCTCCCCCATACCAACCCTCTAGTATAGGCCTTTCTCTAGAAGTTCTTTTGCTGCCCAGATGCTCTTCCAGGTAAACGAAGGTAAATTCCCTAACTGAGCATTAAAAAAATTTGAGTTTGGATAATATTTTGCTTTCAAAACTCGGGCTAACAAAGAATTGGGAAAATTTATAAGATGCCAACCCTGCTTGGCTAATAATGTAATATTAAATTTGTCAAGATTTCGAAAACCTAGGCCACCATCTTCTTTTAATGAACATAGATCCTTCTAAGCACACCAATGAATACATTTTCTACCTTGACCTGTTTGCCACCAGAATTTAGTAGTTATACCCTCCAAAGCAGCACATAAAGATTTAGGAAGTAAGAAACAAGCTATAGTGTAGGTTGGAATGGATTGGAGAATAGCTTTTATGAATACCTCTTTCCCTCCTTAAGAAAGATGCCTTATACTCCAGTTATCGATTTGTTGTTAAATCTATCCTTTAAGACTTGAAAAGACAATTTTCTTCTTCTTCCTACCATATTGGGGAAACCAAGGTATCGTTCTGGATTATTTGAGTTACACACCCTAAGTACGCTATAAATTTTTGTTTTTTCCCCCTGCGTATTGGTACTAAAAAATACTGTAGACTTATCATAATAGACACATTGACCAAAACAAATCTCATATTCATGCAAAATCTACTTTAAAGAATGAGTTCTTCTTTTTGTAGCCTCTCTAAACAAAATACAATCGTCTGCAAAAAATAGATGTGAAACTTGCGAATCACTTCTACTTGCCCTAACACCTCTAATTATTTTTCTTTTCATTGTAAGCAGCATAAGACTAGAAAGGCCTTCCCCACAAAATAGAAATAGGAACGGGCTCAAGGGATCACCCTGTCCTAGTCCTAAGGATGAAAAGTTTTTCCAATATGACCATTAAAGACCACCGAGTATGAAACTGTAGATACGCATTTCATTAAAGAGTTAACCCAACCTGGATCAAAACACATTCTCTTCATTATTTCTTTCACAAAATTCTATTTAACCCTATCGTACGCTTTACTCATGTCCAATTTCACAGCTATAAACCCATTTTTCCCTACCTTCTTGTGCTTTAAGATGTTTAAAATTTCATAGGCCAGTAAAACATTATCAAAAATCAATCTCTCAAGCACAAAAGCACTTTGTGCTAAATCAATACATTTATTTACCACAACCCAAAGACGATTAGCAATGACCTTAGCCATCAATTTATAAAGCAAGTTACATAAACTAATTGGTCTAAATTGAGTAATATTTGAAGGATTTGGACTTTTCGTTATTAGCACTATTAGTTTTATTGATCAAACTAATGTCCAGACCTTCATTCAGTAGTTGAAGACAAAAAGATGTAACATCTTCCCCGATAATTGGCCAACACTTCTGATAGAATAAAGCCAGAAAGCTGACCTCTCCTGGCGCTTTTGTGGGACCTAATTCTGATAATGCCTCTCGGATCTCCTCATTAGTATAACTCGCCTTTAACCTAGAATTGTCTTTATCAAATATACATCGATCAATTCATGACAAAATATATTCGTGATTTCCCCTCCTCCTAGCTGAAAAAAATTTTTGGAAATACGATCTAGCAATTACTTCCATTTCCCAAACCACTTCCATTTCCCTATCATCATCGAATTGTATTTTGCAGATAAAATTCCTTCTTTGTCGCTGTGTCACTTGCTTATGAAAAAATACAGTATTTCTATCCCCAAATTTCAACCAATTAACTCGTGCCTCTGTTTCCAATAATGCTCATCCTTTTCTATCTCAAAATTAAGTTGGATATTTATGTCAATGAGTTCTACCAAATTTTCATCATTCTTTTCAAATTCCAACAATTTTGCCAATTTAGAAGTTAACACCTCCTTTTTCTCTTTTCTGCTACGCCGAATTTGATTAGCCCATCTCTCCAAGCCTTTCTTCACACTTTCTAACTTACTCAGTAGATCTTCTGTGGAATTATCCCAAATATGTCGAACCTTCTCAACAAATTATTCATCCAAAGCCTACCAAGCTTCAAACTTGAAACTTCTGTTACGCCGCCCTTTGTCTTCTTTTTTAGTAGTAATAAACAATGGACAATGGTTTGAAAAAGAATGAGGAAGATGTTGAATTACAGACTCAGGAAATAAAGATATCCATTTCTTGGTAGCCACTCCCCTATCTAAATGTTCTTGAATGTTTCTTTCCGACAAATTTTCTCTCTCCCAAGTAAACCAATTCCCGGAATAACCCACATCCAACAAATTACAATATTTCAACACCTTACGAAATGCTTCCATTTGCCTTTCCTCTTGAGGTAAGCCTCCATTCTTTTCGAATCCGTACATAATTTCATTAAATTCACAACAAACCAACCATGGAAGCTCCCCAACATTACACAGATGTCTTAAAAGATTCTAAGATTCATCCCTATCCTACGTATAAGGAGATCCATAAAAATTGGTAAATCTCCACTTATTACATTCATCAGCATCTTCAATTACCACATCAATATGTCGTTTTGAAAAACTTTAAAGCATAATACTAATATCCCCATGCCATACCAAACATAACCCTCCTCTAGAACCAATCGATTCAACATCAATACCATTAGGAAAACTACAACTCCTTCGAATTATTTCCATCTGACTTTTATTAATTTTTATCTCTATGAAGAAAACCATTTGGGGATTATATATCTCAGCGAATGCCGAAGTCTTCGAACTGTCTGTGGGCTCTCCAAACCACGAATATTCTAACTTAAAATTTTTATTGAGCCCGGTTGACTTGCCTCTTGGCAGCCGCCGATGATAAATGGTTAATTTCCAGCATTCTCCTATTCATTACCGCTAAAGTGTTGATCTCTTCCCTGGCTGTCAATTATTTAATCTCCCCTAGCTCTTTTTTCCCCTCCTCTTCGATTAATACATCATCTTCTAGATCATGATCCATTGCAGTTTAAGCCTAACCTGCTAATGAATTCTCCCCCCATTGACATGAAAAAAACGATCTCCCTTCCAAATTAAATCCCAATATTGGATCAATAGCCTTACTATACCCCGCTTTTTTACTATGTCCCACAGGTTGTTTCTTGGTACTTGGCTACCCTCACGGTTTCCACCCAGTTCTCCCATGTCTTCCTCACGTAACCAGATACTATTCATTGCTAGAGCTCTTCGAGATTGTGCTCGCAATAATAAATACCAACCCATTTCAGCAATTTCTACTCCTAACGCCATTTTTGCTTCAATAAAAAAATCGCTATAGCCCAATCGGCCATAATAGAAACAAAAAAAAGTGACATCTTTCATACTTAAATCTGACATATGAGATTTTTTCAGAAAACATAACCTGCTTCTTCCCCTTCAAAGGACGCCGTATATCAATTTGGACTCTTATTCTCATAAATTTGCGATTTTCTTTCCCTAGATTTGAACCGTCATTTCGAACTATCATACTCCATAAAGTTCCTTATGAAATTACCCAATTGCATTGTCAAATTCTCATAGAAAAAACCGATAGGAACATCATGAATCTGTACCTAAAAACGTGTCAAAATTAAAGGAACTTTTAATGGATCCTCCCCCTATTGCAGCTTGTATAACTCCAACAAGTGATTGTTAAAAGTCCATGGTGACCCTTTCAAAACCCTTTCCAAATCCATGATATGAAAAAATTGAAACAAAAACCTTTTCTCCCCCAGATCCCGGATTTGAACACCCGGAATAGGATGCCCTAGATTTGCCATAATACTTTTTATTGCTGTGAAGTGAAATAATGCTAGCTATTAGGTAACACCCCACCAGTCGAAAAGCCCCCACCTTTCTTTTCGTATTTGGCTCCACTTGTATTTGTAAAACTGTTTCTTTTTTATTAACCGTTAATCCAGCAAATTTAGTTTCCATAAATGTAGGTAGAATCCTAAACGTGGGTATCACTTTTCTAAAGGAATAAAAAAGACTTGAGAGACGGCTACCGTCAAGCAAAACATGAGACTAAAACAAAAAACTTAAAATACGCCAGAGAGAGCAGACAGTTGCATAATAGGATAGCAGACTAAATTCCTATAAATAATTAATATTTAAATCCAAATAAAAGTTTGAAAAAAAATAAAATCATAGTTCTACACAATCCAACCTAGTCTATTTGTCATTGGTAAACATGAAAATGAAAAGGATAAATGAAGGAATAAACACAAACCTTGTTGTAACAAGACATGTAACTCTCTCCCCAACCACATTGAAAAGCTCTTTGGACAAGAAGAAGTCACAAGCCTTACGAACGTTACAACTGTTATGGTATGTTCTACCAACTGCTACTAACCCTTTTATCCCAAACCATCCACCATATGTGTGAAGCATACCCCCCATGTTCCATGCCTATACCACCAACATCTCCTATTCATCATTGATCTAATAAAAAACATCAGACATGTTTTCTGTCTTCGCGTTTATTACAATTAATAATATAATTTATACTATTACAATATTATTTATATAAAAGTATTTGCTTTGAGGAATCTTGTCTATTTTAATGGTTTGGAAAAGTGTGGGATTTTTAGGAATGAAAATTTTATGACATCTTGAAAATCTCTTTCCAGAATTGAACGATGGTGAAAAAAAATTGAAATCATAAAATAATAATCTATTTAGATATGATGTTGAAAAGACAAAATAACAAAGGATTAGAGATAGGAATAGGGCAGTGATGTCAGAAATTTCGGGTAGAATTAAGTTGTAAATTTTTGAAGGGTTAAAATGTAATTTTATCATTATATAAATTTAAATTTTTATAATTTCTAAAGGGTTTAAACTATAAAATTACTATGTTATAAGGACTAGAATTGAATTATAAATTTATTAAAAAAGAATTGAATTATAATTTTTGGAGAATAGAAGATAATTTCATCATTTTATCAACAAAAATTTTATAATTTAGGTAAGAGTTAAAACAAGAATTTATCATTTTTGAGAAAATGCCCTTTTGCCACCCTAATAGCCCGTATTTTCTATTCATAAATAATAATATATCATCCAATATAGATATGATGAGTTTAAGTAATGTGATGGGAAGTATGATCATGTATGCATGTCTCAGATGTATGTTATGTAGTATGTTCTGTTAAGTGTCTATGTTTGTCTCTGCAATATTTGTATAAAAGGGTCCGTCGGGACTTTAAACATGAAATCTGAAAGGAAATGTCCATAATCATGACACATTCTGAAAGGAATTAAAGGACGGTGATTACCCAATAGGGTTCTCTGCATGTCTTAGGACGATGATAGGCAAACCTCACATAACGTGAGTTTAGGAAAATCTATATCGTAAACACGTCAGGAAAGAGTAGCCTTTGTGGCAAAATATGAAAGAGTAATCTTTGTGGCGGAATACGAAAGAATAGCCTTTGTGGCGAAATATGAAAAAATAGCCTTTGTAACGAAATATGAAAGAATAACCTGTGTGGCAAACCCTGTAAGATATCCCTTGTGGCGTACTCCGAATGGACTTCTTTTATGGCATGTTTTGATAGGACTCTCAATGAAAACCTTTGAAGAATGTCCCTGTGGCGAACATGATAAGGCTTTCATTGCGTATCCTAATGAATTTCCCTTATGGCAAGTTTTGTTTGACTCTAAGGCAATCAGTGATTTTAGTAAGGATGAAATTTATCTATGGACTTTATGGTGAAATAGTATATAAAACTAAGACTCGATCGGAAATAATGAATTTAAGATATATAAAAAAGTATAGAGTTAGTATTAGAAACGTACTCTAAAGAAAGATATAAAATTGAATGTTCAAAGTGAGACTTTGTCATTTGTTCATGTGCTTCTTCTTGAATTTTGATGAGGTGATGACTCAGAGTTTGAAGGATGTAACACCCCCTACCCGTATTCATGCCTGAATACGGTACGAGGCATTATCGGAGTTTACCGAATTAATTTTTCTATTTTTACGAGTTAAATACTATTCGTTTACCTAAACATGTTATGATGGCCCTTAGATGGGCCTCCGAAGCCCAAAGCATACATCGAGACCAAACCGGGATTAAATCGAAACCATAGGGAATTTTTCACTAAACTCTAATTTTTTTTATAAACTCAATATAACCCCTTTATAGATATCTAACATTCCCTGTAATTTTAAACCAAGACCAATCCAATTCAACATATTTTCAAAACAGATTCATGCATATCCATAAGATAACCTCATCACAAACCAAAACCAGGATTTGGTAACCATACCAATGGCTAACTTTACATTCATTTCACATTAACATTTACTTTATTAACTTATACATGCCATTGATTTCCAAAATAAAGTTTCTTGATATACCAAAATGTTGAGGTTGATAGTGTGATGTGTCTCCGACCCAATCCGACCTCCGAGCTCTTAATACTACAAAACAAGGAAAAAGGAAACAGGGTAAGCACGTTGTGCTTAGTAAGCCCATGTAACAAGAATTATACTTACCTAATATTTTTAATACAATACAAAATATATTCATACATCTATTCAATTTACCATTTACCTATCACACACAAACTCAACCAAAACATTAATCAAATAGCATCATATGAGTTCAATACAAAGATTAATGATTGATGAGCTCATCAATTCCATATTTTCTACTACCCTTATTATTTCCCATATTTATCCTGTTGAATTTCTCGAAATTTCGATGGATTTTCAGAGGTACACTTTTAGTGTACAATTCCAGGTTCGTCAATTCATATTCAGGTGCGCACATTTCCATTTCAGAGAGCACACTCCCGCGAACCTCATTCTTATAGCGGGATTACCAGTCCAGGCTAAATCTCCTATAATATAAACTCATAGAGTATTGTCGGGATTACCAGTCCAAGCTAAACCCCCTGCAACGAAAATTACTCTAATGAACTTGGATCTGAATACCAGTCCAGGCTAAATTCAAACCCTAATTCAGATTACCCATCCGGGCTAAATCCATTTTACACATATTCTTCACGAGGGCTATATCAGGATAGGATCACACATCCAGGTTAGATTTTTTTCACTGTCAATTCTTTTTCAGAGATCTATCGAATTTTCCTTTCATTCAACCGGGATTTCTTCCCCTTTTTATCAAATATATCAATGTTTTATCAATTTTCATACAATGAACATTCAAACCATATTCACATCAATAACATACATTTCAAACATTTAATAATATAATTCAAATTACACAAACTTACCTCGATACTTGTTTGTATACAAAAATCTACGAATCCTGAACTTTTTCCTTTCCTCGATCTAGCTTCATATTTGAATTTTCTGGATCTAAATAAATAAATTTAATCATCAATTTAATACATTTCATGTTCATATGTAACATTCTCTATAATTCCATCATTATTTATAGTTTATTCAAAGCTATCTACTTGAGTCGTAGTCACTAAATTATTTATATCTCAAGCTATAGAATTTCAAATTAAAAACCGCTTGATGTTTATGAAACTAGACTCAAATACCTTTCTACCATAAAGTTTTTAGAATTTTTGGTTCAGCCAATAAGTACAGTAAAATCTTCAAACTTACCCTTGTTCTGCTATCTGACAGTTTCGACCTTTCTTTGCTAAAAATTAATTATCTCTTAGTACAAAATCCGGATGATGTTTCTGTTTATTTCAATTGAAAATAGACTCAATAATAATTTAAACTTGTAAATTTTAACCCCCTAATTATTTTTCTCGAATTTTTTATGATTTTCCAAAATCAAAACAGGAGAACTCGAATTCATTCTGACCTTGTCTCACAAAATTTATTATATCTCATGATTTACAATTTCATTTCTTACACCGTTTCTTCTATGAGAAACTACACTACATAAGCTTTAATTCCATATTTTTTTTCATTTCTAATTCAATTTCCACAATTTATGGTGATTTTTAAAAGTTAGCCTATTGCTGCTGTCCAAAACTGTTTCAGTGAAGATGTTTATTACCATTTTTCCCCTAAGCTTTTAATAAATGATAATTTCATCTCTACTCAATTAACCTCTCAATTCAGCTGATTTTTCTCAATTAACACTTTATTCTATCACTTTAAACTACTTTATAACCTTTGGGAATCAAAATTTCAGCACTAAACATTAATTCCAACCTTTTTCACAATTAAGTCCTAAAAATCAATTTCTATTGAAATTACCTAATAAAATCATCTCATAAACAAATTAAAGCTTTAATTTCATGCTATTTCATCATAAACTTACAGCAATCAACCATGGTGACTTTCAATTTCATCCATGAAATCAAACACTAATGAATTTAATAGTAATACCTAGTTGTAAAAGTCTTAAAAACACAAAAATTATAAGAAAAAACAAGGATTAACTCACTTGGTGAAAAAAATTATGAAATTCCAGCTTAAAGAACCCCTTCTATGGCGTTTTGGCTGATGAGAATGAAAAGAAATCACAAGAAATCTAGATATTTCCATATTAGTCCTAATTTTATTTAGTTAATTATGTAATTTTCCAATTCTGCCCTTAAATCATCCATTTTCTTGCTGATTTCATGCCCTTGTCGTCCAGCCCAAATAAATTTTGGGTCTAATTGCCTTTTAAATCCTTTCTCATTAGACATTTAAGCTATTTAATCATCCCAACCACTTTTACACCTTTTCTAATTTAGTCGTTTTTATTTAATTGACTACCCAAACATTAAAATTTCCTAACGAAATTTTAATACCACATTAATAAAATTTCATGAATATTTATAAAAAAATATTTTTGACTTGATTTTACGAGATCGAGGTCTCGATACCTTATTTTTACCCAATTTCTTCAATAATTTCTTTTTCTAACTAACCACTAAATCGGTAAAATTTTTCTATCGATATTTTCATATGATTTTCCTATCATATCAATATTCATGCAAAAATATTAAAATAAATTTCTCTTTAAATCAGATTTGTGGTTACGAAACCACTATTTCGATAACTTTGAATTTAGTCCATTACAAAGGATGTACACAATGTACCACGGACAGTGAAGAGAAAGAAATAGTTCAAGGTAAGGTATAGCAACGGACGGATATAAAGGAATAGATTTTGAGGAAATATTTGTTAGAGACAAATATAAGGTTAATAGCGATAGGATCACCAATCTAAATTATTGATTGTAAAGTGCAAATATGATTCAAGTAAATGATGTTTTCCTCACTAAGTTCTTATGAACTTATCTAGGTGTGTTACCTTTCAAGCGAGTTGATGTGGGTTTGCACTAGAAGGAATGATGTCAGGACCACGCCAAGAAGTGTCGTATCGGGTCTTTATGCATACAAAGTAAACTCAGGTGGCATGTTACTTGAAAATCTGTGCTTTAGGATAACTAAAGTACAATAGGGTTCCATTTTAAATATCGTTGTAATTTAATTACCATGGGTTGTAGTTGTGTTTACTTGTTGTATTAGTAATCTTGTATTTTGGCTTGAAATTTTGTAACTGAGTTGTAACTAATTGCATCTTGTATAAGTAGATTAAGATTTTGTCTGTATTAGGGTGGTAATACCCAAGATCCGGATTCGGCCAATTGGATCAGGTGAAGGGTGTTACAAAAAGAATGAAGTTATAATTTATAGATTATGTAGTCAAAAGTGAATTGGGTCAATTTTCTGACTAAAACCCCTAGAGAAGAAACTAGTAAATGAAACATCGAGGGGAATAAGACTACTGTCAAATGGTAATATCAACAATGATGGAAACTCAACCTATTTGATTGGAGATCCCATGGCTTAGGTTTGTATGGTAAAAATGAAATCATTAGTTAATTTCTAAAGCACTATAAAAATTATGTACCTCTTATGGTGTAAATAGTGCTAAAATCTACAAAAAAAAAAATAAAGATGAGTAAAAACTCTTAATCAAATCCATATCTTTTGTAGGTGGTGTATCAATCTGCAAAATACATTTGATGGATTGACTTATATGAGTGTGAAGTAAGGCCACTTTAATGATATTTATAACAGTCTCTAGAGCACTCATAAAACCAGGCACGCACATAACCTATTAGCACACAATTACGTTGAACAACAATAATATAGGTATAATGTGATTGATGAGCATTTTCGTTTACTTAAAAAATTCTTGGTTCATTAAAACTTTATGTTTCACCAATTATTCTATAAATTATGTCTACTTCTTTCTGGTTCTAGTTCATAGTTTAAAGGACACCAGAGTCGATGCATTATATCTAGATAGAAAATACTTAGCAAAATTTTATTCTTGATTTTTTTGAAATATGTGGGGTTTGTTGGAAAAATTGAGATACTTCTAAAGACCGAAATCTCACATTCCTAAATAAAGGCCTTGAGACCCTTGTTTATAAAGCTATTATACTTTATTAGTTTAGTAAGAACTAAATTGAGAGGATGGACTCAAGCGCATGAGAACTAGGCCTAAATGGTTAGCATATTATAAATTGGCGTGAATTTTCCTGAGCATGACATATTGCAACATCTGAGCTCTTTTGTTTTTAGAAATATTTTTTACTAAATTTTTGAGACTTCAATAAAAGTAAACTACTTAACTAGTAACACCTATATTTAGCTAAGTTAAAAAATAGCTTAACCGATTGAAACTATATTTAGTCGAGTTCAAATTCATTTAAATTTTTTTAAACTATTTTTTGATTAAGTCAAATTCACTTTACATTTACTATTTTTAGCCAATAAAACTCACAAGCTAAAAATAGCTTAACCGATTGAAACTATATTTAGTCAAGTTTAAATTTATTGAATCTTTTTTTAACTATTTTTAACTAAGTAAAATCCACCTACTTTAATTATTTAGCTAGTAAAACTAAGGTTCACTTTCGCTATAAACACCCTTTAAAAATTTATAGCCCTACTCTCACTCCTCTCCTTTTGATTTTGTTGAGTATTTTCTATTTCAACTTATTGTTGATTTATATTTTTGTTTTATAACTGAAGAGTTTGTTAAATCCTAATGAATAGATTATAAAATGAAATAATTTTAAACATATGACTCAAACTATTCAACTCATATTCTTGACTAGTTAAATTTGTGTGATAAACAGTTGGAACTTAGAAAAGCTTGTCACGAACACCATAGTTGCTACCCAAAACTCTCTGCAGATCAATCCAGTCCAAAAGCAACGTACGTACATACATACATACATACATATATATATAAAATTTTAGAAAAAAAATTAACCTGGATGACAGGGAAGGAGGTCGGGGCAAAGCAATAATTCTGGTGGCATTGGATTATTCACACCATTCATTTGCTTCAAGTACCTGTTAACATCAAGTTCCGTTCAAAACATCCATTAACACAAATTTACACCATAACTACTATATATATATATATATATATATATTAACGAAAGCCACATTTTCCCCCAAGAGGAGATTGCAGTTGCAGTTCCATGGCGGAGGATCCACTCACGACCTCTTTCGACTGCTTCCTCTTCAGCCTCTTTGTCGAGTAATCTTAAAGTGATATAGATCATGGCTGTGCCAAACATTCTGCTTTGACCCTCGATATGAAGTCCCCATCCGCCATCTCTATTCTGCCATAATACTCAAACATTCAAGTTTTTTTACATGTTAGGACAATTATAGAGTTGAAAGAAAGAAAAAATGCATAGATTTCTTGCCTGATGATTGTAAATATATCTGAAAATCTCATGTTGGTGCTGATTTGAGAGGACAGCATTCAAGAATCAAGGCTCCAGTAATGCATAAAGTAATGACCTGTTCCCCTCGTCATCCAAATACCATTAGTTGCTCAAATACATATGGAAATATTAATTAAACAGTAAGCCCCCATATAAACATGATATTCCTTTTAAGAATTTTCAATATATATATTAACATAAATAATAAATTAATTATGAAATAGTAGTTGGATTTAGGTGCATTACCAAACCTGGAAGTAGAAACAAAGGACCCCCATAGTCTCCGCTCCAATGTCAATCATCTGTTTGCATTGTGGAATAGAAGTCCATGGCTCGCCGCAAGCTTCTCACTATTATTGCCTCCTCCTCCTCCTCCTCTTCTCTCTCATCTTCACGTTCTTTCACTGTAACTTTCGATATACTTGCGCCGCCATTCTTCTCCTTCGCCAACGGCATTAATTAATTTCAGTGCCATAATTTTGGGATTCATAGGGACTTCGCTATGTTGTATTCTGATAAAAATATAAATTAAAATATGATTTTCTTTTTTTAAGTATATGAAGAATTAAACCTATATGCTTATATCTACCACACACTCACCGTCCGAATAATATAAACTCCAACTAACCTGAATCCTCAAAAGGAGATCGGAGCTATGTTTCTTGTGAAAGCGATGATCGGAGAAGGTTTTGCGAGCCATTTCAACTTGAGAAAGCTTTTCAGGGGTTCCCAGTAGGGGACAAAACTCCCAGACTTGGCGTCCCACATGATTGTTCACACTCCTTAGCCACGAGCCGTCGTTGCCCACCGTCTCTTCCCCTATCTTCAGCCTCCACATCTTCCGTCAATTATTTCCTCAGCCTAATTAAAAAAAATAGCTGCTCAGTTCTCTCAGGAGTACTTGGCATGCATGCAATGCCATTTATTTTCTTTAAAGTCTGGGGAGAGGAGAGAGAGAGAGAGGGGGGGGGGGGGTTGGATAGACAAATTATTAAATCAGTACTTGACATGCATGCGGTGGCATTTATTTTCTCTTACTTTTTTCTGGTTTGCATTTTATTGAAAAATGGTTTTGACATGATGGGATGAATTATGTTTTTTTAAATATAAACTAAATTGTTAATTATTTAAAATAATTTTTTCTTTTTCGCTCATTATGCAATAATAGTAAAATTGTAGTTCTGAT
Organism: Gossypium arboreum; assembly: GCF_025698485.1. Classification (NCBI taxonomy): domain Eukaryota; kingdom Viridiplantae; phylum Streptophyta; class Magnoliopsida; order Malvales; family Malvaceae; genus Gossypium; species Gossypium arboreum. The sequence goes on along the minus strand of NC_069079.1, from coordinate 118,484,793 downwards.
TTTTTTAATTATTTACATTTAATCTTTAGCTTTTAATTTAACATAATTTGATGATCTATTTTTACAATATTATTAGTTATCGCATATAATTTACACTGTTACGATAATTATTTTATTTTTTATTATCACAAATGTCCAAGAATAAATAGGTTTTTATGGTGATGATTTGGGAAAGGGCACGTACTTTAAGTAAAGATTTTAGAATTTTTAACTTCACTGAACCTCCGGTCTTCTCCCCGATTCAGACGAACGAGTGCTGGGAAAAGCCTCCAAATGGCTATATCAAAGTGAATGTTGACGCTGCGGTTTCGAAAGGATGCAGAGGATTTGGCGCAATCGCTAGAGACCACGATGGTTTTGTCTTGGGGGGATGCTATAAATTCAGGGAAGAAACTTTGGATGTTGGTTGGGCTGAGTTGGAGGCGTTTAAAGAAGGCATAAAGTTAGCCGAAAAATTAAATTTGACCCAGCTAATTCTGGAATCTGACAGCGCTGTTTTGGTCAACAAGGTTAATAAGAGGAAGCAGGATATTACCATCTTGGGCCAGCATATTAAGCAAGAGTGCGAAGCCTTTAAAAATTTTCATGCAGTCCAAATTAAATGGATAAATCGTAATAGAAATATTGTAGCTGATTATTTGTGTAAATTAGCTATTACGAATAAGTGTGATTTGTATTTTGATATGGATTATCCTTTGGATATCCATAATATTATTCTTAAAGATGCAATAAAATGAGGTTGACCTTTGGGTCGTTTTTCTTTCAAAAATAAAATAGGTTTTTTATAGTAATTGAAAGGTTAGAAGTGTCAAATGGGCTTTTTTATCCGAATAATTTAAAAAAATAATTAATTACGAAAAAAGTATGAAAAATAGATTAATTATGAAAATAGGTATTTGTTACAGTATTCTGACGGTGCCGCCTGATATATTGGTGGCACCAAATTAAAATGTGATGACCTAAAATGTTCAAGGACCTGATATGTAAATTTCCTATTTTGGATGGTAGCTGAAAAAGAAGGCTTTAAGGGTGTTGCCTACATGGCACTAAACTTTAAACGGGTAAATTACTTCATAAATCCCTTTGTTTATTATTTTATTTTATTCTTTTTTAATATTTTTAATTGATTATGGGTGCAACAGAGCAGATTTTTAATTTGAGCAAATAAAAAAGGAAATGGCTAATATCGACATTGATGGGATCTTGAAGGAGCTTCCAAATAATGGTTGTATCGTTAAAACCAAAATTGTTTGCACTCTGGGTACGACATCACTATCGATACCCATGATCGAGAAGTTACTGAGGGTCGGCATGAATGTTGCTCGCTTCAATTTCTCCCATGGCAGCCATAAATATCACTAGGAGACCTTGAACAATCTCGAAAATTTTTATTATTTTATTTATTTTTGGTGTTAAAAGAAAATAAAAGAAAATAATAAATAAAGGGGGTTATAAAGCAATTTACCCATTTAAAGTTTGGTGTAAGCCGACACCTTAAAGCTCTTTTTTTTAGTTGCCAACCAAAATGAGAAATTTACATATCAAATGCATGAATATTTAGGTCATCACATTTCAGTTTGGTGCCGTCAATTTGCTAGGCGGCACCGTTAGAACACTATAGCAAATGCATATTTTCGTAATTAATTTATTTTCTATACATTTTTCGTAATTAATTTTTTGTATATTATTTCGGTACAAAAACCGTGTCAAGTGTACAAAGCACCTTCCTCATGCTAACATGTGGCATACACTCTCCATTCTTTTTATTTTTATAAAATAGTAAATTTTAATTTTGGTCATTTTAATATGCTTAAATTTGAGATTTAATCATTGTATTTTAATTTCTTACGTGACTTGATTTTTATATTTTTATAATGTCATCAATTAGTTCAAATAGTTAATATTGTTCACTTTTCAATTAAAATATTACATAGTTGTATATAATTTGAAAGTGGATTTTAAATTTAAGAAATAGAGGAAAAATTCTTAAAAATAAAATTAAGACTAAATTACAAATATATGAAATGCAAATACTTACAGCCATGGCTATTTGAATTGGACTGGACGATCGAACCAGAGCCGATTAGAATATTGGTCCAAAGAGAGACATCAAATTGATTGAAGCAAACTTTCATTTTGAAACAAACTTCAAACTTTTAGTTATGACCCCGTTAAGTGCCAACGTGTCTTACTACTGTGAGTAAAGTTCTGGATTATCTCCGAATCCATACCTCTTTGTTTTAAAGATTGTTATTTCTCTTTTTCATATAATAAATATCATATATAAATAATTTCAGGCCGTAAATTATTTCTAATGAATTTTCTCAAATGAAGAAAATAATGAAAAAAATTAACATTCATATGTTACATTTAACTGTGAGCAAGTATGGATTTAAATAGCGACTGTAATGTGGCATCACGGTTGGTATTCATATTCAGCCGTGATGCATCCGTCATATCCATAATCATGATAAAAATAACACACTCAAGTATGAGTTTGTGAAACTCTAAAACCAAAAGCAAAAACAAATTGTTTTTGCTAGTGTGGGAGTCTAGTAGTTACCTCCAACCAGGGATAGGATCTTGTTAATTCATATATTGCAAAGCCACCTTCACCATTCTGCACCCATTGCAAATATAAAAGGATACATAAATTTACAAATCTAAAATATCTATATAATGTTAACTCAAACCTAGAATAAGTCTTCGACAAATTTTGAAAAATTTTGGTGGATTACATTTTATAAGCTGATATCCATATTCAAATATACCTACAACAAACATTCAAAAAAAAATAATATACATACATGTGTGTAGGATCTTGTTAATATAAATTATATTATTTTGTATACTTTTATAACTCGGTACATAAAATTTTAATTATGGTTTAAATGTATATGTAATCTTTAATTTTAATTTAATTATACATATTAAAAAATAAATACAGTAATTTATTTTTATATTAGATAAATATAATTATTTTTTATGTAATATATAAATATAAAATAATATTATATTAATACTTTTTGATAGTTTATAAGAATTAAATAAAATAAAAATTTTACGTAAACAATTTGATTTATTCTTAAACCGAAGAAAAATATGAGGTGGCAGAAATTGATTAGTGGCAAGACTTTATTTGTGTTTGAAATTTATAGTACTTATTTTGATTTAAAAATTATCTCATATGAGTAAAAATATCATAAAAGTCCGTGTGCTAGTAGTCAAATTGTATTTTTGCTCTCTCTGCTAAAAAATAAGTAAATTAATCCATGTACATTAAATTGAAAAGCAAATTAATTTTTTGTTAAAAATTCCATCCATTTGTACAATTAAAATTAGTGTGATTAACAAAATAACTAGACAATGACATATAATGTGTCATGTGTACCTTATACTAACATACAATAACTAATTTTTAACAACATAAATGGATAATTTTTAAAAGAAAGATCAATTTACTCTTTAATCTAATGCATAAAAGACTAATTACAATAACCAATTTATAACAGCTAAAGGATAAATTTTTAATGGAATGAGTAATTTATTTTTTTATGTGATCTAAAAAACTAATTTGCCCATTTTACGGATAGAGCTCCTCGTATGATACTTTTACCTCCATATGCATATTTTAAGGCTATCAATAAGATGCCTTCACATTACATTACATGGTTCATATAAATAGTAACTGCTTTGCTTGGTCTGAATTGAAATCGCCTCTATTTTTTTTTTATTTTTTATTTTTGTACCTGAAATTGTCTCTAGTTGATGCTTGTGTTATTTTCACTGTCATGTCTAATTTAAACTAGAAAGGGCATAAAACAAGAATTCGAAATCGTTGCACTACATTGAAATAACAAATGATCCACAACATTGTTACACTAATTTGTTCAACCAGGAGAAGGGGAAAAGAAAACATTACTTCTTAAGGTCAAAGTATCACGGAAGTCGTTGAGACAATTTAGTCCCTCTACCAAAAAAATAATAATAATAATAATAATCAGAGTAAAGAGGTAAAATCATTAACGAAATAAAAGTAAACCCGTTGCTGATGTGCAAGTCAAATGCTGACACCACTTTTAAATGATGTGTGGCATTTGATTCACATTAGCACATTTCTATGGTTTTAACATTAATCTTGTGAATGATTTTACATTTCTGTTTATGCTTCAAAAGTTTGAGGATTAAATTGGCTAGGTTTGGACTAATTAGCCTCACGGTGGGGACTAAATTATCAGTTTTATTCCCACAATTCATCTACCAAAACATAACCAAACTAATTTTCGTATCTTCTAATTTAAAACTCTCATGTTATATTATTTCTTAAAGCTACAACATGGATTTGACTCAATAATGAAACCATGTACTTATTGTCAACAAAAGGAAAATCCAAACTCACTCTGCTTTTGTTTTGACAGGATCCAAACCCGCTTTGCTTTTTCTTGTCTCTTGCTAATCATGGGACTCCATGGGAAGAGGAGCCATACTTCGCTACTTCACTGCTTTCGAATCTACCTTCTTTTTAATAGCATCCCAAAATGCAGGAACAGCCACATCGTCAGGAATTTCTTTGAATGACGGCAGGTAGTTTACATCCACAACGACATGATCGCCAGAATCTTCTTGAATCTGAGTACAGGAAACCGGAATAACCCCCATTAAAACATACCCATCATGATGACTCAAACCTAATAATTTTGGAAATGACCTGAATGCAATGCAAAATATATATATACTAAAACATGAGATGAGAAAAACATGAGATGAGGTGACATGACAAAATCATACAAGTCAGTAAGGTTTGCCAAAGGAATATGCTTTAACAATGGGGCATTGTAATGGAGTGGGACTACAGGTGAAAATAACAGAGGTAAAATGGAGTGGAAAGTGTCAAATTTTATATAAAAATATCATGTTAAACATGAAAATAACTCAAAAAGAAAAAAAACACAAACAGGATGCAGTACATAGATTGCCACAGAAATATCATTACAATCACTATAGAGACATGTTTAATAAAGGTTACATTACACTATCTCTTCTTTTTCAACCCAGAGCTTCATTCCAAGATATCACCAAATTCCCTTGAATACCTCTGTTCAATGTCAATAGTTTCAAAGATCTTTCTCCATTACCAAGGCCAAGGTTGTCATTCACCCCAACTCCATCCCATGATTCTCAAAAGTCAGTTGAGATTATTCGGCATAAGGAAGCAGAAGAAACAAACAGTTGAAGAAGTATCTATGTCATTCGACTCGGATGCAAGTTTTGAATATGGATTTGTATCTAAACACAGGCATCTCTAAATTTTTCTAAGTTTTTTCATATATATAGAATATGTTTAGAGGATTACATCCTTAATGCCCATTTCCGAATATGCATCAAACATGGTACTTCCAGAAAAATGAAGAGTCAGAACAACATAAAGTAATTGTGCTACTAGCAGGTCACCAAGGATTTAGTCAGATCCGGACATAGTTTATATACTAGACTAAAGCATTCGTCTTTATTTTCAATTTCTAATCATACAAATATACCTTTCTGCAGTTAACACCATTGCCTTAAATTAGAATGCACTGAAACAGATTTAATAAGAATATGATAGTTTTCACATAAGAAATATGCAGGCAAAGTTTATTCAAGCTACTCACAACAACGTCAAAGCCAAAAATAGTAAGACCCAGCCTCTTCGAAAGCCTCTCAGCAGCCTTGTTTACTAGCGCAAGATCAAGGCATGGATCCCGACCTTCAGAATGCTGGTTTGCGGTGGAAGTAGGTAGAGACTTTAAGCTGCCAAGGGTGCAACCACAGAAAATTTCTATAGAAGAATTCAATTTAAAAGCAAAAGGTTGCATTACACGGGGAAAAAAAGTGAAAGGAAACAGTGTACCTATCAAAGAGAAGAGGTTTTGATCCATTTTTTTCGGATGATTTTATCAAAACATCAGCATTAGGCATAGACTTCTTTACTGTGTGGAAAACTCTGTCACCCAGAACATAAAACTTGAACAAAGTGGATGAATGATCAACATATTCCTGCATTCCAAGGCATTTCCCACTTTAGAGCCAAGATTTCGACTACGAATAGATTGTCAGATTTAAAGTTTACGTAAATAGGTTTCATTGTAGCGCCATAGCTTGATCATCGATAAAATTAACTGAACTCCCTTTTTTTTGTGTGTGTTGCGGGTTAAAAAATTTAGCACCTTAAATTGAAAGGTCCCCATGGAATTGTATAAGACAAGCACAAAGAAATGGAAGAACATGATCTAATAAGCAGAAAAAGGAGCAGCATACAAATTGCAAGGAACTAGTATTAAAACTGAAATTATGAATAATTGTATATATATTTCAAGAGACGAGCCGCAGGATTTAACAATAAAACATGTAACCATCATTTACTTGATGTGAAAAACTTTGAAATATTAGCGGATGCTTACCTGAATGACAGCAGGTAGTGGAACATTCAAAACCTTGAAGTCTTCAACTTTAAAGACAATTGCCTGTTAATGACAATATTTAGCTTTTCTGAAGTACAAAATTTTGGTAAAGTTGATGGAAGGAATGACAATCATAGTTCGTTTAAATTGAATCATAGTGTCCGAAATAAGAGTTGCAATAATTTAAAAATGCCGCCAAGCTAAATTAGTAGGTGATAAGTTATTTTGTTTTCTCTGAATATGGATTGATATTAGACAAATTATCATCTTCTTGTGCTTGTAGTAATATAATGCGAGTCTATAAAACAGTATACCAATCATTCATTCAAATAAAGATAATTTAACATGTTTCAGAAATGCCTAAGTTGCATTACAGGAATTACCGAAGGGAAAAAATATAGGGCTGTAGTGTTAGAAAATAATTTCCATTTCCCAATTCCATTTACACCTTAAATAAGATCAAACATATAATTTATAGGATAAAGCAAAGTACTCTAAATGTAATTAAAAAAAGAGAAAACCATTCGTAATAAGCCCAATTTTACAGCAAAGGGGAAACAAAGATTTCAAATCTGCCTATCATCCTTATTTCATTGATTATCAATAATGTGAAATAGAGATGGAGAAATGGAAAAGAATTTTCTAAAAGTACACTGGTGCTTAATTTCTTGACCAAATAAACCAAAAAAATAAAGCATTCTACCAAGCTTATAGAAGATATGGCTATGCTGCCACTGCAAGGAAAAATCTTCTTGTTGTTGTTTTAATGATATAATTATGTAATCCATATCTTGAAGACTAAGGCAATTTATCATCCTGTCTTCTTGCTATTATGCTGCTTTAAGAGAACTACCACCATCGCTATTAAGTGGTAACAGATTATACACAGATGATGAGATATAACAGCAATGCTTCTTTGCTTTAGATAAAGATAAACTTCTCATCATTAAGATCTTATATCTACATTTCCAACTTAAAGAACACAACACTATGACCAGAAAGTGGGAACGAAGAGAGGAATACTGTAAGGCTTCACCAAGCAGATAATGTTTTATGCTGACATGAAATGGAAATAACGAAGTAGATTAGTCAGAAAAGAACATTTTGACTAAAGCAACAAGAACTCAGGGAAAGAAAGTAGCATTTGTAACAAATGTAAGAAAAATAATTTACGGAAATCTAGGTTTCTCTTATGTGTTTCCTCCGCAATAAGATAATCCAAACTCATGGTACAAGAAGGGATTTGTATTTAAGGAAATATTTACCATACTGTGAGCATCAGCTACTCCACAAGCAACCTGCGGTTTCACTATACTTGGAAGAGATAGTGTTGCATCATGCAGTCTTTGTACCAAATCAGGTTCATCAAAACTGTTAACCTGAATATTTGAGTGGAAAACATGCAAAAAGACCGTTAAACTCAGGGAGAAACATATGAAGAACATAAAACATAATTGTTTAAATGTTCTTGAACAACAGACAAAAGGTAGGGTGAGAGCAAATGCAGCCTTTTACTTTTTTCCCCTTATTTTGAGGGAAAAACAGGAGGGGTGGGGGAAGGTTGGACTTGATCGTTTAAAGTACAGATATTTCGAGGAAAACAAAGGTTATCCATGAACCTCAATTATTTTTCTAATGAAAAAGTATCATCATAATTCAGCCATTGTCATGCACCAAAATAAAATCTAACTGCCCAATAAATTAACAAAAAGAATTTCATGAGAAACTAGGACCACAACCTAAAATTGTCATCACAGAGGCCACTCCATAATCTGGCCTAGACATTTATTCAAGTGTATGCAACAACAACAATATTATCTCAACAACCAAGTCTTCATTAGGGAAAACATAATATGTTCCACCTTATAATATATGCCTCATGATATATGAAACCAACCCATATACAAATGCACCCAACTCAAGGCAAGACTAGGAAAAAGATGAATTACATAGATCTCATTCAGTCTGGAACTCTTGGGCATTACAATTACAAAAAGTAACCTAGTTGCAGTACACGAAAAACAAGAAGAAACCCCAAACTCCTATCATTTATATATCCCATTTCAATTTCCTTATCATAAAACATTTTGACAAGTTTATTGCATAAAGTAATACTAGTAGTTTTCACATGACCTGCAAAACAAGTTTATAATATATATGTTCAGGTAAAAGACCTTGAGAAAGTGAGGAGCCCTGACTTTGCAGCGTCCCCCTACGTTAAGATCCTCTAGCCCAAGTAAAAGTTGTTGGATCTTTAACCGATCAAGTACAGGGTAAATACTATTAAGTGGATCAACTTCGAAGCAGTCATTGTGATTTTCAATATGCCTGTAATGCATCAGCACTATTTAAAAAGCAGTTCTATGAGTATCACATCCTCAAACTAAAATTATTCAAGGACTACGAACTAAATTAACATTTTTCTTATATAAATACTCAAAATTAAGATGACAGTACTTTTCCAAACACAAATGTCCAAAGATAAGAAAGCCGAAAAGCTTTATACATTATTCAGTTACACGTGAGTGCATAGGTGCATGCATAAGATGGATAAATTGGAGTTAAAAGTTACCTTTGCAGTTCTTGCATTCCTTTCGTGTAACCAATCCGGTAGGAAGATTCTGAGGAGCTATTTAATTCAATGGACACAATTTCATCAGTTGCTTTATGGAGAATCACATCAACCTCTTCTAATTGTTTTGATATAGGAAGTTCAAAAGTTAAGGGCAAAAACATCAACCCATTCGGAGTTGGACACATTGGCAAGGCACCCCTCTACAAAATACACCAAAAATGCGCTTTGGTTGGTCAATAATCACAAAATTAACTTCAAAAATACATAGCTTGAGTAGGTTTCTAGCAAATATGAAAGGATAGGAAAAATCATAACTTATAGGTTTGTACTTATTTTTAGTACATTTTTTCCCCCCAAAGAGAACAGAATAATTTCATTTTCCGTCAAAGGGCTAACCTTGGCGAAATCTTCCTCGCGAGAAGGCTTCATAATGTAACCAACCGTCACAACATCATTGCTTATTGCCTGAGAAAAATGTGAAAGAAGTCATGAAAGGTTGTTTTCTTTCGAGTTACCTAAAGCTTGTTTAAAAGTAAATTTATTTCTAGGCCAATACTTACTATTTGTGATTTTCTAGAGACAAACCTATATTTATTATAAATATATACCATTTATATTACTTTATTTTTTTTGGTTCTTCACAATTATCCCGATGACATCTGAAGTTTTTAGGTGGCTAGAGAATACAAAGATCCAAGGATTTGGCAGCTTGTTAAGATTCAAACGAGTAAAAGAGATGAATAGAAAAGGGTGATGAGAGGTGACCTTTTTATTTAGGCGGCAAATAGTCAAAGGAAGCTCTTCAAATTTCTCCATATAAATCCTGTTTGACTTGCGGAGTACACTGGTAACTTCATCATCTGGGGAAAAAAGGGAGCAATTTTGACCAAGCAAAAAGCATGAATTTGGGTCAAGCTGAAGAAGCCGCTCTCTTCGACACAATAGACATTGATAAACACTAGTAGGATCTCTAGAAACGTAGGTTTATGCATAATTGCAGAGAAAAAACCAACAGAACCTTAGGAATGAAAAGATTAAACAGCACTCACCAAGAGCAATTGAGAAGTATGTGCAGGTTATTTTGGGAGAGGCATCATGGTTAGGAAGGAGATACAAAATGGTGCCTGAGATATGAGACCAAGTTTGGGCAATCTCACGTGATGCAATGTCCAGGGAAGATGCCGTCAAAGGAAGGCATTCAAAAGAGTGTAGCTTAGCCATTGTCTGCAGGAGATTAACCTAAGAAAAAAAACATGTTCGATGATTCATTCTGTGTAAATATTATTATGTTCAATAGAGATGATCGATGTTACACAGGCTCAGGGTTATTCCTAGATAGAAGCATCTAATAGCGGCATGTTATAAAGACTCAAGGAAGTCTGGATACGAGTATATGTTCGAAATGGCTATGAAATTTTTTTTCTCTAAATTTTTCCAAATCCATGGAATACCATACTACCATATCCATCCATGTCCAAATATGTTGTCCCCAACATGAATGCTGAACACAAGATCTATAATCTATCATATATATAAAAACATGAGTTTGAAAAAATTTGAATCAACGAGAATACCCTTTTTTCAATCATATTACAAAATTGACATCTAAATATAATTATATTTTAATTTAAAATAATTAATTAAGGCTTAAATAATTTTTATAATATAATTTATAATGATATTCGTCCCAATTTATTTTAATATGGAGGATTCTTTTAAGTTTGTCAAATTTAGTCTCTTTCATTGATCAAACAAAACTATCGAGTTTTGATTTGAATAGAATTTTAAAGGTAATATAGATAAAATATTAGAGTTATATATCAATTAAAATTAAGTTTAGCTCTATAAATAGCATCCAATAGTTAGTCATATTCAATCAAAGGATCCAAAAGAATGGACCATTAAATCAAAACATGAGGTTCTTCGAAGACGCAATATCAAATCATATTCGAACAATAATGATACCAGAAAGATGAAACGTTATTTTAATTGATGATGAGAATTATGATATTGTTTTTAATTGATTATGAGAATTATGGAATTGTTTTTTTAAGTTGTTTATACTATACAAAGCAATCACTCTTAAAATCGTTTTTTATTTATTTAGGTTTATTTCGAAAAAAGGGTTAAATTTCAACAATTATTTTTAATCATTATTATTATATGTGTTTATTAATTTAATGTAAATATATTTTTGTATTTATCATGAACTAATATTATAATTTTTGAATGTATTCAATGTTTAGTTTATCTTTCTTAGTTAATATTGATTTTATAATAAATATGAATTGTCATTTATTTCTTATATACTATTAAAGAATAACTTCTCTAATTCATAAAACAATTTTTATAATTTTGTTTCTTTTAATTATAAGGAAAAATATATATGAATAAGCAAATAAATATAATTTTATTATTACTATTTTCTTGCATCTTTAATTTTTGTTTTGGAGCTTAAAGTGGATGAAGGAAGAAATTGTGTTACGCGTTATAATACTACAATAATTTTGGGTTGCAAATTCCTTTCTTTTTTTTCTTTTTTTTCCTTTTTTATTGGTGAAAAACTGCCTAAACTAAATACTCATACCTATAACATTTTAAAAACCATACTCTTTACAAACCCATAATAAGTGTTAAAGTAATCATCTTAAATTACATTTTCATTATAAATTAAATTATTAAATTTAATCAATAATAAATATCTTATTATTTTAATTATTTCTATTTAAATAGATATTAATTCTATCATCAAAGGACAAAAACATAAAAAGGATACATACACAAAATATGCAGTGTCCAAAGAGGGTGGTACTACATGACAAACATATATGAAACATTTATTTTATAATGAAAATAACATTATTATTTAATATATTGATAAAACCATTAATTTATTCATTGATTTTGTAGAGATTAAAAAAATTAAGATTGAAGAATAAAAAGTATAAATTTGCAGAATGTCTATATTTCAAACATGGTATAGATATATTTTTTTAATATTGTACAATTATTTTATTATGATTTGAAAGTCTTTTTTTTAATATTATTTATCAATTATTTTTATAAACAACACAAACATGCAACTGGAATGCTGCCAGCGGAAAAGAAAAAGAACAAAGTAATATCTTCAGGTTTCATTTCACTTACTTGCTCAGCTGAAACAGGCAACACATAGGAAATGGCCTGCAATTAAGAGAGAGGAGAGCAATGGGCAATGCAAATCGAATCAAAACAAACAAGGTCAAAAAATAGAAAAGCATCAATTTATAAAATTAATTTATACCGTTTGAATATTGGAAAATCGGAGCTTGCGGAGCAAGGAAAGAGTTCCGTTGCTCTTGAAATTCTCGGGCTGTATGGTCCCATATTGAAGCAACGCATGGTCTACTATCACTCCCCTCACAGCTTCACCCATTAGCATAAAATTAAATCAAAATAATTACGTTCTCACAAAAAGATTAACACATTGCAGCAGCCATTGGTGTTGTCGCACAGTTGGGCTCCTTCAACCAAATCTCTTTTATATCATCGCTATCGGAATCTGAATGTCAGTGAGCAATCCATCACCATTCGACCTAAAAAAGGAAAAAAAGCCGAAAACTGGACTTAAGCTTTGGCTCGTTCGATCAGTTTAATTGTTCTCCCTTAGCTTAAGCTTTAAGCCTACAGCAAAGTAGATAGTGATAAAAAAAATTTAATTGTATGATATTCCTTTTTCAAGGGATTCGAATAGCTAAACGTTGAGATCGCGGTGTGAATAAATTTGGGTAACGGCCGCGAAATAACGCCGTAACCGGGAATAGCTGCAAAATGGGTCCGGTATACCCGTTTTCACCGATTTTTTTAAAAAAAGAAAAAGAAAATTGTCAAAGTTACTGATACTGAGCTCAGTAGGCAGGCTTTCGAAAAAAAAGAAAGAAAGATTCTCAGTTTCTCAAATCTCTAATCCAGCCAAAAACCAAGCAACCCATCATTCTCTCATCTACAATACGCATCAAGAGTCAAGAAATTGCTTAAATTTTCAAGTACCTATTTTCACTTGAGTCTTTCTTGATCTTTGTTTTGTTTCTCCATTTTTTATGCTGGCGTGAGGAGGAGGAGAAAGGACTAAGCAAGGATTAAAATTTAGATCTTAGATTCATAAGATTTTTATGGGAGAACTTTTTGGGTTAAAAAATAAAGTTCTCTAACATTCTGTTTGGGAAAGAAGGAAAGAAAGAAACAAAAAATTTGCTAGGGAAGGTTATAATTTGTGAATCTTGATGGTGAGGGGCCATGAGATTGTTTTTATGGGTTCGGCCTGAGTTTGGGGATTTGGGTATTTGAGTGGGCATGGGTGGGTGGCTGATGGTATTTGGACTTTAATTATTGAGTTGATTTTATGTTTAACACATAATTTTAATCCAATATTTTTATGGTTTATTTGATTATTAGTTATAATTGTTGGTTATTTTGATGGATTATTTGATAATTAGTTATATTTGTTAATTATTTTGATGGATTGTTGATGATTAATTATATTTGTTAATTATTTTGGTTGGTAATTGGAGGCTAATTTGTTGCAATATGTTAAAAATAATAATTTTAAAAATAGGTCGATTTTTGAAAAATTAAAAAAATAAGTTGATTTAGGGTGAGTGTGTGAAAACACATCTAACTAGACAAGTTTTCTACATAGTTAGCAGGAAAATACGACCAACTGAACTTATTTTCCTTTGAATATGCAAAAGATTTCAGTTTCATCTTGTTCCTTTTATGATTATTGTTTTATATTTTCTTGTTGGATATTTTTGGTTTCATGCTTTTTAAGTTTTTTTTACATAAAAATCTCAACTTCTATAATTTTTTTAAGCTTCATTTTCATGGTTGCGTTGTTTTTCTCTTTCATGTTTATTCATTTTACTTTTAGTCGGAGAAACTAAACCTAAAAGTAGTTGGTTGACGAATATGTAGGTAAACTAAAATTTTAGGACAAATGACTAAATTGTATAAAGTGAACTAAATCAAATAGACCAAAAATCATAAAAAGTGACGCCCCTAAGAGAATATTGAGGCAAGTGAAACTGAAATGTGATATTATTGTGCACTTGTTCATTAGTCTTAGATTAACCAGTGAAATCAAAAGATAATTTGAAACTAATTCATTTAAGTTGGTAAATTTGAGATCGAAAGATAAAATTGAGCCACTTAGTAATTTACATGATTTAAGTCTCTTATTTGGAGATCATTGAATCACGTCGAAATCAACCAACCACCATTAGTTATTTATTGGACAGTCTCTTAGTTTTACCTTCTTTACAATTTAGTCCTTATAGTAGCATATTTAATTTTATTGCAACATTTTATTGTTACGAATTAGTGTACTATAAAATTGTATTAGTGGACGCTTAGATTCTATTGTGTATGCTAGCTATCGCTCAATTGTCATCTCCTTTGGGTTCGATCATTAGAAAACTTCTATGTTCCATTGTAACATTATAAATATTACAACTGACCAATACGCTTGCAATAAAATTGTAATACCCCTACCCGTATTCATTGCCGGAATAGGGTACGAGGCATTACCAGAGTTTACGAATTATTATTTTTTTTGTATTCAATATAGCCCCTTTATAAATATCTAACCTTCCCTGCAATATTAAATCGAGACCAATCCATATCAACCAAATCAATTCAACATATTTTCAAGATAAATTCATGCATATTTATAAGATAACGTCATCACATATCTAAAACCAGGTTTGTTAACCATACTAATGGCTAACTTTACATTAATTTAACGTTAACATTTACTTTGTTAGCTTATACATGCTATTGATTTCCAAAATAAAGTTTCTTTATATACCGAAATCCTGAGGTTGACAGTGTGATGTGTCTCCGACCAAATCCGACCTCCGAGCTCTTAACACTACAAAATAGGGAAAAAGGAAACGGGGTAAGCACTTTGTGCTTAGTAAGCTCATGTAACAAGAATTATACTTACCTAATATTTTCAATACAATACAATAAACATCCATATATTCATTCAATGCATTATTACCCTAATATGCACAAACTCAACATTCAAGTTAGTACAATAATTTCCATGTACCAATAATATATACTATGATTGATAAGCTCATCAATACCATGATTCCCATTTCCTTGTTATTTTTTCATATTTATCCCGTTGAATTTCTTGGAATTTTCGATGGATTTTCAGAGATACACTTTTAGTGTACATTTCCGGGTCCGTCAATTCATATTCATGTGCGCACATGTCCATTTCAGAGAGCACACTCCCGCGAACCTCAACCTTGCAGTGGGATTACCAGTCCAGGCTAAATCCCTTGCAATTTAAACTCATAGAGTATTGTCGGGATTACCAGTCCAGGCTAAATCCCTGCAATGACAATTACTCTAATGAGCTTGGATCCGAATTACCAGTCGAGCTAAATTGAGACCCTAATTGGATTACCCGTCCGGCTAAATCCATTTTACACATATTCTTGGAAGGCTATATCAGATAGGATCACCCGTCCAGGGCTAGATCCTTTTTACCGTCAATTCCTTTTCGAGATCCATCGAATTTTTCTTTCATTCAAACGGATTTCTTCCCATTTTATCAAATATATCAATGTTTCATAAATTTTCATACAATGAACACTCAAATCATATTCACATTAATAACATACAATCTCAAGCATTTAAGAATATAATTCAAGTTACGAACTTACCTTGATACTTGTTTGTAAACAGAAAAATCTACTAATCCCGAACTTTTTCCTTTCCTCGATCTAGCTTCAGTATTTGAATCTTCGGATCTAAATAAATAAAATTAATTATCAATTTAATACATTTCATGTTCATATGCAACATTCTTTATAATTCAACTATTATTTATAGTTCATTCAAAGCTGTCTACTTGAGCCATAGTCACTAAATTATTTATAACTTGAGCTACGGAACTCCAAATTAAGATCCGTTAATTTTCCCTGAAACTAGACTCATATATATTTTTACCATAAAATTTTCAGAATTTTTGGTTTAGCCAATCAGTATAGTTTATTCTTCAAAGTCACCCCTGTTCTGTTGTCTAACAATTCTGACCCTTCTTCACTAAAAATAAATTATCTCTTTATACAGAATTCAAATGATGTTATTGTTTGTTTCTATTAAAAATAGACTCATTCAGAATTCTAGACATATAAATTTAAGTCCATAAATATTTTTATTCAATTTTTTATAATTTTTCAAAGTCAGAATAGGGGAACCTGAATTCATTCTGACCTTGTCTCACAAAATTCATTGTATCTCAAAATTTACAAATCCATTACTTACAATATTTCTTCTATGAGAAACTAGACTCAATAAGATTTAATTACATATTTTGTTCATCTTCTAATTTGATTCCTACAATTTTTGGTGATTTTTCAAAGTTAGTCTACTGCTGCTGTCCAAACTGTTTTAGTGCAAGCTGTTTATTATCATTTTTCCCCTAAGCTTTTAATAAATGATAATTTCGTCCCTACTCAATTAGCCTCTCAATTGAGCTGATTTTTCTCAATTAACATTTTATTCTATCACCTTAAACTAGTTTACAACCTTTAGGAATCAAAATTTCAGCAATAGACTTTAATTCCAAGCATTTTCACAATTAGGTCCAAAAAATCAATTTCTATTGAAATTACCTAATAAAATCATCTCATAAACAAATTAAAGCTTTAATTTCATTCTATTTTATCATAAACTTACAGAAATCAGCCATGGTGACTTTAAATTTCATCCATGAAATCAAAAACTAATGAATTTAATAGTAGGACCTAGTTGTAAAAGTCTTAGAAACACAAAAATTACAAGAAAAAGGCAAGGATTAACTCACTTGGTGAAAAAATTA
The DNA here is from genome assembly GCF_025698485.1 of Gossypium arboreum. Classification (NCBI taxonomy): domain Eukaryota; kingdom Viridiplantae; phylum Streptophyta; class Magnoliopsida; order Malvales; family Malvaceae; genus Gossypium; species Gossypium arboreum. The sequence goes on along the minus strand of NC_069079.1, from coordinate 118,467,902 downwards.
TGAAATACCAGCTTAGAGAACCCTCCTATGGCGTTTTTAGCTGCTGGAATTGAAGAGAAATGAAGAGAAATCTAAATATTTCCTATTTAGTCCTAGTTTTATTTAGTTAATTTTGCAATATTCCAATTTTACCCTTAATTTATCAATTTTTCTGCTAATTTCATACCCTTGCCGTCCAACCCAAATAACTTTTGGATCTAATTTCCTTTTAAATCCTTTCTTATTAGACTCTTAAGCTGTTTAATCACTCTAGCAACTTTTACACCTATTACAATTTAGTCCTTTTCATTTAATTGACTACCCAAACATTAAAATTCCGTTAAACTACATTAATAACATCTCATAAATATTTATAAAATTATTTTCGACTCGGTTTTACGAGATAGAGGTCCCGATACCTTATTTTACCCAATTTCTTCAATAATTTTTTTTTCTAACTAATCACTAAATCGATAAAATTTTCCTATCAATATTTTCATACGATTTTCCTATCATATCAATTTTCAAGCAAAAATATTGAAATAAATTTCTCTTTAAATCGGATCTATGGTTACGAAACTATTGTTCCGATAACCTTAAATTTAGGCCTACAAAAATCGAGTTTAATTATTTATTTATTTATAAATTAGTTGTTAATGACTTATTTAACCATCAAATTTTACAAAAAAAACTATTTTAGTTATTCATCTAATTTTTCGTTTATTTTAATGGTTAACCTTACATTGTTTATCAAATCAAGCTAAAATAGATGAAAAAAATAATGTCTATTAACTTTGCATATGTATGCCATGTGGTAGCCCATGTGTATCTCACTTAACAATTAATTAATTTTTAAAAAATAAAAAATAACTTTTTGCTTGTATAACACCTACATGTATGTTAAGTTAGTAAAATTAACAAGCATTAATTTTTTATTCATTTAGAGTAGTTAAATAATTAATATAAATTTAAAGATTAAAATAAAAAATTAATTCATTAAAATATTTTTTAAGTTGAATGGTGAAATGAGGGTTATGTATTATTTCATGAATTACCCATATACAATGACATCAAAACTTCTAAAAGTGAGTTTTGGACAATTGGATGTGATATGGTGTATTTAATTTGCAGTATAGTTAATGTATTTAACCATAAATAATTAGTAGCCAAACGACGTCTTTCTCTTTATGTAAATAGTTAAATTTGTTCTAATTGGTTGCCCCTTTCTAGAATTGTGATAAGTGATAACATTCTAGATAGTTCTACTGAGAACCAGACGGGAAACGGGACAAATGAAATGATTACAGAATAAGGAGATCCAACGGTCCAGATCAAACAACCTTAGGTTTGGAGAATTTATAATCGGAAACGCAGATAGCATTTTTCAGTAGTGCACTGCATAAACCTCCACAAAAACCTAAAAGGTAAAGTACTCTGTTTCCTTTATCCTCTCTTTCCCATCAGCCGCCGCAAGCCTTCCATACTCACGGTGGTCTGCTCCTTCATCCGGCGACCTCCTGCCGCCTCCCCTTGCTCGTCATTGCAAAACCTCAGTCACTTACGTTGGCTTGTCCGTACCCCGGCCACTATCTACCTCCACTTTAACATCGTTATCTGTTCTACACTTTATTTACTTCTCTCTTTTTCCTCTTCCTTCCGTCATCTTCGTTGCTCGTTCTTCTTTCTTTGCTGCTTTTTACTCCCTTCACCGGCCCCTCTCTTGTTTTATTTTATCTTCGGTACTAATTTATTTCTTCTTCTTCTTTTTTTTTCAGAAGTTTGCTTCGAATTTGAGCGAATTTAAGGTATTTATTCCTATGTTTCCCTAACTAGTTTTCTTAAAAACATCTCGAATTATTTAAATTATTTATAAATTTTTATGGTTTTATTTTAGCATTATATTTTAATTATTATTTTTAGTTTTAGAAAATGAAAATATTAGAAAAATCCTTTCGTTTATATTTGAACTTTGTTAAAACTTGAAATGCTTCAAAATTATTGGTTTTACTTGTGAATTTTACCTTCATATGTTTTTTATTGTGTTTTAGTTGTAGAAATTAAACTATTTGAAAAAAATTGCTTATTCATCAAATTACATTTGAGATAACCTTGAGTCTAAAACCATGGTTTTGAATCTTTTTCAGCTTATTAAGAGAGTAAGATGGCATCCACTTTCACAGCCATGTCATCAGTTGGCTCATTCGTTGCACCTAATGGTCTAGTCATGGATAAGAAGCTTCCATCTTCTTCCAACAGATTGTCATCTTTAGCTTCCATTTCTTCATCTTCATTTGTTAGTAGACGAAATGTTGTTCTTAGAAGATCTCGTCTGCCCAAGATTTCTGCAGCAAAAGAGCTACATTTCAATAAGGACGGGTCAGCTATAAAGAAATTACAAGTGAGTCTTTGTTTAAAATGCTAAAAAGTTGCCTAACTGGTTAAGTATTCAACTGAACTTCACAGCATTTATATGTTTGCTTTAGCTTACTTCATGTTATTTTGTTGTAGACTGGTGTGAACAAGCTTGCTGATTTGGTTGGAGTCACTCTTGGACCAAAAGGTAGGAATGTCGTTCTAGAGAGCAAATATGGCTCTCCCAAAATCGTTAATGATGGTGTGACAGTGGCTAAGGAGGTATAATGCGTTTGCTCTAACCATTTTTTGAAGTTGAAAGCTTGATCAAAAGTTTTAAGAATTTCATTGATTGAATGATGTGCCTGTATCAATTTCAAGGTTGAGTTGGAGGACCCAGTTGAGAACATTGGGGCTAAGTTAGTAAGACAGGCAGCTGCTAAAACTAATGACTTGGCTGGTGATGGAACGACGACTTCCGTTGTTCTTGCGCAAGGTTTGATTGCTGAAGGTGTCAAGGTTCGTTCATTTATCTTCATATAATTATGTTTGGGGTACATGAGAGAAAAGGTTCGTTCATTTATCTTCATATAATTATGTTTGGGGTACATGAGAGAACTTTAAAGTTAGACATTTCCATGCTATTTTTGTTTAATTGCTAAGAGCTATTGTAATTCAGGTGGTGGCAGCCGGTGCAAATCCTGTTTTGATCACTAGGGGCATTGAGAAGACCACAAGGGCTTTAGTATCTGAGCTTAAGGCTATTTCAAAAGAGGTAATCTTAATGCTCACCTGCTTTCATGTTTTCTATATTTTACTATTTGAAGGAAATATAACTAGTGTGCTGTGGGGTTTAGGTTGAAGACAGTGAACTTGCTGATGTTGCTGCTGTTAGTGCTGGGAACAACTATGAAGTAGGAAATATGATTGCTGAGGCCATGAGTAAAGTTGGCGAAGGGTGTAGTTACCCTTGAGGAGGGAAAAAGTGCTGAGAATAGTCTATATGTTGTTGAAGGGATGCAATTTGACCGTGGTTATATCTCACCTTACTTTGTCACTGATAGTGAGAAAATGGCAGTAGAATATGAGAACTGCAAGGTACATTTTATAATCATGAGATTGACATTTTTTTCTTGTAAACGTTGAACTTTCCCGTATTGCATGTTGACAATTGCATATGCATTCCGATTGCAGTTGCTGCTGGTTGATAAAAAAATTACTAATGCAAGGGATCTTATCAACATCCTGGAAGAAGCCATTAGGAGTGGATACCCAATTTTGATAATTGCCGAAGACATTGAACAGGAAGCTTTAGCAACTCTGGTTGTGAACAAACTTAGAGGTGCTTTGAAGATTGCTGCTCTCAAAGCTCCCGGCTTTGGAGAACGCAAGAGTCAGTATCTGGATGACATTGCTATCCTTACTGGAGGTTTGTATAGTTCTGTACTTTTCATGTGTTTATATTTTTCCCAAAACTTAATTTGCTTGTGTTGTAATTATTGAGAGATATCTACCATTTGAGTACAGGTACTGTTATTAGAGATGAGGTTGGGCTTTCCTTGGACAAAGCTAGCAAAGAAGTCTTGGGTCATGCCTCTAAAGTGGTTCTTACCAAGGATACAACCACCATCGTGGGTGATGGAAGCACCCAGGAAGCAGTGAATAAACGAGTTGTACAGATTAAAAATCTCATTGAGGTTGTCTTTCAAGTTTGCGCTAATTGTGGTTACCAGGCTTTCTTGCGGGCTTACAATGTCTAACTTATTATTACTTCAATGCAGGCTGCAGAACAGGATTATGAGAAGGAAAAACTTAACGAAAGGATTGCTAAATTATCTGGTGGTGTGGCAGTGATACAGGTAACCACTAGTTAGTTGAAGGGACATTCCGTGTAGTTTATCCATATGGAATTTGTTTTAAGAAATTCTATATTATTTGTATCCAATTTTTGATGTGATGTTCTTTTGAAAATTTGAAGGTTGGAGCTCAAACTGAAACAGAGCTTAAAGAAAAGAAATTGAGAGTAGAAGATGCTCTTAATGCAACTAAGGTAATATATAAATCTTGAAGCTTGTCTTGATAATTGTTTTGTAATTATTGTCCTTCAATACCATATAAAACTGCATGTTTTGGGCTATTTATCAGGCAGCAGTTGAGGAAGGTATTGTTGTCGGTGGTGGATGTACTTTGCTAAGACTTGCTTCTAAGGTGGATGCTATCAAGGATTCACTCGATAATGATGAAGAAAAGGTAAATTGTCTTGATAACATAAAAAATCTTATACTTCAGAATGTTTTTTGTTGAAATATTTGGCTGTAGATAAAGTTCGTAAACCCTAAATATCTTGATTTACTATAGGTTGGAGCAGATATTGTTAAACGAGCTTTGAGTTACCCTCTAAAATTGATAGCTAAAAATGCTGGTGTAAATGGAAGTGTGGTGAGCGAGAAGGTACGAGATATGATGTTTCAAGTTACCATGACCAGTACTCTGCTTTTTACGCAGTGTGATAACAGTTGTGGTTTTCCTTCTGTTATTTAATTATTTGCAGGTGCTCTCCAACGATAACCCTAGGCATGGATTCAATGCTGCCACTGGAAATTATGAGGATCTTATGTCTGCAGGAATTATAGATCCAACCAAGGTTTGTTCCCTTGTTAAGTGCTTGACTCCATTTTAATTGAATGTTCGCGTGCCAAAGAGCTTTGTCCCTACTTTACAATTTTAGTCTCAAGTGTTTTTAAAGCTAGTGGTACTCAAATAAAATTAGTATATCCATGAATTGTAAGAATATTCGGTAGAAAGGAAGCCTAGGGGGAATTGAGGGAAAGGATTTGTGTTCAAATCCTAGTTTTTGATGATTACATTTTTCTTAATATAGGTGGTCAGATGTTGCTTGGAGCATGCTGCATCAGTGGCCAAGACATTCTTGATGTCCGATTGTGTGGTTGTGGAAATAAAGGAACCCGAGACCGTGCCTGCTGGGAACCCCATGGATAATTCAGGTTTGCACTTCTGAATCTAACATGATTAGTAGTGGAACACTTTCTTGTTCTTTATATATTGCATGCTAATATGTTGGGTTCGTTTGATTATGTCAGGATACGGCTACTAAAGCAGATGTTGAAGGGAAACCGAATAAGGTATCAAATCTCTATCGTAGCAACGATGAGCCTGTTTAGAGTAGAATGCTTGTTTTCGTTGTTGATTAATTATTGAAAAATCCTTGAGATCCCGGTGATATATATGATTTGCATTTTCAGTGTAACAATTTTGAACATCATTTTTCAGTGGAAGGAAGAAAGTTGGTATTTACTGTTTGCTGTTTTTGATTGGTAGAAAGTTTTATCAACTGATTTTTTTTTCTGATAGATAAATTTTATTTAAACTGTTATAATAAATTGAATTTCAACACATTATTTATAATTATTAAAAAGAAAGATCTATGTTTAACAAAAAAAAAATTACGTGAAAATAAAATTAATTTCATGGGGAGAGCTTCAGCTGATACTACTGTACGAACAAAAAAGAAGGTAAACGATGAAGAAAAATCACCGAAACTACAAATTATGAGGAACATAATTTGTGAAACATGAAAAAACTATAAAAGCATAGAAGCAACTGGCCAAAAAAAAAATAATAATAAAAGCAGGGAAGCAGATTAATGGAAGTGAAATCACTAAAGCAGTATATTGTTGGGGAACTACATTGCTCCATCTTTCTTTTTCTCGATGGGGGGGGGGGGGGACAAAGACGCGCATTTTCATTGCCGATAAACATACTAGGTAACAGGTTTCGTGAATCATGCATCAAACAGTAATGGTGGCAGACACAAGCAATTTTCTTCGGCAGGGATGGAAGAAAGAGAAAGATGAAGAATTTTAGGCTGTACATGAGTTGGGCTATTCGCACCTTGTGCTTTACATGTCCTGATTCATTTCATCAGATTTGGCAGTTTGGTTTTATTGTTTGTATGGTATACTGTATATAAAAATATTAAATTTTATATCAATATTTACTATTTGTTACATATTAAATCTAGATTTGATTTAGCTCAACTCGGCCAAACTATGAATAGATCCACCCTGTGAAAGTGAAACCTCGTTGGACACAAAAGGACCTACTCCTCGCAATTTTGGAATATTTTATCATGTTTTTCACATCTTTTTAATGTACTCCTCAGAGCTTTTATAAATTCTTTCAAAATTTTAATTAGATCTTTGTAATTTTTGTTGAAAATTATGGTTAAACTCTTAAATAGATTGAAAAAATCTAATGACATGTTTGGCCACTGCACTCCTCTCCTTACTTCAGCCTTATTATTTAAAATAGGTAATGTTTATTGGTTTTGTCATTAGTTTTTCCTCAAATTGCTAATTGAATTATTGAAATTTTAACAAAATTGACATTGCGTGATAGTTCTATTCAGATATATTTTTTTGAATTATATTTTTATTTTTAATATTTTATGTATTTTTAAAATTTTTTATTGTACACATAAAATATCATGCATCAATATCATTAGCTATTTAATAGTTTAGTAAGTTTTTCCCTAAAAATATAATCTAATTTTATAAAAATAGAGTTAAAGTGATAAAAATAATAGCGAAATGAGAAAAAATATTAAAAGATGAATTTATCATTATACCTTTAAATAATTTCCTTAAATTATATATTGAAAATAAATAAATGAGAAATGTGTGAAGTCACTAAGCTTGTATATATATATTTACATATGAGAGTTATTTAAAACTATTTTCGTACAAATTAATTATTAATGTAATAAGGTTATGGATATATTTTTATCTTAAAATATTATTAAACGCCTTCTTCCTCAATTAAATTTAATATTGCTTGGTGTGAATTTTAATTAAATCATCAAATTGGTTAAAAAATTATAGAAATATCTTTTCATAATTAAAATATTTTTATTATTCGAGAGTATTTTAATTTTTATTTAAAAATTAGTAAAATATACAAATGATGTGATTTGAATTCAAAATCAATTATATTAGTAAAACTTTTAATTTATCATCTAAGTAAAGTTTTATTTTAATATTGTTATACATTTTAATTGGTTAAATTATCATATATGCCATTTCTTCTTTAATTCATTAAATAGACCCTTTTTTTTTAAGATTTAAGAAAATAGATTAATTTTGAAGAGCAAGTATGAAAAACGTGTTCAATTGGACGTGCTGCATAGTTGGCAAGAAAGTTCGTCCAGTTGGGCGAGTTTTCTACACAATTATTTGGAAAGCTTATCCAGCTGAGTGAGCTTTATACACAGTTGTTAAAAAAACTCGTTCAATTTGACTTACTTTCACACACTCTCTCCAGAATAGATCTATTTTTCTAAATCTTTTAAAAAACGGCCTATTTAGTCAATTAACAAAAACAAACCTGGCATATATGCACAAATTAGTCATTTTAATTTTGTTATGCATACTTTATTACTTGCATCAATTGTATATCTATATCTATACTATTATTTAAGCTAATGATTAAGTTAGTATCATTTTCAATCGAAAAACTAACTCGATTAAGCTGTACATATTTTTATGTATTATTATTAATCAGTCTCAAGTTGTATATTTTATTATTTATTATATGTTATTTTTAAACACACATTTATATTTTATATTTTTGTTTCAATGTGCATAATCGTGTAATAGAATTTTTATTTATTTTTAAATAACTATTCATTTAAATTATTTGATGCTGCTGGAACATAATCTAATATTTCTCATTAGTATTTTGTAGTGTCCAAATTTGAAAGAGTTTCCTTTTATTTATTTAAGTAGCATTTTGTTGATTAAAATTTCTTACCGTTAGATGTAGGGTTGAGTAATCAAATCCAACGGTGAACATCTAAGGAAAACCTACACTAGTACCACACGGAACATCCCGCAAACCCAAAAATCCAAAAACCAAGCAAGAAACAAAAAGAAAAAGGAAAAATAAAAATGAAAAAGAAAATAAAAAAAAAAAAACCGCATTGCTGATTCCTCCATCTCATCGTAGAAAAACCAAACCCTCCTTTTCCTCCTTCGATATCTTCAAAGTATAATATTTCTGTTTTTCTTCTTCATTTTCGCTAAATCGCCGCTTCCTAGATCTTTCTCTTACGATCCAAACAAGGTAAACTATGATCGTTATCTCCATGTTTTTTGTTTTTGTTTTTGAAATGATCGAATCGATTGATTTTACTTTTTCCCCCCTGATTTTCTGGTTATTTTTTCAGGCAGTCGACTAATGGAGAACTTGGCGCAGTTAGAAGCATTATGCGAGAGGCTATACAATTCGCAGGACTCGGCGGAAAGAGCTCATGCGGAGAACACTTTGAAATGCTTTTCGGTGAACACTGATTACATTTCGCAATGCCAATACATTCTCGAGAATGCTTTGACTCCTTATGCCTTGATGCTTGCTAGTTCTAGTCTTTTGAAACAAGTTACCGATCATAGCCTGGCTTTGAATCTTCGCCTCGATATCTGTATGTTGAGTGTTTCTTCCTTATTATTATTATTATTATTTACATTTTGCTTTTTTTTTTCTTTTACGAGATTTAATTTATTTTTGCTTGTTTTAATCTTGTAGGGAGTTATATTTTCAATTATTTGGCGACAAGAGGACCGAAATTGCAGCCGTTTGTCACTGCATCTTTGATTCAGTTGTTATGCAGAGTGACGAAATTTGGGTGGTTTGATGATGAGAGATTCCGCGACGTGGTTAAAGAGTCGGCTAATTTCTTGAGCCAGGTGATTTTGCTGTGCTTTAGGCTCTTCTTCTGGTTTTGCTTTTGAAAAGATTGCTATAAGTTGAAAAGCAAAAGCGAGAAATTGAGATCATGGCGAGCCAAAATAACGTGACAATGTTATTGACAAAATTGTTCTATTTTCTTTTACATTAAGATATTCTGGAAGCAAAGAGTAATGTAGTAAAAATAACAATTAAATGATACATTATTGCATGTGCATGAGTACAACATAGCATATGCATGTAAACTTTTAGGTTGATTGTTTTGTTTAATTCTTGGGGATTGTACTGGCACATAGATATATGTGTGTATATATGGAATATGTGATTGAGAAGTCTAAGGCTTCATCGTTTTAGCCTTCTTACTTCCTTATTGCCCATGAAATATGAAGTCTGATATTGAACCCACTCTGTATTTTCTTTGTGCATGGCCAAATTGTTTTGGATAATTTGCTTAATGCAATATGCTCATTGATGTCAATGTACATTTTTTTTATCTTGATTGTTATTCACAAACATTACTGCTTTTTTCAGATTAGCATCAAAAGTAATTCAAAATTTATTGATGTCTCTTATAATGCTTGTGCTGTGACTTCTATTTTTTTGCATGACATGCTTTCCTCCTTGTTTGTAAAGTTTGCTTATGTTTCTTGCTTTTTGGCATTTTGTTTTACTAGGGAACTTCAGAACATTATGCCATTGGTTTGAAGATACTGAATCAACTTGTCTCTGAGATGAACCAGGTTAGTTATCTTCATGGTTTTTGGTTTATCTTCTGGTTTCTGATAGTTGTTAACTGCTATCAGATGGTGAGAAACTTGTTATGTCAATATTTTACTGCAAGGAATCATATGTAGCTATATTCTGTTGACTATCTTAGTTTATGGGATGGAACATGCTGTATGTCATTGTCCTCCATTTTATTGATTGGATAGTGTAGAAATTTTTATCATTTTATGTTGTTGAAGCAGGGCTGCATTTGTTGGCTATTGGCCCTTTAATTTCCCTTGTCCATCCACATGAAGTTGTTCTTGAATTGGAAGTTTATGAATAGTGTTTCTCGAATATACTTTTTATTGGCGCATTCTGAGTGTGCAGTGGAAGTTTACTGATGATTATTAAACTTGAATGAACCATCAAACTGTGAAGTGTGAATGGGGATTTTTTAGATGAAACATGCACACGGGGAAAAGTTCATTGATATGTCTCAAGAATCTGATGTATATTTTTATTGAGTACTTAGGAAAAGGTAATTGATCTGTTCTGTATATCACACCACAGCCTCCAGTTCATTTAATAGAAAATAGCATTAGAAAAAACCTTAAGATAACCTTATTATCCAGTATTACACTCCTCCTCCCAAATAAAATTATAAATGCTTTTACTTTTGTTGGATCCTGTGATACCTAGGTTATTTATTTTCAGCTATGATAAAAAATTGGGTGCTTTTTCTTTTTCATACCATTGTTTTCCTTTTTATTTTCAATCACAATAATTTATTCATGTGCTTGCAATGGATTTTTTTTTTATGTGCTTGTGCATTTTTTGGCACGTTAATTCTCAGCCTAATCCGGGGTTGCCATCAACACATCATCGAAGGGTAGCCTGCTCATTCAGGGATCAGTCACTTTTTCAAATATTCCAAATGTCTTTAACATCATTGCGCCACCTGCAAAGTGATGGTAACATGCTATGTTTGCTCTTTTTTCTTTTATTTGAATTCCTTCCTTTTTCCTTTACTCCCTATTCTTGTCCTTTCATATTTTTCTTGCGACTCATTCTTGTTTGATGTGAAAATGCAGTTGCAAGTCGACTGCAAGAGCTGGCACTTTCTCTTGCACATAAATGTTTATCCTTTGATTTTGTTGGGACATCAATTGATGAAAGTTCGGAAGAGTTTGGTACTGTTCAGGTATCAATGAAACATTTTCTCAGTTGTCCATTTCTTTTTAGTTACTTGAATTTATCTCATTGGGTAGTATTTGTAAATTGTAAGTAACCAAGTATATGGTGGTAACCTTACAGATTCCGTCATCTTGGAGGCCGTTATTGGAGGATTCTTCAACACTTCAGATATTTTTTGATTATTATTCAATTACTAAAGCTCCTCTTTCAAAGGAGGTTAGTTTATACCATCATAATGATTTCCCTGCTTTTGAACTTTTTTTTCTCAAATTGTTGGAAGTGTCTCTGCCGTAGTGTTTTGAGACTTTCTCAGGCTCAAATTTAGTATTATAATCCTTTGTAAACTAGCATCTGGTTAATGGATAACATTAAAATTTGAAATTATATATTTTTTAGAGTGTTATGCATGAGCAGTCATATATAGTATGAGGTGTCATGTTTCTTGTAGAGCTTTTACTATCCATACTTGGACCTTGTTCCGTTTTTGATGTGATAACATATGTTTAAACTTTAAAATGAATTGCTGGGTTGGTATTATTGTCTATTTGTTGAGGAATAATAGTGACATTGTATCTGAGGCAGGTTTTGCCTAAGTTTCACGGGAAAATGTTGTCTCTCTCTGGAGATGGTAATGTTTTAGCCAGGATGGGCAAAGTATAAAAAATATTTTGGACCAGAGTCCTTGAAAATACAGCAAAACTCGAAGACTAAAAAATATTGTGGACCAGAGTTATGTTGCTTGGACTCTTCATTTTTATTTAAGTAATTGTGTCTGACACATGGATATGAGGATGTATTCTCCAAAGATCCTCCAATACATGGAAAGACGTAGAAAAATCTAACCATACCATTGTTAGATGCATACCCGTATCTGATACTCACACCCAAGTCCGAGTATCATAGGACCATAGTCCTTGAAAATGCTGCAAAACTTGAAGGCTTAAAAAATTATAAATACAGTATATCGAGGTGGGGATGAACTGCTTTAGATCCTGATAATGTGGCAGAATACCAAGATTTAAGTAAAATAATATACAATAGGGTGGAAGGTGAACCTTCCAAAATGCAGCGAACATGAAGATAATCAATGACTTAGGGTCTATTTGGATGCGATTGGTTCCAGGGAGTTGAAACAACGATGGCATTGAGTTAGTTACGATTGTAATGAGGTGAAAATGAAAAATGATCACAAAGCACATTACTGTAACATTTAAAATTTTAACTTGTATTATTATATATTTAAATACTTTAACTAATTAACTAATTTTTGTATATTAGATATAAATTTGTTTATTTTATTTAATGAATATATAATTTGAGAACTAAATAAAAAAGTTGAAAAATAAACTAACAAAATGAAAAATGAGAGTTAAAATTTAAATAATTTTAAAAAGATTAAATAAAAGAAATTAATAAAATGAAAAAAAGGACAAAAAATGGGCAAAAGGTGGATTTTTTTTCCCATTGCAGGGTCTAGTACTGGAACTTAGCCCCTCGAGTTAGGACGAGAGGGATTCTGGGAATGATTTGTACTGGTGGTGCATTCCAAATGCCCATGGCAAAATTGGGGGTCAAAAGCTTTGAATTTCATCCCATCTCTTGTGTGAAGGGATCCATATGAACCCTTGGTATAATAAAAAAATTTACAGTAATTTTATCTATATATTTTTGACATTTTTATTTCATTGTATCTCTTATGCATATGTGTATGTTCATATTCTGCATATTGTATTTTTAATTGCATGTATAAATAGGTTTGAATGTAGTTCGGGTCCTGAATTTGTGTTAAGTTGTCATACTTGAAGTGGAAATGTTGGTTATAGTAATAATTAGAGTGACTGTCACTGTCCTACAAATAGCAGTTGTCTTAGAAGTAGATAGAGTGGGGTTGGTAGACTGATTGGTTTGAAGTTAATTCAGGCAATTTTGCAGGCTGCGGAGTTAGTGGCTTTCTGGATAGTAGCATTAAACTAATGAGATTAATATAAGTGCTTGTGTGTGTATTATTGTTATTGTAGTCTAATTACTAGCTTACTGTTCTTTGCTAAATTCTAACTTTAGCTTAATTCGTTATCTAACCCAATTGGATGTGCATGGTATGCTCTTCTTGCATATGTAACAGCGTTTGTTAGGTCTTATAAGAAGAATGAGAAAAGTCTTGCCTACTATTCCTAAGATCTTGATTAGACCTTCTGTATGAGCCCACATTTTAGTTAGCAATTGCAATTTTTTTCATATTGCTTGTTGTAGTGCTGTTGAACACACAGTTTTAAACCACAACCTTTTCCCCCTATTCAAAGTTCTAAATTCAACTAATTATCTCTCTCAAATTGATTTTTCCCTGCTAATTATTCAAGGGTTTTCCATGTGCAAATTTATATTGGTGTTTTTTATTTCAGGCACTGGAATGCTTGGTAAGACTAGCATCTGTAAGACGTTCTTTATTTGTAAATGATGCTGCCCGCTCCAAGTTTTTGGCTCATTTAATGACAGGAACAAAAGAAATTCTCCAATCAGGACAAGGTATCCTTGGCTTGTATGCTATTAGCATTAGATTTTTTATCATTTGGTGGCCGTAATGGTATTTGCTTTTGTAGGCAATTATGTTAAAAATTTAATTACTTAATTGTATTGAGTGCAATTCCTTGAAGATTAAGCTTGGTTTTCTTTTGGTTTTTTATTTGAATCCTTTGTTTTATATTTTTTATGTGGTTGTTTACCTTCCTGGATAATTCTATAGTTTTCTTCTCTGTTTATTTATTCCTGCACTTGTGGAATGTATATGTGCTTTCCTCAAGTTATGATGTTTTTGTAACGTGGGAAATCGTATGCATTCATCTCTTTTCCACGGTTTTATTGTGGCTGTTGAGGTCAATTTAAGGGAAAGTGCTTCCTTAAGCATAGCTTTCGAAGACATGCTCATTAATCTGTTTGAGCTGCCTTTTGCTGAAATGTCTCTTAAATGAAAATTTACAAATTTTGCTTTTATGTTTCAATCTTGATGGATACAAATTTTCTCCAAATGCCAAAGGCCTCAGCTATTGACCCCAACGTCAGTTGTAGGGTATGACTTACAAATTTGGGAAACATACTTGAATGAGGTTTGATTTATCTACTTTCAGATAAGGGTGACACCTCTAAACTAAAATAGCTTGCATAAGCCTTTTCTTGAAGGGAGCTTTTCTTGCATAAACTAAAATAGTTGTTTATTGTTTGCTGAAATTTGTTAGTAATCATGTTATGTTGCTTGCTTGTAATATGCTTTATGGAAAATCAAATAATGATGATTATTTGATATATTCATTTTTGAGAAGTTTGCTTCAATGGATTGACTCCTGAGCAGTCCTCTTCTCCGAAAGAGAACTGGGTTCTCTTGCACCATTCATATTCTGTAAAGTTCAGAGTTCTTTTTCCTCTTTATCTTTGATTTTTCCCTCATTGTTTACAAATCATGTCTGGGCTGGATATCAGGTCTTGCTGATCATGATAATTACCATGAATACTGTCGACTTCTTGGACGTTTTAGGGTAAATTATCAGGTAATGTTACAGAATTATATCTTTTTCCCCCTTTCACATGTTTGTTATTGATATTAATCTTTAATATTTGAGTGCACATACATGCTTGAAGCTTGTTTATGTCTGACAACTGGTAGTAATGATGTTGATTTCTATGTTTAGTGAATTTTTATTGTTTCATGTGGTCATTATGTAGCTTCCTATGTTTGGTGAGCTGTGGCTTTGTTGTGGTCTCTAAAGTTCAAACTTTTGAATTCGCATATTAATTATGCACTGTCATACTGCTGTGTCACTGAGTATTATCATTCTGATAAATCTCACAAATTCAGAGCCTTTCTGGCCTGGCTGCAACTTCTCCAGAAAGTGCTGTAAGAGTTGCTCTAGAACTGCTGTAAAAAAGAGAAGCTAAGTTAGCACTGGGAAAACCTGATGGAGATGCATTGTAGGGTGTTGAAAACTTTTTTATTTTTTATTAAACTTTGTTAAACCAGGTCAAAGTTTTAAATTGAAAAGTTAAATCAATACATACTTTTGTTTTTTGTTAATTGGAAATATAGAAACAAGCACAATAAAAACAGAATTAAATAAAATCAGAAAGGCCAAGAACCTCTTGGCTTAGTTGGATGATTCTTGTATTGTACAACATGAGAGCTTGGATTCAATCCCTAGCATCCGTACCTCTTCCCCCAATTATTAAAGAAAAAAAGTGAAAGCAAGTGAAAATATTGAATACAAAAAGATGAACATGAAAGACTATAACTCTCCCTATAGTTTTATGAATCATTAAAAATATTTGCTACTACACAATAGTACCTTTTAAAAAAGATATAATTTAGTGATAAAAAAGGGAAAAATATTTAATTTATAGATTTGTCTAAAAATCTAAATGGACTTCTGGTAGAAGTTAAATGTTGAAAATTAGAGAGCAAAATGCCTCACTGCTACTTTTGTATTGGAAAGCTCTTCCATAAGATGGCCAAAAAGTACTCTTTTTTGGGAAAGCCTTGATAGAATGGAGAATAGATATGTCTTTTCATTTGTATGGCTGTTGATGTAGGATTTTTTAGTGTCGAATGTTTTGAAACTCACTAGCTGAACTAAGTCTTTTGGTTTATAGATGAAAGTTCAATTCTTCTTAGTTTACTTCACAATTGGTTGTGACATTTGTTGTTAGCATTGACTTAAAAGTTAATTTGATATTTTTTTTTGAATTTTAGAAGCTAATAACTAGTACCAGTTATTGAAGTCAATGCTAAAAGTGGCTTTTGATTAATCATCTGAAACCAACTAGTTTGATTTTTGTTCGGGCCAGATTCTATGCAAGTCAATGTATATCTCTGTGTTGTACTCTTTATGCATGTTATTTGGCACTGAGGCACACGTCTATACGCCATACAGTTGCAAAAATTTTTGTGAAGTTCCGATGTTTTTATAGGTGATGGTTTTGATGTATGCAATAGTTTGCTGTTTTGCCTGATTTATTTATCGTTTTATTTTCCTTTTTTATCTGATTTTGAACAATTTGAATTGTTGATTTGATCACTTTTTGATGTATTCATGGATCATGTGTTTTTGTTACTTAATGGTGCTTGTAAATGAATTTGATTCCTTTCTTCCAGAACAAGAATTACCGCTAATGTTAACAAATTTGGTATTATCACAGTTGTCAGAGTTAGTGAATGTGGAGGGTTACAGTGATTGGATACGATTGGTAGCTGAATTCACTCTGAAGTCTTTGCAATCCTGGCAGGTTATTTGATATTTAAAATTTAATTATTTGGTAAAATAACTTGTGATTTTATATGGCTTAATTGGGGGCCCAACTGCCTGTAAACCATTTTTCTAGGACCTTGAACCATTACTTATGAAGTATTTTTTGGAGAACCTTGAGCATTTATTTAAGATTCTTAATGCTGTCTGCATTATAAGAGGTTAATAGAGTTTATGCTTTCATGCCAGTGGGCAAGTAGTAGCGTATACTACCTATTGGGGCTATGGTCCAGATTGGTTTCATCTGTACCTTATTTGAAGGGTGATGCGCCAAGTTTGCTGGATGAATTTGTTCCTAAGATCACTGAGAGCTTTCTCACATCAAGATTCAACTCCGTACAGGTATCATGTAACTTGATTACCCTTTGACGTGTATTATTTTAACTTGAGGGTATGATTTCTTGTTTTCTTTTTGTTCTGTAGGTGGGATTTCCAGATGACCTTTCTGAAAATCCATTAGATAATGTTGAACTGCTTCAGGATCAGCTGGATTGCTTTCCTTACCTCTGCAGATTCCAGGTTTAATTGCTATTTCTTCATGTTACTTTCATTTTTGTTGAAGTTGATCCATAGTTTTTGAGTGTTTAACTCTCTTATCTCAGGTTTGCAAGTCTCCATATGAATATCATATTTTAGAATTTATGCCTTCTCTTTTTTCCTTCGGTTTTCTTTTTAACTTAGTAAAAATCATTAAGCTTCTGATTTCGGGAAAAATATTCCAGAATTTCAGTGCAAGAAAGATAAAACAAGTCAAAGGGCATTATTACATCATACAGTAACTTATGCCAATCACCTGTGATATATTAAAAATCAGAGCCACGGTTACTTTTAGTGCCTAATCTAATGAAATGAGCTTTTTTACGCCTTAAATATAAAGTTTTAGTTGCTTCCTGATTCCTTTATTTCCTTGAGCTGCAGTATGAAAGCAGCGGCTTGTATATAATAAACATGATGGAGCCTGTCCTGCAGTCATACACGGTATGGTCATTTATGGTTGAGGCCTTGTTTCTTGGAATCTTCATAGTCTATATATTTTCATTTGATGATTCTATTTAATACTTTTAATTCATTGTTTTCAGGAAAAAGCACGATTGCAGACCTGTGATAAAAATGAACTCTCTCTTATTGAAGCTAAACTTACTTGGGTTGTTCATATTATTGCTGCCATTCTTAAGATAAAACAATGTACTGGCTGCAGGTAGTTCTGTTTTATATTTGTTTTGTTAACTTTAACATTGCATTATTTCTTAAAATTGAACCGATAATTAAAACGTCCTAAATTAGTTTTAGCAGTCAATTGACTATACTTGCAAGAATTAATTATCACCTTCTATTAGAATGGGCATTATATTTATCACAATAGTTGCCGTATAGGTGCCACATAGCTAACATGAATGCCTGATTCTATCTTATGTGACATTCTAATCTGAAAACAGTATTTTTCTGTAGACGACAATTAAATAAAATTGATCAAAGATGAACATGTTCAGTAATAATAATTGAAATGTTATTTAGTTTGCATTTTAACAAAACCAAATAGCAGTTGTGTTTTAGCTCACTGAAAAACACTAACTAAAACAACTGCTCTCTCTGAATTTTCAGGAGGAAATGAAAATAGAAACATCTTATATAAAAATAAAGATAAATTTGTATGCACATAAGAGAGAATAAAACTTAGAAAGCAAAAAGGAAAGCAACATTGAAACCAGAAAGGAAATGCAAACAGAAGCAAATATGATTATGCTAGGTTGTTGATTGACATGGTATTTAACATTATAGGCAATATGACCTAACTGAATTTGTTAATTGATCTTCCTTGGAAACTTTGGTCACTTGATTGTTAAATATGAAATTAGGCATAGGGTTCAAACTTTGGCGAGGGTACTTTTAGTTGTTTGAAACTTCTTTGGTTTTACTTGACTTGCATTCTTTTTACAGTCATCAATATATTTTTTACATTTCTTCCATGCAGCATGGAGTCACAAGAAGTACTTGATGCAGAACTCTCAGCTCGTGTTCTGCAGTTGATAAATGTCACTGATAGTGGATTGCACAGTCAGGTATACTGAGGATGGTAGCTCGGTTTTGATGATATTTATTTTTAATATCTACATGTAGTATGATTTTAATGTTGAAATCTTCGTTTTCCTTGTATTATAATTTTATAACTGTTGCTTGGACTTGTCAAAATTGATCACCTTTGTCAGCAGGAGGATTTAGGATGTATTTCTGGGATAGTGAAAACCCAAGACTTGTCTTCACGAAATGCCAACAACCTTGTTGATGATGGACAGGATCTCTAGATTGTTGGTGCCATACGGGATAAGGATAGAAAAAGTTTAACTATTTCAATGAGAGAAGAAAACAAAAGAGAAGTTCAAAGAGGGGGGATATATGCATGATATCATCTTTGCATCCTTCTGCTATCAGAAAGATGACTAACTATGAGTAGGAGATGCTGGGCTTGAGTGTTCTAATGTGGGAGGGGAGAAGGAATAAGGTTTAATGTGATACCTGGGTTATGGATTTGATATTGAAATAATTATTTAGGGATATAGAGTGTTTTTTTTTTTTTTTTATCTTAGAGTTAGCATGTTTGTGAGTTTGTGTAGGATGACCAGATTGGTAAATTACTAAAGCAATGTCTTGAAGATCAGCAATTGTTAGGAGAATCTCAAAAGTTTGTTAGCAATAAAATTCAAGTATTTTTCTAGAAACCCATGATTGTCTAACATGCAATTGATTTGGTTATGGGGCTGAATTAGCCTATCTACTAGCTTGTTGGATGCCAATTTCACGAGATTAGATTAAAAACTTGATTGAAGCAAAATCTCTTGTGCTTGTCTAGTCTTGCTCCTATGAGCCATGATTCATGGAGGATGTGTGGTTACATCAAATGTTGCTTTCCATGTTTAAGAAATAAATTCAGTTA
The DNA here is from genome assembly GCF_025698485.1 of Gossypium arboreum. NCBI lineage: Eukaryota > Viridiplantae > Streptophyta > Magnoliopsida > Malvales > Malvaceae > Gossypium > Gossypium arboreum. The sequence goes on along the minus strand of NC_069079.1, from coordinate 118,448,687 downwards.
GTTACTGATTATATGTTGTTCTCTGAATCTGATAAATGAAGTTAATACAAACCATGCTAAGCAGTGGAAGATAGTCTTTATGAATGTTGGGGGCTAACGTTTGATCTCTATTCCACAAAGTATTTCTACGCGAAGTTTTTAGATCAAAGTTGCGGTTGCTTGGTCTAAGATGCATCTTTGTCATTTGTGAGAAGTTAATGTGTTACTGTTAAGTGGTGTTATTAAAGTTATTTTAGTATTTGTTGTGGCCTTAGATTCGACTTGTGCTTCTTTACCTCTTGTTGATTGGTTTTAGGTTGGATGCTTATCATTCTAGCCTCTTCTGACCTTTCTCACATTAAAAAGGATAGCATAATACCACTTGACCTATTTTTTCTATCTCTAATTTTCTATGCATGAAATGCACTCAAAATTCCTTCCATTCTATGCTATCAAGCATCTACTTATTTATTCTCTTGATAGTCCGTTAATCATGTTCACAATCACCCAACTCTGATGGTAAGGTCCGTAATACATGTTGATGACGCATTGGCCTTTTCTTTTACATTGAGACATTCTTGTTAACCTGCAGACTATATTTCATGAATTTTATGAACTTATGTTAATCGTTTCTATCAAATTTGCATTTGGCAGAGGTATGGTGAGGTTAGTAAACAAAGACTTGATCGAGCAATTCTGACTTTCTTTCAGCATTTTCGCAAGTCCTATGTTGGTGATCAAGCAATGCATTCCTCCAAGGTAAAACAATTTTCTTTAATGTTCTTCGTATAATTTAATTGTCTGCATATAAGTTGAGCCTTTCACTCTCCGTTACAGCAGTTATATGCCCGCTTATCCGAGCTGCTTGGACTCCATGATCACCTGTTACTATTAAATGTGATTGTTGGGAAGATAGCTACAAACCTGAAGTGCTACACAGAGGTGATTGTTTACGTCTTGCTTTATAACTATCTATCATGATGCCGGTACATACTTTATCTTAATTGGTGTTTATTTCAGAGTGAGCAAGTCATTGATCACACGCTAAGCTTGTTCTTGGAACTGGCATCTGGGTAAGCTTTACTTGTTGTTTGTCTAATAGAATTAAAGCTGTTTGTTTTCTGTACGATAAAAGTCGTACACTTCCCGCAAAGTAATTTGCTTGTCTGACTGATGTGTAATTTTGGCAGATACATGACTGGAAAGTTACTTCTGAAGCTGGATACTGTTAAATTCATAATTGCAAATCATACAGTAATTCTTCTTGCAACTTTTTTTTTTGTCTAATCACTTTATTTTCTTTGTCTGAATTCATGCATCTGGATAATGAAATTATTTCTCAACTTCATTTCAGAGAGAGCATTTTCCTTTCTTAGAAGAATATAGATGCTCTCGTAGCAGGACAACGTTCTATTACACCATTGGGTGGTTGATTTTTATGGAGGACAGCCCTATCAAATTCAAGTCTTCAATGGAACCACTTCTGCAAGTACTCTCTCTCTCTCTTACATGTGCATACACAAAGTGATAGGATCATAAACCCTGTCATACATATATGAATCTCTTCCATCCAATGGTTTTTCCACTGACATTGTTCTGTTGTCTGTTCATTATTTATCATTTCATTTTGACCTTTACCACTAATGTTTTGTGGTGCTTAAGGTCTTTGTCAGCCTGGAGTCAACACCCGATGCGGTATTTCGTACTGATGCGGTTAAGTATGCTTTAATTGGATTAATGAGGGATCTTAGAGGAATTGCAATGGCCACAAACAGGTTCATACATATGCAATCTTTTGAGTTCTTTAAATTTAGATCATTTCTCACTAGTTCATTCTTCATTTCTTGTGCTTTTCCAGTCGTAGAACATATGGTCTTCTATTCGATTGGCTATACCCTGTGCACATGCCACTTATCTTGAAAGGCATTACTCACTGGACTGACACACCAGAGGTACATTCGTAACTCTCTGAGCTTTTTGTAGCAGCTGCTGTCCTGGATTTGTTATTTGTTATTGTTTACTCTAGTTCTTCTGTTGTAGGACTCATTATTTTGCTTTACTCTGTTCTTGGAGTATTCATTAAAGTTTAGTCTGTCCTGTGGCCATCAAAAATATTCTCGTGGTCCTTCTTTGAGCAGTACTTAAGATTGAAAGCATGGGTATATTTTAGGTGCAAATGGTCTTTCTGTAAATACTCAAGATTTTTTTTTTTTAAATTTTGCTTCTTTTTGTTAATTTGGTTTTTACTGTTGTTCCCATTCTCTCACCTCATGGTTTACTGGAAGTTATTGTCGCTGCTACTTCTAACTTTGGCATTTTCTTTTTCTAGTAATTTTTTTCTTGTAGTCTTCTAAGTATTAAGCAACCATTCGTGATGTGTTTATTGTATTAGTTTCAGCCAATAAACTCTAATCCTGCGTTCATAATTAATTGTTTGATTTAATATTGCAGGTTACCACTCCGTTGTTAAAATTCATGGCTGAGTTTGTCTTGAACAAAGCACAACGCTTGACATTTGACTCATCTTCTCCTAATGGGATTCTTCTTTTCCGTGAAGTCAGTAAACTAATTGTGGCATATGGGACAAGGATTTTATCTCTTCCTAATCCTGCTGATATATATGCCTTCAAGTACAAGGGAATATGGATTTCACTAACTATTCTGGCAAGAGGTCAGAATATGAACATGCAATTATATTTATTTATTTATTTAAATAAGTGAAGACACCAAGCTCTAAATTGAACCAAGTGTGGTGTACTGTGTAAAAAGCTAAATTCTTAGGTCTAGAAGATCAATAAAGTCTGAAGCACGGTATATATTTGGTTTTAATTAGACTAGCAAGCACTTCCTATATATTTACCAGGGACAGGCTTCATTAGCCCCCCCCCCCCTTTTTTTTTTCATTCTTCTCTTTTGATTGAGATTCTTCATTAGTGTTTATTCATTTATGATGAACTAGCTCTTTTAGAAGTTTTTTTGTGTAAGCATGTAGTGTTGACTTTTTAAAGAAGTCTTGTAGAGATCAAGGGTTCATAAGCATGAAAGGTTGAGCTGCCCAAATATTTGAGCAGGCTGTTGGTATGAAAATCAGGGTTGAAGGAATTGGGCACTTTTGGTTGGACATTAGAATTGGAATCTTAGCCCAGGTTGAGTTACTTTTGCTATTTGGCTTCAGTACTTTACATGTACCCCTGTAGCCTTTAACTATTTTCAAACCCAGCATCACCGCCCAACCTCTTGCTGCCTCAAAATCCTCCACTTCAATATAGGAACAGGGAAGCAGTTCTTTGGTTCCTTTTCCTCATTTTCTCCTTACTCTTCCATCGTTTGGTTAACTGTTATTCCTTAGTCTCTTTTATTCATTAACTTTTGGATTTCTTTATAGATTTTTTTTTTCTATTCAAAGCTGAAAGTTTTGAAATTGAATTTAGTTTCTTCTTCCATGATGGGTGAATTTTGACGTTTTGCTTTCGTAGCTTTCTCGATTGGGGTTGCTAGTTGAACGAATAGTTTCAAGTGATAGCTAAAAAATATTTAAAGCTGAGATACCCTATATTGGTCAAAATGATTCGTTTGTTTGTATCATGTCATCATCTTATTTTCTTATATATATTTTTTTGTTTCCTTATATGTTTCTAAATTCCTTAAATTTGATCTAAAACTGGCTTATACAGACATTTATCAGCAAAATAGGCTATTGGAAATTATGTAACATAGGTGTAAAGTTTCCTTTTATATCATGGAGGTTTTCTTTTACATTTACTGCATCAATTTCTTTTACTTCAATGGTGTAATTTGCACTTCTTTCTGGTGCCATCAGTGTTGTATTTGTTGCATCTTGTGTTTTATTGAAAATTTTCTGAAATCACAAATTAACTTGTGATTTTCCTATAATTGGCAGGTCTTGCTGGAAACTATGTAAACTTTGGTGTTTTTGAACTCTATGGTGATAGGGCACTCTCCGATGCACTCGACATTGCTCTAAAGATGACATTGTCAATTCCTTTGGCCGATATATTGGCATTTCGGAAGGTATGCATGATTTTGATAGCAAATTCTTTATTTGAATTTTTACTTAAAAGAATGTTTTAATAATCTAGTTTTGGACGTCAAATTCATTAAGGATCTCAATGATAAAAATTGTGTGATATAAGTAATTTTGATAGTTGACTTTTATGCTCGGTGAATAGCTGAAATTTCATCTGTTTCAAAGCTATGTTTCAAAGCTCCCCAACTATTTAGATGTGGCAATTGTGATAGTCAGGTTTGGGTTGTATCACTTTGGGTAAAACCTATACTTGTTTGGCAGTTGGTTTTTCAGGTTCAGTTCTTCAAATTCAAGTAAATTTGGGTCTAAAGTGTTGAGTTTTAAAATCAGATTAATTTAATTTTGGGTTTGTCTGGTTTGGATTATTTGGATATGGGTTGTTGGGTTGGGGGTTGAGTTAATGAAACTGGGTTGCTTTCAGCCTTGCTTTTTGGGTTCCGACAAGGTTTGCCTTGTGCCATCTCTACCAACAGCTTATGTTCACTATGGTCACTAACAGAGTCAACCGCATGCTTTACACTTGAAGCTACCTGATGTTTTTGTCACAGCTCAATTGCTGTTTAATTTATCATAACATTTATTTAATCTTCTCATATTTTCTGCTTTTTCTATATGAATCCTCCCTACTATCCATCTGATAAACAATTTAGTTTTGATATTGGCAATATTTTAGGTTCAATCTTCTCTTTAATTTTTTTGAAAGCCACAAAACTGTCTGTTATTAGAATTGCCCTTTGTTCCTCTTATTCCATTGTCTAGTCTAAGTGCCTCTTTGTTTTCAGATTTAGCTGGTTCTATTTCCTTTTGGTTTTTGAAATTTTCTTCCCAGTTGCAGAAAAAGATGAATCAATTCATGGTTGTTTCTTTTTGCATTCCAATTCCAGTTAATTTGATCTTTGAAATGAATTGTTGTTTTAACTACAAGCTTTAGCCTCTGATTTGGTGCAAGTTGTGAGAATGGTAGTTGGGAAGAACAGACTTTCCAAGGTATAATACAAGCATTGTGCAATGGGAAAAAATGGGGAAGTTATAAACAGCAAAAAAAGAAAAGAAAAGAAAAAAAATGTTACTGTTTTAAGCACAACCGCCCAAAATAAGAGATCTGAATTAAACAAAATTGAAGACCTAAATATGGGTCAGCTCCCATTACCAAACCCAAAAAAAAGAAGACTAGCAAGGCACTTTTACCCTTGTAGGAAAGCAATATGTAAGTTTGATAACTTTGTGATCATGTTATGTAAATGTACTTTGTTACCATGTTGTATGAATATCTTGCATATTACTGGAATGAATGGCAATGTTATATTGTTTACTTGTTCTTTTGCAGCTAACGAGGGCGTACTTCTCGTTCTTGGAGGTTCTATTCAATAGCCACATTAACTTTATATTGAATTTAGATGCAGCAACCTTCATGCATATTGTTGGTTCCCTTGAATCTGGTCTTAAAGGCCTGGATATAAATATCTCATCGCAGGTTTGTATCTTGCTGTGAATTGTGTGGTCCACCTGTTCTTTTGTTGCTAGAACTGTTTATTTAATTTTTCAAGCTGTTTAATGATCACATAAGTGGAATTAAGTGATTTCTTCATCGAAAATTTTCATGCGGCTGACTTCCTTTCCCTTGCCCAAACTGCTATATTCTTTTCAAAACTCAATCTCACAGTATGAAAATTTCATTTCAGTGTGCGGCAGCTGTTGATAATTTGGCTGCTTTCTATTTCAACAACATAACTATGGGTGAGGCACCCACTTCACCTGCTTCTGTGAAACTTGCCCAGCATATTGCAGACTGTCCTAGTTTGTTCCCACAAGTGAGTGATTGACTTCCCGACTTATTATGCTTCTTTTTCTACTATTTGCATGTGTATAGAAGGCCTTCGTTCAACACTTTGTCCTCATACACTAATACTTCAGAGCATAACACCATCACTCTATATAAACTTAAAACATAACAACCTTCTACACTATCTGATGTGATTCCTAAGATTCTTCAGCGTGATCTTCCTTTTAGTGTTGTCTTATTCAGACATTTAAAAAGCCTGGAAATGTACTACATTAGCTTGATGTGTCATATTAAGTTTGGTTCCTGAAGTCCGTGTCATGAAATATTGCGTGTATCATGTGATGAATTGGAGTCTATTATCAAATGACTCTATGAATTTGTAAACAAACTGTTATGAATTTTTGAAATTTTTATGCATTTTATAATAAATTAAAGATTTTGATTAGTATTTGAATTGCTCAAAATTTTTCACAGTTCTTTCAGTATGTTGTGAAATATATTGTAAGGCTTTCTTCTTTAATTAAAATTTAAGCCATTTAATTTATTTCTTATATAGTATAGCATCCAATAAATATAAATATACACATGAACCTCCCTTTTAGTTAATAGGTTTCTAAAATACAACTCTCTCTTTGCATTTTTGATTGGTTTTTGCAAGCATTATTCTATAATTTATTTTATTTATCTTCAGCCTCAAATGCATATGAGAGAAAAAAAGAAAAACTCTCATTATTTTATATTTATATATATTTTACTTCAAATAGTTTGTGTTTATTGTACTCTTTATAATTGATATTAACTAAATAATTTTGATGAAATCAGATGTGATATACTTGTAAAAACACATTATACTTTGGGATGTACACTGTGTTCTTAACAGACTTGAAAGTGCATTGATGTTTAGAAGCACAAATTCTGAATGGAATTTGATGAGGCTTTTGTGCACCAAAATGTACATGTTCATTCTGGTTGTCTGCAGAGGAAAAACAAGAAGAAGCTTTTCTTTGTGTTTGTGCACTTAGATCATGCTCTGCAGGATTAATAATTAAGAAATAATGGCTACTAGCAATTGGTATTGTAGTAAAAAGATTCATGATGTATGAGATCCAGGGTTCAAACCTGGCAACCCCAAATTAGAGTAGATGTTGCATGTAAGTGTAAGTGTACTGCAAAAAGAATTTAAGATATAATGGCCATTCCTTTTCACATGGTATTTTGATTTATGTTAGTCGTTAACTTATGTGCTCAAAGCAACCTGAAACATTTGCAGTTAGTCATAATATAAAGAATAAGAATTATCATCTAAATTAAGAAATTAAGTTCTATTTACTAGCTCATATTAGCCTTAATAATATTTGAAGTTGAAATTTCAAGACATCCTTGAATGTTATAAGGTTTCAATCCTGCTTTATTGTTTAGAACCATTAATATCTGCGATTTTACATTTTGTACATTTGTTTTTTATTGTTTTAACCGAAATGTGATGGTTTTCTTCCAATCTTTCTTTTTTGGACAATACAATTATTTTCTGTTCCTTTATTGCAGATATTGAAGACCTTATTCGAGATAGTTTTATTTGAGGATTGTGGCAACCAATGGAGTCTTAGCAGGCCTATGTTGAGCTTAATTCTTATTAGTGAGCAGGTAATAATTTGCAAATTCTTAAGTTTCTCTACTAAATCCTTTTTCTGTTTGTTTCAAAGAAAGGAAAAGGTCTAACAAGTTCTGCTCCCCTTCCCCCTCCACATCCCAATCCCCTTTTCTTTTTCATGGTTCTTTTGTAAGTTGTTTCTGGATCTTTTTCATACTCCTTGTTCCCCCCTTCTCCAGGGTCTTCGACCAAAAATGTAAACTGAATGCTGCACTATTGTGCTTAGTTTTGAAATTGTTGCTCTCTCCCTCTCAGAAAATTGTTAAGAGTTTAACCCATTGTTGTTTCTCTGTACGTCTGTAGTTAAAGATTGGTTATAGCGTCGGGCATGAATCAATTTTATTTATCATCTATAGTATTCTGATTTCTGATTAACTTTGTTTATCTTTTCCTCACTACTGTGCTTGTTAAATAGTGTGTGATTCTTTTAATGCTATTCCAATGTCATGTTTTTGGCATGTGCTGGCCGATACTAGGAAACCAATGAAAGTATCAAGTGAATTTGTTGTTGAATCTTTAAAATCTTAAAAATCATGCAAGCCTTCTGCTGTTTAATTGACAGAACTGTTTTGGTGCTGCAGATATTTGCTGATCTCAAAGCTCAAATTTTGGCTTCTCAGGTAAGTTTTGGTATACGATATATTTTTTCTACCTTCATAGTTCCGGAGAACATCATCAGCAGTAAGAATTGCCAAGATAGGTTTATTTGCTTAGCATTGGATGAGCAATATGTTTTCTTAATGCTGATTCGGGATAGTTTCTGTTTATCCAAAGTTGCAACATTTAACCTGTAACATTTTCCTAACTCTGATTCAAAACCTACTACATTGAAGAACATGTTAGACATTATTTGTCTGCTGATTGTTTGCTTTTGCTTCCTCACAACTTGGCATTAAATATCTCATCATAATTGTTTGGTTACCTAGAAGATCTCTATTTGTAATGAAGATAAGTATTACTGTTAAAGTGAAGAATTTCTGTTTGTAATGAAGGTCAGCATTCACCATCGTTCATAGTGCTTCATTTAAATTGATGGAAAGGTTTTATTTAGGTAGTCTCAAAAGTTGGTAGACATTGTGATTCAATAGGACTGGTTTAGGATCAAATAGTCTCCGAACCATCAGACAAGAGAGACTAAGTCACATGCAATGGCTTATCCCTACAAGATTAATACTATTGTAGAAAGGCTCAATTAGGAAAGTTTTGACAAACCAATGAAATTTGATTGTGGTTCATATTAGACAAGATCAATTACTGTTTGAGGAGACCGCATGCTACTGCTGTTGTTGGTCTTATTGTGTGTTACAATGCTTGGCTTATGTCAAGTTATGCTGGTTGATTCTTTTGTGGATAGGGAATTGATGCTGTCCTAACCATGATTTGGACACAGTACGATTATGTTACAGTATGCAATACTGCAGATTTCATGTTGTGAACTGCCCTAAAATTACTTCTAATGATGCTTTTAGGATATAATTTCACCCTCACCTTTTTTTCTCCTTTCCTTTAGTGTCCGTAATGTGATAACATTCATCATTTTGCAGCCTGTGGATCATCATCAGAGGCTCTCCATTTGTTTTGACAAGCTTATGTCTGATGTTACACGAAGCCTAGATTCAAAGAACAGAGACAAATTTACCCAGAATCTAACTGTATTCAGACACGAATTCCGTATCAAATAGCTAAAGCAATGTGCTATTTAAGTAACCCTTCTTTTCTATTTTTCTGCAAAAGATGTTCAACGGATGGGTGTGAATGTGGGAAGGGAAGCATCTTTTTGCTGCATTGTGTTTGGTTTTCTTGCCTGAAGTAAAAAGATCAGACACTTTTCTGAAGTTGATGGGAAAGTTGTGTGAAAACAGTATTGGTGGTATTGTATAGTTTGCTATACCGGAAGGCGTTATGGAATGTTACAAAAGGGTTTTGCCAAAGTGCATACGCATGTAGGATATCTGACATTCATATGATAGGGAAATGGCGGTTCTGCATCTAGCACATCATTCTTTTGCAACATATAATGTAAAATCATTTGGGGCTTGTATGTTTTGAAGATGGATCATGTTTTTGCGACCCCAAGAAAAGAAAAATAGGTAAGGAAAAGTAAAGTAACTCTAGTATGAAGTTGTTGATGCTTTTGTACATTAACACCCACATATTCTTTCTACTTGTCGATAGCTTAAAGAAGAAAAAAGGAAATTCCTCGAGGTTGGATGTTTTTTGTTCTCCGATTCTACTTGAATCAAGACCATTTTGAAGCATATCTCTAGGTTCTTATCAGCTTATGTCAGAAATTGTATTTCCGATACATTATTTGTTTGCCTGCACATTATACATCTTATGTTTCGGTCCAGCTGACGACCATTGTTGTCACCCTATTATTGTGTACTGTCTGTTTTGTTTTCCATTGTAATACCGCGTGTACATTATACTTAATTGGCACATAGACAGCTTTTTCAAGTATTGTTCTTTTTTTGAAAGTGTGTAATGGCAATGAAATGAATGCCTTCTATATATACTAATGTCGTATAATTGCTAAACCTACTTCCTTTTTAATGCTTATATATATATATATATTTTGTGATGTTAGCTGAAATGCTGTGTATATATATGTTGTTAGGGTTTACTGTCCAGTACCTTGTATACATTATCTACAAACTTCGAGGCTGTTGACGATTGTATTATATGCAATATATTTATTCGAGTTGTGTTGACAATTGTGTCATGCCGTTGGTTCTGCTTTTATTTTGAATTGGCTGATTTTTATTTTAGTACTAGCCATGGTTGAAATGTGAAACTTTTTTCCTGCCAAATGAGATCTAAACTGCCTTTAGTTTGTTTTTACTTGAATTAATCCAATTTTGATGAATTTGTTTGGCGACGTTTACCCATACTTAAGGAAGTTGTTTAATTTTGTTTGAATTTAATTGGATCCAATTTTTGAAAACAAAAAATACAATATGAATTCATCTATTTTGAATTTGTAACAAGATTTGAATTAAATTTAATTTTGAGCGTTTAAAGTCAAATCTGAAATGATCTGCCTAAAGTGTCTTACAACCTTAAAAATATTAAATTTGAATGATAATGGTTTTTGGCACTGGCTTAGAATGTAGTGCTGTTTTGCAGCGTTTGTGCATGCTAAAATGGTGTCTTTAGTTTTATTGCTGTTTGGGTGATTTGACGCTATGGAAAGGAAGACAGCAGTTATGATTGGAGGGTGGCTTCTTACTTATTTTTGCTCTTTCTTTGTTGGGTTGCCCCCAACAATGAAAAAATAAACTTCAATATATATATCATATTTTAACAAACGAATATTTTTATTTTTAATATTTTCAATAAAATAATAGTATGATGAGATCTAAATTTGGGACATTATTTAATTATTTTAACTAGACTTTACTTGATTTTAATATAAATATTTTTTAATATAGTTTTCAGATAAATTTATTTTCATTAATATTGTGAGTGTTTCATGATCTAGTATTATTAATCAACATAGTAAGTGTATTAATTTGTTAATTTGTTTGGTATAAATGAACTAAAAATCGAATTTAGAATTTCTTTTTTTTCATTTATAAGAGACAATGACCTCGTCCTCATGAGGAGCAGGAAAAGGTAGTTTGCAGGTAGGAATGAGATACTGAAATTTTGAGCGCTCCAACGTTTTAAGTTGTTTTTTCTTTAGACTTGGATTAGATGAGGATGCGGCGTTCAGTTGTTCGAATTTTTGCATCGAAATCTGTCTGACATACCTTTAGCATTGGCCAAAATAAAGCTTGCCATGCAGAGTTGTTTGAAAAATGCATGGTCTCCCTTTGCCATGTAAATATGAGATCACTCTGTTTGGAAAAATTAGTTTAATGATTAGATAAATTATGATTTTATATTGATGATTTAATCCTCAAATTAATTCTTACCTACCATGACCTATCACATCATGTTTTCCTGTGAGATGCTTTTAAAGCGTGTGTTGATGTGAAAGACAATAATACAAGTCCGATCCGCTACTTAGGGTTAGTTTGGCAATACTTTTGAAAAATGCTTTTCAAAAGTGCTGTGAAAAAGTGCTTTTGATAATTTCTTTTGAAAAGTTTGGTTTAAAATTTGAATGTTTAGTATTGCTGTTAAAAAATGCTTTTGAGAAATAAAATGTCAATTTTAGACATATTATTATAAAGTAACAAATATATATTTAAATAATATTTAAATTAGTTAATATTATTATATTTTAGTAAGAATATAAAAAATTATTATAACTTCTTGTTAATATTTTAATATATAAAATATAAATTTTAAATATTTTTAAGTAATAAATATTAATTATTTATAAAATTTAATTAGAATATATAAACTATATTTTAAATATTTAAATATAACTATTAAATATTTATAATTAGTATTTTAAAAATATTTTTTATTTTTAATTAATGATTTTAACACATTTGTAATTAAGTACCAAGAAAAAAAAAAGAGAAAATACTATGTTATTGGAGGGGTGAAAAAGTAATTAAGCACTAAAAGTGCTTTTGGGAGAGGAAAAGCTAAAAATTTTAGCTTCTCCTTTTCAGAAGTGCTTTGGAAAAGCACTTCTGAAAAGTTAAAATTTCGATCAAAAAAACTTGTTTTGCATGACTTTTCTTCCAGAAGTGCTTTTGAAAAGTAATGCAGAACTGGCCCTTACTCACTTCAACTCGTCCGCTGATAAAGTTCACTAGAACCTAAACAGGGGTGAGATTTGGAGAGACAAATATTTTCTTCCAACATTTCTAAAATATTAAAAATAATATTTTAATTAGAGTGTGTTTAATAAATTGTTAAAAATTTCATTTCATTTGAAATCAACATTTAATAAAATAAGTAGATAATTATTTATTATTTAATGTAAAAATAATAGTTGAGTATTGGTATCATTTATCTAATTTTATATTATAAATTTTATATAAAATTAAATCATTACTGAGATAATTTATTTCCCAAGAGGATAGCGGTTGAATAAATTTGTGTTCCTGAAGAAAACCGGAGCCAACATGCCATTGGCATTTGGTCACAGAAGGTCAAAAACGACGTTGTTTTCCTCATCACACCTATATATATCTCTGTGTGTGGCCCTCTCTCGGTTCTTTCTTTTCATAGAAAGAGAAAGAGGATGACCATGTAACAGCCTAATTTTTAGTGGTGTCGGAAAAGTGATTCGAGATCACTAAATCCGACAAATGAGTAGGAAATGTTATTAATTTAGTGAGTATAAATTAAATGTGAAGCTAGGAGAAATTTTGAAATAGTGAATAGTGTACTAAAAATAAATATTAAAATAATTAGAATCGAAAACGAGGTATCGAGACCTTGATAATTTTAAATCGAGCCATAAATATTTTTATAAATATTTATGGAGTGTTAATATGTTAGTATTAAAGTTTCGTCAAGAAATTTTAAAGTTCTGATAGTTAATTGAAAAAAAAGGACTAAATTGTATCAAATGCAAAGTTGTGGGAAATGATTAAATAGCTTAATTGATAAAAGAAAGAGGGTTTAAAAGGAAAATAGACCCAAAGTCTATTTGGGCTGGACTAGAGGTGTGCATGGGCCGGGCCGGGTTAGAGTCGGGCCCACAAAAAATTTCAAGCCCGTTTTCTGGGCCCAGGCCCGGCCCGGCCCGAAATATGTGCCTAAAAATTTGCCCAAGCCCGGCCTGAAATAAAATTGTTAAGCCCAGCCCGGCCCATATTAAATTTTTTTAACTTATTTTATTAAATAAAGAATTTTAAAATATATTAAATAATCAAATACATTTAAAACAAATATTAAAACAAGAAACAAATAAAAAATATATTAAAACAATTCTTAAAACAATACACAATTTGAAAAATATAATAAAAATTGATTATATTAAAATTAAAATTAAAATATAAATATAATTAAAAATAAAAAAAATATTTATTATATAATTCGGGCTGGGCCGGCCCGGGCCTGGGCCAAAAAAATTTTACCCGAGCCCGGCCCATTTTCTAAACGGGCCTCGTTTTTGTGCCCAAACCCATATTTCGGGCCTATATTTTTACCCAAACCCTCTCATTTTTCGGGCGGGCCTTCTGGCCGGGCCGAGTAGCCCGGCCCATGCACACCTCTAGGCTGGACGGCAAGGGCATGAAATCAGCAAGAAAATAAGGAGAATTAAGGGCAAAATTGGAAAATTGCAAAATTTACTTAATAGAGCTAGGACTAAAGTGGAATTATCTAGATTTCTCTTTATTTTTCTGCATTCTCATCAGAAAAACGCCATGGAAGAGTTCTATTAAGCTGTTTTTTCATATTTTTACTTCAAGTAAGTTCAATTCTTGATTATTTCTTGAAATTTGTGTTTTTGTGACTTTTACAACTAGGTCCTATTGTTGAATTCATTAGTTTTTGATTCTATGAAAGAAATTGAAAGTTTATATACATATGTGCTGGAATTATATGATGATTTGGCATGAAATTAGAGCTTTAAATTGTTTATATGTTGATTTTATTGTAAGAATTGAATAGAAAGTGAATGTTTGGGACCTAATTGTAAAAGAGTTTGAAGTTAGAGTTTTATGTGGAAATTCTGAAATTCAATAGTTATGAAATAACTTATAATGTTTAGGAAAAGTATTAATTGAGAAAATTATCTTAATTGAGGGGTTAATTGAGCAAGGACTGAATTGTATGAATTGTGAAATTTAGGGCAAAATGGAAATCAACATTTTGCACTAAAACTGTTTTGGACAGCAGCAGTAGTCTAAATTTAAAAAATCACCAAAAATTGTATAAATGGAATTAAAGGATGAATAAAATATGAAATTAAAGATTATTGAGTCTAGTTTCTTATAGAAGAAATAATGTAAGCAATTGAATTGTAAATCATGAGATATAATAAATTTTGTGAGATAAGGTCAGAATGATTTTGGGTTCCCTGTTCTGACTTTGTAAAATCATCAAAAATTGGATAAAAATAATTATGGGCTTAAATTTATATTTTTAGAATACCGAATGAGTCTATTTTCAAGAAAAATAAACGGGAACATCATTCGAATCCTGTACGAAGAGATAATTAATTTTTAATGAAGAAGGGTCGGAACTGTCAGACAGCAGAATAGGGGAGACTTCAATGAATAAACTGTATTAATTGGCCCAACCAAAAATTATGAAAATTTTATGGTAAGGAGATATGTGAATCTAGTTTCTGAGAAAATTTATGGAGCTTAATTTGGAGTTTTTTAGCTCAAGATAAAAATAATTTAGTGACTATGACACAGATGGACAGCTTGAATATTCACATAAGTAGATAGTGAAAATTATAGATAATGTTACCTACAAGTGTGTTGTTTATACTAAGGATGTGGATGGAGAGGAGGAGGAGGAAAATATACAAAAATATATGAATGACTCGTGTATAAATTGATCACATGCCCGATTATAATCGATAAGTGTTGAATTAGAAACGATATAATGTTTTATTTGGAATATTTATTATGAAATTATGATTATCGCTATAATACAAAAATTGAACTTGTGAGTTTAGTGACCATTTGTTAATATTATTAAATTTCAATACTATTTTATGAATGGTGATTAATATTTATATATATTAATTGTTGAAAATAAGTAAATTATGTACAAAAGTTATGAAATTAAACTGAGAATTTTGGAGGAACGGAACGCAGGAAATGAGTACAATCTTTCAGTGAAAAAGATGAATTGACGGTAAATTACCCAAGTAAACCGAGATTCAGCATTTGTTGCGAATTCTCGTGTTTGCTTTCCGTTTAGCTCTTACGAGCTTCCGTTAACTCATATGAGTTTCAGTTAACCCTTTTGGGGTTTCAGTTCAGCTCTGATGAGCTTCAGTTAGCCTTCGGGCTTCCGTTTAGCACTTATGTGCTTCAGTTAGCCTCCGGGCTTCCGTTTAGCACTTATGTGCTTCAGCTAGATTTCGGGCTTTAGATCACGATGTACTCAAATCCGTAAGCTGTTCCTTGGATGGACAAGTTGGTAAGTCGTAAATGTAACATGTGGAAAAAGAAATATAAGTAATGTTATCATTATTATTATTGAGCTCAATTATGTGATTTTATCATTCAGAGATTGTATTTGACAGGATATGTTAGTAAATTATGAGTATGTGAATCAAAGTGACAGAATTTAAACACCTAATGAGGTTGAGCTGATTCACACGAATTTGTCATTTGAAATTGTGATTGACAGGAAGAAACAGTGAATTACATGCATATCAATCATTACACATAATTATCTGAAAAACAAGAAAAATGACTGTTATTGATATATGGAAATGTAAGACATTGATATATGAATGTGGAATATGTTTGATAAATGTGTTCATTCTTAACTATGGAATTATGTACCTCATGTGTGCTATTTGCATAAAGATGATATTTCAAATACTTTGGTGAGTAAAGCTTAAATATGAAATAGTATGAAATCGAGACAAGTTGTTATGAAAATATATTTAAATAATCTGTAAGTGTTTTGTACTCCTCGGTAATGCCTCGTACTCTGTTCCGGCGACGGATACGGGTAGGGGGTGTTACAGACCACCCCGGTTTGCCCATTCGTGAAAGCAGCTCGACCGGACGACACCGGTTCAGACAAAAAACCTACCGCCGGTGATAGAGAAGCCGCAAGGATAGACTCTGGCGAAACTGCCACCGTGTCTCCGAAATGTCCCTTTGGTTACGGTTTCAACAACTTCTAGCTTGGTCCTCTCAGTTGTATGATCTGCCAAGCTTTTCTCTTTGACTCCACCAAATGTATCCCTTGTTCACACCTCTTTTCCCAGTAATAATAAAATTAACCCCTTCTTTCTTTATCTATAAATTTCTCGGCTTTTCTTATTCTTTTTGGTGATGATAATTCTTTAGTAGGCCTTATTGGATTGCTTTCTTTAAATGATAATTTTTTGTCTTGTTTGATTATTTTTGCTGTTTATCATGTCACTTTTTTGATCCATTTTTGATGATCACTCTGTGCTTTTTAAACGATAGTAATGTATTTTCCTTAATTGGTCCTTCTTTTAATGATAACTTTTTATTCTGTTTAGAGTGTGTATGTCTCGGTTTAAGGATTGTCCATTATGTGGAGCTGATATAGAGAAATTGGAAGCTGATACAAATCTTCAAAGCATGGTTGATCGGTTTATCGAAGGCCATGCAAGGACGAAGAGGCCACATGTTGACGCCAATGGAGGAGGAGGAGAGCAAGTTGTGAATGATGACAAAAAGGTTATTTACGAGGACATGTCGTTGGACAGAGGTGCTTTCTTGGTGCAACAGGCAATGAAGGTAACTCTTTGTTCATTGCTTTATTTCCTTATTCCTAGTAATGAGAGTCCTGTATTTTCTTATATGAAATTAGTATTGGTTTGCTTCGTATAGGCGTTTCGTGCTTAGAATATAAAGAGTGCTCAATCTAGACTCATTATGTGTACCCAAGACATCCGAGTCCAATTAGAGAAAACGGGCAACACTTCGGAGTTTTGCTCACAACTGGGGGCAGTTGTGGGTATGCTTGGTGATTGCTGGTATGTCACCACACTCCTTTCTTGTCCCTTTAGTTTTTGTATCATCTGCAGATGTGTTAATAAGTGTTCAATGCTTAGGTATCGTATCCGTTGCTAAATGTTTGATTTATTTTGAGAGAGAAGAAGAACACGGTTAGGTTGTGCTTAATGCTTAGATAAAGAACCTGCTACTAAACAAGCATGTGAGGTCTGAAGATCTTTGAGCTATTGTAATCTGATTGATTTTCAATAGCAGAAAAGAAATGCCAATTCTGCCTGGTATAACACGGTTTGGGTTTCCATATTTTCTATTGCTGTTGTTAGCTTCATGGAGCAGGTCAGATCGATGCTAAATTTTAAATCCATTTTTTAGGCTTGAGCCGAATCGGCCTGAAGATGAAAATGCTAAACCAGAGCTTGACCCGCCCGGCAATAATAAAACAACAGTAGCCCACCTGGAGACAAATTGGAAAGACGTTAAAAAAAAGTCTTTATACTTAAATTAACATCATAAAATATCACAAAATAGTAACAATAGAATAATAAAATGACGGCAAAACAACAACAAAAAGCAGCAGAAAAAAAGTTTAGGCGGATTTGGACTGGGCCAAGCCTAGGCCAAAAAAATTTCTGATGCCCAGCTTATTTAGAAAATGGCCCTTATTTTTTACCTAAAACTCTCACTTTTCAGACAAATCTTCAGGCCTAGGCGGGCGGCCCGGCTCATGATCAAGTCTAACTTTGCTCCTTTTAGAAACATAATT
Source organism: Gossypium arboreum (assembly GCF_025698485.1). Taxonomy (NCBI): domain Eukaryota; kingdom Viridiplantae; phylum Streptophyta; class Magnoliopsida; order Malvales; family Malvaceae; genus Gossypium; species Gossypium arboreum. Next base: position 118,430,924 of record NC_069079.1, on the reverse strand, counting down.
AAAGAACTAAAGAAAGAAATAGTAAAAAATCAATAGCACGAAAGATGTCGGTCTAGACTCTGGAATATTGTTCTTGCCAAGGGTCTTGCATTCATCTCTAAAAGATGATAATGCGATGGACAAGTTGGTTGACATGTCTGAGCTTTCATCAAGGTTTGGACTGTCATCTTTACTATAGTTAATATTCATACTGGATTAGTTATCTGGGAGGATTCTCGAATTGAGTAACATTAAAGTTGCTATCATATTCGTGAACGAAGTAATTGGAGTTATATTCCCTTGTTATTCTTGTAATAATCTGGTTTATGAGGGAAAATGAATTCTGATGTGAAATTATTTAAACACATGATCAAGAAAAATTAGAGCCTCTCGTGAAAGCTTTATTTTTAGGGAAAGGCAAAACCGTCTCCTTGGGGGCAACTAGACAAGACATCTTTGTATTTTGTAATTGTCTGAAGAAATATGAATATTTGAGTTTATTGCAGTTGAGCAATGGGAGATTCTGCTGCTGCAATAAATTATTTTGAGGAGAGTGTTGAATTCCTGACAAAATTGCCAACAGATGATCTGGAGGTTGTTGCACCTGAAACTTTGTTTGTGTTACTCACTGCCCATAAAATTTTCAATAATGAGGTAACCCTGAACTTTGTTTAACTTTCTACAGATAACACATTCACTATCTGTTTCACTTAACAAAATTGGAGATCTCAAGTATTATGATGGAGATCTTCAAGCTGCAAGGTCTTACTATTTGCGGTCACTTGGTGTCCGACGTGATGTCATTAAGAATAATTCTGGTGTTGCTTCTCAGGTTAGCAACCTGCTCCTTTCCTTCCTGTAACTTCTTTCCCTTTCTGTTTAGCACCGGAGAAATGCTGTTGTTTTTTATCGGTTACAAGATTATGTTTGATACGGATATGTTCTTTCGACCTTCCTTGAAGGATCATGTTCTTATACTCGTTTCCGAATTTGTACCAGACACGGATACCTAAAGAAAGGTTGAGTATTGGAATGGCATTGGATGCTTTTGTTTCTATTGGAATATGGTGTAGCATTGTTTTTTATCTTCTTGCTTCCTTATAACAGGTTATAGATATAGCTGTCTCCCTGGCAAAAGTTGCAGATGTCGATAGAATTCTCGGAAAAGATGATGAGGCTATTGATGGATTTCAAGAAGCCATAAAGTTGTTAGTCACTGTCTCTGAAATCCAAAGAAGCTAGTCTTGAACCCCAGGTAAGGTCACACTAGATGTAACTTCGAAGCAAATTAATAATCGGTTAATTTTGACCTGCTCCAAAAAATAATAACCGAATAAATAAAGTCAAAAGATGCAATCGGTTAAAAACGAGCTAAATTGAAAGTCAATCATTTAGGCTAAAAATAGGAAAATATGATTTTTTTGTTTTATTTTATTTTATTATTAAATTATTTAGGCTATTTTTAATAAACTCCATGTATATAAATAGGGGTATTTTGTTCTTTGAATGGAGGAGGACTTTTGATGAATTACTTTGGGATTCCTACTTCAATCTAAAATTGGAATTGAATTATTTTCTTTTCTCTTTCAATTACGTGAGAATTTTGTCCATTTCATTTCAATTTCTTTGTTTTTTCTAAATTTATCCAATTACGTTTAGCCTTTTCGTTTTTTTATTGTTTTTCAATTAAGTTTTCATTATTATTATTTTTTTTTGCCCTAAAATATGTTTTGACTGCATTTTGAGTCCTGCTTGAAGCCGGACGTTTTGGAGAGTGGGGATTATTTCCCTTTTGGTCCCTCCTTGTTATTTGCACGTTCAAATTGGTCGATTTCTTTTTATTTATTTTTGATTCGCCCCAAAATTTTGTTTTAAGGTTCGATTTAATCTTTTTTTTAATTTTTGTTATTTTATTATCAAATTAACTATTTAATATATTATTGCTATTACTATTATGTTTCTATTTATTTATTTTGTTATTCTAATACTATTATTTTTATCTAATTTTTATTTATCTATTTATATTTCAACTATTATTATATTTCTATTTATTATATTTCTATTTATATTTATATACTAATATTATTTTCATTATTATTTTTCTTATATATATTTTTTACTCTTGTTATTAACATTCTATTTTTTTTATTTACATTTTTGTTATTATCTATTTTAACTTTTTATATAACGTTCATTTCAAATTTTTATACATTATTTACTTTAATATTTTCATATATTATGTATTTTAAACTTTTTTACACATTATATATTTTGAATTGTTTATATATTATTTTTAAAGAGTTTTATATATTATTTTATCTTGAACGGATACTAATCTTTTTTAAATTATTTTATATACTTTAGATCGCTTTTATAACATCCATTTTAAATCCTTTTTATGTATTATTTACTTAGAATTGTTTTATATTTTATTTTAGATTTTCTTACTTTGTATTTATTTGTTATTTGTGATTCCTTATTATAACATTTTGTTTATAAATTATTACATTGCGTTGTAATTATTATTACTCCATTGCATTTTATTCGCTTAAAAGGTCGTGTTTTAATATCGTTTAAGTTTTAGAAATATTTTATTCAAAAGTTTTCAAAATAAGGCAATATTCGGTATTTGGGATTTTCGAGAAGATTTGTGCCCTAACTTACTGGGTACCGATTTTCCCCGATGAGTCTAAAGTAACCGAGTATCCTTTTCAATCAAAATGTGCAAGTTTCAAATAAAAGCTTATTCTCGGGAATTCAAGGTGTTATGTCCTAACTCACTGGATGTGACATTTTGTTATCTCAAGGTAAGGATTTTCCAACGAGGTAATATTTCGTGTTTGGAAATTCGAGAAATCGTACTCTAACGTGCTGGGTTTCGATTTTATGTTTGAACAAATAACTAAATATCCTTTTAAAATTTCAATGCATGAGTTTTGGAAATCATGAGATAACCTTGGTATCGAGGGATTGAAATGTTGTAGCCTAACGTGCTGGATATGATATTTTATTCCTTCAGAACAAGAGAGTCTCAACATCCCACTCGAGTGGTCCAAACATTTTTAAAAGAATTGTATTTTAAAATCTTTTCAAATTTTTGACATTAAGACGTTAATTAATCAATACGGTACCAATTTTGGGCGTTGCGAGGGTGCTAACCCTCCCTCGTGCGTAACTGATTTCCAAAACCCTTTTCTCGAATTTCATAGACCAAAAATATTGTTTTAATAAACCAAAATACTTTATTAAAATGATTAATCTCAAGGTGACCCGATCCCACCTCGAAGAAGGATCGGTGGCGACTCTATTTTCGTTTTTAAAGTCGACCTCCGTTTTTCAAAAAAAAAAAAAGTTTCGACAATAGGTATGTGATTTCTCATTCTGTTTTCACTTGCAGCGCCTCTCCGTGCTTGCATTCCTCAGAACTCAACTTGAAGAGAAACAATCCGAAGCAACTGCGAGTTTGGTGTCTCCGTAAGGAAAACTTACTACAATCCATAACAAAGGAGCCTGCCTGTTTTGTACATACACAAACTCGAGTTTGTCCGAGTAACAGGATCGGATTCAGAAGAGATGATGTTTGTAGGATTAAAGGTGTGTGCGCACGCCCGGGGTAGTGAAGTACGAGGTCACGCATGTGTCTACTAAAGTCTACTAAATCTTACATCAGAATTCAATGTCCCTTTATTTTCGCCAGTTGTTGTAAAATGTATCCTTTGATCTATGGAATCATTTATGTGACCACAATAGAAAAAAATTGATTTAGATTTATTAAATACAAGATAAGATACATGTAAATTTTTATAAAAATATGACATGTAAACATAATATGATATGAGATACAGTACATATTACTTGCTGCAGGCTTCTGATTTTGGATAAATGTATTGAAATTTGAATGCTACTGTGACAGTGTATGAATGGAATCGAGGTAACTATTCCGGCTAACTTCAAAACTTCAAAATGTTAACTTGATTATAATAAACTGTTCGAAAAGTCGGAAAAGTTTTATTTAAGTTAGAGAAGTATTAATTTTTTTTAAAATTCTAATTAGCGAGTTTTGAGCAACGATACAATACTCACTAAGGTAAATCAATATCTATCAATAAGTAAAGTATATTTTAAAATCAATTTAACGGTCAATGTCAGAGATTTAAAAGAAATTTTATTTAAATTTTTAATTCATGAATTCGTGACATTTAAAATAGTTTCATGACAAAAAAAACAAACGATAAAAGATAAAAGAAAAGAGAGTTTTAAATTAATGCATACAATGCAAATAGAGGTCATTCAACAACAATTTTAACAACCTAATGAATTAAATGAAAACAATGATCATAACTAAAACGTAAACTTTACTAATAATTTTGGTACATTTACTTAATTTTTTTAATGGTTTGCACCCCTTTACAGTTTTATATTATGTATTTAGATTAGATAGGGATAAGAAATGTGATTTAAGGCAAAGAGACCAATTTTGTAGCAAAAGACCCATTTCATATGGAAATTCGATCACTACACTTATAAGAAAGAGAGATGATATGGGCTTGCAAAGAATGGTCGTAATTTACTCACTTTCAGACCTCTATTGAGAAAAGAGTGGTTTATATGATATGGTTATGCCACACTAGTCTCTTCATGTTATACCTTGTAACCATGTTTTTTTTTTTTTTTTCAAAAAAGGTCAAGTAGAATCATCAATGAATTGTTGACATATATTCAACATTATTGTAAAGATTAAATCTTAAATTTTCTTTTTAGGTACATAATCCACAACATATTCTCCTTTGATCTGCCTTGCCAATATCACAACCCGACTCACAACAGGACTCGGAAGGGGCAAAGGCATCTTAGATTTATCATTACATTTTTAATATCCAAATTCGTAACTAGCCTCTATCTCAGATTGTGACTTTTAATAATGTGGAAAAAAACGAAAACAAAATTTCTTCAGATTATAATGGTAATTGACATAAAACTAATATTGGCATCCAAAATCCTTAGAGAAGGATAATAAAACTAAACTTCTCTTTTTATGACAAATCTTCTAACATTGCTCTGTGTCTTTAGAAGACAAAACTGTTTTAGAAGCCTTTGAACTACCGGACTCGATCCGACCACGATCAAATCACAAAAAAGGGTAAAGTAGAGCAATACTATGATTTTTTTCATAAGACTAAATTTGCTGGAATTAAATCAATCTCTACTTACCAAGTCAGAAGGCCCGTCATTAGTTAAGAGAGTCCTTTTTGTTGTGTTAAAAACTGATTACAGCTCTTCGTGCATCTCTGGTTCTACCTTATCTTCTTCGTTCTTTGAGCTATCTGACTCCTCAGCTGGTTTTTCATCTCCAGAGGTATCCTTCTCTGTTTCCGCATTATTTATGGGCTTCTCAGTTTTAGGCTTTGGCTTGGGGATTTTCTTAATGCTATCAGCCTAATCAAACAGCAATATGCATTTCAGGAAACTACTTACAAATTCCAGAATTGATCAGCTAGAATTGGCAGCCATACCTTGTTTTGCACACCGGTTACCTTCTCGTAGACTTCTTTAGATGTGAAAACAGGCATGCTGAATCCAGACATCCTGGAGAGACAGCATGAAAGTAATTTTATAGAAAATGTAAGAACAAAGTCATAAACACAGAATATACTGATAGTTAGCATTAATGTAATTTAGTAAACAAGTAAGAACAAGCTCGTAAACACGGAGAATACTAATAATGATAGGAAATGCATGTTTTACTTGCATATGACTAAAAGTATGTTGATTAAATCTAAGAAAACAGAAGCAAATAATCAACAACAAAATGACCGCAGAAATTCTTCACCAACAATTATGTTTAAGGCTTAATAAAAATGAAACTGGATGCGAAAACTATCACTTTGAATACTTATAAGAACCCAAACAAAAAATATACCGGAAGTAGAAGATAAGGGGAGGTTTATAGGATGAGTAGGGTGGCAAATGGCACAGTAAGAACAAAGGAGTCAAAAATGGGCTGGGTTAATAAGTTATAAAAAAAGAAAACCACTAGTATCTTTGTCAAATATAGAGAAGAGACAAATTTTAAGGGCCTTGATAATTCGCAAATTCCAAATGGCTCTTGGACTTGCTTCTAATGATAAATATATATAAAATATTATGTGTTTTTTATTTACTTCTTTAGTATTCTTCTGTCATAAAATAGTTCTTTCTTATTTTACCCTTCACTATGCAAATGATGTGCAACTAGTTAGACAGCAGAAAAAATTCTTTTTAATAATTTTCTGAAAGGTAAAGCTCTTAGAGCTTACATTTTTAAAAGAGAAATTTAGAAAGTAATTAAAATTAAGTGACAAGTTAGGCATTGCCCATATTAGTTAGAATATAATTTAGAAGTTAGAGATTGTATCCTATCATGCATATGTTTAGAAAACAAATAAAGATAACCAATGTTGACTTGCTATCCAGATGCTTTTAACGTCGTACTAATAGCAATAACTTACTTCTGCTGCTCGGCCTCCTTTTCATCCAACCAAGTCTTGAACTTGTCAATATTGATCGACAACTGAAAAGCAAAATGTTTGTAAGTTTCTGCCACAAACATAGGCAGATAACTATTCCAGAAAATACTACAAAATGAATTTTAAACAGAACGAATACCTCCTCTACTTTAACTTTTGGCAGCCAAGGTTTGTCCTCCCACCCACGAATAGTCTACATAGAAACCCACAAAAATAAATATCCATGTAGAAAAATCTATATTATAAAGCCAACTAACGAAAAATCCATGTGGCACTAAAAGTTCATAAAAAAGATAATGTACTTCATCTAGATTGATGCTAGAATGTTTCTAAGGATTTCTTTTGGGCACAAGGAGCACTATGGCGTGAATGCAGGATGCCTACATGTACCCACTGTGCCCTTATCATTTAAGCTGAAGCCTAATTGGCTATAAATTCCTTGACATTTACAGAAATAATACAATTCTTTAACATTATGGAGTGTAAAGCATGTGCAAGGCATGGATAAATGCTGTTGTTCAGTGATGATATCTGATAATAATTTAAGGTTTGTTATTATATCTAGGTTGGAGCTCTCCAATATGATTAGATGTTAAGATAACTTCTTCAAGCAAACTGTTCCAACAGTTGAAGGAAATATGATAGAAGATTCTGAAAGGTGAAGAGCAGGATGTAGAAGGTGCCTCAATTTCTTTCTTCTTATATGGAGACAGGCATTGAAGATTTTCAGACTAATAAGTCAAAATAGGTTTAAAAGAAGTCAGAGTGGTTGTGGATTTCTCCTCGTGCAATTTGAAGAAAATTAGAGTGTTGAAGGAGGAAAAGGGATAAAACAGGGCTGCAGGATGCCCTTTGGTTCATGGATCTCAGTCTGGTCTCTTCGATTTCAGGAGAACAGTCCCTCCAAAAGATATCCCAAAATGCCAAGAAACATAACGATGTTGGACCACATTAAAGAATTATTAAGCATTTATGGCTATATTTAGTATTTTGCAATTAAGAGTTTGTGAGTTGCAAGCTAAAATACTTTTTGAGTTCGCATTTCTTTGAAGCTGCAGGGTAGAAATTCTCTACACCTATTCTTCGTCCCTAATTTCTCCTTCATTCTTTTCCTGTCCTCCTATTTTTCCTCCTCTGTTTCTCTGGCCCTTACATTTTTTGCCTACTTCTCCTCTATCTTCTCGTTTCTCGTGAGTTTTCCATCCAAAGACTTGTTCAAAATCAGATAATCATTGGTATCCATAGTTGGTCCATTCAAAGAAGTACAAGAGGATTAAGGAATTAGTTATACTGAATCTGAGATCACTGCCCCTGAAGAATAACAATGACTAACCAAACCTAAGTTGCCACATAACCTTTAGTAAAAACAGCACGTTGCAAATAAACAATCTGAAGTACCTGTTGCAATTCAGTAAGGTATCGTCGCGCAAATTTTACTGCTTCTGGCCTTGCAGTCAACTCTTTAAATCTAAAAGTTGGTCAGAGAAATTGTTTTAGTCCACTATTTTTAATTCCTTGTAACGAATGATTGTTCAGAATATAGTTTCCACAAAAAAGAGAACTTAATCCAAAGAAATATAGATGATACCGGAAAAATATTGGATCAGTGGCAGCTTTTAACAAATTTAGGCGTTCTTGAAACTCTGTTGCAGTTGCATCTTCACCATCAGTATACAGCCATTCTTGAACCTGAACAAAGAAAATACCCTATGCTCAATTTTTAATTCAGATAAACTTACTAAAAAAATCTCCGAAAACACGAGACAAACCTCATCAAGCTTTTTGATACCAGATTGGCGTTCATCATTTGAAGATATTCTTTCAAAGTCTTCAGATGTTTCAAACTGGTATAAGCAATAAGGTAATAGAAAATAAAATTAATAAGATATAAGATCAACTAAAGAACTGAATGCCATGGACCAGTGACTGCTCTAACAATCAACCAAACATAGTGAAAAAACTACAACAATTTCTGGTTATGCAGAAAATCCAAACAGTTCTATTTTAAATTTGTTTAAAAAATGTGAAACACGTAACTCAGAAAAACCATCACGAGGGATTGAAAATATAAAGTTAAATACATTTTAACAAGGAAAATTATTTGTTACAATGCCAATGGAGTTTTTAGATTCCACTAGGGTTTGAAGGGTGACACAAGTCCCATTTAGGGTGTAGTAAAAAATTTTAGAAGTTTAGTTTTTAAAAAATGGACACGTGACATATTTGAAGCTTACTTGTGGAGTTAAAATATCCCAAATGGCAATATAACAAATACTAACCATATTAACAAAAAATGAATAAACAAACACAATCTTTGCACCTTCTCTTTCGTAGCATATATATATTCTTCAAGGTTATTTTTTAATTCTGCTGTCCTTCTCCGTTCTGCATCCTTCTTGTCCAATGCTTCCAATTTACTTTTAGCATTCAACAAAGATTCTTTTGAAAGAGGTATTCCAGGTCCCATTGTTTTCTCCACTATCTACATGGAAAAGAAAATGGGGGAAAGAGTAAGAAATATGAAATAATAATCAGCTTATACTGGATTATTTAGGAAAAGCATGGCAAATAATGGCATGAAACTAATTGAAGAAATATTCTAATATAGGTTTCTTGTTTGCACCTTGAGTGGGATTCTGAAGGTCATCTTCTTCAGTTTTTTTTCTGTACCAAGATCCACTGTATTTGGTTCAGTGGTACTGTTAGATGCATTACTGATCCCTCCATCTGACTCCAAGCTATTGCTATTTTGTTCAGAAGTGTTTTCAGCATCAAGATCAACAGATACATTGGAAGAAGCAATGGTTGAATTCTCCACGGTCAAATTCCTTTTAGGAACTTCTATCCATTCTGTTACTTGAAAAGCAGCCTCTGCTAGATCCAGAGAAAGAATTCCACTTCTAGTAAGAGAGAAATGCAAATTTGTTTTGATGGGAGAAGACAAATTCCGAGATGAGTACCTAAGAAAGGCACGGATGAACAAAAGAACTTGATTATTTCCAGCAGAAAGAGTTAAAGCAAATTATAATAAAGCATAAAGTAGGTGGTTGCTATTAATAAAATAATAACATTAGTATTAAACATAGCTGATCTTTGACCAAATAAAAAATCATAGAAAAATTTAGATTAGTTGGGTTTGTTTTGAACTTCCTATGTGAGATAAGAGGAAACAAGAAGCTTAATCTGTAAATCAGCTATTAATCATTCATGTAACTATGCAATTTAATAACTTCATTTGAATCATTTGAACTACTTAAATAAATTAACACTACTTATTTCAACGAATTTGTGCCAAAGATTATAGGATGCCGAAAATTAGGTTGAAAAAGTCAAAAGTTTACATTTGAGCCTCCAACTCCAAGTGTATGAACTTCGAAACTCCAAAGCAAACTATGAACCAAAAAGTTCCATGCCAGTATTCATTTTCATTTGTTTCAAATATTGTGAGACCAGCAGTTTTACTGGTTTCAAAATCCCCTTGAAAAGAAACTAAACCAAACCATTAACACCCCAAACATTGAAAGAGGGCAGAGATCAGCAAGATCCTTACTTATTGGCTGCATCTGTTAAACCAGAAACAGCAAACTGAGCAAACACAGGGGAGGAAAGCCCAGGAGGTAAAAGACCTTCATTATCATAGGCAAGCAACAATTCAAAATCTTTGCTGCGATTAAAGGACTTGAAAATCTGTAATGGAAAGTTTGACAATACCATTAGTAAAACTAGAAAGAATATGAGTGGTGCTTTTAAATCTCCAACTCTACAATATGGGTTCAAACAACATATTATTTTTTACCTTGCTGGGAAGCTTTTTCATCCTTGGCACAAGTAAAAGCCTGGTATCCCCATCTTTTGAAAGATCAGGCCCGTCTAATTCCATAAAAAAACTGTAGGAGGAACCATCAACCATCCCCAGCTTACGGTTCAACTTAATCCCATCACTTAAATTTGCAGCATGTAGTGCTGCACCAAGAACAGTAGCTTCATCAGCATCCAGATGTTTGTCCAGATCTTTCCTTCCAAAATATTCCAGGAGCTTAACCTGTTAAGGGAAGAGGGAGTTTACTTCAGTTTGTCTTTCATCAACTAAGCATAATTCAATCTATGGAAATTACATGGCAGAGATCATTTTGGCAAGTTCATCTTTCTTATAACTAATTGAATCACACTGCAAGGAAGTATAACTTATTATGATGCAGGGTCTCCAAATTTATACCAAATATGCATGTTGCTTTTGTTTCTTTCCTTTGTGCTTTTTTTTGCTTTCCTTTGGTACATGTTAAGGGCACATCACAATGGCGAGCTGTCTATTAAGGCAGATATTTCAAGATCTTAAATGCACAGAGTAAAGAAAAATAATATCTAAGAAAAGTAAGATATCTAGTTATACCCACAGAAATTTTTATAGCTGCGTAGCAGGTTGCAACATTCAAATATTTTTATTTCATGTTGGAAACACCACCAAACATGAATTATGTAATATGCCATCATACTATTAATATATTAATGGAAATAGAGGCTTCCCAAACATGACATGAAAACTTCATCCAGCTGCAAATAAATCCAGAAAATGGTCCAAGGAATTTATTTTAAAATTTTCACCAAGATTTACAAGATTATATTTGCTTTAGTATTTGCAAACTATCATTACAAAAACAACATGAGGAGAATGACACTTAAACTAACAAGGTCAACAGAAAGAAGAAATATATTGCAATTCCATAGTACAACTACGACAATCCCATCTAGCACAAGGAAACTATAAATTGATGTGATCCCACATCCATTAAGTATTAGATATACTGTGGTCTTATATTAGTTGAAACCTATTGCCTTAGGTTTTAGGATGGATGCTTGACATGGTATAAGAGTTCAATTTTTCTTGCCTACCCCATGAAAGGTTGGCCCCCTTGTCAGGTTGTCCATGTGTAGGGTCATTGTTGAGCTACACAAGAGGGGAAGTGTTAAATGGTGTTATCCCACATTTACCAAGTATTGGGTTTCCTGCGGTATTTTGTTCAAGTTGAGTCTGCCCCTATGGCTAACTGGTACAACAGAGCCTAACATTTCCTTCTTTCTTTGCTTTCATACTGATTTATTTCCATATATCTGCAAAATTAGGAGAAAGTGTAGTACAAACCTGCAACTTTGGAACTCTAGTAGCACCTCCAATCAACTCCACAGCATATATATCATCAGCTTGCAAACCTGAATGCTTCAGCACTTCTTTCACAGGCATAAGAGATTTATCCCAAAGGTCCCCGCAAAGCTCTTCAAACTTCTCCCGAGTTATGGTGCTCCTGAAGGAAGAAAAGAATAACAAAATAATTTTCACACAACAACATGCGTTATACTCGCATACTACCACAAATTCCAAACATTTGCCGAGCTTATTTTCTCTGTGGTTTTGTGATTTCAGCTTTATGAAATGACACCTAAGGTTCATCTTCTAGCTTAAATTTTATTTTTCTTCTTTCGATTTGCTCTTTTTTATTCAGCTTCAGATCTGAAAGCAGCCACAACAAATAGACACAGCTGACCTCCATAACTTATTTTATAAGAAAATTTTAAACGATCAAAACTCTTAGGATTGAATGAGATGAAAGGGAAAAATAATCAGGGAGAACAAGGAAAAATAACTACACCATCCTTAGTGTCCTAGACAGCTATTGGATTAAGATGATATACAAAAACACAAGTACTGTATTCCTTTTCTTCCCTTCTTATTGTAAAGAAGAACTAATAGGTCTTTTCCCTTTCATTTAAGCAAACACCACAGGAAACTATAATATTTTTGAAGGAATGGTGAATGCCCCAATAATCTATAGGGGAATATAAAAGAAAGCAATGTCTATCTTAAATTGTCTAGAGACTGTTACATGATATCTTGGCCTTGATAAGATAGAATACGTGAAAAAAATAGTTAGAAGAAAATATTTAAAGCAACAAGTGGAAAATGAGGTCCCAGGTAAGTTAGTATAGCTGCAGCTAAACCTGCATCCGACTAAGACAAGTCAACAGTTTCAGAAAAACGTTTACCTCTAGGCTTGGGTTCAACCATAAATTTAATTTTTAAAAAGAATATGTAACAATATGAATCTGGTAGATAGCCATTTAAAATGTTTCAGCTACATTCGGTAGCTCTTTGGTTCATAAAAGAAATTCCTAAGCTACCTCAAAGAACAAAGACTTGCAATCAGAAACTATGAGGCTTCACAGAATAAACTTTCTCGGATTCATCACAGAATCATACTTCACCTCAAGAATTATTTTTCATGGAACAGAAATATACAAAGCTATACGCAATAACAGGAATAGATATGTTGGAAGCATGTACTAAAACTAGATTAGATTATTTAAAGGCTACATACCTGAAGTCCCGATCATCGTGAAGAGATTCAACAGATATTGGAGCTGCAGTATTTGCACTTAAAATTTCTTTTGTACGCTTAACCTGTTTCTTCAATTTAGCCATTGCCTTGGGATACTTCCTCACATCAACCCCGTTTCCAACTTGCTTATTGAATTCATCTGCAAAGTACTCAACTAGCCGTAATTCCATGTTCTGTCCTCCAAGTCCCGAGTCCCATCTAACATCCTTCACCTGATAAAATGCTAAACGTTAATAGCGAAGGAAACAATAGCCAAATGCGGTATAGTGTGACAACAAATTGTGAGCCCAAGATCTGAACAATAGTGTTACACCCAAAGATGGAGCATGACGCGGCAATATTACCTAGAACAATGCTCTACAACTATAATTATTTTTTCAAGGTAACAAAACTAGAAAATGGCAATAGTAAACTACAAACAGTTTCCAAATTTGTAAAAAAAAAAAATGCAATGAGAGTGTTGTTTTTTTACCTGGAATTGATTGGCAGAAACAGTTTTCCCAAACTCCTTAGCATTATAAGCAGAAAAATAAACAAGAGCTGCATAAGTACTACTCGAACCCATATCATAAAAAATCACATGCCTCGAACCATTCGAGAAATCCTTATCGATCCCATACTGCAATGCCGCCCCCGAATGCTCATTTATCAACGAAATCACGTTTATTCCCGCCAATTCAGCCGCCGTCATCAGCCCTTTCCTCTCCGCTTGTCCAAAATACGGCGGCACCGATATCACCATATCTTTAACCATCGTTTTTGAATGAAACTCCGCCAAATTCGCAGCGTACTTCAGGATCATCCCTAACAACTCCTCGACCGAGTAACTAACGTCGTCCGAAACTCGAATCATCGCGGCACCTCTAAAATCCTCCACTACATCAAATGGAAGGTACATTGCATCCGCGAAACGCTTGACGTCTCGGTAGGGCTTTCCAACCATGTCTCGGAGATTGGAGAACACCTTGTCGGGATAACGAGCTACGATTCCAGCAGCTTCTTCGGCGAGTAAGCGAGTTTCGGATTGGAATGCTACTAAGGCGGGGGATTTTCTCTTGGACATCTCGTTGATGGCAATGGTGATCGGAATTTGGCCGGGTTTTAGATTGACTACGGCGACTTTCAGCCATTCAGAACCTAGATCTATGCTAGAAACGGCGGATTCGGACTTAAACAGGAGTAACGATAGTAGGGATAAGGATACCCCAAATCTGAATAACATATTCCTCATTAGAATTACGTATATATTTGTTTAATTAAGAGAATATCTGAATTCTGTAAGGAACGGAGAGAAGAAGCGGAGAAGGTTGTTGGGAGAGTTTGAGGAAGTTATGATTTTTGTACGTAGAGCTGAAGGGAAACTAAAAGGGAATGGTTTATGTGAAGCGCCGCGTGGAAATTTAGACACGTGGCGTATTTTGAGATGCTTAGAATTGTTTTGCGTACTTGCCGAAAGCAGTTCTTTTTGAGGTTGGATTTTTGCATTTTCTAGCTTAAATTGAAAAAAATGGCATAAGGATAAATTTGGTGTTTAATGTTTATATTTTTTTATTAATTTGATTCTTATTTCCTTTTTAGTTAAAAAATGGACTTTAACTATTAATATTTAAAAAATTCAAATTGTTATCTTTTAATAAAAATATTAATTAAAATGTTAAAATTTTAAACATACCAACTCGTATGGTAATTCACGTGTATTTCATGTTAAATTTTTAATTTTAAATTATTTTATTTTATTTTTGATTAAATTATTATTGACATCACATACAAGACAAATAGTGTTATGTAAATATGAAGCACATATAGATAGGAGCGAAGCTAGAAAATTCTTTTAGAGTCGAAATTAAATTGTAAATTTTATGATAGTAAAAATATAATTTTTAAAGGATTAAATTAAAATTTTATCATCTTTAAGGGTCAAAGTATAATTTTATTTTTACTAATTTAAAATTTTAAAAATTTAAACAACTAAAATGGATCCATTTTTCCATTTTAAAAGGCGAGCCCTGCCAACCCCTCTTAGATTTGTCCCTGCATATGAACGTCACGATAACATCATTTAAAAATTAATATTTTAATCAATATTTTTATTTAAAAATAGTTTAATTAATTTTGAAAAATTAATAGTTAAATTTTACTTAAAAAGTAATAAACATCGAATTATAAACATTAATATAAGAAATTGATTTCTAAAAATTATATCCCTAAAAAGAAAATCTTGGTCTTATATCTCTAATGCAATAGGCATTCGTACATTTTAAGTTGGTTAATTACGAATACGTGCCACCTTATTTATTTTATGTGATAAGGAGCTTTCTTTCTTAGTTTGTTAAACAAAAGGTAGAAGAGATGTTGATGGTATTTCGATTTACAGAAGTAATCCTGCTGTTTCTCATCTTTTATCTGTACATGACTTCTTTTTTCGAGCAAAAGCTACACAATATCACACTATTAATAGCTATTCGAGCACTACTAACTCTTCTATTAGAAATGATTTTTATGCAATTTTAATTCCGTCATTAATTTAAAATTTTAGTTATCAATTAATTTAATTCAAAATCGGATAATTAATTAAATTAATTAATTAATGAAAAATTAAAATTAGAAAATCAAAACACATAGAGTGAAAATATTAATTATAATTCAACTTGCTAAATTAATATATAATTTAATTAGAAATTTGATCATATAAAATAAGAACATTAATTATAATCATTAACAATGATAATCTACCTTTTTTATCTTCATTGAAAGTTATTTTGACATAAATAACCACACCTTTCATACTTAAGTAAAATATAAATTATTGTATATTATACAAAATAAAAATAATAATTCATACCTATTTAGGAAGTATGAAATATGTGCATGTTTAATTATTTCATTCTTTAACTTTATAAATAATTATTTTAATATTTTATTTAAATTTTAGTTTTTTAGTTTTAACTTTGCTTTTTGTCAAATCATTTTAAAATGGATGGAAATGATAACGTTTTTTAATTTTGTTGGTATGACATACATGTTAATTGTGTGTGTATGACAAGTCAATATTTAATTAATTTTAAATTTTAAATTAAAATCACTAAAATTATTAAAATTAATATTTATTTTTAATTAAAAATTTAATTAAATGTTGGCATGTCGTTCATGTGTATAGTTAATAAAGATAACAAACATTAACTTATTCATCTATTTTGGAGTGATTCAAAAACTAAAAGAAGTGAAAAAATAAATAAATAACTAATGCGTTGTTAAGAGCACCAAAAATATCCTATTCCTTGTAAAATAACGAAAAAGAAATAGTAAAGGGGAAGTAGGGTCGAATCCTTAGGGACGGATTATACGAATGCTTGTTTCTCGAAATTCTGGGCAGAATCGTGCCCAAGAAAACCTGTGTTCCTGAAAAAAATAAAAAAAAACATAATTTAAGAATTGATTTTGGAAGCGAAAAATAAAATAAAAACAGAATTTAAAGTTTACTGAAATTATGATTACGAAAATAATAAAAATAATAAAGAGAGTTTTAAGAGAAAAGAAATTCTTATAAGAAAGTTCCAGTTAGAGGTGTGCATGGGCAAGCTACTGCCCTACCAAGACCCACTTAGAAATGTGGGAGGTTTGGGCAAAAATATAGGCCGAAAAATGGGCTTGGAAAAAAAAAGGCCTGTCTAAAAATGGGCCGGCCTCGGTGAGGTATTTTAGCCGGGCCCCGCCGAATTCACTAAAGGACAAAAAAATCTGCATTTTTTTATTTTTGAATGTTATTTTCTTGTTGTTTTCTCCATATTTTGATACCATTTTACTATTATGTTGCTATTATTTTGTTGTTATTGTTTGGATATTGTATAAAATTTATTTTATTGTTAATTTTCTTATTATTTTAAAGGCATTTGTTAATTTTTTATTATTTTAGAAGTATTTGCTTCTTAAGTTGCATTTATCTTAGTGTTATTTAAGTCTACATATTTTTCAAAATTTATTTTCAATTTGTTGGGAAATATTTATTTTGATATTTTAGTATTTTAATGTATTATATATATTTAAAAATAATAAAAAATAATATAAAAATTAATACTAAGGTCGGGGTAGGGCTGGTTTTAGTATTTTTATCCGGGTCGGGCTTGGGCAAAATTTTAGGCCTATTTTTTGGGCCCGGCCTGGCCCGAGCCCAATAAATGGGCACGATTTTTTAGTTGAGCCCAACTCGAACCCACCCGGTCCGGCCCATGAACACCTCTAGTTCCAGCCTCCTGTTGTCTTATTCCGCCTTGGGCTCAATTCTTGGCTTTTGGATGATCCTTCTCGACTCAAGTAAGCCAGTTATAGTGGAAGAGGACGCCTACGACCACCAGCTCCAAAGATTAGACTTACGATTTTTAGGGAACCTGACTTTAGCCAGTAATCTATGCTAGATCAACGCTTCTCAATGGCGAATCCCACGCCATTTTGTCTCTTTGGCTCGCCAACCTCGACGATAAGTTAACGAACCGACTATGCAATCCTTCCAAAACATACAAAGCGGTACGCCTTTGCATATCTTTGAAAAGCTTACTTCTTAAGGGCCATGGACGAAGCGTCCACCAGAAAAGTGAGAAACGATGAATACTTGGCGAGAAGGCTAAATACAATTCTAGGCCTCAAGAACCTTTTTTGGGGAAATATTGACAACTTTTGGCTAGAAGGGTTTCAGTGGCTCATGATAATGGTGGAAAAGAAAAGAAAATTATGGAAAAAGAAATTTTATTAAAAGAAAAAAAATATGAAAAGAACAAAAGACTTTTAGGGAGAGAGTGTTTACAGAAAAGATCCACTAAATAGAGTCACTTCACCCCCTATTTATAGTGCTAGGGAGATAGTCTAATTTAACTTAAATTCTAAAAAGATAAATACATTTAATTAAAGATAAATAAAGATAATTAAAATAAAATCCTAAAATTTAAATAATCCTAATATTTATCTTTAATATTAATTATCCTAATATAAATAAAATAAAATAAAATAGAGTCTTCCAAAATAAAATCTCTTCTATTTGCTTTTAAGTCCTTGTGCCTTTCATGTTCGCACTTTTGGCACCATATTTGTCCCACGTTGCATATTGGCCCATTTAATCTCTAAATTGACACTTTTTCCCTTGAATTTACTCTTCGCTTCCAATTTAGTCCCTAAAAGATAAAAAGACATAAATAGCTCAAATTAGTAGGCTCAAGCTCAAAATAAACACATGATTAATATATAAAAACACGTCATTTTAGAGTATTATCAAATTCCCCCTACTTAGCCCATGCTTGCCCTCAAGTATGGTTCCTATCGACTGTGGAAGCTAGATTCTGCCATAAAAGAAATACCACTCCAAAGTTTCATAAAAATTAGTTAAAAATACATATGAAAAATAAAGAGACCTCTAAGCTTGCTTTAAGTAAAACAGAAAAAGTATTCCAATTAATTCACACAAAAATTAAGATCGACTTGAGTTATGCTATTTAGGTAAATTACCAAACCTACTAAGACACCTTAATTATTTCCTCCTTTAGTCCTCGAAGTGCAACTTTATTAGTACTTATTTTTTTTCTTTTTTTCTTTCTTTTTTTAAATTTTATTATTATTTATTTACTTAGGAATATCTTAAACATTTTGACGCGAAGAGAGATGACAACCCAAGCACCCCACCCCGGTTACTCAGCCCAACATACTCCTAAGATTATTTATTTCTGGTTAGTGGAGTTTTACCCAACACGTCACACAACCTTTTGACGCGAAGTAGAATGACAACCCAAGCACCATACCCCCGTTACTCAGTCAGTCACGATTTGAGCCATACTCATAATCTCGGCTAGCGGAGTTTTACTTGTCACGTCATACAACCTTTTGACGCGAAGTAGAATGACAACCCAAGCACCCTACCCCGGTTACTCAGTCAGTCACGATTTAAGCTGTACTCATAACCATGGAAAACTTTTATTAAAAATTAAACGATATTTAAAATTCTTGAGAACTCAGGAAAGAAAAAATTTAAGTGTCAAAAATAAGTTTCAATAATCACCTAATAGCCATGAACATTAATTAAGCATGCAATCATTTTAAGTGTTCACTTTATATTAAACTTGATCAATTTTACGAAAAGCAAGATAGAATTAACCCTATTAATCACAATTATTTTTAGCCTAATAAAAATAAAACAATGGAGATGGCATCAATTATGGGAAAAATCATAACTTCCTTAGAAGGTAAGAATCATGCTTGTAGGTCAAATAGTAGGCAATTCCTGGTAAAATCTTGGGTATGAAAAGCGGCAGGATATTCTTAAAATAAATGGGCAGAAACGAGCACAAAACAGCAGCAACAACAATATGACAGCAAAAATAGCAGATAATAACAGTAACAACGAAGAATGCCTCCCCCCACTTAAAACACATAGTCTTCGATGTGAAAGTAAAAGGAAAACAAATAAGTGGAGAAAAAAAAGTTTAGAAAAACTCCCCATGTAGTTACCGTCGGTTGGCACACACGGTGGAGAAGAAGATGGCGAAGCGGCAAGAGGTGGAGACGGGGTGGGTAACGTGTGCAACTGCGGTTCGGCTTCGAGTTCTCACCATGGTGGCTGAGAAATTGGCGGTGAGTGGTGGAGGAGAAAGGAGTCGGCAGTTATGGAGAAATTTGGGGAAAAAAATGTAAGGTTTAGGGGTTTTATTTGCTGAAAAGGACTGTTTAGCTGCAGGTTTTGGGGATTCTAGGGCTGGAATAGGATTGTTCGGCTGCAGAAATATGGCATTCTGGGCTGGAATAGAACTGTTTGGCAGCAGGGATATGGCATTTTGGGTTGGAATTGAACTGTTTGGTACCATGAATAGGGTTGTTTTGGTGCACACTTTCTGTCTTTTTTTTTCTTCGTATTTTCGCTCCATTTCACCTAGATAGAAGAAGAGAAATTTATTAATATTTAACTAAAATAAAATAAAAATAAAATAATAAATAATAAATAATAAAATAAAATAAAGGAAAATAATAAATAAAAATAAAAATAAAGATTGGGTTGCCTCCCAATAAGCGCTTGTTTAACGTCGTTAGCTTGATGCCTTGAACGGTTTTATGGTGGTTCTAACTGAATTTTCTCGACCGTGTGGGCTTGGAAATTCTCGTAAAATGGCTTCAGCCGTTGACCATTGACTGTGAACCGCTTTCTTGATTCTTCACTTTCTATTTCAACTGCGCCATGCATAAATACTTCAGCCACAATAAAAGGTCCTTGCCACCGAGATCGAAGCTTACCTGGGAATAGCTTTAATATGGAGTTATAAAGCAAAACTCTTTGTCCTACTGAGAAATGCTTCTGAACTATATTTTTATCATGAAACAGCTTTGTTTTGTCTTTATAAATTCGAGCATTCTCGTAAGCATCATTGTGAATTTCCTCCAATTCTTGAATTTCCAATTTCCTTGCCTTCCCTGCGGGTTCTAACTCCATGTTACATTGTCAAATAGCCCAATAAGCTTTATGCTCCAACTCTACTGGTAGATGACACGGCTTGCCAAAAATAATTCGATACGGGGTCATGCCAATTGGTCTCTTATATGCCGTCCAATAGGCCCAAAGCGCGTCATTGAGCCGAAGACTCCAATCCTTATGGTTGGGTTTAATCGTTTTTTTCCAAAATTGACTTGATCTCCCTGTTTGAAACCTCTGCTAGACCGATCGTTTGGGGATGGTAGGCTGTTGCTATACGATGATGAACTCCATATTTTGATAATAGTGCCTCCATGACCTTGTTGCAAAAGTGAGTACCACGATCACTGATTAAAGCTCGAGGTGTTCTAAACCTAGAAAAAATAGTTCGTTTTAGAAACTCCACAACAGTTTTAGCATTATCATTACGAGTAGGCTTTGCTTCTAACCACTTAGAAACATAGTCTACTGCAAGAAGTATATATACGTTTCCAAACGAAGAAATAAAGGGGCCCATGAAATTAATACCCCATACATCAAAAATCTTACATACATGAATCGGGGATAGGGGCATTTGATTTCGTCTAGTGATATTACCTGTATGCTGACATTTATCGCAAGACTTACAAAAGTTAAACGCGTCGCGAAAGATTATAGACTAATATAGCCTACACTCCAATACCTTGTGAGCTGTCCGCTTAAGGCCAAAGTGACCTCCACAAGCTTCTGTGTGACAAAATGTAAGGATGGAGGTTACCTCGATTTCTGGAACACATCGTCATATTATCTTATCTGAACAATGTTTCCACAAGTATGGATCGTCCCATATGTAATTCTGAGCTTCTCGTCTAAGCTTGTTTTTTACGGATTGAGCTAACTCAGTATGCAACGATCCCGTGGTTAAGAGATTAACTATGTCTGCATACCACGGATAGTAAGCCTCGGTTGAGAATAAGCTTTCGTCGGGGAACTCATCCTTTATGGGATCATCATCAAACGGAATTTTTATCCTACTCAAGTGGTCAGCCACTAGGTTTTCACACCCCTTTTTGTCACGAATCTTGATGTCAAATTCTTGGAGCAGTAAAATCCACCTAATGAGCCTTGGCTTTGCTTCCTTCTTTGCGATCAAATACCTAAGAGCTGCATGGTCAGAAAAAATAATCACCTTAGATCCCAATAAATATGATCGAAATTTATCTAAAGCAAACATAATAGCTAAAAGTTCTTTTTCTATGGTTGTGTAGTTGCTTTGTGCAGCATCTAGGGTCTTTGAGGCGTAATAGATGACATGAGGCTCTTTCACTATCTTTTGTCCCAATACGGCTCCCACGCTGCGTTCGCTTACATCGCACATAATTTCAAAGGGATAGTTCCAGTCTGGTGCTTGTACTATAGGGGTGGTTACCAACTTTTGCTTAAGTGTATCAAAAGCCTCCTTGCATTTTGGGTCAAACTCAAATTTCTTGTCTTTTTGCAACAGCTCACCCAATGGTTCAGCTATTTTTGAGAAGTTTTTTTATAAAACGCCTGTAAAATCCTGCATGGCCAAGAAAAGAATGTATCTTTCTAACAGTAGAAGGATATGGCAGAGAATTTATAATGTCAATTTTGGCCTTATCAACCTCAATTCCCTTAGATGAGACTATATGACCTAGAATCAAACCTTTGTCTACCATAAAATGATACTTTTCATAGTTCAAGACAAGATTAAATTCTATGCACCTGTTCAAAATTATCGTAAGGTTTTCAAGGCATTCAGTAAAACAGTTTCCATATACGGTAAAATCATCCATAAACACTTCAATAATTTTTTCTACATATTCAGAAAATATATTCATCATGCATCTCTGGAAGGTAGCTGGTGCGTTGCAAAGTCTAAATGGCATCCTCCTGTATGCAAACGTGCCAAACGGGCATGTAAAGGTGGTCTTTTCCTGGTCTTCTGGCGCAACAGGTATCTGGAAGAAACCTGAATATCCATCAAGACAACAAAACTGAGTTTTACCAGTTAAACATTCAAGCATTTGATCTATAACAGGAAGAGGGAAATGATCTTTTCTAGTATAAGCGTTCAACTTCATGTAATCGATGCAGACACGCCACCCGTTCTGCACTCGGACCGGTACTAAGTCACCCTCAGTATTTTTCTTTACTGTCACGCCCGTTTTCTTGGGCACAACTTGTACCGGACTTACCCATCTGCTGTCAGAAATGGGGAAGATGATGTCAGCATCCAGCACTTAATTATTTTTTTTTCACCACCTCCATCATATTCAGGTTTAAGCGTCTTTGTGCCTCTCTCCTTGGTTTCGTGTTCTCCTCCAAGTAAATCTTGTGGGTGCATGTCAAATGGCTTATCCTCTTCAAGTCAACAACGGTCCAGCCAATCGCCTCATTATGACTCTTTAGTACCTAGATCAAACTTTCCTCCTCGGGTTTAGAGAGTTTATTTAAAATTATAATGGATAAGGTATTACCTTTTCCTAAAAATGCATACTTAAGATGCGCGGGAAGCGGTTTCAATTCCAAATCTGGAGTCTGCACAATAGAAGGTAGAAGTTTAGTTCCTGATGGGGACAATAATGTCTTAACAAATTCATAATCATCATATCTATATTCAGATTTGTCTTCATAAGTTACTCAAAAGTCTCGTCTACTAATAAGTCAACCAGGTCGACACGGTTTACACTCAAGATTTCGCTTGGATGGCTAATGGCGTCGTAAACATTGAATTTTACGATCTCCCCATCAAATTCTATCGTAAGAGTGCCGCTTCAGACATCGATCTTGGTGCTAGCAGTACTAAGGAAGGGTCGGCCCAACAGGAGGTCTGAAGATCCAGCAGTGTTGTCCTCCTCCATCTTTATTACGTAGAAATCTGCAAGGAAAATAAGTTCATTAACTTTTACCAAGACGTCCTCGAGGACTCCTTTGGGATGCACAATAGACCTGTCTGCCAATTGAATAATAACACCTATCTTTGTCAAAAAACCTGCGTTAAGTGATTCATAAATAGAATAAAGCATCACATTTATGGAGGCCCCTAAATCGCACATAGCCTTTTTAATTCCTAAAATGGCCAATTTTGCATGGAATAGTGAACATACCCCTATCTTTGCATTTAACCGGCATTTTCCGCTGTAGCACTGCGAAAACATTCTCACCAACACTTACCTTTTCATTACCTGTTTTTCGTTTGTTGATGCAAAGCTCTTTAAAGAACTTGGTATACCTTGAAATCTGTCTGATGGCGTCTAACAGTGGCAAATTGATCTCGACATTCCTAAATGTTTCGAAGATCTCCTTGTCCTCCTTACTTTTTCGACACTGATTTAATCGTCCTGGGAATAGAGGTTAGATTTTCGGCAGTGGGGGTTTCGCTGGTACCTGTTCGTCATTTTCTGGAGTTTCTTGAGCGATTTTTTGACCAAGATTCTTGCCAGGAATTGGTTCCAGCACCTTTTCACTTTGCAACGTTACTGTATTTGCATTTTGCCTCGAGTTTGGTCCTGTTTGCGATGGTAGCTTCCCTTGATAGTTCATCTTCTCAATTGACGTGGTCAATTCTCTTATAGACATTTCGGTTTTCTGTTGAAAATCAAGCATGTTAGCTGCTAATTTATTGACCAAAGTTTCTAGAGAATTACTTGAATCTCGTGGCTATTGTGGAACTCGATTCTAGTATGGTTGGTTATATCGTGGGTTGGCCCCATAACTTAAGTTAGGGTGATCCCTCCATCCTGGGTTGTAGGTATTTGCGTAAGGGTCGTATCGCCTTTGTAGTGGCCCAGGAAAATTTTCTATAGCATCTAAATGTGCCATAGTATCATCACTTAAACTGGGACATGCATCAGTTGTATGTTCAGGGGTAGCACATATTCCACATACTCGGGCTGGTTTGGCTTTTTATGCAACAAGAGAGCTCAATTTTATCTTCTAAGGTTGAATTACTTAGCTGGTGAACCCTTCTAGGGGGTTCAGGATTAGCTCGAAACTGCTAGAAATTTGTAGCCATTGTGGAGATTAAGTCTCTTGCTTATTGTGGAGTCATGTTGACTAACACTCCTCCACTCGCGGCATCTACCATATTCATCTCTATGGGTTTCAAGCCTTCATAAAAGTACTAGAGCAAAGATTGTTCCGTTATACCGTATTGTGGGCAACTTGCACACAACTTCTTAAATCGCTCCCAATAGTCGTACAGAGTCTCTATGTCTTTTTGCCTTATGCCTACGATTTCTCTTCTTAACTCAGCCACTCGTGATGCAGGGAAAAACTTGTTAAGAAATAAGCGAGATAGATCAGCCCAAGTTGTAATGGATCCAGGAGGTAAATAAAATAACCATTCCCTAGCTGAATCTGCTAGGGAAAAAGGGAAAGCATGCAATTTAATTTGATCCTCAGTTACTTCCTGAGGTTTCATACTCAAACAAGCCATATGGAATTCTTTTAAATGCTTGTGGGGGTTTTCATTTTGTAACCCATGGAAAGTTGGCAGTAGCTGAATCAAGCCTGACTTTAATTCAAAATCAGTATCCATAGTAGGATACGCGATGCATAGTGGCAATTGTTCTGTCGGCGCTTCGGCCAGTTGCCGAATTGTCTGAGCCATAAGTTGAGGTGCTAAATTAGGGTTTTCGTCAACCCTAGTGTTAAGTACTTCTTCAGGGGAATCGACTCTGCTTCGGCAACTGGGGTTTAGCACCTCAACCTATAGTTGACGAAAACCCTAGACTCTGCTTCGTCGTCAATTCTGATTTCCGGCGGTGGATTCTTTGAGTTCTAACCACTGTTGATTGCTTTTTTCTTAGTTTTGTTTTCTTGCGATTAGCTCTCGCAGTCTTTTCAATCTCCGAATCAA
Organism: Gossypium arboreum; assembly: GCF_025698485.1. NCBI lineage: Eukaryota > Viridiplantae > Streptophyta > Magnoliopsida > Malvales > Malvaceae > Gossypium > Gossypium arboreum. Next base: position 118,405,742 of record NC_069079.1, on the reverse strand, counting down.
ATGCAAGAGTTCCTGGAGCAGATCTGGTCATAAGAAACAAAAAACAAGATTAGTACGTTACTGATCCCCGGCAACGGCACCAAAATTTGATGCGTCGTTGAGAGCACCAAAAATATTCTATTCCCTGTAAAATAACGAAAAAGAAATAGTAAAGGGAAGTAGGATCGAATCCTCAGGGACCAGATTATACGAATGCTTGTTTCTCGAAATCCTGGGCAGAATAGTGCCCAAGAAAACCTGCGTTCCTGAAAAAAATAAAAAAAAAAAACAAAATTTAAGAATTGATTTTGAAAGCAAAAAATAAAATAAAAACAGAATTTAAAGTTTACTGAAATTATGATTACGAAAATAATAAAAATAATAAATAGAGTTTTAAGAGAAAAGAAATTCTTATGGGAAAATTCCAGTCTCCGGCTGTCTTATTCCGCCTTGGGCTCAATCCTTAGCTTTTGGATGATCCTTCTCGACTCAAGTAAGCCAGTTATAGTGGAAGATGACACCCCAGCTCCAAATATTAGACTTACGATTTTTAGGGAACCTGACTTTAGCCAGTAATCTATGCTAGATCAACGCTTCTCAATGGCGAATCCCACGCCATTTTATCTTTTTGGCTCGCTAACCTCTGACGCTGTAATTTAACGAACCAACTATGCAATTCTTCTAAAACATACAAAGCGGCCGCCTTTGCATATGCTGAAAAGCTTACTTCTTAAGGGCCATAGACGGAAGCGTCAGCCCGTAGTGCGGAGAAACGATGAATACTTGGTGAAAAGGCTAAGTACGAATTCTAGGCCTCAAGAACCCTTTTTGGGAAAATATTGACAACTTTTGACTAGAAGGGTTTTAGTGGCTCATGATAATGGTGGAAAAGAAAATAAAATCATGGAAAAAGAAATTTTATTAAAAGAAAAAAAATATGGAAAGAATAAAAGACTTTTAAGGAGAGAGTGTTTACAAAAAAGATCCACTAAATAGAGTCACTTCACCCCATATTTATAGTGCTAGGGAGATAGTCTAATTTAACTTAAATTCTAAAAAGATAAATATATTTAATTAAAGATAAATAAAGATAATTAAAATAAAATCCTAAAATTTAAATAATCCTAATATTTATCTTTAATATTAATTATCCTAATATAAATAAAATAAAATAAAATAAAGTCTTCCAAAATAAAATCTCTTTTATTTGCTTTTAAGTCCTTGTGCTTTCTATGTTCGCACTTTTGGCACCATATTTGTCCCACGTTGCATATGGGCCCATTTAATCTCCAAATTGACACTTTTTCCCTTGAATTTACTTTTCGCCTCCAATTTAGTCCTTAAAAGATAAAAAGACATAAATAACTCAAATTAGTAGGCTCAAGCTCAAAATAAACACATGATTAATATATAAAAACACGTCATTTTAGAGTATTATCAATAACTAAAATATATTTTTTATAAAGTTAAAGGACCAAAAAATTATTATACTTTTTTTCTTTTTTCGTATATTTTGGTAATCATATGCCATACTCATATACGAATGTGTTAGAACAATACAGTTTGGTAGCCACTACTTTTAACCCCATTATTTACTTTTTTGGGGTTAAAGAAACTCAAGTGGCTGAGTTGCTTCTAAAACTTCCTCCGCTTGGTTAATTGAGGAACATGACTTCCTTGTGACTATTCCTGATTTGCCCACCACTTTAATAATCCCTTAATGCCGATATTGGCAAGCTTACAGTCTTTCTCGACTATCTACGTGGGCGAGACAGAAAAAATTTTGAGATTCAAAATTAAATTATATATTTTTAAGATTGTAAAAATATAATTTTATTATTTTAATAATTTATATCTTTATAATTTTTAAAAGATTAAATCAAATTATTATTTAAGTAAAGTATAATTTTACTGTTATTAATTTAAAATTTTATAAATTATAAAAAGCTTAAATTGTAAATTTTCTATTTTAAGAGGAACTAGAGCCCGGCCAACTCCCCTAGCTTTGTCACTATTCAATAAGATAAGTTTTGATGATTCATTACTTGTTATATGCAATGGGATCAATACTTGAATAAAGAATACTTATTGAATATCTCTATATGTATAGACCTAAATTTTTATTCTACTTGATATATAACTCTAACATTAATGCTGATTGAGTCTTAGCTTGACTGACATCATCATTGTTGCCATTGCAGGAGGAGGATGTAAGTTCGAGTGCGCTGAAACATATTATATTCCTATTTAAAAGTTGAGGAAGGGCTATAGATAGTTAGGCATTGTATAAAAAAACAGATATGATAAGATCATATAATGAGATTAATGTTAAAAAATAACATTAATTAAATAATATTAAAAGCTATGAATTAAAAGTTATAATCAATCTACTTATCAAAACTACTCTAATTATCCTTTTATATTTTATCTTTAGACTTTTATTCAAATTATAACTCTATTTTAGAGTCATAAAATTATCACATGCTGATGTTGTTTAAAAATATTATATAATATTCATTTAGAAAAGAATTCTATATTAAATTATTATTTTAGATGTCAATGATGAAAAATAAAGACGGTTGTCTAATCTAATCAGTTTAAAATTTTTTCAAACTCGTTCTTTTAAATAAATTAACGATATAGGTTATAGATTATGGACAAGCATGAACAAATATAAATAAAAGGTTAAAATATGAAGTAAATTTATGTAGCTTTCAGAATTTAGAATTTAATTTATATACTTTAATTACTAAAATATTTTTAAATAGATTATAGATTATGGACAAGCATGTACAGATATAAATGAAAGGTTAAAATATGTAGTAAGTTTATGTATTTTTCAGAAATTTAAAATTTAGTTAATGTACTTTTATTCCTAAGAATTTAGTCCTCTACTTTTATAATTTCAAAATTCAAGTTCAATTATTAATACTTTTAAAATTATTTTCTTAAATTCAAGTTCATTAGAACAACATTTTTAGTTACATTGCTACCAAGTAAATTTATTTATTTATTTGACCTGAATTTTAAAATCTGAAAAGTACAATGACTAAATTCTTAAGAATAAAACTATATTGACTAAATTCCAAATTTGTGAAGAGCACAAGAACCAATGGCATATTTTAACCTAAATGAAAGCCACCTGACATGAAATCCCAAATACTTCATTAGCAAACATAAAAGCTATGCTGCTCCAACACTTCTATTATATTATTTGTTTTGAGTATTCATATTTGGTATTTGTGTCTAATACATGCGTATGAAATATATAATCTCTAGTATCCTCCAAATGAATGAAAAATGCTATATAAACCTAATCATACCCATTAGGATACATACCTATATATGATATTCACGCTCAAATCCAAGTAACATAGCATAAAAGAATAAGTTATCATAGTAACCATGAAACAATGGCACAGAAAATTGAAAAAAAACTGACAAAATCTTAACTTATAAGTTCAACAAATGTTTCACCAATCCTCAAAAGCTAAAACATTTTCAGATTGCATTTGAGATAAACAAGGGAAGAAGCTATACTTGGCATCGGGTGTAATCAGGAAATATTGGCATTCTTCAGAGACTTGCAGACCACTACACCTGCAGATGTCTGCATCAAGTACTCCCCAAGCATTGCACTACATGAAGCATCAGTTTTAAGATGAGGCTGCACCGATTCCCAAATCTTTTTCTTTTGAACCTGCACAAATTCAGAACAGTAGTAATTAGAAAACATTGTATGGAGGAATATGTGTCCAACATAAATATGATCAAATTTTCTCAGTTTTTTCACATATTTTGGAGGAACCTTGGAAGTTAAATCCCCATGCCTATGAGTTGGATATAAGTATCAAACAAGACTACTTCAAAAGAAAAATAAAAGTCGAAGCAACATAGGCAGACGCAGAATGAATGGTATGGTCAGATGAACTCAATACTCTCATTGGAAGCATCAAATCTTTTAGCTTTCTCCTATTTTCAGATTGGGGCTAGGTTATGTAGAAAAGGTCCTATAGAATTAGCAATATGCCTACAACAACTTCAACCATGACTTTCTCCGCAGCTACTACTACTAGGGATGTAACTGGACAGAGTTGAGCACAAGATGAACAAAGTTTGAGCTCAACTCAAAATTTGATGTTCAAAGCTAAGCTTGATCAAGCATTCAAAATCAAAATCAAACTGCTCTAGCACAATCGATTAAAGCTCGTTTACTTTTACCTAATAAAGACTAAGTTAAGAGTCTCATGCTCAACTTCAAATTTGATTATTCATGCTCCATCCCAATGTCAAATTCAAGTCCAACTTGAGTTTCTCAAAACTAATTAAATATGTTAAAACTCTCTATTCTTTTTAAAGTTCAATTATGGTTATGAACTACTCAAGTCAAGCATTAGCATACTTGAAATTGGCCTGCTCAAGAGAACAATCACTGTACCAAAATTGAATCTTTTCTAAGCCAAACCTGAGTAGCTTCTGAACATCGATGTGTGATTCATACCCTAATTACTACCAAACCAAACAAATTCAATATCAGGATACATGAACGGATGCTACTGCCTACTTGACTCACGTTTGACCCCTCAATTACTAAAAGGGTAATTCAGGAGATTATGATTCTTCAAGAGTTGAGAGCGAATGTATATTCTAAATATATATATATAAATATATATATATATAAGAAGAATGTATATTCTAAATATATATATATATATAAGAAGAAGCATACTTACTGGATAACAAACTAAACAACTTAGTTCAACATCTATCTATCTATCAACCTATAATATATGGCACTGTATATCAAAGTTTCAAGAAGGATTGAAGTGAAGCAGGTGATACCTGGTTGGGTGTAGCAGGTTCAGGTTGGCTATCTTTATCGTCTTCAGTCCCAAACCATATTCTCTCGCCAGGAATTGTACCGTCGGGGGGCATAAGAAGCTCAACAGTCTCATGCGACGCATCGGAAGCAGCCATTAGCATTCCACAAGACTTCACACCTCGCATGTTCCTCGGCTTCAGATTAGCAAGAACAACCACTTTCGCATCCTGAAGAAGATCTAAAGGCATGTATTTAACAAGCCCGCTGCAGATGATTCTGGGTTCAGGCTCGCCTACATCCACTTCTTCCACGTATAGAGAATCGGCTTCTTCATGTCTCCACGCTTTGATTATTCGGCCAACCCTTATGTCGAGGAGGTTGGCTGCATTCTTTATATCGTCCGCCGACTGAGAATTTTCCGCCTCCGTAGCCGGCGGAGCTGTGGCGGTGGCCTCCACGTTGACGTCCGGAGACGCACAAAACGAGGGAAAACCCCTGAGAATGGTAGGATTGAAAGGGGAAAACAGAGGTTTTAGGCTTCGACTCGTTGGAAATGAGTGAATGGGCAGCTTAATCTTCGCACTACGGAGGATGGGAAGCGATAAGGTACATAAAGATAAGCCTCTCAGGCCAACTGTCGCCGCCACCATTGCAACTGATAGCAGCGAATCAACCTGGAATGATAGGAAATAAGACTTAATTGATGCCAATCTCTGCGAATATTAGACAATCTAACACGCAAAGAAAAACCTAGAAAATAAAAAGGAGAATTTACCAAAGGGGAATAGAGAATCGATCTGTTAGAAGTCCACCGTAGAAGTGCAGCGTTGGAGGAATGTACCGGTAGGCTACTGAAAATGAGAGGTGTTAATTGAGTCGAGCTCAAGCTTCCAAAATTTTATGAGATAAAATAAGAGTAAATTGTAATTAAGTTATTAATTTTAAAAAGTTCCTTATATTCGAAAGTTTTTATTTAAATTATTGGAGAATTAAAATAGTTATTTATAATCTATCACGTGTGGTCTCTTACCGTATGATAATTATTTATCCATAATCATTTTATCCCCCGCTGAAAGATCCACTTGTTCAAATTTAACTGAACTAAAATTGAATCTCAACTTTGTCCAATTTAGTTGCTATCTTTTCCTGATTTTCCAATAGAAATTGCTAACTTAAGGTATCTTTCAATTTAACCCCTAAATTATCCCTAATTTTCTAGGTTTAAAGGATTTCGGGTGTGACAAGTATGATATGTATTATTGATTGCTAATTGTGATAGTATATGAAATGGCTCATATGACCTGAATAGGTGAAAGTAAAATGTTTGAAACCTAAGCATGCCTTGATTATATTCATCACATTACTATTTTGTCTATATGACTTGAATCATGAAAGTATCATTGAGCTTTATTGCCCAACATATAATTTGTTTATTTTTATGCGTAAATTTTGGTAGATCTTGAAATCCCAAAAAGTAATCCAACATCCAATCGGCAACCCTCGACTTAGTGATGTTTGTATAGTTTCTTTACGTTTTAAAATATGGCATGTAACTGAAGTTCAGTTAATTTTATAGTGTATATAGTCATTTGAGTTCTTACATTGGTAAATGACATTTTGAAACATAAAGTTTATGAAATATTGTTAATATCATGTATGTGGTAATGGTTTAATTGGTTGAAATGTGGAAATTGTTACATGTATTTGATGTTTGGTTTGAATTGATGAATTGTGTAAAGAATATGTTCATATCACGCTAAATGGTGGAAATAAATATATGAGATATGTTCGAAATGAAATGTGTTGATTTGGCTGGAAATTAGGTTGATGTTTAATGGATTTTGTCAAAGTAGTGGGTGATGTTGTGAAGACATGCTCTTAATGTCATGATGTGAAATCGACAGTGAGTGACATCGCGACCACGAACCCTCTGATGTTGCTACGATACTCATTATTTGTTTGAAGTTGAAACATGGTACCCTGACGTCGAGACTCCAACTCAAAAGTTTTGTACACCTTACAAATTGATCATCATTTGACCTCGAATTATCAAAAGAGCTTTGGTAAACTTGATTTAGCTTCAGCATTGACGGTATAACATGTTGTAATGATGTAATGAACTTGATATTATGTATAAATTGTTGGAATAAATTGCAATTGAATCGTAGTTGCTCAGGGAATGAATGTGATATCACGTAGCTCAGACCTATGGCCAGGGTGAGTATAGAATGTTACACTAGGTACTTCCCTTTTCATAATAGAGGGGTGGATGGGTAGCATTGACGCACGCAAGAAATTGTGCAAGTTGTTTTGCAAAGTCTTCCCCTAAATCTGGAAAAAAGATTAAGGATGAAACAATTTATTTTCAATTCAAATTTTATTAAACTTCTTTTAATAAACCGTGTAAATTTGACGTAAAAAAGGCATAATATTAAGTTTAGTCCTTAACATTTATATCTCTTTTCAATTAAACCCTTGTTATTTTTTAGCTAAATTTGACATCAAGTTTCTTGAAAGAGTTAAATTTGACCATCAACCTTTTAAAAATAGCCGAATTAATTTTTTTAATGGAAATACTGTCTAAAATGTTAAATTTTCAAACAATGCAGCCTACATGGCAATCCACGCATACTCTCTTGATAATATTTTTGAATTTTTATGAACCTTTTATAATTTAGATTTTTTTATTTTTATAAATTTTAAATTATTTGTTGACGTAAAATATAAGACAAATAGTGTCATGTCAACATAAAGTACACGTAGACTGCTATGAAGCTGCCATTCCAACATCATTAGAACTTAATGTTTAGTTCAATCAAAATTAATGCTTAAAAATATTTTTTTCTTATTTACTCACTAATAAGATGACTTGATGGAGTTCATTAATGATGGATAGGATTTATGTATCGATAGTGCATCACATATTATTTCAAATTGTAATTTGGTATTAAAATTTTTATTATGACAACATGAGATGCAAAGCCATTATACTTATCATGACACTCGGTGAAAAAACATTTAAAAATATATTAATTAAAATTTTATATAAGAATGAAATGAAATTTTAATTGAAATGATAGAGTTAAAGTGTAGGTTCAAGTCCCGATATTTTGTAATGTAATTTACTTTGTAAATAGGTTAATGTATATTTTAGCCCTGGATTTGGCGACATGTAACTAGTTGGTGTTTAAACATTATTTTGACCTAATTGATACTGAACTTAGGAATCTTTAACTAAGTTGGTACTTTTTTTAAGTACCCGACTGCTTGCATTTCGTTTTATGCTGAAAACCAATAGAATGTTGAAACATGTCCAAAACATAAAAAATTAAAAATTAGAATTTTAATAATTTTACTTTTGATCTTATGTGCATGATGAGCCAAGACAAACTTTTGTCCAAATTCATTTAAATCTAGACAGCAAAATGTCTAGATTCATTATGAAAGTGTATTTTTAATAATTTAAAAACTAATAATATAAAAATATTTTTTAAATCAAGATGTTTTAGAAAATTTTCATTTTATATATATACTTCATTTTGTATAAATTTATATATTTTAAAAGATTTTTAAAATTTAATTTCAAATAATTCTTGCCACATATACTATATTTCATAAAAAATTTATGTTATTATTTATTGAAATTAAAAATAATATAAAATTATTAGAAACATACATACAAAATGAACATGAACAAATGATTGTCTAGATTTATTAAAATTTATTGTGAACGTGAATTTCTAACCATTTTATAATTTTTATAATTTCAAAAATAATAATATATAAAAATAATTTTAAATATTCATTTTTAGAATTTTATCATTTTAATATTTTATTACATTATGAAAATTTTCTCTTGAATTTATATATATTTATAAATTTATATTTTTATTTTCAAATAATGCTTGCTACATTTAAAAAAATATGTTTATATTATTATTAGTGGATGTGAAATAAAAAAATTATTTAAATCTAGACATTAATTTTTTCAAAATTATTGTGCATGTGAAATAAAAATTCTAATATTTTTAATTTTTAAGGACATCTGTCAACATTCTATTTGCTGTCACTATAAAATTTATCAATGTCTCGTTTGGTTACTAGTATAATAACATGATAAAAAAATTATTTATTACTTACATATTACAATAGTTAGGGTAAAAGTATTAGAGAAGCCTCTATATTACGAGTCAAATTACAATTTACCCCCTTTATTCAAAAATAGGCAAACTAATCTCTTATATAAGATTAAAGAGCAAATTGATTTTCTATTAAAAAATTCATCAAGTTGTATTGTTAAAACAATTAGCAATTAACACGTGGCATGCCATGTGTACCTTATGCTAGCGTATAAGAACCATGCCTTGTGTCTGATGGTATTTTAGAGTCCCTTGACTTCACGGACTTTGATGTCTGTGTCGATTGCATTAAGGGAAAATAGACCAAAACCAAGAGATTGGGTGCCAACAGATCTTCAGACGTCTTAGAATTAATTCATACAGATATTTGTGGGTTATTCCCTACGGCATCCTGAAATGGTCAACAATATTTCATAACATTCATAGACAATTACTCACGTTATGGGTAACTATATCTCATTCATGAGAAATCTCAGTCTTTGGACATGTTCAGAGCTTATAAAGATGAAGTTGAGAATCAACTCAACAAAAAGATTAAAAACGTCAGATCTGATCGTGGTGGTGAGTACTACGGTAGATATGATGGCTCAGGTGAATAATCTCCAGGACCATTTGTGAAATTCCTAAAGGAATGCGGTATTGTCCCACAGTACACCATGCCAGGATCACTTAGTATGAATGGTGCAGCTGAAAGATGAAATAGAACTATTAAAGATATGGTAAGGAGTATGATTGCTCATTCAACCTTAGCTGAGTCCCTTTGGGGAGAAGCATTAAAGACAACATGTAACAGCCCATTTTTAGGGTTAATCGGAATAGTGGTTTCGGGGCCACCAAATCCGACGAGTAGGTTTGTAAATATTATATTTAATATTTACGAGTTAATTGTGATTTTAAAAATGTTTTTGATATTGTGATATTTGTTTTATAAGTGATTTATTAAGTTCAAATGGTATGACCCTAAGGTCAAGTGGGTTTAGGAAATGAGGTATCAGGACCTCATTTATATAAACCGAGTCGTAAATATTTTTATAAATATTTACGGAGTGGCAAAAAGATGGTATTAAAGTTTCGTTGAAAAATTTTATCGTTTCGATAGTTAATTAAGCAAAAAGAACTAAATCGCGTAAAATGAAAAAGTTACATTCTAATTGTTTAAGTGTTTATTTTCCATGATTTACTAAAGTATAAGTCCCTATTTATCAATTAAACCATTACTTTATGATAGTGGAGATTGGTGGTTTGGCATATATGAAATTATGTATTATTATAAAGGACAAAAAGGTAAATGGAATATTAAAATGTATTAAATAAAAATAAAACATAAAATGGCCATGCAAATTTTATCTCTTGGTCGAATATGGAGGAGAAAAGAAAGCCATTGAAGCTTCCTTAGTTTCGGCATTTGCATGAAGTGATTTAGGTATGTTTTGTGTTCGGTTTTTGATAATTTTTATGTTTTTGAGATCGTTGCTTCGTATTCTAGCTAGTCCGTAACTCTGATTTCAAAACTGTTAAAGTATTTGAATGTTGCCATTGTTGAGTGCATGAGTATTTTGATAGTTGATGATGGAAAATAAATTATTGTTGTTGGATATACATGTTTTGTAAAGTGAATTTTGGTAAAATGTCAATTTTGGATTAAATTGTGAATTATTGAAATTATGTGGTTGAAAGTGTGAATAAATGAAAATATGGGCTGTTATGAAGTAGTAGTAAATTTGTCTAGGCATGGGTTTGGCCAAAAATTAAATGAATTTAATTTTTCAAGCTTAGGGACTAAATTGTAAAGAAGTTGAAATATCAAGGGCAAAAATGTAATTTTGCTATAAAGTAATTTATGGGCTGTTTTAATACCATGAATATTAGGTTAAGCTTAATTATGGTTAAAAATAGTTAATTTGCATTTTTTGAGCTCAATGACTAAATTGAATAAAAGTAAAACTTTAGGGTAAAATAGTAATTTTACCAAAATATGAAATTGAGTTAAAATGAATAGAATATGAATTGTAATAGTTGAATTTGATTGATTAGATCAAGTTAAGCCTCGTACGAGTCTATATCGAGGGAAAACGAAGTATCGATTCGTCGATCTAATTTATCGTTACATGAACGAGGTAAGTTCGTATGCAATAAGCATTGTTAAATTTATGTTTCTAATGCTTTAATATCGTATAAATTGTATATACGTGAATATTTTAACGTCGATGACATATCGACAAAATGTGGCACTTAGTGTGCGGGCAATCAAATATGGTACTTAGTGTACGAAATATTGAGAATGGCACCTAGTGTACGAAATATTGAGAATGACACTTAGTGTGCGAGATATTGAGAATGACACTTAGTGTGTAAAATATCGAATGATTCAAAGGGAAATTATAAATTGTGATTGAATGATTAAATAGAGCAAAGTGAACAGTATACATGCTATATTATATAAATTGTTTATGAGACGACTTTATAATGGTGATATTTGGGCTTTGAGCCTAGCAAGCTTTAAGTGGTGAATAATATTATCGGGTTTAAAACCTAGCAGGCTAAATGCGGTGATTTGATAAAAGTCTAAGACTATGAGACCTTGTGTTAAATCGGCAATTGAATTTGTTCAATACATTAAGTTGGCGGTATGTGATATATTCTTATGCATATTAGATCTATTGGAATTGAATCATGAGTGTGAAATGAGAAGCATAGGTGAAAATGCCTATGTCATATATGTGAGTAAGGGCAAAACCATCGTAAATTATCGATAAGGGTGGACTATATACGGAATCATCTTATAATTGCTAATTTGAACGATTGTGCGATTGTGTGCGAATCATTGAGCATGATGTATTGTATTGAGATTATGCTTGAGTGAAATTATAGATATGTGATGAAATTGATTGGTGATATACATGTTTAAATAATGTGAATGCAAAGAATGTGTGAAAGAGTAAATTTGTAATAAATCTGCTTGGGATAGCAGCAGTAACGTGATTTTGGAAAATCACCATAAATTGTTGGAGTTGAGTTAGAAGCTGAATAAATTATTTAATTAAAGCTTAATGAGTCTAGTTTCTTATAAAAGAAACCGTAAGCAAAAGAATTGGTGATAATGAGATATTTGAAGTGGCGTGGGATAGAGTCAAATGACTTGGGGTCCCCTGTTCTGTTTTTAGAAAATCATTATAATTTGTACAAAATGGTTATAAGATAAAATTTATATTCTTAGACTCCTTAATGAGTCTAGTTTCAAATTAAATCAAATAGAACATATTTTGAATTCTGTACAATGAGAAATTTTATTAGTAGTGAAGAGTGGTCAGATTAGTCAAACAGTGAAACAGGGGAAACTTTAAGAAAAATCTGGTATTGATTGGCCAAACCTAAAATTCTGAAAATTTTATGGATGGAAGATATATGAGTCTATTTTCAGGGAAAATTAACGGCAATTGATTTGGAGTTTTGTAGCTCCAGTTATAAATAATTTAGTGACTATTGCTCAGGAAGACAACTTGTAGTGAATTTGTGATTATGTTGTAAACATTGATAAAACTTGTTAATGAGTTGCTTATTGTTTTCTTATGAACTTACTAAGCGTAAAGCTTACTCCCCTTTTCTTTCCCATATTCCCTAGGGTTGCCAGGTTAGCTCGGGTTGGAGGCCGTCAGAGATATTATCACATTGTCAAGTCTACGCTATCAGCGTAAATAAATCTTAGTGTTTCGAGTCTATGGCATGTATAGGGTGTTAAAGTTGAGTAAGTAAATGATACAAGACTAAGATATTGGTAAATATTTAATAATACCTCATGAATATTTTGGGCCTTGTAAGCCCGATTAAAGGATAATATACGTGTGTATGAAAAGTTTAAAATTGATCAAAAATTTTTACTAGTCGGTTTTATATAAATGGATGAGTTTAAATCTGGTAGCACCTCGAACCCTGTTCCGACGAGGGACACAGGCGAAGGGTGTTACACAACAACTTACATTTCGAATAGAGTACCCAATAAAACAATTGCAAAAACACCTTATGAGCTTTGGACAAGTCAAAAGCCTAGTCTAAAACACTTTCATATTTGGGGATGTCCAGCTGAGGCAAGGCCTTATAGGCCACATGAAAAGAAATTAGACTCCAAAACAGTAAGCAACTACTTTATTGGTTATTCTAAGCGATCTAGGGGCTATAAATTTTATGATCCCATAATAAGGAATATTTTTGACACTGAAACTGCAAGATTTTTTGAGGATGTTGAGTTTGAGGGGAGAAATAAGGGTAGAGACATTGCTTTTAAGGAGGAATTGGATTCTAACTCAATTCCTACAATCAATTTTGATGATGTTCAGGTTCTTATACCTATCATTGATCAAGAAGTGAATCTAGAACCTCTACAAGACAATGTTGAACAACTCTCAATTCAAAATGAGGTAATTGTTCCAGAAGAACAAACTCAAGAACCTCAAGAACAAGTGCCATTAAGGAGGTCCACAGGAGAAAGGAGAAATGCTATTCCAGATAATTATATTGTATTTCTCCAAGAATATGAGGATGATAATAGAATGATGGAAGATGATGCAATCAACTTTGATCAAGCCATGAAAAGTTCTAATTCTCAAAAGTGGATTGATGCCATGAAAGATGAGTATAAATCTATGCAAGACAATATAGTTTGGGAACTTGTCCTATTACCTGAAGGTGCAAAACCAATTGGTTGTAAATGGATATTTAAAACCAAGAGGGATGCAAATGATAATGTGGAGAGATATAAGGCACGTCTTGTAGCTAAAGGATATACTAAAAAAGAAGGTGTTGATTTTATAGAGAATTTCTCTCCAGTTTCATCGAAAGACTCCTTCAGGATAATCATTTGAGTTACATCAGATGGATGTTAAGACTGTGTTTCTTAATAGCGATATTGAAGAAACAATTTATATGGTACAACCAGAAAATTTTGAGTCAGAAGACTCAAAGAATATGGTTTGCAAATTAACAAAATCCATCTATGGACTCAAATAAGCTTCTCGTCAATGTTACCATAAGTTTCATCAAATAATTTTTTCGTTCAGTTTTGAGATGAATATTTTTTATGATTATGTGTATCATAAATTTAATGGGAGTAAGTACATATTTCTGGTTCTATATGTTGATGACATTTTACTTGCTGCTAATGATATACGCTTATTGCATGAAACCAAGAGATTTTTATCTAAGCATTTTGAGATAAAAGATCTTGGGGATGCCTCTTTTGTTTTAGGAATTCAGATACATCGAGATTGATCTCGAGGTGTTATTGGATTATCACAAAAGAGCTATATCGATAAAGTACTCAAAAGGTTTGGCATGCAGAGTTGTAGACCAGGTGACACCCCTGTCGCTAAAGGAGACAAATTTAGTCTTACTCAATACCCTAAAAGTAACCTCGAAATTCAAGAAATGTAAAAGATTCCCTATGCGTCAGCTGTTGGGATTTTAATGTATGCTCAAGTCTGTACGCGTCCGGACATTGCGTACATTGTTGGGATGTTAGGCAGATATTCAAGCAACCCTGGTATAGACAATTGGATAGCAGCCAAAAGGGTTATAAGATATCTTTTGAGAATAAAAGATTACATGCTTACTTAAAAGAGATCAGATCTTTTGGAGGTTATAGGGTATTCTGATTCTGATTTTGCTGGATGCCAGGATAGTAGGAAATCTACATCAGGCTATATTTACCTGTTAGCTGGAGGAGCTATATCTTGGAAAAGTGTCAAACAGACACTTGTAGCTTCGTCCACTATGGGAGTAGAGTTTGTAGCATGCTATGAGGCATCAAACCATGGAATATGGTTGCGAAACTTTATCACAGGGCTGCGCATTTTGAAGAATGTAGAAAGACCACTCAAATTATTTTGTGACAACAAGTCAGCAGTGTTATATTCCAATAACAACAGGAGTTTATCTAAGTCAAAGCATATTGACATAAAGTTCCTAGTTGTAAAAGAAAGAGTGCAAAATGGTCAAATATCCATAGAGCACATTGGGACAAACTCCATGATAGTGGATCCGCTTACAAAAGGTTTACCACCCAAGGTCTTTCATAAGCACACTATTCATATGGGTGTTACATTGTTTGAGGATATCATGATTTAGTGTGTAATACCCTGAAAATCTTTACAGTAATATATTATCCTTGATATAATAAAATAAGGAAATAAAGTGATAAAAAGGGAAGTTTTGAGTTATGGCAACATTGGGAAGTAAATTATGATATCTTGATTCAGGAAAGGACTAAATTGTAAAAGTTAGAAAAGTTTTGTTGCCTAAGAGTAAATACTCAAGGCTTAAAGGGTTAAAGTGTAAATATGAAAAGTTGAAGGACCAATAGTGTAAATATTTTAAGGGTAGAATGATCTAGAAACTAAGGAAAATGGATGAATTAGGACCAAATTGAATAAGTGAAGAACTATGAGGACTAAATTGCAATTTTACCAAATTAAATGATGACTCAAGGATGGAATTCTAAAAGATCATGAAGGGCAAAATGGTCAATTAGTAAGAGAGAGAATTCTAGAATGTAATGATTATGTTAATGATATTTTAAATTAATTAATTAGATAAATATTATTTTATTAATATTTTATGAAATATTTAATATTATTTTATTATTATTTATTTAGTATATAAGGAAAGAAAGATGAAGAATTTTCATCATCTTTCCTTTCCATGCAAACTAACGTGAGAGAAAGAGAGGAAGAAAGAAAGTTTTACTTTCTTTAC
This sequence comes from Gossypium arboreum, assembly GCF_025698485.1. Lineage (NCBI taxonomy): Eukaryota > Viridiplantae > Streptophyta > Magnoliopsida > Malvales > Malvaceae > Gossypium > Gossypium arboreum. Next base: position 118,390,055 of record NC_069079.1, on the reverse strand, counting down.
AATTTGGTCCTTTACCAAAAATTCACCATTTTCACCCAAAAATCAAATGAATTTCCATAGCTACCAAGAGAGAAAATGTTAAGGAGAACATGGGGAGTTAGAATATCAAGTTGGATTCAAGAAATAGAAGCTGGAGGAGAGAGAAAATCAAGTTAAAGATTGATATCAAGAGAATAAGGTAAGTACATCAAGATTTCAATATGTTTTTAAGTTTGTTATTGTTGATAAATCATGGAAATAATGTTATAGTAGAGTTTTATTACATAAGGTCCTATGTTCTTGATATGTTAGTGAAGAGAAAATAAGAGAAAGTGATGAGAAATGGTGTAGAAAAAGAAAATAAGGGTGTTATAACATGGTAATTAATATCTTGCACTAAAACAATTATGGACAGCAGCAGTAGTCTAAATTTGAAAAATCACCATAAATTTTATAAATTGAATTAGAAGATGAAAAAAATATGGAATTAAATCTTAATGAGTCTAGTTTCTCATAGAAGAAACAGTGTAAGCAATGAATTTGTAAATTTTGATATATAATGAATTTTGTGAGACAAGGTCAGAATGAATTCAGGTTCCCTGTTCAGACTTTGAAAAATAATAAAAAATGAAGAAAAATAATTAGAGGCTTAAATTTATATTTATAGAATCCTGAATGAGTCTAGTTTTATTAGAAACAAACTAGAACATCATTTGAATTCTGTAAAAGGAGATAACTAATTTTTAGTGAAGAAGGGTCAGAACTGTCAGACAGCAGAACAGGGGTGACTTTAATGAATAAACTGTACTAATTGGATAAACCAAAAATTCTGAAAATTTTATGATAAGAATACATGTGAGTCTAGTTTCAGGAAAAATTAACGGATCTTAATTTCGAGTTCTGTAGCTTAATATATAAATAATTTAGTGACTATGACGCAAATGGACAGTTTTGAATGTACATATAAGTAAATAGTGAAATTATTGATAATGTTACTTGTTGTATGTTATATAAATTAAGGATTTGGAATGGAGAGGAGGAGGAGGAAAATATGTATGAATATTCATCTAGCATGGCTAATTTGCATGTTTTAGGCTCGGGGACTAAATTGAATAAAAGTAAAATTTTATGGGCAATTTTGTAAAATGTCGAAATGACTAAATTGCATGAAATAGATTATTTTATTATTTAAATTACAAAATTTAACGAAATTATCAATTTAGTTCAAGATCGGGAAAACATGTTTTAGGGATTAAATTGAAAAGTGTTGAAATTATGGAAAATTTTGATATTTTATAGAATTCATGGACTGTTATCATTATATATGAGAATAATAGTTGGAAATAAGGATTAAATTGCAAGAATTTTACTTTCCGTCCCTAAGGATGAAATCGTCATTAATTAAAGTTTAGGGGCAAAATGGTAATTTTGCCTAGAGCATTAATTAAATGTATTAGAATATGAAATGAATGAAAATGATGATCAAATTTATTTATAAAGATCCGGACGACACAAATACGAGACTTGATCATGGAAAGAAAATATATCGAATAATGAAATAATAAACACGAGCAATCAATGAGGTAAGTTCGTGTAACTTGAATTATATTCGAAATACTTGAGATTGTATGTTATTGATGTGAATATGATTTGAATGTTCATTGTATGAAAATTTATAAAACATTGATATATTTGATAAAATGGGAAGAAATCCGGTTGAATGAAAGGAAAATTCGATGGATCTCGAAAAGGAATTGACGGTAAAAGGATCTAGCCGGACGGGTGATCCTATCTGATATAGCCCTCCGAAGAATATGTGTAAAATAGATTTAGCCGGACGGTAATCTGAATTAGGGTGCAATTTAGCCTAGACGGTAATTCAGATCCAAGCTCATTAGAGTAATTGTCGTTGCGAGGATTTAGCTTTGGTGGTAATCCCGACAATACTCTATGAGTTTATATTGCGAGGATTTAGCTCGGTGGTAATCCCGCTGCAAGGATGAGGTTCACGGAGTGTGCTCTCGATATGAAATGTGTAAGACCATGGTTGAAAGATACCATGGCAACTTGAGTGTAAGACCATGGTTGAAAGATACCATGACAACTCGATATAAAATGTGTAAGACCATGGTTGAAAGATACCATGGCAACTCGATATGAAATGTGTAAGACCATGGTTGAAAGATACCATGGCAACGTGATATGAAATGAACAAGACCATGGTTGAAAGATACCATGGCAACTCGACGAGAAAATGAGTAAGACCATAGTTGAAAGACACTATGGCATCATGTCAAAGATAAATAAGACCGTGGATGGGAGACGCTCTAGCATCTGTTGAACAATTGATATTCGGTAATATGTATCGGATGACGAATGGTTATATGAAATAATTATGAAGATAGATAAACGAAATAAGTACAAGTACATGAAATATAATTTATGTTAAGTTTGATATAAGCTATTACCTAATAAATATACATAAAATATATGGAAATGATGGAGCATGAAATATTGATATAATGAAATGAATGATATATGCTTATGAAGAAAGCGGTAAGAGCATGATATTTTTAATGACATGTACATATATGATTATCTTTGATATGTTGATACAAGGAAATTATGTAATTGAGACTATTATTAAACTCAAGTGCGATATGTCGAGAAAATAGATATATCGATGTTGAATTTATATGAGATATGTGCAAGTATACTAACAATGTTGCTGTTTGATGCTTATACAACTGTCAAACTGTTGATTGAATGGTAATATATTTATTTATATGATGCATTGAATCGGTAAGTATTTAAATTTTTTTTAGTGATCTGTAAATGGTAGTAATGCTCCGAAACCCTGTTCTGGCAGCGGATACGGGTTAGGGGTGTTACATAGTGGGAGTTTATATTTTATTTATTTTTATATTTGTTTTCAGACATTTATTTATTTGGTTATTTTCTGATCAGAAATAAAGTATTCAGTGTATTCATTATGTTTATTATTTAGGTACTGACCTTACTTAAGTTTAAAGAGGACCAGTTGGATATAGACATGTTTAGATCATATTGTACGTAATTTTCATACTACACATTCATACTTGATCTATGTCATTTGGTTGTGTTAATATACGTGATCATGGATGGATTTAGTTACGATATATGTAACGAAAGTCGCCTTGGTTCTATGTTAACATAATTAATGGACGAGATTGTTCGGAATACCTTTTGGATATGATAGTAAAATTTTGATCTCATAAGGTTATATAATGACATGTAATTATAGAGTAATTAGTATATATATGTGGTTCAAGTGCGAGATTGTTGGAAAATATGAACATCACATATATAATAAGGGTAATTACATGTATGGGTCAAATATGTGTAGATACTCTAGTAATTGAATTCTAATCAAATTTTGATTAATGATGGGTTAATTAGAATTTGATTAGAACTGATATGCCAATGTTATAAATATTAGAGTTATGATCCCCAAATTATACACAAGATATATTTTCTAATATCCCATCATTAGGAATGAGAGAACATATATTTTTTGAATTTCTTGTGTGCTAATTTGGAAGATCAAATCTCCAAGATCCGGTAAAACTTCAAGAAATTCATGGATTCAGGTACGCTTCTGCATCTAGTTTTGTTCTTAATTTATTCTTGATGATTTGACATGATAAATCCTGGTTTATTAAGTTTTATTTCAGATTTATTTTACAAATCTAACACACAATGGCCAGGAATCAAATTAATTTGCATCCAAAATTACATAGTCATGGATATCACCAGGATAATCCATATCAAAATTCAAATCACAACAATTTTTAAGCGATCAATTACAAAGGAATCAGCCACTTTATTACAGCATCGATCAAGCAATATTAAGGGTTTGAATGTTGGTAAATAAAGAAATAGAGTGGAATTCCTGGGTAGAGCTGGCTTATCGAGTAATATTAATATTACAGAAGAAGGAAAAAATGAGGAAAGAGATACGGTCACACAACAGGGAAAGGGCAAAAGTAAAATGAGTGAGGAGGTTTTGGACTCTGAGTCGTTAACTGAGAAGAAGTTGAGGAATAATGCTAATGAGGGAAGGAATAAAATGAGAATCAAGAGGAAGAAAAGTAAATGATGTGGGGCAGAGGGTGATGAAGAGAGCCCAACTCTCTTGGTCAAGAGAAAATTGCTGGAATGTGTTTTACCTTCTAAGGCGGCGGCTGGCGAGCAGCCTCGCCAAGAACCATGAAGGTCCTATGTTGGAACTATCGTAGGATTAGAAACCCCGCGATAGTTCGCGACCTTAAACAACTTCTTATTGTGACAAATCCAAATATTGTGTTCTTGTGTGAGACAAAAGTTAGATCAAATGAGATGGAGGGTATAAGAATTAGATGTCATATAGATAGCTATTTTTTGGTTGCTGCAAATGAGTGTCGTAAGGGCTTGACAATTTTATGGAAAAATGAGGTGAAGGTTACTGTTAAAAATTTCTCTGACCATCATATTGATTCGTTGGTCTTGATAAATGGGATGGACGATTTTCATTTTACTGGTTTTTACGATTTCGCTGAATTAAATCGTAGGGACTATTTGTGGCAACTTTTCAGGAAAGTAGGTGTAGTTCAGGGAGAGTGAATTATTGGTGGGGATTTTAACACTATATTAAATAATGCTGAAAAATTAAGGGGAAAAAGAAAACCCAATCCCCTTATGGAAGATTTTTTTCTATTTTGGAGGACTTAAGCTTAGTGGATATAAAATCGAATAAGGGTTGGTTTACGTAGTCCAATAACATGGAGAAACCTGGGTTTGTGAGGGAGAGACTTGATAGATTTGTGGCTTAGGTTGGTTGTTTGAAAATGATGTCGTTCCTATCTGCTAATGTTGTCAGGCAAAGCAACTCGGACCATGATGCTTTCTTGTTCGATTTAATGGGTTGCAAACCCAAAGATGAGTTAAAGGTTGTAACAACTCAATTTTCAGTGGTGTCAGAAACAGTGATTCGAGATCACTAAATTTGACGAGTGAGTTTAAAATTTTTATTATTATTTATGAGTTAAGTATGATTTTAGAAAAAAATTTGAATTAATGATTTGTGTTTTAAAAGGAATTATTAGGTTAAGTGATTTTGAAAATGAGGAATCGAGACCTCGATTTCATAAACCAAGCTGTAAATATTTTTATAAATATTTACGGAGTGTCATTAAGTTAGTATTAAAGTTTTGTCTTCAAATTTTAACATTTCGGTAGTTAATTAACTAAAAAGGACTAAATTAAAAAAGGGTGCAAAAACTTGTTAAAGTGATAAAATAGCTTAAATGATAAATGAGGGAGGACTTAAAGGGAAAATTAGCCCAAAGAAAATGGCTGAAACGGCATAAGCAGAAAAAAAACAAACAAAGAAATTAGGTGATTAAGGGGTAAAATGGGAAATAAAATAAAATAAAATTAGATAAAAATGGGACTTAAAAGAAATCTAGACATTTTCTTCAAAATTCTTCAGCCAAAAACACCATAGGAGGTCCCCATAAAGTTGGTTTTTCATATTTTTACTCCATATCAAGAACTTGTAGATCAACGAGAAAAAGGAAAATTAGCCGAATAGTCCCTAACTACTACAAATTCAACAAATTTGCACCAGGTAAGCTTATATGGTTAAACTTTAATGTTTATTTATTACATTGGTGAATGTTATTATGTATTTGTTTATATCAAATGTTGAAAATAAAATTATCGTTGAATTATGAAATTGAAATAAATGTTCAAAAGGAGTGGAACGCGAGATTGAGTACATTCATTCTGTGGCAAAGGACGAATTGACGGATAAAATCATGGTTAGACCATGACATGCTTATATGTAAGACCATAGTTGGGCTATGGCATTAATGTAAAGGATGAATTGATGGATAAGACCATAACTAGGTTATGGCACTACGAAAGTAATGCCATGGTTGGACCATGACAATGATTAAATATAAGACCATAATTGGGCTATTGCATTCTGATGATAAGGCCATAATTGGGTTATGGCACTATAAATATAAGGCCATGGCTGGGCCATCGTAATACATGTGTAAGACCATAGTTGGACTATGGCATAAAGAATATGATGTACTCAAATCCGTAAGTCGTTCCTCAATTCAGTAAGAATTGGAAAAAAGACTTATGTGAATGAATTGAAAGATATATTGATTAATAATGTTATTGATTTGATGGAAGTATGTTCATTGATTTATGTTGTGTTTGATAGGGAGAATGTATGATTTATTGAAAATTTATTTTATTATATTAAGTTCGGTAATATCAATGTTTAACCTAATAAACTTACTAAGCTTCATTAAGCTTACTTGTGTCGTTTAATGTTATTTGTAGATTTTCAAGAAGTTCGAAGGATCAGATCAACACATCGGGTCACACTATCCAGATTGCTCTGGTAGATTTTTGTTGTACATTTTATGATTTATATGGCATGTATAGGGTTGGTATAGAAAAGAGTTAAATTTGAAGTATGATTGTGAATGATACACACACACATATATACCTTAGTGTGCATGTATTTAGTAATAGATTTTAGTAAATAAATGAATAGAGGTATTTTGGTAAGTGCATGTTATTGAGTTTGTGATGATATATTATGTTTAAAAACATGATTTTTAGCCTGTGTTGATTGTTTGATTGGATCTATTTGATGTATTGAAATATTGTGTGTAAGTTTATGTAAAAAAAAAAGATGAGAAAAGTGACCTTAAAATGGCCTATTTTCGTCCACACGAGCGTGTGCCTCAGTCGTGTGTGACACACGGCCTGACACATGGGTGTGTTGTCTGGCCATGTGCCTCCTGCACCTTAAAATTTCAAAATAAAATACCTAGGTTTTTACACACAACCTAGCACATGGGCTCATGGCTTGGCCGTGTGACTCCTGCACTTTGCCACGGCCTAGCACACGGGGATGTGGTTGGCCGTGTGACCCAAGTCAGTAGCTACCCTAATTTGAACATGGGTTAGGACACGACCGTGTGCCTCACATCGAATACTTACACAGCCTAAGACACGGGTGTCTCAACTCATATGGCTTGTCCACACGGGCATGTGTCCCTTGTTCCTAAGCAAAATTTTAAGATTTTGGAAAAAAATTCCCTGAGTGTCTAATTTAGTCTCGATTCACTTCTAAAGTGTATTTTGGGCCTCAAGTACCTATCTAAGGGATAATATGAGTGTTATATAGTCTATTTTTTTATCTGTATAATAAAGGTAATGAAATTTTCATAATTAGTATGTAAAGTCCAGTAATGCTCCGTAACCCTATTTTGGCGACGGATGAGGGTTAAAGGTGTTACAAATTACCCTAAACTTTATTTCCACTACGAAGCTTACTGGGCTAGCGATAATAAAGTTAAAAATATTGTTAATAGGAGCTAGGGGAACAATAATGGGAATATTGTTGACAAATGAAATCAAATTCGTCTCAATCTGGGTCGTTAGTAGTTTTCTAGGCTCAAAAGAATGAAATGATGCATGAATCGGTTGATTGAGAAAATTAACAGAATTATGGATAGGTCTAACTGGGCGCGAATATTGATCTGCTCAAAAGCTACAGAAAAGAATTAGGCCGCTTGTATACTGAAGAAAAATCATATTGGGACTAACATTCTCAAATTTCTTGGCTTAAAGATAGGGATGTAACACCTGTTTTTTTAATGCTTGGGCCATGGGTAGGCTAGAAAAATTGTATTGAGAGTATTTTTTATTCGAATGGTTAGTAGGTAAAAGGAAAGGCTAACATGTGCAGGGTTGTTCAAAATTATTTCCAAAACCTCTTTCGGTCTAATGCCACTCTCGATGATTAGGATTTGAGCCATATTCAAATGTGTATTTCTTCGAAGATGAAGGCCTCTCTTATGGGTCAGGTGACGGATACAAAAATTATGGAGGCTTTTTCCTAGATGGATCCTTGAAAAGCTCCTGGTATTGATGGGTTATCTGGGCTCTTTTTTCAAGAAAATTGAGATACTGTTGGGATGGATGTCCTTCGTTTCTGCCATGATTTCTTTAATGGGAAACAATATCTTGGCGTGGTGAAAGACACTATGATTTTGCTAATCCTTAAGAAACAAGAGCCCAATGAGATATCGGTACCTTATTAGTCTCTATCGGGTTCTTTTTAAGATTATCTCCATAGTTCTGGTTAACAGGCTGAAAACGGTGCTTCATTATTGCACTAGCCAAAATCAAAGCACGCTTGTCATAGGGTGAATGATTCACGCTAATGTCCTTATTACTTATGAATTTATGCAGTATTTCCAAAGTTCTAAGAATGGCCGAATAGAGGTTTAGTTATTAAGCCCAATATGAGCAAAGCTTATGACAAGGTCGAGTGAGGCATCCTCGAATCTATGATGCGTAAAATGAGATTAGCGGATAGGTGGATCACGATGATTATGAACTGTGTCCGTTCTGCTAAATATGTTGTTAAATGTAATATGTCTCTTACTAATGTTTTCGTGTCGGAACGCGGTTTACGTCAGGGAGACTCATTATCTCCTTAAATTTTTTTTTTTTGGTATAGAAGCTTTTTCTAGGTTGTTATGTGATGCTCAGGTTGATGGTAATGTTCGGCGCATTAGAGCAAGCCAACATAGGACAAGAATTAACCATCTCTTTTTTGCTGTTGATGCCTTACTTTTTTTAGAAATAAAGATAAGAAGATTGATACGGTCTTAGAGATTCTCAAGCTTTTTGAAGGAGCTTCGGGGCAAAAAATTAATCACCTTAAATTCATGGTTTGGTTTAGCACTAATACGACTAGAAACCACCAGTAGAATTTTGGATATCGCTTAGGGATGAGGGTTGTTGCATCCTTAGATCATTATATTGGGTTGCCTTTGCTTGTTGGAAAAAAGAAGAATGGGGCCTTTAAGCATATCATTGATCGTTTCTCCAAAAGGATCAATAGTTGGTTCAAGCACCTTTTATTGTTATGTGGTAAAGATATTTTTATAAAAATTGTTTTACAATCATTACCAACTTATGCTGTCTCTATTTTTCTTTCTCCTAGGGGATGTTGGATGAAATTATTTCCATGATGCGTAGATGGTGGTGGGCCAGCAAGGAAAAGGGCCAATGCTGGGTTATGATGGTCTAGGGAAAATTATGCTTTCCGAAAGGGATGAGAGATATGAGGCTTTTTATCTTAGCTCTGCTGGGTCGTCAAGTTTAGAGGCTCCTCACAAATAAGGATACATTGTGCTTTAAGCTTCTTTGTTCAAAGTATTTTTCAGATGGTGACCTTTTTTTTATTATCTAAAATAGTGTGATAAGCCCTCTTTTACATGGTCTAGTATTCTGATTGCAACAAAAACATTGAACAAAGGCTTTGGCATGAGAATTGGTAATAGCCGTGGTACTTATATTAATACGGATAAATAGGGATTCGAGGGACTAGACGGTGAAGTATAACGCTTTCTAGGTACATCTATTTTGAAAACTTTGGTGTGTGATCTACGGCTCCCCGATCAAAAAAATTAGAATGGGATTCGTGTTCGTGAGTTATATAGTGACCATGTGGGTGACTTAATTTGTAAAATTCCTTTTCTTCTAGATGGCCCTAATGACTGCTGGGTTTGGTTCCATAACCTTCATAAGCTTTACTCGACAAAATCTACTTACTATTGGCTATTGCTCAAGGATATTAGATTTGGGCCTCATTGTCTTTACTAGAGAATAATCTGGAAACTTAATATCCTTCCAAAAATTTGTTTTTTTTTCTGGAGAATAGGACATGATATTATTCCCACAAATGTGAAAATTTCATCTATTAAAAGAAATGTCAGCTGCAAGTGTCCTCACTGTAATGTCGAGAATGAAAATATGCTCCATGCTTTGAGAGACTGTCCAAAAGCTCGGGAAATCTTGGTTGCTAGGGGCCCTGATAATAGGCTGCTGAGGAAACATTTTAACTCCTGCATTGACTAGATGGAGGATTCCTTGCGCAGCTGGATAAAAAAGCTTTTGCGAATCTCTTAGCTGTTTTGTGGAACATATAGAATTCTCGCAATAATTTTGTATTTAGGGGGAAAATGGAAGAAGCTTATATTGTTTGGGATAGAGCTTGCCAACTTAGTGATGATTTTTACATCTACAATTTACCTGCTCACCCTATTCTTCCTCGCCCCTACGTAATCAAGTGGGAAAAACAGATGGAGGTTTTTTTCAAAATAAATGTCAATGTTACTGTGTTTAACACCCCAAAACCCGGCCTAGAAGTTTAGACCAAATCTCGGAGGTTACATTAATCACCGAAGTGATCGTAGGAAAATTTAACCAAAAATAAATTGTCTCAAATTCCACTACAACATTTTAAAGTTTAATAAACCGAAAAAAATTAAATGTTAGCTTTCAATCAGAAAAGTTATAGTTAAGTTTAATAAATGTACAAAATAAAATGTACGATTGAAAATTTAAAACAGAACTTGTACCAAAGTTTTATAAAACCCTACAAATTAAAAAGGTAAATGAAAATTGGAAAGATAACTGATAAATTATTTTCAACCGAAACTGTCCGAGACCTCCGCATATTGAGTCCAACTACCGAAACTGTAACACCCCGTACCCGAGACCGTTGCCGGAGTCGAACACGAGGTGTTAACGGACTTAATTCATTAATTAAACAGCTCATACAATTCATTTTAAAATTTCCAGACAAGCTGGCTAACTGCATCACAGTCGCTTTAAAAATCATATCTCGAGTTACGAAACTCAAAATCCAATTCCGTAAATTTTTCCTGAAACTAGACTCATATATATATCTGCTAATTTTTTTCTATAATTTTTGGTTGGGCCAATTAGTACAGTTTATTAGTTAAAGTCTCCCCTGTTTCAGGGCTCAACTACTTCTGACCTCTGTGTATTACGAATCAGATATCTCCCTGTACAGAGCTTCAATGACTATGCCGTTTATCTCTAATAAAACTAGACTCAATAAGGAATCTGTCCATATAAAGCATGACTTCTAATTATCTTTGTAAAATTTATGGTGAATTTCCAAAGTCAGAACAGGGGATCCAGAAATCGCTCTGGCCCTGTTTCACAAAAATTTAAACATCTCATAAAATATAGCTCATATACCTGTTTCGCTTATTCCATATGAAAATAGACTCATCAAGCTTCGATTCCATAACTTATTCATTATTTAATTCCATTTCTACTATTTTTAGTGATTTTTCAAACTCACGTCACTGCTGCTGTCTGAATCTATTTTATGGTAAATTTTACCTATTTCATGGTTTCCATGGATTAGCTAGCAATTTGACATACATAATACCAAATATGATCATGATTAGCCATTCCAATGGCTAATCATTACCAAGCATTTCTATCTCCATACCACTCAATAACCATATCATAAGACCATATATACAAAATGATTATAATGCTATACATGCCATACTCAAAATATACAAGCCATTATGTCAAGATGGTATACGGATAGTGTGAGCGTGCCTCCGACCGTTTCCGATTTCCGAGCTGGCTTGTCAACACTACAAGGAATGAAAAGGAGGGAGTAAGCATAAATGCTTAGTAAGCTCACATGCAAATAGCAAGTAACATAACCATATAAGCAAACATAAAACATCATTTGCATAATCATCACCAAGACATTCATATCACCTTTTCATTTATCATCTTACCATATTGTTGTTATATCGAGTTTTCAACCCGAGGGTTAAGTACATACCTGTTCAAATTATCCATTTCACAACACTTACCAATACGTCCCTTTCATCTTGAGTATTCCTCCATTTGAGTAGAACTTTACCCGTTGAACACATCGAATATAATTGGATACATGGAAAGTTTGCACATAAGTGCCACATATGTAGCCAAGCTACCATGTAACCCGCCCATAAGTGAACTCGGACTCAACTCAACGAGCTCGAGGCGTTCGCATCCATAAGTGAACTCGGACTCAACTCAACGAGTTCGGATGCCTAGTTACATCTCACGAACTCGGACTCAACTCAACGAGTTCGGACGCTCGCATCCATAAGTGAACTCGGACTCAACTCAACGAGTTCGGATGCCCAAATATCCCAGTGACATGTCACTTGTATCCTAATCCATTCCTAAGGTTCAACGGACCTTTTTCCCAATCATGTGTCTCAACCATCTTCTACGGAATGCCGATACTGATACTCGGTAGTATTTCATATTTTCCAAGTATATCACATAATTTGACATATTATCAAACAATTATCACAAGTATAATATTTCATAATAATTATCATATCATTTAAAAAAACATTAAAACATTTAAAATAATAACTATGTTACCAACATTTACATATGAACTTACCTCGTATGCTAAAATGGCTATTTTACCATTTAAGTCCACAACTTGGTATTTTCCCCATTTTAGCCCAATTTCAGTTTTCCTTGCTCTATCATTTAAAATATAGTCTAATTAGGACTCACATTATTCAAATTGACCCAAAATCATATTTTTGAAAAATTACAATTTTGCCCTAAACTTTTGCATATTTACACTTTTGCCCCAGAGCTCATAAATTAAAATTCAGCCTATTTTCTTATGTTTTATGACATGCTGATCATTTTTCCTTCTATGGCAACATCAAATTCTCACTCTAACATGTACTTATGACTATTAGGTATTTTTACCGATTAAGCCCTTTTGCTCGTTTTCACTTAAAACCGAGTAGCACAAGTTGTCTAACATAATTTAAAACCTCATATTCTATCATAAAACACCAAAATACACAAATTTCACCTATGGGTATTTTTCCAAATATAAACCCTAGGTTAAATTATTGCTAGCATAAGCTAAATCGAGCTAGGGACTCCAAAACGTAAAAATCATTAAAAGCGAGGCTAGAACGAACTTACAATCGAGCTTGGAAGCTTGAAAACCCTAGCCATGGTTTCTCCTTGCTATATTCGGCCATGGGGTTGAAGATGAGCAAAATTGGCTTTAATTTTGTATTTTAATTCATTTTACCCTAAATGACCAAAATGCCCTTACTACTAAACTTTCCAAAAATTCCTTCCATGTCCTAATTTTTGTCCATAGACTTAGAAATTGGTAAAATTGTTCTTTAAGACCTCTTAATTAATATTTAAAACAATTTCATACTAGAAACTTCTAGAATGCAAGTTTTGCAAATTATTCGATTTAGTCCCTAATTTCAATTTAAGCACTTTATGCATAAAATTTCTTCACGAAATTTTCACACAATCATGCAATCATATCATAGACCTTAAAATAATCATAAAATAATTATTTATATCTCGGATTTTGTGGTCACGAAACCACTATTCCGACTAGGCCCAAAATCGAGGATATTACAACTCTCCCCCTTGAGGATTTTCGTCCCGAAAATCTTACCGAAAAGTGGTCTTCACTTTTAATCTCATATTTGGTGCCAAGAACTTGCACTTAGACTGTACCTCCAATACATCTCTTCAATTTCTCATATGATCTAAAAGCTACAGTCTCAACTCTCAACTGTTCTTAAATTTTCAACCCTTCTCAATTTCCCATGATATCATGACATAAAACACGGATCTCAACTTGATTTAATGGAGACCGAATTCCAAGAAATCCGACAATCAAAGAGACCTGAAATTCCATGAATCTGATGAGTAGGAATTCATTCAATACAGATGTGATTTATAGATCTCGCCAAACATTTAACAATAGGATACATCACATTTTCCTCTTTCCGTCATAGAAATAATTCTGATATGGCCTCAAGAATAATCCTTTTCATTTCCATCCCAATATCAACATTGACAAGGATAATTTTGATAGATCCCAATGCTCGGCTTTAACCCCTTTAACAACTCCGATTTTATGTAACATCGGATGCTCTAAACTATCACATTACCTCACTGTCTTGAAACACATCACAATTCATACAACAATACATTACTGAAAGTCAAGAAGTCTTTGCTCAATGTAGACTAGTCTAGTTCAGACGCTTCGGTTACCAATATTCTCATCTATCCGAACTCTGTCAACATGTAATAAACTTTTCAGCTTTCACAAGATGGAAACCTTATCATTCGTAGTGACTTAAACTAATATTCAACTCTTTCTATTAAATATAGACTTCTCGTTCAAACTATTTACTCTTTGATCTGTACAAAATGAAATTCTATTATCAAACTTGGGAAAAATAATCCTGACATAATTGTCACATGAAATCTTTCAAATAAATAATTTACCATACCGACTAAAACTCGCGCTTTTATCACCTATGCCTTTCTCGATGTCAAATCCTTACATAGAAATTAGAAAAATCCCAATACTAAAATCACCACATTACCAAGATCAAATTAGAAGTATAGTCATATTTGACATGATTATCACGAGTGAAGAACGTTACTTGAACATGAGTCGTAATTGACAAATTATGGAACAAAGATAACAAGAAAACCGAATAAAGAAATCCAAGATAGAGAAACCGGAATAAAGAAATCCGAATAAAGAGATCCGGGATAAAGAAACCCAAGATACGATACTATGGGAGAATCGAAAACCAAATTCATAGAGAAAATACAGAATACCCGATAATTCTTCAAAGAAAGAAAGTCCAAAAGAAAACATCATTTAATCCCTGAAATCAAATATAACAAGATCAATATATCTTCCCATACATATATATCGGATGAAGCATCAAGTAGAAAAAGCAGAATCATAATATCATATGAATTCTCTCATCAATTCTTATCGACGAAATGAAATAGAATACCCGATGAAATAGAGCAATATAAATTATAAACAGTCAGACTACCAATGCTTTCATCCAACACCTAATTAGAAGACATTCCCATATAACAAGAATTTCTTCGAAGATCAATAGCCATAGAAATATTTACGAGAACGGGTGAACACATAGAACATCTCAAAAGAGATCTAAATCTGTCCGGTCATAACTGTCACACTCGGATAATTCACATTTGAAATATCATTTCCCCAACTAGTTCTGCCGTCACAAATTTTATATTAAACCATTCACTAAAAAGGCCAATTCTGAATAAATTTCGATTTACACTTTTCTCGACCTTGCACTTGAGTAATTCGATTTACCAAGGAGAATTCCTTTTCTAACTAGGACAAATGCATAACTCCAATAATTTTACGTCAATCCGATACTTTCGGCTCGACTTTACTTATCAGCTCATTTTCAATCTCGGATCATACTTATAATTATTCTATCTTTGAACTCTTTGGGTTCTCAACCGAAAACTTATTCAATACAAATCTCATGAAATTCCATTATAAGTACCACTTTGGTAAGGGGAGGGTTGTAGGACCTCGACTCGACTTTCTTATACATACACATATGACACAACTTCCATCATCATAGTAACATTATCAAAATCATGTCATTCATTCATGTTGGCTTACACCAATTTTCCTATTGTCCCATTTAGACAATATACTTATGCATACATTCTATGTTTTCTAGACAGCTTTACTTATCCATTCAATTAATTAAATTAATTCATGCTCATGACATTATATAAGGCCAAACAAACATAGATATTTGCATCACAATCACAACTTTCATTTCGTGCATCATCATGTACATATCATTACAATCATATAATTCAGTCCAACAATTTAACATAGATAAGTTCATTTCATTATAATCCTTTACCTCATAAAAATTATATACCATTAACATTCACCAACATTCGACATCCAATCAAGACAAGGACATTTTCATTCGTATCATAATATTATGACCTTTATTCATACCTCCACTACTTTCTATTTATTCCGTTCATCTTATCAAGTAAGCCACATACACTACATCATATGAGCATTAAGCAAATATGAATATTTATCACAACATGAACTTTCATCTCACATATTATCACATATGTATCATAAACTTTTATTCATACTTTTCTGAACCGAGACTTATCATAATCATAACTTTACTCAAATACCTTCGCATAACATTGAACATGGTCAAGAGCTCGGTTGGAGAGTACCTGTCTAAATAAGGCGGTACTTATACGCGTCGGAAGACATCACACTATCACAGATCAGTGGCATGTATAGCTAAACTTTTACACATGCTAGGTTAGTCCGAGAACCGACTAAACCTGCTCTGATACCACTAAATGTAACACCCCGTACCCGAGACCGTTGCCGGAGTCGAACACGAGGTGTTAACGGACTTAATTCATTAATTAAACAGCTCATACAATTCATTTTAAAATTTCCAGACAAGCTGGCTAACTGCATCACAGTCGCTTTAAAAATCATATCTCGAGTTACGAAACTCAAAATCCAATTCCGTAAATTTTTCCTGAAACTAGACTCATATATATATCTGCTAATTTTTTTCTAGAATTTTTGGTTGGGCCAATTAGTACAGTTTATTAGTTAAAGTCTCCCCTGTTTCAGGGCTCAACTACTCTGACCTCTGTGTATTACGAATCAGATATCTCCCTGTACAGAGCTTCAATGACTATGCCGTTTATCTCTAATAAAACTAGACTCAATAAGGAATCTGTACATATAAAGCATGACTTCTAATTATCTTTGTAAAATTTATGGTGAATTTCCAAAGTCAGAACAGGGGATCCAGAAATCGCTCTGGCCCTGTTTCACAAAAATTTAAACATCTCATAAAATATAGCTCATATACCTGTTTCGCTTATTCCATATGAAAATAGACTCATCAAGCTTCGATTCCATAACTTATTCATTATTTAATTCCATTTCTACTATTTTTAGTGATTTTTCAAACTCACGTCACTGCTGCTGTCTGAATCTATTTTATGGTAAATTTTACCTATTTCATGGTTTCCATGGATTAGCTAGCAATTTGACATACATAATACCAAATATGATCATGATTAGCCATTCCAATGGCTAATCATTACCAAGCATTTCTATCTCCATACCACTCAATAACCATATCATAAGACCATATATACAAAATGATTATAATGCTATACATGCCATACTCAAAATATACAAGCCATTATGTCAAGATGGTATACGGATAGTGTGGCGTGCCTCCGACCGTTTCCGATTTCCGAGCTGGCTTGTCAACACTACAAGGAATGAAAAGGAGGAGTAAGCATAAATGCTTAGTAAGCTCACATGCAAATAGCAAGTAACATAACCATATAAGCAAACATAAAACATCATTTGCATAATCATCACCAAGACATTCATATCACCTTTTCATTTATCATCTTACCATATTGTTGTTATATCGAGTTTTCAACCCGAGGGTTAAGTACATACCTGTTCAAATTATCCATTTCACAACACTTACCAATACGTCCCTTTCATCTTGAGTATTCCTCCATTTGAGTAGAACTTTACCCGTTGAACACATCGAATATAATTCGGATACATGGAAAGTTTGCACATAAGTGCCACATATGTAGCCAAGCTACCATGTAACCCGCCCATAAGTGAACTCGGACTCAACTCAACGAGCTCGGGCGTTCGCATCCATAAGTGAACTCGGACTCAACTCAACGAGTTCGGATGCCTAGTTACATCTCACGAACTCGGACTCAACTCAACGAGTTGGACGTCGCATCCATAAGGGAACTCGGACTCAACTCAACGAGTTCGGATGCCCAAATATCCCAGTGACATGTCACTTGTATCCTAATCCATTCCTAAGGTTCAACGGACCTTTTTCCCAATCATGTGTCTCAACCATCTTCTACGGAATGCCGATACCGATACTCGGTAGTATTTCATATTTTCCAAGTATATCACATAATTTGACATATTATCAAACAATTATCACAAGTATAATATTTCATAATAATTATCATATCATTTAAAAAAACATTAAAACATTTAAAATAATAACTATGTTACCAACATTTACATATGAACTTACCTCGTATGCGAAAATGGCTATTTTACCATTTCGTCCACAACTTGGTATTTTCCCCATTTTAGCCCAATTTCAGTTTTCCTTGCTCTATCATTTAAAATATAGTCTAATTAGGACTCACATTATTCAAATTGACCCAAAATCATATTTTTGAAAAATTACAATTTTGCCCTAAACTTTTGCATATTTACACTTTTGCCCCAGAGCTCGTAAATTAAAATTCAGCCTATTTTCTTATGTTTTATGACATGCTGATCATTTTTCCTTCTATGGCAACATCAAATTCTCACTCTAACATGTACTTATGACTATTAGGTATTTTTACCGATTAAGCCCTTTTGCTCGTTTTCACTTAAAACCGAGTAGCACAAGTTGTCTAACATAATTTAAAACCTCATATTCTATCATAAAACACCAAAATACACAAATTTCACCTATGGGTATTTTTCCAAATATAAACCCTAGGTTAAATTATTGCTAGCATAAGCTAAATCGAGCTAGGGACTCCAAAAACGTAAAATCATTAAAACGAGGCTAGAACGAACTTACAATCGAGCTTGGAAGCTTGAAAACCCTAGCCATGGTTTCTCCTTGCTATATTCGGCCATGGGGTTGAAGATGAGCAAAATTGGCTTTTAATTTTGTATTTTAATTCATTTTACCCTAAATGACCAAAATGCCCTTACTACTAAACTTTCCAAAATTCCTTCCATGTCCTAATTTTTGTCCATAGACTTAGAAATTGGTAAAATTGTTCTTTAAGACCTCCTAATTAATATTTAAAAACAATTTCATACTAGAAACTTCTAGAATGCAAGTTTTGCAAATTATTCGATTTAGTCCCTAATTTCAATTTAAGCACTTTATGCATAAAATTTCTTCACGAAATTTTCACACAATCATGCAATCATATCATAGACCTTAAAATAATCATAAAATAATTATTTATATCTCGGATTTTGTGGTCACGAAACCACTATTCCGACTAGGCCCAAAATCGAGGATATTACAACTCTCCCCTTCGAGGATTTTCGTCCCGAAAATCTTACCGTAAAAGTGGTCTTCACTTTTAATCTCATATTTGGTGCGAAGAACTTGCACTTAGACTGTACCTCCAATACATCTCTTCAATTTCTCATATGATCTAAAAGCTTACAGTCTCAACTCTCAAACTGTTCTTAAATTTTCAACCCTTCTCAATTTCCCATGATATCATGACATAAAAACCGGATCTCAACTTGATTTAATGGAGACCGAATTCCAAGAAATCCGACAATCAAAGAGACCTGAAATTCCATGAATCGATGAGTAGGAATTCATTCAATCTGAGATGTGATTTATAGATCTCGCCAAACATTTAACAATAGGATACATCACATTTTCCTCTTTCCGTCATAGAAATAATTACGATATGGCCTCAAGAATAATCCTTTTCATTTCCATCCCAATATCAACATTGACAAGGATAATTTTGATAGATCCCAATGCTCGGCTTTAACCCCTTTAACAACTCCGATTTTATGTAACATCGGATGCTCTAAACTATCACATTACCTCACTGTCTTGAAACACATCACAATTCATACAACAATACATTACTGAAAGTCAGGAAGTCTTTGCTCAATGTAGACTAGTCTAGTTCAGACGCTTCGGTTACCAATATTCTCATCTATCCGAACTCTGTCAACATGTAATAAACTTTTCAGCTTTCACAAGATGGAAACCTTATCATTCGTAGTGACTTAAACTAATATTCAACTCTTTCTATTAAATATAGACTTCTCGTTCAAACTATTTACTCTTTGATCTGTACAAAATGAAATTCTATTATCAAACTTGGGAAAAATAATCCTGACATAATTGTCACATGAAATCTTTCAAATAAATAATTTACCATACCGACTAAAACTCGCGCTTTTATCACCTATGCCTTTCTTGATGTCAAATCCTTACATAGAAATTAGAAAAATCCCAATACTAAAATCACCACATTACCAAGATCAAATTAGAAGTATAGTCATATTTGACATGATTATCACGAATGAAGAACGACTTGAACATGAATCGTAATTGACAAATTATGGAACAAAGATAACAAGAAAACCGAATAAAGAAATCCAAGATAGAAAACCGGAATAAAGAAATCCGAATAAAGAGATCCGGGATAAAGAAACCCAAGATACGATACTATGCCGGAGAATCGAAAACCAAATTCATAGAGAAAATACGAGAATACCTCGATAATTCTTCAAAGAAAGAAAGTCCAAAAGAAAACATCATTTAATCCCCTGAAATCAAATATAACAAGATCAATATATCTTCCCATACATATATATCGATGAAGCATCAAGTAGAAAAGCAGAATCATAATATCATATGAATTCTCTCATCAATTCTTATCGAACGAAATAAAATAGAATACCCGATGAAATAGAGCAATATAAATTATAAACCAGTCAGACTACCAATGCTTTCATCCAACACCTAATTAGAAGACATTCCCATATAACAAGAATTTCTTCGAAGATCAATAGCCATAGAAATATTTACGAGAACGGGTGAACACATAGAACATCTCAAAGAGATCTAAATCTGTCCGGTCATAATGTCACACTCGGATAATTCACATTTGAAATATCATTTCCCCAACTAGTTCTGCCGTCACAAATTTTATATTAAACCATTCACTAAAAAGGCCAATTCGAATAAATTTCGATTTACACTTTTCTCGACCTTGCACTTGAGTAATTGATTTACCAAGGAGAATTCCTTTTCTAACTAGGACGAGTGCATAACTCCAATAATTTTTACGTCAATCCGATACTTTCGGCTCGACTTTACTTATCAGCTCATTTTCAATCTCGGATCATACTTATAATTATTCTATCATTGAACTCTTTGGGTTCTCAACCAAAACTTATTCAATACAAATCTCATGAAATTCCATTATAAGTACCACTTTGGTAAGGGGAGGTTGTAGGACCTCGACTCGACTTTCTTATACATACACATATGACACAACTTCCATCATCATAGTAACATCATCAAAATCATGTCATTCATTCATGTTGGCTTACACCAATTTTCCTATTGTCCCATTTAGACAATATACTTATGCATACATTCTATGTTTTCTAGACAGCTTTACTTATCCATTCAATTAATTAAATTAATTCATGCTCATGACATTATATAAGGCCAAACAAACATAGATATTTGCATCACAATCACAACTTTCATTTCGTGCATCATCATGTACATATCATTACAATCATATAATTCAGGTCCAACAATTTAACATAGATAAGTTCATTTCATTATAATCCTTTACCTCATAAAAATTATATACCATTAACATTCACCAACATTCGACATCCAATCAAGACAAGGACATTTTCATTCGTATCATAATATTATGACCTTTATTCATACCTCCACTACTTTCTATTTATTCCGTTCATCTTATCAAGTAAGCCACATACACTACATCATATGAGCATTAAGCAAATATGAATATTTATCACAACATGAACTTTCATCTCACATATTATCACATATGTATCATAAACTTTTATTCATACTTTTCTGAACCGAGACTTATCATAATCATAACTTTACTCAAATACCTTCGCATAACATTGAACATGGTCAGCGCAGCTCGGTTGGAGAGTACCCTGTCTAAATAAGACGGTACTTATACGCGTCGGAAGACATCACACTATCACAGATCAGTGGCATGTATAGCTAAACTTTTACACATGCTAGGTTAGTCCGAGAACCGACTAAACCTGCTCTGATACCACTAAATGTAACACCCGCACCGAGACCGTTGCCGGAGTCGAACACGAGGTGTTAACGGACTTAATTCATTAATTAAACAGCTCATACAATTCATTTTAAAATTTCCAGACAAGCTGGCTAACTGCATCACAGTCGCTTTAAAAATCATATCTCGAGTTACGAAACTCAAAATCCAATTCCGTAAATTTTTCCTGAAACTAGACTCATATATATATCTGCTAATTTTTTCTAGAATTTTGGTTGGGCCAATTAGTACAGTTTATTAGTTAAAGTCTCCCTGTTTCAGGGCTCAACTACTCTGACCTCTGTGTATTACGAATCAGATATCTCCTGTACAGAGCTTCAATGACTATGCCGTTTATCTCTAATAAAACTAGACTCAATAAGGAATCTGTACATATAAAGCATGACTTCTAATTATCTTTGTAAAATTTATGGTGAATTTCCAAAGTCAGAACAGGGGATCCAGAAATCGCTCTGGCCCTGTTTCACAAAAATTTAAACATCTCATAAAATATAGCTCATATACCTGTTTCGCTTATTCCATATGAAAATAGACTCATCAAGCTTCGATTCCATAACTTATTCATTATTTAATTCCATTTCTACTATTTTTAGTGATTTTTCAAACTCACGTCACTGCTGCTGTCTGAATCTATTTTATGGTAAATTTTACCTATTTCATGGTTTCCATGGATTAGCTAGCAATTTGACATACATAATACCAAATATGATCATGATTAGCCATTCCAATGGCTAATCATTACCAAGCATTTCTATCTCCATACCACTCAATAACCATATCATAAGACCATATATACAAAATGATTATAATGCTATACATGCCATACTCAAAATATACAAGCCATTATGTCAAGATGGTATACGGATAGTGTGAGCGTGCCTCCGACCGCTTCCGATTTCGAGCTGGCTTGTCAACACTACAAGGAATGAAAAGGAGGAGTAAGCATAAATGCTTAGTAAGCTCACATGCAAATAGCAAGTAACATAACCATATAAGCAAACATAAAACATCATTTGCATAATCATCACCAAGACATTCATATCACCTTTTCATTTATCATCTTACCATATTGTTGTTATATCGAGTTTTCAACCCGAGGGTTAAGTACATACCTGTTCAAATTATCCATTTCACAACACTTACCAATACGTCCCTTTCATCTTGAGTATTCCTCCATTTGAGTAGAACTTTACCCGTTGAACACATCGAATATAATTGGATACATGGAAAGTTTGCACATAAGTGCCACATATGTAGCCAAGCTACCATGTAACCCGCCCATAAGTGAACTCGGACTCAACTCAACGAGCTCGGGCGTTCGCATCCATAAGTGAACTCGGACTCAACTCAACGAGTTCGGATGCCTAGTTACATCTCACGAACTCGGACTCAACTCAACGAGTTCGGACGCTCGCATCCATAAGTGAACTCGGACTCAACTCAACGAGTTCGGATGCCCAAATATCCCAGTGACATGTCACTTGTATCCTAATCCATTCCTAAGGTTCAACGGACCTTTTTCCCAATCATGTGTCTCAACCATCTTCTACGGAATGCCGATATCGATACTCGGTAGTATTTCATATTTTCCAAGTATATCACATAATTTGACATATTATCAAACAATTATCACAAGTATAATATTTCATAATAATTATCATATCATTTAAAAAACATTAAAACATTTAAAATAATAACTATGTTACCAACATTTACATATGAACTTACCTCGTATATAAAATGGCTATTTTACCATTTCGTCCACAACTTGGTATTTTCCCCATTTTAGCCCAATTTCAGTTTTCCTTGCTCTATCATTTAAAATATAGTCTAATTAGGACTCACATTATTCAAATTGACCCAAAATCATATTTTTGAAAAATTACAATTTTGCCCTAAACTTTTGCATATTTACACTTTTGCCCCAGAGCTCGTAAATTAAAATTCAGCCTATTTTCTTATGTTTTATGACATGCTGATCATTTTTCCTTCTATGGCAACATCAAATTCTCACTCTAACATGTACTTATGACTATTAGGTATTTTTACCGATTAAGCCATTTGCTCGTTTTCACTTAAAACCGAGTAGTACAAGTTGTCTAACATAATTTAAAACCTCATATTCTATCATAAAACACCAAAATACACAAATTTCACCTATGGGTATTTTTCAAATATAAACCCTAGGTTAAATTATTGCTAGCATAAGCTAAATCGAGCTAGGGACTCCAAAACGTAAAAATCATTAAAACGAGGCTAGAACGAACTTACAATCGAGCTTGGAAGCTTGAAAACCCTAGCCATGGTTTCTCCTTGCTATATTCGGCCATGGGGTTGAAGATGAGCAAAATTGGCTTTTAATTTTGTATTTTAATTCATTTTACCCCTAAATGACCAAAATGCCCTTACTACTAAACTTTCCAAAAATTCCTTCCATGTCCTAATTTTTGTCCATAGACTTAGAAATTGGTAAAATTGTTCTTTAAGACCTCCTAATTAATATTTAAAAACAATTTCATACTAGAAACTTCTAGAATGCAAGTTTTGCAAATTATTCGATTTAGTCCCTAATTTCAATTTAAGCACTTTATGCATAAAATTTCTT
Organism: Gossypium arboreum; assembly: GCF_025698485.1. Lineage (NCBI taxonomy): Eukaryota > Viridiplantae > Streptophyta > Magnoliopsida > Malvales > Malvaceae > Gossypium > Gossypium arboreum. The sequence continues at coordinate 118,365,733 of NC_069079.1, read as the reverse complement.
CACGAAATTTTCACACAATCATGCAATCATATCATAGACCTTAAAATAATCATAAAATAATTATTTATATCTCGGATTTTGTGGTCACGAAACCACTATTCCGACTAGGCCCAAAATCAGGATATTACAGAAACCGAGTGTACCTACAGGGGGAAACACTAAAGGGGTGAGCTACACGAGCTCAGTGTAAGTTTAAAACAAGACTTAAAACAGAATTACAAAACTTAATTCTAGAGCGCAACAGACTTACAGTCACTCACAGAGTCAGGAAGCATACTTGAAACCAACATCCCAACATTACGTAACAACTCAAGCACACCAAGTCAAACACAGTCAGACAGAATACAATTAGATAATCTTCCACCCAGAATGTTCAAACAGATGCGTATGAAATGTAGTCAAGTAATAAAACCCACCTATCCAGCCAACACACATCTCTGTCCCCCGATCACACTCCATAGAAGCTGATTAAGCTCATCTAACCAAAACACACCACATAGGACCTCCAAAAGCCTATCCAACCCTACACACCATATATGTGGACTAAGCCACTCAGATATTAATACGCAAAAAAGTTGGCGTATATGCAATACAGTGCAATACGGTAGTCCGTTGTACAGTCAGGTTGCAGTTTAAACTGCCAAATTAGATAATGGTACATAGTAAAGCTGACGTACGTGAGATACAGTGCGGTAAACCGCTGTACGAATAAGCTTGCAGTTAAACTGTCATATCAGAATAGAAACCATCTTCCTTCTCTTTACAACCAAACCTAAAATACTTAATACAAGTGTATGTATTTATTCAAACCCACAGAAATAATGAACACGTCAATAGACAATCAGACAGAAGCAGATATGCACACACACCCAAGAGACTGGACTCAGAATCAAATATCTCACACCTCAGTCACAAATAACACATAAGCTGAAGCCTAGATCAGAATTCTTAACCACCTTCACTAAAGTTCAGCCATGGCTAAAACACACAAACAAATTCTCAATTAAAAAACATATACAGAACTAAATAAGTGACTTAGAATCACACGGCTGTGTACCCCGACCATATGGGAAAAGCTATGTCATGTAGGAGTCAAAACGCCCGTGTGGAGAGAGACACACAGCCGTGTGGCAGAGGCACACGCCCGTGTGAAACAAGGAAACAGTCGCATGAACAGGCCGTGTAACTTACTGTCCAAAATGTGCTAAAATAGAGTATAAGACATACACAATCGTGTGAGGGTCTCACACGTCCGTGTGCCCACCAGACACTACCATGTGTCCAAAACACACGCTCATGTGGAATCCCTAAATCCCCAAATTAGCCACACGGCCGTGTGGCACCAAATCACTAAATCCCTAATTGCCAATCACACACGCTCGTATACCCAAGGGAACAGCCGTATGAAAATCGACAAAAATCCCTAAATCAGCCACACAGCCATGTGGCACCTAAATCCACGTAGAAACCCTAAATCCTAAAAGCACACGGCCGTGTATCGGGGCACACGCCCGTATGGCCACCCTTGTGGTCAGGAAACCACTCTGAAAATTGACTGGAAGTCTTATTTTATGATTAATAAAATGACCCCTAATCAATTATTTCTGAATTACATCATATTAAGCCGATTCTATGCCATATAAAGCCAATACAAACTTCAATTGCTCACTACCAAATCACACAAAAAGAGTTGCGAATTTCAAAGTGATTCGATACTAACTTATATGGCACAAAACATACTCATTATGTCAAATTACCCAGAATCAATTCAGTATTCAAAACTAAAAAGAAAAGTTCAAAACCCACACCTGATTCGATGACGGAGGAGCGAAATTCTTCGAAACCTACCAACAAAACCGTTTCCCAAAAAAAAGAAACAAAAACCCCTAAAAAGAAAAAGCACGTCTAGCAAGTTCAAAAAATAATAAAATAAAATTAAAAATAATATAAACAAATTGTTATATATGAAACTTAAACAAAATTACTATTTAACAAAATAACATTATATAAAAATGTTTCTTGGAATGTGCGCACAAAGACTCAAACCCAAAACTTTGAGGTATACTAACACTCACTCAACCACCAGACCAACAAGCCCATTCTTACACTTAAATGTACAACTAAACACAATAGCACAATCTTCTCACTGACCCTAACCATAAAACTCAAAACTTCTAACCCCAAAATCTAGAGTGTTACACTGTGAATGAAAGAGAGACAGGATTGTGCATTATTACTAGAGACTCGAATGGTTTCGTTTTAAGAGGCAGAGGTATTTTTAAAGAAAGAGTTGTTAATTCGGAGTGGGCTGAATTGGATACGCTAATTAAAGTTATTAGTCTTGCCCAAAGTCTCAACCTCTCCAAAGTTAATTTTGAGATGGACTGTGTAAGTGTCGTTAATAGAGTCCAAAGGTTCGTGACAATATCACGGTTCTTGGGCACCAGATTAAGGAGATTTAGAACATGTGTGTTTCCTTCAGTGTGTTTGACATTAGATGGATCGATTGATGCTATAATAAAGTGGCTGATTTCTTTTGTAATTGGTCACTTAAAAATTGTTGTGATTTGAATTTTGATATGGATTATCCTGGTGATATCCATGACTATATAATTTTGGATACAAGTTAATTTGATTTCTGGCCATTATGGCCTTTTCTTTGTCAACAAAAAAGGACCAAATTTTGACAGCAAAAATGGATGAATCTTTTAACAGGAGGACCATATTTAACAAAAACTAGCGTATAAGAGCCTCCATGGTACTTTTACTCAATAAATAGATATCAAATAAAGGATGGTTGTACAAATTTAGGGTGGGGTTGGATGGGTTATGCATTTACCTACGGTTAGTGTAAAAACAATGGTGGCGGTGAGATTAAATACTGTAGCATAAGAAAAAAAGTACGCTAAACGCACGGCATCGCACCCCACTGCCCATCTAAACCCACCCTTAAACTTTGAAACTAGAAATATGAATAAAAAACTCTTGTAAAAAATAATATCTCTCAAAATAAACAAAAAAAATCATTCTATTTTTTAAAAATAAGTAATAAACTAATTTTAATTTCACATCACTTGTTTTTAAAAGAGATTTTTTTATTTTAAAAAGTTTTATTTTTTGTTAAGTTATCAAAATAGTTACTTTTGTTTATCTCAGGTTACATTTTAGTTATATATGTTTGAAATGTTACGTTTTAGTTACTGAGCCATTAATTACTACTAACGGTGTAAAGATAAGCTGACGTGACACATTAAATCATCATTTCACACAAAAATTTTAGGTTATTTTATACAATTGGTCTCCATATGTTTTCGTTTTGAGTAATTTTTTTCCTTTTATGTTCTTTTAACTTTTCTTTTCTTTTTCTTTATTTTCAATTCTTTTCTACTTATCCTTTTGTTTTCCTTCATTCTCTATTTCTTTTAACGTAGGTTTTTATGTTTCACATTTGTTAAAACTAGTTCCTATACTTTTATTTTTTTGAACAATTTAATTTTTTCGAGTGAGGCGAGCTTGTGGATTAGTTTTAACAAATGGAAAACATAGAAAAACTACATTAAAAGAAATAAAGAAGGGAGGAAAATAGAGGGAGAACATAAGAGAATATAAAAAATTAAAAGAACATAAAAGAAAAAAATTAAATTACTCAAAATAAGAAAATATGATGACCAATCTTATAATTTAACCTAAATTGATGATTTAACATGCCATGTCAGCTTACCATTACACCGTAATTAACAACTCGGTGAGTAAAATGTTACAACACGATAACATAAGTGATTAAAACATAATATTTTAAACATAAATAAATAAAATATAACCTAAAATAAACAAAAGTGATTATTTTAACAGTTTACCTTTTTACTCATTATTATTTATTTTATATCTAACTATTATAATACTTAATAAATAAAGTTTTATTTAATAAATTTTTGCCGCGTACGAGGTTGAGTTTTTTAAAGAGCAAAATTTTGTTGAAGTTAAAAAAATATTTAGGAGTTAGTACCCATTTTCCCCAATTTCTAGGGTTAGCCAAAAAAATTAACATTGTTTCGACCCAAGCATCGAGCGAAAGTTTTCGCCATCAATAAAAAAGAAGCTTATTCACTGAGACACAAACATTGAAGAACAAAGCAGAGCAGAGGCCCCTCCTTTTCTCCATTTTCTTCCAAAAATGCAACCGTAAGTTTCTTGCCCGAAATGGACATTTAATTTTATAACCCATTTCTTTTGATCAAAGATAACTCAATTTTTAGTTTCCCTCTTACATCTCAATTTCATAGTCCTTTTGGTTTCCCTCCCGCATTTTCAGTTCATTTCTCTGTCATTTTGTTAGTCTGCTCAGTTGCACTTCATTGATGCTTCCATCAGTTCTTTTGTAGAATTGAATTACTAGTTTTTTGTTTTTAAAGACTGATTTGGATGGGAATTGCATTGAGTGAGCTTCTAATCGATAACCATGCATTTAAACAGTTAGATTGACTGAATGGAGGAGGGTTTAACGTTGATTTAGTAGAAGGAAAAAAAATGCTGAATTGCATGTTGTATGAGATGAAAACATGGATGTGGGAGGGGGAAAAGGGGATAATGTCCGGGGAGTAAATATTGAGTCTAGTAAGGGTGGTGGTAGTAATTGGAATTTAATAGAAAATTCGACTGGAATAGATGTGGTTGTTAATCCGAATGATGATGGAGGTGCCGGAGGTAAGCCATGTGTGGGGATGGAATTTGAGTCGGAGGATGCAGGCAGGACATTTTACGATGGATATGCTAGGCGGTTAGGGTTTAGTACCCATGTTGGTCAGTTTACTCGTACTAAGCTCGATGGGCCAATTGTAACATGGGATTTCGCATGTTCAAGGGAGGTTTTGAAGAGGAAAAATGTTGAAAGTTGTAATGCAATGTTTAGGATCGAGAGAAAGGATGGAAAGAAGTGGGTTGCTACAAAGTTTGTGGAGGATCATAATCATTCGATGGTTAATCCTAGTAAGGTTCATTACCTTAGATCTCGTAGGCATTTTGCTGGAGCTACTAAAAATGTTCCCGAAACATCTGATGCCGCTACTGATGTTTGTGCTTTGGTGGATGGAAATCATGTTTCTTGTGAAGCCACTAGGATTGGGAATACCTCCTGTGTCGACCCTAATCACCTTGTAAGGAATATGGGGTCTGTAGGCTATGTTGGACTTCCTAGCCAAAGGAGAACACTGGGGAAAGATGCTCAAAATCTGCTGAATTATTTCAAGAAGATGCAGGCTGAAAACCCGGGCTTTTATTATGCAATACAGCTGGATGATGATAACCGAATGACTAATGTTTTCTGGGCCGATGCAAGATCAAGGGCAGCTTACAATCACTTTGGAGATGCAGTTATTTTTGACACAATGTATCGACCAAATCAGTATCAGATTCCGTTTGCTCCTTTCACAGGCATAAATCATCATGGCCAGATGGTGTTGTTTGGTTGTGCATTACTTCTGGATGAGTCTGAGTCTTCCTTTACTTGGCTATTCAGGACGTGGTTATCTGCAATGAACAATCGATCTCCCATTTCCATCACCACAGACCAAGACAGAGCAATACAAGCAGCAGTTTCTCAGGTCTTTCCTGAAACTCGCCACTGCATTTGCAAGTGGCACATCTTGAGGGAAGGTCAAGAAAGGTTGGCACATATCTACCTAGCCCATCCTTCCTTTTATGGTGAGATCTATGGCTGCATAAACTTTTCAGAGACGATTGAGGATTTTGAATCATCATGGACCACTCTCCTTGATAAGTACAACCTCCAGAAAAATGAGTGGCTTCTGGCAGTATATAATGCTCGTAAACAGTGGGCTCCAGTTTATTTTCGTGGTACTTTCTTTGCTAGTCTTTCTTCTAACCAAGGGGTTTGCTCTTTTTTTGATGGGTACATAAATCAGCAGACAACTATACCACGTTTTTTAAAACAGTACGAAAGGGCTCTGGAACGTTCTCTAGAGAGGGAAATAGAAGCAGATTGTGACACAATCTGCACCACACCGGTACTAAAAACACCATCACCTGTGGAACAGCAGGCAGCAAACCTCTACACGAAGAAAGTTTTCTCAAAGTTTCAGGAGGAACTAGTTGAAACTTTTGTGTATACAGCAAACAAGATTGAGGGAGATGGCATTGTTAGTAAATACAGGGTTGCAAAATATGAACATGATGATAAGGCATACTTTGTCATGCTGAATGTTTCTGAGATGAAAGCAAGTTGTACATGTCAGATGTTTGAATATTCTGGTATTCTATGTAGACATATATTGACAGTGTTCACAGTGACAAATGTTCTTACCCTTCCATCCCATTACATATTAAGGCGGTGGACCAAGAGTGCCAAATCTTGGGTTGGATTGGATGACAAAAATGCTGATCCTCAAGGTGTTGAGACTCTAACCGCCCGTTTCAATATCCTATGTCAGGAAGCCTTCAAATTGGCGGAAGAAGGTTCTGTTGTCCCTGAGACATATAGCGCAGCAATCAATGCTCTTAGAGATGCCGTAAAAAAGGTTGCATTTATAAAGAAGGATGTAGCTAAAGTCACCCCACCTAGATCTTATATTAATGGAAATAGTCATGAGGATGGTAGCAAAAAAACCACTTCTCCGGTCTCAGAAATGGTCCCATCTTTATGGCCATGGCAAGATGCAGTATCACCTCGCTTTAATCTTATTGATAGTGGAGCTCCACTTACTGACTTGAATCAACCTAGCATGGTCCCTGTATCTATTGATCGTGATACTGATCACGTTGATAGCACGGTATGTTTGGAAGAAGTTTATATCTATTTTATTAATATACATCATTTATGTATGTCACCAACTCATACACACATGTCTTGGATTTTTGTTGTATTCAGCATTAACCAACGTTTTTGTTAGTGAAAATACGTGAGAGTTCTATTACTGTTGGATGCAGGTGGTTCTCTCTTGTTTTAAGTCCATGACTTGGGCTATAGAAAATAAAAACGAAGTAGAAGCTTGTAAAGTAGCTGTTATAAACTTGAAGGTATGTTGGCATATACTCTCATTTCCATAATGATTTATGGCAATTAAACTATCTTGTTCTTATTTGTTTCTTTTAAGTTTCTCTTTATATATTCAAGATGAAAGTTATCTATCTCATATTAGATGCTCCTGCAACTGGTAGAATTAAAAGCTAACTTATCATAGTTAGTCTAATGCACGGAAATCCTTTTATACTCTTTGTGGTGCTTCCGAAATGACTATTCACTTTCTCAGATTTTCAGTCATGTTCCAAATTGTCAAAGTAAGCATCATGTAATCATACTTGAGTTGACTGTTTTCAATTGGTATAATCTTCTTTCACCTCTGTTGCAGCTGCATGACTATAGCAAGAACCCTTTGGGAGAGACTGAAGTGCAATTTAGGCTCACAAAGGTAACTCTGGAGCCTATGTTGCGATCAATGGCTTACATCAGTCAACAGCTCTCAACACCAGTCAATAGGGTTGCTGCTATAAATTTGAAGGTTTGAAATGTTGAACTTATATCCATCCATATCCTAGTTTTTTTTTTCTTTTTAAATTTCTAAGGAGTTGGTTTTTGGTGATGATTTTCTATTATATGAATTACCTTAGTGCTAGGATAATGGTGTTAGATGCTATTACGTCACAAATATTTTCAGCTAAGCTGACTAGTTAGTATATCTTATTTAATGAGTTTATCATGATATTCAATATTTCATCAAGTTATAGAGAGCATAGTATGCTGAATATCTGAACAGGGAAAGAGAAGCACCCTTTTAGCATACTAATTTGTGAACTGTCCTTTGACATTTTAATCTATAATTCCAACTTTTATTTTATAGAGTCCTTAAAAATTGTTTCTCTTTTTCAATTTTCAACCAAAGGTAATTGCAATTTAAGGTATTATTTAAGGGCAATTTGATGATTGGATTTTGCTTCTTCCCAAGAACCAAATTCCCAACTTTTGGGCATTACTTCTTAAGGTGAACAGTAACAATGAAAATAAACCTGATAAACACTAAGCATGTTCTTTGGTGTAAAATGAGTTTAAGTTGACTTAATACTCGAACTAGTTTTGTTTTGTTTTATTTTTTTGTCCCAGACTATGGATATTTCCTGCTTGCTTGAGGCTTTGCTTGGTACTAAGGATGAAAAAGAGTGAGGATGAAATTTTTGTCAATCAAATGGTTATCATTCATAACTACTTTCCTACTTTGTCACTTAACCAATAAGATTTGAACTTTTAATGTATTAATTTTATATTAAAGATCATACCATTAAGCTAAATACGTTTTTTATTAATTACAAACAACATTTAATATTTATCTAACAGTAAAAATAAATATTAAAAAGGGTTTTGATCAAACCGGCTGGCCTAACCATATGAATTAATTGGAAGAACTGAAAGTGTGACTGGTTTAACTTTTGGTCCAGTTTTTCAAACCTTGGTTAGCAATACTTTTATGATTTTGCCGATGTTCATTGAAAGTAGCTTCAAATGATAAACATCATGTGATTAGCATTACATTGAACCATAGTTGCATTGATGTGATAAATTTAGGAGTAAGATTTATGCTGCTGCTGCTGCTTGCTTTTAGGTTCTTATCTTTTGTTTTAGTTAAAGTCTAAATAGGCCAACTAGCTATTAGTGTAGTGACAAATGACTTGCACTGCTTGAGTTCTTATTAATGTCCCAAGTTCAAACTTGGACAATCCCTTCCCCTATCCCTGATGAAAGGAAAATCGAATTTTTGGACTTATTGCTTGTTTATTTGAATTTCTCAGCTCCAAGATACAAAGACAACTTCTGGGGAGAAAGAAGTAAAGTTCCAAGTGTCAAAAGATACTTTGGGTTCGATGTTGAGATCAATGGCCTATATTCGTGAACAACTTTGACAACTGTAAGCATTTTATTTCAACAGTTCTCTTTTATCATTTAAGGAACCGTAATTCAGTAAAATACCAACATGTAAGTGGCAACTTCCTACTCACAAGCTGGCAAACAGATTAATTTCTTAATGGTGAATCACTGTTAAAAGATTCTCTTTGTCGAAGTTCATTTTTGGTTCAGCCTAGCCCGAAAATGCAAAGTTCACTATTCACTTGATATTAAAAAATAAAAAATAAAATATTTATATATCTATACTTCTTACTATGTACAATGCCATTGGTTGAGATGGTGTCACTCATGAATTAGGTTCGAACTTAGTTGTGAATTTACCAAAACCATTTATTTTACTAAGAGACGATTACTATTTGGAGATATTTATGTTTTTTTATATTTTAATAAATCTAGAAAATTATATACATTTAATGAGGTTTGAACCCAAGAGCCCTTAAAATTTTGCTATCTACTTTACCATTTCAACCAAATTCATTTTTAGTTTTTATATCAATATTTAATAAATTTAGTACGTAAATGTTTTCACCCACATAGTAGGTGTGTTATAATATAATTTTTTGTTATCGAGTCAAGTTGGGAAAAGTTGACAAATTCAAAGATTTAAAAAAAAAAATTTGAGGCAAATAAAGTTAAGTTCGAGAGGAGAATTTAATTAAGCTTAGAGAAAGTAAAATGAATAGGAGATTAGTTGATATTAATTAAGCTTAAATAAAAATTATATTTGATAATTTGAGATCATAGAATTATTTGAAGAATATAATTTAAATATGTTAATATTTTATTTAAATAGCTTTTGAGTTTTATTTTTATTTTTAATTAATAGTAAAAGATTTCAATTCAAGTTCAAACTTGAGCTCAAGCATAAACAATAGAATTATGAATGTCTACGAATAAATCAATGTTTTATATTGTGTTGAGCTTCAAAGTTTTTAAAACCTGAGTTTATTTCCATTCAATTATATCCCTAAAAATATAATATGCAAATAAAAAGAAAAAAGTAATGAATACATCAAATATGATATAATTTGAGTAATAAAAAAACTACTATTATGTGAATATATTAAAGTTTATTATACATAAATTATTAATCATATTAAAATTTATATAAATGTACTATACATTACAATAAAAAAAAAAATCCGACACCGACATTCAAGTCAAATAACATAGTGTTTGGTAGGACAAAATGTTCACTGGGTTTTGGATTTGTAAATCAACTATTCAAGAGAAGACTACTGTCACATTCAAAGTTCAAGCAGATATTTATTCAAAAAAAGAAAAAGGTTCAAGCAGATATAACTTTGCAATCATGTTAACTTAGTTAAAAGCTATCCCTGATGAAGATGGTTAATAGATATCCATTGAGAATGACTAATTTGATATGATTTGATTCCGTGTTTCCTACTTGATAACCATGAAAAAAAGGGGGTCCTAATTGACAGTGATCATTCAAACATCATCTAAGAACATGATGAATTTTCATTGCATGGTGCAGTATTGCTTATCAAACTTCCCAAATCTTTCATAGAACTCGACATGAATCCAATTCAAGATAAAATGATTGACCAGAAGTTGATCAACAAGCATCGACCATCACAGGGTTAAAACATTGGACCATCATCATAGATATCTTTCATGATTGCTCCCACTGCTAGATGCAGATTCACCGAAAGGGGTGGAAGCACTCGATTTGCTCGAAATTGGTGGTGATGGTGGAAGCCTTTCATTAAACAGACTAAGGCTATTTGCAGATGTAGTCTCTATGGTGAAGACTGAATCATCTTCAAAGGGAGATTGTGACTGTGAATCATATGAGTTCTGGCTTACAGTATCCGATTGTGCAGGTGAGAAATCTTTGATGCCACAGAAGTTGTCGCAATCCGTTATGTAGTTTAAAGCAAAAACAACCTGCAATAATTATTGCTTAATAGTAGTAATCTGTTTTTTGTGGTTTTAGCTATTCTGATCTATGTTCAAAGAGGATAATAAAGTTTAATCTGTTAGTGCTACTTAGTTGTGAACCATGTTGCTCCGACTCTTCATTTGCTTAAGGGTACTACTTTTTAACTGCTATAATGTCTAGTTTGTCACTAACATGCAGGGTCTCATATCATGATTGATAACTAAGTTTATCAGCAACATGGATGCTAAATATGGTCCATGAATGGAATCCATGCAAAGGAGAAGTTTGGATTTAGGGGGATATCGATATCTGAAGTGCCATGAGTATGTAAATCATAATCGATGTTGCTCAGTTGTTGTAGCATTGAATCTTGATTTGGAACATTTCTTCAAAACTTACCTTATCCATTGATAATCTCTTCTGAGGATCCTTGGTGAGACACTTCTCGGCTACTCGAACCATCCAAAAGAGTTGATGAACATCATGCTTATCGAGGATCCTTTGGTCAATTAAATCTGGGTAGTTCCTGTCTTTCAGTAGTGGTCTTGCCTGCAAGAAGATAGAAAACTTCAATAATGGAAGATCTGACCTTTCTATGTGTTACTCATTTTCTTGGAGTTACACTTCAGCTGCTAGAGTTATTTAAAGCACTGCACAACTTAGCTATGTGATAGGTGGCCATAGTTCTCATTATCCGGATCCAGGTTAGTTTCAGATACGAGTATATATCTTTCATATAGTTAATAATTTATTCAGATATCAAGAGTTTTACCCATCCAACAAGGCTTTTCCCTCCAAGTCTTTTGTCTGTGGTCTTCATTCCAGTGATTAGCTGCAACAGCACAACTCCAAAGGAATAAACATCTGTCTTGGTTGACACTTTGCCACATTCAGCGTATTCTGGTGCCAAGTATCCTAAAGTTCCAACAACTCTTGTCATTGTCTCCGATGACTTATCTGAGTCTTCATGTTGAGTTCTTGCCAAGCCAAAATCTCCTAGCTGATATAGTGAACCGGGTATGAACTTTGGTGAGTTTGAGGTAAAAGAATGAATGTACTTGCAGAAAACATACATATATACATGTATAAATGTAGTTTGATCATTACCAATGGTTCAAATTCGTGGGTTACAAGGATGTTGTTCGGTCTCATGTCTCGATGGATGATGTTGTTGTCATGCAAATATTTCAAGCCCTTAGCAGTTCCGAGTGCGATCTTCACCCTCTTTTGCCAACTAAGAGGTCTTCTTGAGTGCTCTGCAATCAATTTAGCAAGAAACGAAATACATACATGCATACATCGATTAGATATTTCATTGCACAAAAACGGAGTAAAAAACCAAAGAGTTGTCTTGAATGAATCCTTACTCGATAAATGAAGGTCAAGTGAACCATTGCAGACATATTCATAGACAAGTAGCCTGTGGTTTCCTTCAGAGCAAGAACCAACCAGCATGACCAAGTTCTCATGTCTCGCTGTCCGAAGCACGTGAACTTCAGACTTGAATTCTTTCTCACCTTGGAGACTTGCATTGTACTTGTGTTGCTTTACTGCAATCTTCATTCCATTGATCTCTCCCCTATAGACGGATCCAAATCCACCTTCCGATAGGAAGTTTTTAGCACTGAACCCTTCAGTAGCAGCTTGGAGCTCTGCGTAAGTGAAGTCTCTCATCCATCCGATCTTAGGCCTTCGATTTTTGCATATCAAGCAAAGGGAGTTTTTGAATACTTGATCCCCCGGATTTCCCCCCATCCAATCATCGTTGTGGTTATGTTGCTTTGGATTTTCATCTGGACTCTGCAAGTCTTTCTGGTCTCCACTTTCGTTGATGGATAGCGGGGAATGTTCTCCTCCTGTTTCTGGTCCTGTAGTTGTACCGTATGCTTCATCATGGACATACATGGATGAGGATGAGGACTTCAGTTCATTATAACTCAGAACCGGTGCTCTGTTACCAGAAATACTCGAAGCTGAAGATGAACCTGAGATGGATTTCCTATTACTATGCGATTGAAGCTCTCCAATGCTTTCACCACCACGATCTGCAACAACAAATGACATGATTTCTTGACATGAACATAATATGTTTTACATATTGCATTCCAAATAACTTACTTTGAGGAGAATGCAGTCTTTGGGGGCCAATCGCTGGAATCATTTCGGCATACGGTATGTGACGTTGTGGCAGTTTGAAATTATCCTTTACATTTGGTCCTCTTAATTCTTCAGCATTGCAATCTTTCTTCAACCTTACTATATTACATGACAGATTCTCTACAAAGTACCGCTGGTCATTCTTCATATGCCTATCTCAAAAATAACACATATTTACGATGTACAATGTTAAAATCAGGGATAAAACTGGTAGGATATTTGCATTTTTGCAATAATCAAATTCGGATCTGCATAATTACTTAAAATCTGAGTCTGTTTATTATTAATATTAAATCTAAGTGTAATTATTTAAATCCAAATCCGCTAAAATCTTAATATAATAAGAAAAAAAAGTAATTTTTTTGATAAGTACTATTATCCAGATTCGAGTATAAAATAAATGAAAATTTTGAAAAGTATAATAAATTTGTTTATCTAAATCTATTATCCACAGAAGTAAGCGAATTCAGATAATGAAAATACGAGGATTACTATCCACGTCAACTTTGAATCTATTTTATATAGTAATTATAGTATCCAAATATTTTCCCAAAATGCAAGAAAGCATATCAAATATCCACGAGTATGTGAATCCATACTATCCATTGCTAATTTTCTGAGTTCATTAGCAGCAATCAAATACATACCTGTCAAGTACCAACCATGTTGCACCAAAACTTTTCACAGCTCTTGCAGCAACATCCTTGAATGGATAACCCGCTAACATCTTTACCTGGAATTCTATCTGGGAGAAAGAAACTCAAGATAATGTCAGTAATTTGATCATAAACAAGCCATATATACTACATTAAACATTTTAACAAACAAGAATAAGCAGCTTATTTGAATCATACTATTTATATATCGCATAATTGTGATTCAGTTTTGCAGTTCAGTTCAAGGAAGGCCACCATTTTCCTTTAGATGTCAATGGATGGAGTGCCTGCTTATTTTCTATCAGTACTTATTGTTCATCACTAGATGAATACGGTTAGGGCTATGGATGTAAACAAGTGACTTGTACTCGTAAATTACTCAAGTTCAACTTGAAGGAAAGATTCAAATTTGGTTGGGTCATTGTAGAGTCAAGCTCAAGTAACCTGAGCGAGCTGAATTCGAGTATCCTAATACTTAACTCACGTAGCCTAGTTAAAACTTTTAATTTTTAATTAGTAGTTTGAACTTGAGAACAAATATTTGAGCTTGAAGTCTAGAATGAGAATCAAGCTCCATTTTTACTTAATAAACGAGCTTAATCAAGCAAGTTCGAGCATTTCGATTTTTATTTTGAATCGAACTCAAACTTTGAAAACAAAACTCAAACAAACTTCAAGGTTCGAATTTTGAATTGAGCTCCATTCGAGAATACAACATAAGGCATGGTGTCTCACAGTCATAACTCATAACTTTAATGACATAGTTGCTCTGACTAGAATCATGAGTAAACTTCAGAAAATAAGTTCACATACACACACAAACACATATACAGACTATTGTCTCTAACAAAAGATCCTTTCATGGATAATTTTGTGTTATTTTATTAAAAAAAAATACCCCAATCCAAAAATAGAGTAGTTATGGATGTTGAGATTCAAATCTTCGACTAAAGAAGTTAATGCCATGAATCAGCTGTACTAAACCATGATCAAAGTTCATGATTTATGTAATTTATATCATTTTCTATTTTTAGAAAGAACTCTCTCATGATATCATCGTAAAGAGCTAGAAAGCTACTATACCTGCTCCTTTTCGTAGTGTGCGGATATTTTCACAAGCGCAGCATTCTTTTTGTACTGTTCTAACTTTTTCCCCATTTCTTCTACCGTGATCCTTCTGTTTGTTCCAAAAATTGAACTTGTATCCACCTTGGATTTAAACCCCACTGGCAAAATAACCCAAAAATAAATTAATGGAGATAGAGGAAACTAAAGGGCAGCTAGCAATGCATTGAATGTCATTCATCCAGAGTATTTCTTTGTCGGAAGAGCTGCAAATGTTAGGATTCGAGATTTATCGGATGCCATCTCTTATTTTCAAAAATGAACCAATCAAGTTAAATCCCGGATTCGTTTTCTAGTCCTTTTCAAGAAATAAAAAAAAATGCATGAATTGCTAGTGTGTTTTCTAGCTCCATTAAGATCACCAACTAGAATTATTATATTTTAGATGCTATCTTAAGCGAGGCATGAATTCTTATTGAGTAATTTCTATCTCCCAAGAAAGATAATGTACTAAGACTATTATCTATTGCATGGAATTCAAAAGGTGATTACATGAATCAACTGGATTAAACTCTAAATTATTGGTAAGTTAGAAACATGAAAGTCTAACGACTAACATACTAAGATTATTATCTATAAGATGCCTTAAATGAACCAATCTATATTAAACCCTGGGTTCATTTTTCTTGTCCTTTTTTCAAGAGAAAAAAGAAGCATGAATTCTTATTGAGTTTTTCTAGCTCCCATGAAAGACAACATATTCAGACTACCATGGGATACTACCTTTTCGAGAGTGGTTACAAGAACCAATAGGATTAAACGAGTTCACTTCGTTTGTCCTAAGAAAAAAAAAATGGAAGCATGAATTCTTACTGAGTTTTCCAGCTCCCATGAAAGAAAACGTACTAGGATTAATAACCTGGTGAAGAATTCCAAGGACCAAAAGCTTGTCTCCAGGCTTAAGTGATAAGCCAACGAGGGGCCATTTGATAATGCTTGGATTTAGCTCCTTCGACCCATCCAGGATCACCACCACTCTCTCAGCTTCTTTTGTCATGTTTTCTTTTTGTTTTGAAACCTTTTGCACAAACTATTTTTGCAAACAATAAATTCAAGCACAAAATTTATTCAGAAATATTCACAAGCACATGGTATGCATGTATCAAATCCAATGTTCTTTTTTTTTTTTCTCTGCAACAAAAACAAAGCTTTGATCATATAATGCTGGTTCAAATCTTATTTAAAATAACAAAAATTGTGAGAAAAAATAGAAACAAGTGTCCAAAATTTGAGTTGCTTCAATTTGAAGAAGATGGTTTTAAAGAAGAGTTGAGGTGATGAATCCAAGCGTATATTCTCGAAGGATATCCAAGCTATTGATGGCCCTGTGAGTTTCTTCCTGTTGTATTGACAATATATTATAGCCTTCGTTTTTTTTTTCCTGCTAATTATATTATTAATTCTTTGATAAAAACTATGGGTTTTTTTTATTTTCAATTTATAAATTACTAAATTTCAAGAGATTCAAATGTTCATAGATTAAATCAAAGCTTTCTTGTACTCTCCACGATCAAATTACTTTGTTTTTTTAAAATAAAACTTTGAGATTAGGACTTTTCTTTTAATAAATGTCAAAAATCAATTTAACCTAAAATTTTTAAGAAAATTAAATCAAAATTTTATTATTTTCCGTAATTCAATCAACTCTGAAGTTTTTTTTATAAAATAATATTAAAATATTAATTAATTAATTATAAAATGAGGTAAAAATTTAATTATGAAAATAAGGTGATTTCTACAATAATTTTAGGTTAGATTGAGTGAACTTGTTAAAAATTAAAAGAATTTTTTTTGAAAAAGTGGAAAAAGAAGCACTAGTGAATTTTAAAAAATCTGATAGAAAAAAAAGTTAGTTTTGGTTCCAACAATTAACAGTAGCCTTTTTTTTCCTCTGCATTTAATGTCTTAATGATTTTTCTTGTATTTAATATATTTTTGATGTTTTAATGTCTTTTCTTTACATTTATCTCTAAAATCATAAATTTTTATTTAATTAAGACGGTATCGTTCCAATTAAAAATAATATTTTTTAATTTTTCAACATTTTTGTTTGATTTTTTAAAAAAATCTGTGTCAAGTAATATTAAAATATACTGTTGTAAACATCCCATTTTCAAAATTATTTTGTTTTTCATCCTATTTTTATAATTAATTAATTTTTAATACTATTTTAAAATATAAAAAAACATATGTGGACGGGACATATTTGCAAATGGACAATGATGGGAATCGGAGTTGGTGAGACTTTGTCTGTCCCCAGCTGGACATGGACATGAACATGAACATGGACATGTTTGAAATTCCAACATGTGTGAAGCTGGTTCTGAAACTGTGTCGCAAATCCAATTATTTTAATATTTCGGCTTCAGTTTTTTACGGATTGACCAATACTTTTTTAAAATAATAGAAAGGTGGGTACCCTTTGTTTTGTATGCCCCAACATGAGCCACTCGCTTCGACTCGCTTCATCTAAGTAAAGCTCTTGCCTCTTTTAGGAGATTGATCGAAGGTGAAAGTATTCTCGAGTTCATTGTAATAATATTTAGATTATATATATTTTTTTCACTTAAAAGATAAGTAAATTAATTATTATATATTAGATAAATGAGTAAATTAGTTATTTTACTAAAAATTTTATTCATTTTTATTGTTAAAAATTGATAGTTATATGTTAGCATGAGGTACACGTGACACATTACGTGTTACTATCTGATTATTCTATCAGTCATGCCGGTTTTTAATTGCACAAATGGATGAGTTTTTTTAACATAAATGATCAATTTACACTTTGATTTGATATATAGAGACTAATTTGTCCATCTTTTAGTAGATGGAGTAAAATGTAATTTGACTCCTACTACAAGTGCCTTCATGATACTTTTACCAATTATCATATTCTATTTGTCACCGGATATTATCCATCTATTATTTAAACTCTTTACTAGGCTAATATTACGATTCGATTTGATGCTAACTCGATCGGAAAAATTACAAAATATCTTTTCATAATTAAAATAATTATATTATTATGAGGGTACCTTTGTCCTTTTAAGTTTTTAACAAAACTAATAAAAATAAAAAATAAAAATATTTGAACTCATGCCATAAATATACATAAAACCTCAACTTTACCACTACAACCAAAACTTCAATTTATTTAATTATTTTGTACATTTTAATATTATTGCACAAACATTTCCTCACACATTGTTAGTATCTATACATATGATCTAATATTTATATTTAAGTACTTTATTGAGCTAATGTCACTCTTAACCAGTCACTAATTCAATTTTTAAATTATAAAATATCATTCTTTTAAATTACAATTAATACTATTAATTAAAATAAAACAATTAAAAATAAAAATCCAAAGAGCAAACATGTGGTCAATAATATAAAAATACAAATTCATTATCACTTCATTTATAATTATTATTGAATATATTTTTAAAAATATTTTAATATAAAATATTTTCTTGGTGTGACAAAATTTAATATTATTTAAAGAAAAAATATTTAGTGTACTGTTAGTAAAGTTAAAAACTCCACAATGAGTGATGAAATGCTACTATGTGTCTTGAGGAATATTAAATTTAAAAAAAAATAAAACAAACACGTGTCATTTACTAAACCCTATTGGTGGAGTTAAAAAAACTCCATTGGGCAATGGATAGAATACTAACCCTTATTTAAGTATGTGATTGAGTTGACGTCACAAGTCAATCGAGCACCAACTTGATCGAGAAATTATAAAAATAACCTTTTAAATTTTAAAAGTTATATTATTATGAATGTATTTTTTGTATTTTCCTTATTTTAAAGGAAACTCAATAAAAATGTAAATGTTAAAAATTGAACTCATGCCACCAACATCTATAAAATCTTTTTTTTTACCACTTCAACCAAAACTTTATTTTGATATTTTTCTACATTTCAAATTTATTACATAAATTGTTTCACTCATATTGTTTATATATTTATTTATACTATTATTTAGACCTCAATCGTTGGTGTTGAACACTAACTCGTTAAGAAAATTACTAAAATAACCTTAAATATTTTAAATAAGTTATATTATTATTATCGTACTTTTATCTTTTTCCTATTCTTTTTAAAAAAAAGTCACAAAAGTTGAGATTTCAACACATACCACCAACATCTGTAAAATCTTTTCTAAACCACTTCAACTAAAACTTTATTTTAATATTTTTATACATTTCAATGTTATTACATAAATTGTTTCATTCATGTTGTTTGTATATTTATATTATTATTTAAGTGTCTGACTAAGTTGGTGTCACAAGCCAACTCGAGAAAATGTGACTGAGGTGGTGTTAAGAGAACTACATAATGTGACTAAGTTGTATTGATAAAGTCATTAATTGAGTAATTTCACAAGTCAGCTTGATACTTAAGAACAATGGCAATATCATGATAAACAATTGGAGTTTTTAATTTTGTACATATTGTAAATGTGTTATGTTTCAAATCTTATGTTTCATTATTTATTATACATTATTTTTAAATCATATATGTGTTCTAAATATGAGGCTTCAACATGCATACGCATGTGATAGAATTTCTAGTATACTATTATTTAAGTGTGTGACTAAGTTGGTGTCATGAGTCAACTTGACACCAACACAGTAATGAAATTACTAAAATAACCTTGTGTATGTTAATTAAGTTATATTATTATGAGGGTATACATATATCTTTTTTATAATATTATTAGTTTCAGATCACATGTTTCATTGCTTATTAGATATTACTTTTAAAACCACACTTGTATTAAAAATACGTGATTTTCACGTACATCCACGTGTGATATTAAAAATTTTAAATATTGTGGTCTTGATACAATAACGAAATCTAATGAGGATTAGGAGACTTTAATCTTGCAAAATTATTAAAAATTTAGTTATGTTATGAATATATTATTAAGTGGATGTCCATCATGATAAAATAAAGTCTTGATATACTTTAAATTCTAATAGTTATTAGAATTAGATCTCTACTTCTTTTATACTTCTTATGCCTATAAATAGAGACCCTAATGAAGCATTGTAATCATCCTTTTTTATCAATAAAGTACATTCTCTATTACTTTCATATTTTCTTTGTTCTTTATTCTCTCCATATCTCATTATTTTATAACACATTACCAGCACGACTCTCAAAATTTTTTTTCTAAACCCACCTTGTTCTTATTTTTCATTTGATACCCCCAAAAAATTTTGAATCCCATACCTCAATTGCTTTCTATCCTTTTCTAATCCCTCATTGAATTACTTTCATTATTTTTCTAACCTAGCATTCAAATTGGTTGCTTGGCTACCCAAAATTGACGAAAAAAGAGGGGTTCAAACTTGTGCAATGATTTGCTTAAAGTTCTTGGGAGGAATCGAATTTAACTTCTCTATCGACTTAAGTGATTATAATGTCAAATCTTGCCAAACTAATCTTGCAAAACTTGAATTTGCCGCCCTAGACATCTCAGGCAGAAATTATTTGCCATGGGTGTTAGATGCTGAAATTCACCTAGATGCTAAAGGTCTAAGGAGTACTATAATTGCAAATAAAGAAGCATCAAACCAAGACATGGCAAAAGTAATGATTTTCATCCGTTATCATCTACAAAGGATTAAAAGTGGAATATCTCACAGTGAAAGACCCTCTTGAGTTGTGGAAATATTTGAAAGAAAGATTTGACCATTAGAAAACGGTGATCCTCCTTAAAGCTCATTATGATTGGATGTACTTACGGTTACAAGATTTTAAGACTGTAAGTGAATAAAATTCAGAACTTTTCAAAATTAGTTCTCAACTAAAATTATATGGAGAGAACATAACCGATAAGGACTTGTTAGAGAAAACCTTTTCAACCTTTCATGCTACTAATGTGCTCCTGTAGCCGCAATACCGTGAAAAAGGTTTTAAAAATATTCTGAATTGATTTTATGCCTTTTAGTAGTTGAACAAAATAATGAGTTATTGATGAAAAACCATGGAATTCGTCCCACTAATACTGCACCACTCTCTGAAGTGAATGTTGTAATACACAATAAATATGGAAATGAAAAATATAAAGGTCGCGATCGTGGTCGAGGACGTACTAGTAACCGCTATCATGGTGTTGATAATAGTGGTATTTCTAACTACCAGAAAAAGAATAATAGTGAATGACAAGAAATAGGTGGTCATTCTTCAAAGGTATTGAGAATTTATGTTACCGATGTGGTATGAGGGGACATTGGGCACGTACCTGTCGTACACCTGAGCATTTAGTGAAACTTTATCAAGCATATATTAAAAGGAAGAAAAATAATATTGAGACAAATTTTATATCCAAGAATAATGAAATGGAGGCAAAAGAGGAGGATTGTAACACCCCTAACCGTTATCCATCGTCGAAATAGAGTTACGGAGTATTACCGAAATTGTAACACCCCTATCCCGTAACCGTCGCCGGAATAGGTAAGGGACATTACCAGACAGACAGAACATTTTAGACCAATTCAGAATCACAATTATCATATAACATTATCGCATAAGCAATCATCTTTTAAGATGGTCTACGATACCTAAAACATACTTTTAAGAATAGTCAGAACTAAACCGAACTCATACAAAAATTTTCAGAATCCAGAGAAAATTTCACTTCTGTTGAGGTTACACGCCCGTGTAACTAGGCCGTGTGCCTCACACGGACATCAGACACACCTATGTGACCCATCCGTGCCAAAACAAGGCACCCATACTGACTTTCACCCACGACCATTAGGCACGCCCGTGTGCTATGGCCGTGTGATACTTAGTTAGCTACTGACTTATGCCCACGGCCATATGACATGCCGTGTGTCAAAATCGTGTAATTTTTAAGAGGTTACTGCCTTTCTTACATAGCTACAAGGCACGCCCGTATCCCCTGACCATGTGGCACGATGCAGGCTTGGTTTAAGCCCACTTGCCACCCCTAAATGGGTCTTTCCTACTAGCAATGTTAAACAACATTCATGCAACAATTTTCAGCCATTTCCATGCTCAAAACATGCTTCATTACAACTAAATCATCATCATTCAATAACCCATTCAAAACCATATCAAAACTTAACACAAACGTACCATTTGCTAGCCAACTTTCATGGCATAACATATATTTACAGATCAAAACTTAATACATAGACCTTCTAGCCTATACATGCCATACTTTAAAATATTTACACATTCAAAAGTACTAAAATGAGTTCGATAGTGTGGTGACGATCCTCGACTATCCCCAAGCCTTCAGTAGCTACGATAACTATAAAATAGACAACAATCACACAGAGTAAGCTACAAAGAGCTTAGTAAGCCAAATACAATTGGTCTAACTACTAAATCATATAAGTACAATTCAACAGTAAAGATTCATAGCCATTTCATAGAATAATTCATAAGCCTAACCTTGCTCGTTTGTTTGCATGAATGTCATGCTTCATTTCCAAATTCCATAAATATTTCACAGAGATATAGTCTTTCATATTCAGAAATTTAGTACGATACCAACGTACCTGTGTAGATTATATATTTCATATACTCATTCTCATATTTCGTACGCTATCATCAGACGGTTCAGAAATGATATAGATACTCATAAACAGGTACAATGCCGACGTCCCGGATGTGGTCTTACATGTAATTCAATATCGATGCCTCTGTCTCAGACAGGGTCTTACACAAAATCAGATACGATGCTGATGTCCCAGACATGGTCTTATACGTAAATATCAATCGAGGCCTGTGTTATAGACACGGTCTTACACGATATCTCAGATAGATGTCAACGTTCCTTTAGAAGCATACAGGGCTTTTCGGATACTAACATATTAACATAATTTACTCAAAAGGTATTCATCAGGCTCTCAAGGTCATCCGATACAAATTAAAGTTTGTATATGCAGAATTTAGTCAGTTTAACACATAGTTGTAATTTGACTTACCTCGTACGGATTTCGGACAGAACGAGTCGACTATTCAACTATTTTGGACTTCCCTCGATCTAAGTCCGATTTTCTTTGTTCTTGATATAATACAATTCAAATTTAACCATTCAATCATTCATTCCACTCAAAATAATCCATGAACAAATATTTAGGGCACTTTTCATTTTACCCCTTACATTTTCACACTTTGACAATTTAGTCTATTTTTCACAAAATCACAAATATGCAAAATTCACCAAGACTATAGCTTGGCCGAATATACATGGCTTCCATACAAGCCCAAATAACATATTTAATTCACAATTTAGTCCTTCAAAACCTTATTTTCACAAAGTAGCTCAAATAGCTCTATTTCATCAAAATTCAAAGACAAAACTTATAAATCATCTACCAAGCCTTCATAATTCATCCATAAACATTTCAAAACTCATGATATCAAAAATGGCATTTCATGAAATCTTTAATAGAAACAGAAATTCAGACATGGGTTTTGAAGAACACGAAGCAACGATCACAGAAACAGAAATTATCAAAAACTGAACAAATTTCATACCTCAATTTAGCTACCAAAGTGCCGAATGTACAAAAGCCTCAAACCCTTCTTTCTTTTGCTGATTTTCGGCTAACATGCAGGATAATATGGCTACCTTTTATTTTGTTTTTATTTTAATTAACATTATTTCACCTTTTACCAATTTGCCCATGACATATACGATTATATTTCTACCAACTGATGTCCATCATTGTCTACCATTAATATAAATGGTAAATTTGACATGCAAGGACCTTTATTTTAAAAGCCAAGCCAAATAGGTGCTTTAACATTTAGCACTCAACTTTTACACTTTACGCGATTTAATCTTTTTTTCATAATTAAGCATAAAAACAGGCAAATTAAATCACAGAAATTTCGTAGATGTAATTTCACATATCACAGGCACAGAAAATAACATTAAAATATTTTTTAAAATCGGTTAAGTGGTCTCGAAACCACTGTTCTGACTAGGGACAAAACCAGACTGTTACCGTTAAACAGATTCGGATATTGTTGCCTCATTGAATCTCCAGGCTCCCACGTAGCCTCTTCAACACCGTGACGATGCCACATCACTTTAACTAAAGGAATTTTCTTATTTTATAATTCTTTAACCTCACGGACTAAAATATGAATCGGCTTTTCTTTGTAAGTCATATCAGATTAGATTTCAATCTCAGAAGGGGATATCACATGAGACGGAGCAGATCTGTATCGTCGAAGCATCGATACATGGAATACATTATGTATTTTTCTAACTCAAATGGTAGCCTCAACCTATAAGCAACCGGCCTAACTCGCTCTATGATTTCATACGGTCCAATGAACCTCGGATTCAATTTCCCCTTTTTACCAAATTGGAACAGTTTCTTCCACGGAGATACTTTCAGAAACACTTTATCACCAATCTCAAATTCAATATCTTTTCCTTTTATATCAGCATAAGATTTCTGACGATCAGAGGCAGCTTTCAGACTATCTCGGATTACTTTCACTTTCTGTTCTGTTTCTTTTATTAGATCAACACCGTAAATCTTATTCTCACTGAGCTCAGACCAGTATAACGGAGTTCTACACTTTCAACCGTATAAGGCTTCGTACGGTGCCATTTTGATGCTCGACTGAAAACTGTTATTATAAACAAATTTAATCAAAGGTAAATACTGTTCCCACATACCTTCAAACTCAAGAATGCAACATTTCAACATATCCTCGAATATCTGAATAATCTGTTCAGATTGACCATCTGTTTGGGATGAAAAGTAGTGCTAAAATGCAATTTAGTACCTAGAGCATCTTGCAATTTCTTCCAGAATCGCGATATGTAAATCTCGGATCTCTATCAGACACTATCGACAACGGTACACCATGCAAGTGAGAAATCAGATTGTACTGGAATAAAATGAGCTAACTTCGTCAATTTGTCAACTACAACCCAGATCGAATCTTTCTTTCTCAGAGACAGAGGCAAAGCCGAAACAAAATCCATGGTCACTCGATCCCATTTCCACTCCGAAATCATAATCGGTTGTAATAACCCAGATGGCACCTGATGTTCAATTTTAATTTGTTGAAAAATTAAACATTTAGAAACAAAATTAGAGATATCTCTTTTCATTCCAGACCACCAATAATGTTGTTTCAAGTCATTATACATTTTCGTACTTCCCGGATGTACAAAAAATCTACTACTGTGAGCTTTACTCAAAATCGTTTGAAATAAATCCAGATTTCTCGAAACACAAAGTCTATTTCTGAACCTCAGATAGTCATCAACATCTATTCGGAATCCAGAATCAAAATCAGAATTACACTGAGTTCGTTTAGCCATAATCTCATTATCAATTTTCTGATATTCGATAATCTGCTGCAAGAACAAGGGCCTTGCTTTTAATTCAGCTAAAACTGAACCACCATCAGACAGAATTAAATGAGCATTCATTGCACTCAAAGCAAATAACAATTTTCGACTCAAAGCATCAGCAACAATATTTGCTTTTCCCGGGTGATAATCAATCACAAGTTCGTAGTCTTTTAACAGCTCTAACAATCTTCTCTGCCGCTGATTCAAATCCTTTTGTGTCATTAAATACTTCAGACTTTTATGATCAGAGAACACGTGACATTTCTCACCAAACAGATAGTGACACCAGATCTTCAAAGCAAACACAATGGCAGCTAACTCAAGATCGTGTGTCGGATAGTTCTTCTCATACGACTTCAATTGTCTTGAAGCATAAGCAACAACTTTTCCTTCTTGCAGTAAAACACAACCTAGTCCGTTCAACGAAGTATCGCTGTAAACAACAAATTCTTTACCTAACTCAGGTTGTACCAACACCAGAGCCTCAGTTAACAGAGCTTTTAACCGATCAAAACATTTCTGACATTTCTCAGACCATTCAAATTTCACATCTTTTTGAAGCAATTTTGTCAATAGAATAGCTATCACAGAGAAATATTTTATAAATCGTCTGTAATAACCGGTAAGTCCCAGAAAACTGCAAACTTCAGATACATTCCTCGAAGGCTTCCAATCCAGAATAACTAAAATTTTGCTCGGATCAACTCGGATACCAGATGCTGATACAATATGACCCAAGAAACCAACTTCACATTTACTGAACTTTGCATACAACTATTTATCTCGCAGAGTTTGTAGCACTATTCTCAGATGCTCGGCATGCTCAGATTCATCACGTGAATAAATCAATATATCATCAATGAATACAACAACAAATTGATCTAAATACGGTCTGAAAATTCTATTCATCAAATCTATAAAAATAGTAGGTATATTTGTTAATCTGAAAGGCATAACTAAAAATTCATAATGCCCGTACCTTGTGCTGAAAGCAGTTTTCGGAATGTCAGAGTCCTTTACTTGTAACTGATAATAACCCAATCTCAGATTTGTCTTTGAAAACACAATGGCACATTTCAACTGATCGAATAAGTCATTAATTCTGGGCAAAGGATATTTGTTCTTTATAGTCACTTTGTTAAGCTGACAGTAATCAATACACATTCTCATTGTGCCATCTTTCTTTTTCACAAACAGAACAGGAGCAACCCATGGTGAAAAGCTAGGTCTAGCAAATCCTCGATCTGTCAACTCTTGCAATTGAGATTTTAATTCCTTTAACTCGGTCGGTGCCATTCTATACGGAGCTATCAAAATCAGAGTAGTACTAGGTACTAATTCAATGCCAAACTCGACTTCTCGAATCAGAGGCAAACCAGGTAGTTTTTTAGGTAACACATTAGAGAATTCATAAACAACAGGAACAAATTCAACTTTCTTATCATTCACTTTCGAATCTATCACATAAGCTAAGTAGGCTTCACTTTCTTCACATATTCCCGTGCTTTCATTACAGATATCACAGCTGGTAGTCCATTCAGATCACTAGACTCAATTTGAATTATCTCATCGTTCTTACACCTTAAATCAATGACTTTTAGTTTGCAATTCACAATAGCATCGTGCAAAGTCAACCAGTCTATTCCCAGAATTATATCAAATTCATCGAAAGGTAAAAGCATCAGATCAACAAGAGAACAAATATCTCAGATCATTAACGGGCAATTCTTGCAGACTTTATCAACCAGGACACTTTTGCCCAAGGGGTTCGATACTCTAATTACGAGTTCAGTAGACTCTACAAGTAAAGTCTTATTGTGTACTAAATTTATACAAATTTAAGAATGCGTTGATCCAGGGTCTATCAATGCAATCACAGAAGTATCATAAAGAGTAAAAGTACCAGTAATCATGTTTGGAGACGAGGCTTCCTCATGAGATTGGATAGCATAGGATCTGGTAGGTGTTCTAGCCTCAGATCTAACAGCAGTATCCCTAGTAGCTCTTTGACCACCGCTAACATTTCCCTTATTTATGAAAGGTCTAACTCTAGATGAGGTGTTGCTCGGTCTCAGATTCTGTACATTCTCTTGCTCAACAGGTTCAGAACAATCCCTTACAAAATGGTCCAGAGATCCACATCAAAAACAGGCTCGGTCATTCAATCTACAATTTCCCGAATAACTTTTACCATAATGTTTACATTCAGGTCTCTCAGACCAAACATTCCCGAAACTTACAACAGAAGTAACAGGAGTTCTAAAATTCGAATGCGATCTAGCTCGATCTCGATTCGAATGTCCCACATTAGTATTTGGACGACTTTGATCATCTCAGAATTTCTTTAACACAGACTGAAATGATCTACTCGAGGATCTCTTTCTAGCATCTCTAGCTTCAGAATCAACTTTTCTTTTCTCTTTTCTTAATTCTTCGGCTTTACAAGCTCACTCAACGAGCACTACCATTTCTTTAATTTCCAAAATCCCAACTAACAGACGAATATCTTCGTTTAGTCCATCTTCAAACCTTTTGCACATTATTGCTTCATTCAATACACATTCACGAGTATACTGGCTCAATCTCACAAATTCACAATCATATTCAGTAACAGACATACGACCTTGTTGAAGCTCAAGAAACTCTTTGCGTTTTTTATCAATGAATCTCTGACTGATATATTCCTTCCGGAATTCAGATTGGAAGAAATCCCACGTAACTCGTTCACTCAGAACCACAGACGTCAAAGTTATCCACCAATGATACGCCGTATCTTTCAGAAATGAAATAACACACTTTACACATTCCTTAAGATTCAGAGACATTTCATCAAACACTCGTATTGTATTTTCTAACCAGAATTTGGCTCTTTTAGCATCACCATTTATTGTGGCTCGGAACTCTTCAGCCCTATACTTTCTATTCTTATCAACTGGTGGTCTACTCAACTGTACCGGATTTACTTGTGGCATATCATGAGTTTGAGAAGGATTAACAGGGGGTGGAGGTTATTGTACAATCGGATTGGTTCTAATGTATTGGGTGAACCATTCATTCATCACCTGATAAAAGGCTTGCTTAGCCTCACCATTACGGCAACTCGTAGCCGATCTAGAATCAGCTTGCACCGTCACTTGCACGAGAGCAGGCGCATTGCTTTCTACATCGTCAGCTACAGCTTTATCGAGATCCATTTGCTATATAAAAGCACATTTCAATGTCAGGAGTCATCACACTATCACAGATTCAAATATATGCATGTATAGCTAGACTCACATACGCTATGGTAGTCCTAGAACCGACTAAACCATAGCTCTGATACCAACTAAATGTAACACCCCTATCCCGTAATCGTCGCCGAAATAGGTAAGGGGCATTACCAGACAGACAGAACATTTCAGACCAATTCAGAATCTCAATTATCATATAACATCATTGCATAAGCAATCATCTTTTAAGATGGTCTACGAGACCTAAAACATACTTTTAAGAATAGTCAGAACTAAACCGAACGCATACAAAAATTTTCAGAATCCAGAGAAAATTTCACTTATGTTGAGGTCACATACCCGTGTGACCAGGCCGTGTACCTTACACGGGCATCAGACACACCCATGTGAACCATTCGTGCCAAAACAAGGCACCCATACTGACTTTCACCCACGGTCATTAAGCACGTTCGTGTGCTATGGCTGTGTGATACTTAGTTAGCTACTGACTTATGCTGATGGCCATATGACACGCCCGTGTGTCAAAACTATGTGATTTTTAACATGTTATTGCCTTTCTTACATGGCCACAAGGCACGCCCGTGTCCTCTGACCGGTGGCACAATTAGAGGTGTTCATGGGCCGGGTCGGGTTCGGGTCGGGCTCAACTAAAAAATCATGTCCATTTATTGGGCTTGGGCCAGGCCGGGCCCAAAAAATGAGCCTAAAATTTTACCCAAGCCCGACCCGAATAAAAATACTAAAACCCAGGCCCAGCCCGGACCGACCATATTATTTTTTATATTATTTTTATATTATTTTTAAATATATATAATACATCAAAAATATTAAAAACATCAAAATAAATATTTCCCAACAAATTGAAAATAAATTTTAAAAAATATGTAGACTTAAATAATATTAAGATAAATGTAACTTAACAAACAAATGCTTCTAAAAATAATAAAAATTAACAAATGCCTTTAAAATAATAAGAAAATTAATAATAAAATAAATTTTATACAATATCCAAATAACAACAACAAAATAGTAGCAACATAATAGTAAAATGGTAACAAAATAGAGGGAAAACAATAAGAAAATAACATTCAAAAATAAAAAAATGCAGATTTTTTTGTCCTTTAGTGAATTCAGGCCGGACCGGGCCGGGCTCGGGCTAAAAATACCTTACCCGAGGCCCGACCTATTTTTTAAACGGGCCTTATTTTTTTGTCCAAGCCCATTTTTTGGGCCTATATTTTTACCCAAACCCTTGCACATTTCGGGTGGGCCTCCGGGCCGGGCTGGGTAGCCCTGCCCATGCACACCTCTAAGCACAATGCAGGCTTGGTTTAAGCCAACTTGCCACCTCTAAATGGGCCTTTCCTACTAGCAATGTTAAACAATATTCATGCAACAATTTTCAGCCATTTCCATGCTCAAAACATGCTTCATTACAACTAAATCATCATCATTCAATAACCCATTCAAAACCATATCAAAACTTAACACAAACGTACCATTTGCTAGCCAACTTTCATGGCATAACATATATTTACAAATCAAAACTTAATACATAGACCTTCTAGCCTATACATGCCGTACTTTAAAATATTTACACTTTTAAAAGTACCAAAATAAGTTCGATAGTATGGTGACGATCCTCGACTATCCCCGAGCCTTCAATATCTACGATAACTGTAAAACAGACAGCAATCACACAGAGTAAGCTAAAAAAAGCTTAGTAAGCCAAATACAATTGGTCTAACTACTAAACCATATACGTACAATTCAACAGTAAAGATTCATAGCCATTTCATAGAATAATTCATAAGCTTAACCTTGCTCGTTTGTTTACATGAATGTCATGCTTCATTTCCAAATTCCATAAATATTTCACAGAGACATAGTTCTTTATATTTAGAAATTTAGTACGATACCAACGTAACTGTGTAGATTATATATTTCATATACTCATTCTCATATTTAAATGCGCTATCATCGACGATTGAAATAATCTGAGATACTCATAAACAAGTACAATGCTGACGTCCCGAACGTGGTTTTACATGTTATTCAATATCGATACCTCTATCCCAGACAGGGTCTTACACAAAATCAGATACGATGCCGATGTCCCAAACATGGTCTTATACATAAATATCAATCAAGGCCTGTGTCATAGACACGGTCTTACACGAAATCTCAGATAGATGTCAACGTTCCTTTAGAAGCATACGGAGCTTTTCGGATACCAACGTATTAACAGAATTTACTCAAAAGGTATTCATCAGGTTCTCAAGGTCATCCAATACAAATTAAAGTTTGTATATGCAGAATTTAGTCAGTTTAACACATAATTGTAATTTGACTTACCTTGTACTATTCAACTATTTTGGACTTCCCTCGATCTAAGTCCAATTTTCTTTGTTCTTGATCTAATACAATTCAAATTCAACCATTCAATCATTCATTCCACTCAAAATAATCCATGAACACATATTTAGAGCACTTTTCATTTTATCCCTTACATTTTCACACTTTGACAATTTAGTCTATTTTTCACAAAATCGCAAATATGCAAAATTCACCAAGACTATAGCTTGACCGAATATACATGGCTTTCATACAAGCCTATATAACATATTTAATTTACAATTTAGCCCTTTAAAACCTCATTTTCACAAATTAGCTCAAATAGCTCTATTTCATCAAAATTCAAAGACAAAACTTATAAATCATCTACCAAGCCTTCATAATTCATCCATAAACATTTCAAAACTCATGATATCAACAATGGCATTTCATGAAATCTGTAACAGAAATAGAAATTCAGACATGGGTTTTGAAGAACACGAAGCAACGATCACAGAAACGTAGAAATTATCAAAAACCGAACAAATTTCATACCTCAATTTAGCTACCAAAGTGTCGAATGTATAAAAGCCTCAAACCCTTCTTTCTTTTGTTGATTTTCGGCTAACATGCATGATAATATGACTACCTTTTGTTTTGTTTTTATTTTAATTAACATTATTTCACCTTTTACCAATTTGCCCATGGCATATACCATTAAATTTCTACCAACTAATGTTCATCATTGTCTACCATTAATATAAATGGTAAATTTTACATGCAAGGACCTTTATTTTAAAAGCCAAGCAAAATAAGTGTTTTAAAATTTAGCACTCAACTTTTACACTTTACGCGATTTAATCATTTTTTCATAATTAAGCACAAAAACAGACAAATTAAATCAAAGAAATTTCCCAGATGTAATTTCACATATCACAGACATAGAAAATAACATTAAAATATTTTTCAAAATCGGTTACATGGTCTCGAAACCACTGTTCCGACTAGGATCAAAATCGGGCTGTTATAGAAATTTACAGATCAAGTAAATAGATATTTCACATAAAAAAGTATTCATATCAGAAGTCAATCATAAAGTCCTTTATATGAGCCCTTGAGACCCAAAATACACATTAGAAATAAGTTCGGACTAAACTGGGTACTCAGAAAAATTTTAGAAAAACATCAAAATTTTTTCAAGGTGCAAGGGACACACACCCATGTGGCCAGGCCGTGTGTCTCACACGGTCAAGAGACATGCCCGTGTCTCAGGCCGTTTGGACATTCGAATTAGGGACACATAGCCGTGTCCTAGCCCGTGTCCAAACTTAGGAGCTCTCTGACTTGGGTCACACGACCAAGACACACGCCCGTGTGCTAGGTCGTGTGAATAATTTTGAGTATACTAACTTGTACAAAATTTTCAAATACAGGGGACATACGACCGTGTCATCTGGCCGTGTGTTACACATAGCTGAGACACACACCCATGTCTTTGCCCATGTGGACAAAAATAGGCCATTTCCAAGCCATATTTCTCACCCAAATTTGGTATCAACCTATACACAACAATTTGCATATTCATAAGTCACAACAAGACCTTCAATTCAAGCCAAAATCAAGTTTTATACATAACATATCATCACATATATTCAAGTATCTAAACTTACCAAAATAAATAAATACACATATATGCATATTTTACCAAATATGTTATCTCAAACCAATCATCAATATGCCTATATGATTTCTATCATTCAACCCTTTCATACACATACCAAATATGTCAAGGCTATATATAAATATCAAAATGTATCAAACACAAGCCATTCAAATGGCTAGTTTCAACCAAACATTTATATACCATCATTGGCCAAATTTAGCCTATACATGCCATTATAACCAAAATTTAGTTTGCTATATATACCGAAAAGGCCGATGGATAGTGTGATGTGTCTCTGACCAACTTCCAATCTTAACGAGCTTCTGAGTTACTATAAAATAGGAGAAATAACACAGGGTAAGCATTTAATACTTAGTAAGTTCGTATAACATGGAATTTAGCATATCATTAAATCGCATTAAAGGTAAGCATTTTAGACATATTCAAATCAAATTGGCCAAAAGCCCTAACACATATCCTCATCAACTATGTTAGTCATGTATTTCATATGAAAATCAAGAAACATGTAAGAGCTCATCAATAGTCACATTTCCATATTCATATACTTTCCACATCATGTGTCCACATACAAATCATATTCATGTATTTCAAGTATATTTCTGTAATAATTCATCTCGAATTCAGATTGTCTCATATCAGAACTTTTCCTGTTGAATCATTTGTAATTTCAATGGATACACGGGTAGTGCACTCGAAGTGTACAAAACTAAAATCTGTCAATTCATGTACATGTATGTTTGTACGAGCATGTAACCGGGAAGCTCTTCCGAGCCATATAACGGGAAGCTCATGTGAGCCATGTAACGGGAAGCTCATAAGAGCCGTAATCGAGAAGCTCATGCTAGTCAATATCAGGAAGCTCTAGAGAGCCATTAATCGGGAAGCTCATGTAAGCCAATATCGAAAAGCTCCAGAGAGCCATTAATCGAGAAGCTCATGCAAGCCATATATCGAGATGCTCATATGAGCTACATAACTGGACGATCTTGTGAACTGTGGTGTACCCACAACACATGCTGGACCACAACCAATCGGGGAACCCTTAATGACAATGTCATTCATATCCATCGAATTTCCAAGGTTCAAACGGGATTTCACACTTGTCGAATATGCGATCAATACTTATACATGGCATATTATACAATTCACACATACATATTCAATTTAACATATAAATATACAATTTAGTTACACAAACTTACCTCGACAAGTGTTCGTGGATTTCTAATCTACTAATCCGATATTTTTTCTTTTTCCTCTATCCAATTCCGTATCAGGTCTATTCGGATCTATACGAATGAATTTAGCCCAATTTAATACAATTCATATTCAATTCAGTCCAATACATATCTTTGGCGAAAGTACTATTTTGCCCTTATACTTTTAATTAATTATGATTTTGTCCCTAGGCTTGGAAAATGAAATTCATACAATTTAATCCTTATTTCAAGCCTAGCCGAATTTCATGTATCACAATAGCAGCCTATGTATTTCATAAAATTCAGAATTTTTCCTTGAATTTTTCATATTTTCAATTTAGTAATTAAATCATAATTTTATTAAAATTCTCTTTACAAAAGTTATTTATCTATCAACAACATTTCATTTTCTACCATAAAACTTCAAAATTCGTACATATTCATCCATGGAAAAGCCCTAACACTTTAATAGTTTTGCAAATTAATCCCCGAGATAACTAAATTAAGTTATTACTATCTCGGAAACATAAAAATCATTAAAAACGAGACCAAAATACTTACCTAACTAAGCCAAATAAACTTGCTAACTTCAAGTTCTCATAACTAGGGTTTTCATGTATTTTTTTTTAGGAAAGATGATGAAAAATAACTTAATTTAATTATTTATTTCTTTATCATCATTATTTTAACATCTTTCCAATTTACTTTATTAAATTTCCAATGATGAATAATCATCCTTATCTACTAACTCCACTAATTGGTCTATTTACCATATAAAGACCTTAAATTTTGAATTCAATATCTATTTGATCCCCTTTAGCTACTAGAATTTAACTTTTGCATTCTATGCAATTTGGTCCTTTTTATCAAATTAAACATGAAATTGGTAAAATTTTCTTAATAAAATTTTCATATGATATTTCTATCATACTACAGACTATAAAATAATATTAAAATAAATTTTCTCGGCCTAGGATTTGTGGTCCCTAAACCACTGTTCCGATTTCATTGAGAACAAGCTGGTGATGTAATTCATGGCCTTAAGGATATAAATCACCTTGATGTGACAAATTTCTTTGAGAATCATTAGAAAATTTGGTGTTATTTTAGCATTTTATATTATTTTTAAGTATGTTTCGTTTTCTTGCATAAAGAATAAGTTGGTTTTATTATGTTATTTTAAATATGTTTATTTTCTTGATTAAAAAAATTAAAAAATATGTTTATTTATTTATTTATTTATTTTGCAAGTTATACATATTCAATAAATATTTGCAACGTTTCTAATGTTATATTTTATTTATTTTTACGAAGAATATAAATGATCAAAAAAATTTTGTTGGATCCAAAATCAATGGAGACATATGTCTTGCTGATAGTGCTACAACACATACGATACTCAAAGAGAAATATTTTTCTCATTTAACAATAAGTGATGCTAAAAAATTTTTGAAGGCTCCGGAAGAGCAATTATATTATTACCTAAAGGTATAAAATTAGTCATTGATGATACTTTATTTTTCACTAAATCTCAAAGAAATTTATTGACTTTTAATGATATTCGTATTAATAGATATCATATTGAGACTATGAATGAGAAAATATTGAATATCTATATATTACAAATGTTGAATGTGGAAAGAAATATGTTTTGAAAAGACTACCTACTCTTTCATTAGGTTTATATTATACACATATTAGTGCAATTGAGGCACACGTTACTACAAACCAAAAGTTTGTAGAACCATATACTTTTACTATTTGGCATGATCGGTTAGGCCATCCTGAATCTATTATGATGTGAAAAATAATTGAGAATTCAATTGGGCATCCATTAAAGAACTAGAAGATTCTTGAATTCAAATATTTCTCTTGTGATGCTTGTTCTCAAGGTAAACTGATTATTAGACCATCACCAGCTAAAGCTAGGATTGAATCTTCCGTATTTCTGAAATGTATTCAAGGTGATATATGTGGGTTATTCATCCATCATATGGACCATTTAAATATTTTATGGTATTGATAGATATATGTAGTAGATGGTCACATGTATGTTTATTATTGACTTGCAACTTGACGTTTGCGAGACTACTTGCTCAAATAATTCAATTAAGAGCACAATTTCCAGATTATACAATAAAAACTATTCTTCTTGATAATGCTGGTGAGTTTACATCTTAAGCTTTCAATGATTATTGCATGTCAATTGGGATAAAAGTTGAACATCCTATAGCTCATGTTCACGCACAAAACAATTTAGTTGAATCGTTTATCAAACGCCTCTAACTAATAGCTAGGTTATTACTTATGAGAACAAAGCTCCATGTTACATTTTAGGGATATGTTATTTTGCATGCACTAGCACTTATGCGCATCAGGCCAACAAGTTATAATAAATACTCCTCATTACAATTGGTTTTTGGTCAGGAGCCAAATATTTCCCATCTTAGAATTTTTGGATATGCAGTATATGTTCCAATTGCTCCACCACAAAGGACAAAGATAGGTCCTCAGAGGAGGTTGAAAATATATGTTGGTTATGAGTCTCCTTCTATAATTAAGTATGTTGAACTATTAACTGGAGATTTATTTACAGCATGATTTGTTGATTTTCACTTTAATGAAACAATATTCCCAACATTAGGGGGGAAAAAATACAACTGGTAAAAGAAATTACATGGAATGGATCATCATTCTCAACTAGATCCTCGTACAAGTCAATGTAAACAAGAAGTTCAAAGGATCATACATTTGCAAAAACATAGTCAATCAATTGCTAGACTCATTTACTGACCTAAAGAGAATTACATAATCTTACATACCAGCTGAAAATGCTCCAATACGAATTGATATCCCAATAGGGCAAACTGTTAATGCAAAAGAAAGTAATCCATGCCTAAAGCGTGGACGACCGATTGGTTCCAAAGATAAAAATCCTCGTAAAAGGAAAGGAACAAATACTCAAGGTGATTATATTATAGAGACAAGTTCTCAAGAAGAGGCCAAATATATAACTAATTATAATAAAAAAAATCCTAAAGGAATTCAGTACCTGAAAATGATGATAACAAAGATATCTCAATACGTTATGCTACTTCGGGGAAAAAATGGAACAGGAAAAATATAGTTGTCGACAATAATTTTGCATATAATGTTGCTATTGAAGTAGAAAAAGAAAATGATGATCCTGAGCCTAAATCTATTGATGAATGTAGAAATAGAAAATATTGGCCAAAATGGAAAAAATACAATTCAAGCATAATTGAATTCACTTTCTAAACGTGAGGTTCTTAGACCTGTATCCCAAACACCTAAAGGTATAAAGCCGGTAGAATATAAATGGGTATTTGTGCAAAAACAAAATGAAAAAAACAAAGTCATAAGATATAAAGCACGACTTGTAGCATAAGGATTTTCGCAAAGGCCCGACATTGATTATGAAAAGGCATATTCTCCTGTGGTGGATGCAATCACATTTAGATATCTTATTAGTCTGACAGTACGTGAAAAACTTGACATGCATCTAATGGATGTTGTTACAACCTATTTGTATAGCACACTTGATAGTGAAATTTATATGAAAATCCCTGAAAGATTTAAAATCCTAGAAGGATATAGAGTTTCTCGAGAAAATTGTTTGATCAGATTAAAGAAAAATTTATATGGATTAAAACAATCTGGACGTATGTGGTACAATCGTCTTAGTGAATACTTGTTAAAAGAAGGTTACAAAAATGATCCAATTTGTCCATGTGTCTTTATAAAAAGGTTTGGATCAGATTTTGTGATAACTATTGTTTATATTGATGATTTAAATATTATTGGAACTCTTGAAGAACTCCAAAATACAGTAAATTGTTTAAAGAAAGAATTTGAGATGAAAGATTTTGGAAAAACAAAGTTTTGTCTTGGCTTACAAATCGAGCATTTAAAAGATGGAATTCATGTTCATCAATCAACTTATACGGAAAAGATATTAAAAAAATTTTACATGGATAAAGCATACCCATTAAGTACTCCGATGGTTGTACGATTATTAGATGTGAATAAAGATCAATTTCGTCCTTGCAAGGATGGTGAAGAGTTTCTTGGTCTTGAAGTACCATATTTAAATGTCATTGGGGTATTGATGTATCTTGCAAACAACGCAAGACCTGATATAACTTTCACTGTAAACTTGTTAGCAAGATTTAGTTCTTCTCTAACATGTAGACATTGAAATGGAATTAAACATGTATTTAGATATCTCAGAGGAACTATTAATATTAGGTTATTTTATTCAAATGATTCAAAATCCCTATTAGTCAGCTATGGTGATGCTGGATACTTATTGGATCCATATAAAGGTCGATCTCAAACAGGATATTTATTTACATGTGGGGGTACTACCATATCATGGCATTCAACAAAGCAAACATTAGTTGCTGCTTCTTTAAATCATGCAGAAATAATTGTAATGCATGAGGCAAGTCGAGTGTGTTTGGCTAAGGTTATTAACCCAGCATATCCAAAAGATATGTAATTTGCCTTTACAGGAAAAGATGTCAACTATCTTATACGAAGATAATACAACATGTTTAGCTCAATTGAAGGGTGGTTATATCAAAAGTGACAGAACGAAACATGTTTCACCCAAATTATTCTCAACCCATGATTTTGAGGAAAGAGGTGATATAAATGTTCAACAAATTCGTTTTAGTGAGAATTTAACAGATCTTTTTATTAAGGCATTGCCAACTTCAACGTTTGAAAGACTACTCCATAAGATTAGAATGCATCAACTCAAAGATGTAATGTAATGTTGCCATCATGGGGAGTCTAAAAACAAGTTGTACTCTTTTCCTTTAACCAAGGTTTTATCCCATTGGGTTTTCTTGGTAAAGGTTTTTAATGAGGCAGCTTGTAATAGAAGGTTTTTTTATCCCCAGAATTTTTCCTAATAAGGTTTTAACGAGGCACATTATCTACCAATGGACATCCAACGGGGAGTGTTATGAATATCTTATTAAGTGGAAGTCCATCATGATAAAGATAAAGTTTTGATGTACTTTAAATTCTAATAGTTATTAGAATTAGACCTCTACTTCTTTTATATTTCTTATACCTATAAATAGAGATTCTGATGAAGCATTGTAATTATCCCTTTTTATCAATAAAGTACATTTTCTATTGCTTTCATACTTCCTTTGTTCTTTACTCTTCCCATCTCTTTTTATTTTATAAGAAGTTAAAGCTTTTATTTTCTTTTTAATTTTTATTTTTTCTCAAATTTTAAAACCTTTAATTAAACTTCAAAAAATTGGGAAAAAAAATCATGTTATCTCCTAAAATTTTAAAAATTTTAATTAGACTCTCTAAACTTAAACTTAAGTTATCAAACTGTCTTGATAAAACATGAGCAACCCTTTATTTAACTAGCTTAAACTTAAGTGCACTGTAATCTAAAATGTCATAGTATATATTTTAAATATTCAATACAATAATAAAAATATTAAATGTAATTAATATTAAAAAGTTTCAATAAAATAATATAATTTATAAATAGTTCCATCTTCTTCTTTTTTTCTCAAGAAGGTAAAGCATTATCATTTAAGCCATTAAAAGATCTTCTATAGTAAAATAATTAAGTAATCAAAATTTAAATAAAATTCTAATATATATAATAATACATGCATACAAATATAATAATTTAATTTATGTTTATAAAATATAAGATTCATCCATAATTTATCAATATACTGTAAATATAGTCTACTTTTAAGTGATGATTTTTTTTAAAATTTCATGAAATTTAATTTAATTTGACTATCTTTTATAAAATTTTATGTGTCCCAAGTCTAATAAAGTTATAGTTTTTATATATTATTTATAATCATCATAATATAAAAGTCATATATCGTAATATAATATAAATTTAAAAGATATAATATCGATTTTTTAAATAAAATATATAAAATCAATTCCCATGTCGTCTTTTTATGCTAAGTAATTTTATGTATCACAAACTTAATATCACAGTAGATCCATTTCTTTTAAAAAGATCCCACATTTTTCATGATCAAATGCAATGATTTGTGTATCAAGAAATAACAATCTCTTCATCCTTAACAAATTTATGAACTCTACTCTGTAAATAAATTCGTTGAAGTTAGAACAATGCAAAACCTTCATTACATATTTTTCCTTCCCTTTCTGGTCAAACAACAATTAAAATCTCTAATATCGCATCACATAGTTTTATATTCATCAATTCCACACCATGCATACACATTAGGCATCACATACCCTTGAATAGACCATTAAGCTCCAATATATTTATAATACCCTATACTCAACTCGATTGACCAGTATGGATACCAAGTGTCACACCAACTCGAATGACTTAACAATATTTCAAACCTAACAAAATTTACACTCTTAAAAGGTATTAAAATTCAAAGTTTGACTTCTATTATATCTTGTATCGTTCGTGTTTTAATTTTTTACAAACTTCCTAACTTCATAAGTTAATAGATGTTTACAAACTTTAATATAAGCCTATAATACAAGTACATCCAACATAATCCCTTAGGCGTGGCCTCTAAGGCTACCCTTCTATATACATGAAACAACTTCCCTGCCCATCTCTAACATTGGTGGGGTCTCCTTGGCCTCTCTTTTCGATATAAAGTCTTTATCTATCCTACACCTATGTAATAAATTTTATAAGTTCAAAAGAACTTAGTGAGATCTGTAAAATAAATTCATGTAAAGCGGCATAAATATTAAGAAATTGAAATTCTTGGCTCATAATTTAACTCTCTGTTTTTCATAGGAGGATTTGCAAAATTAGTTGACAAGGCCCCTGCCACTTTTTCTTTTTGAGTCAACTCTAGATGAACCTGATCCCTATTCTGGACATATACCATACTCTATCTAGAAATACCCTTTCTTGGGTCTTACCTATGGTTATCATTGTTTCAGACTTTCATTATATCCCTATTTTTTTATATGCCACAACCCTAATACTCAGACTCGATACCTTTGTCTAGCGGCATCTATTGGCGTGTACCCAAGTAATCACCATAATCTTGGATCCTTACCTGAATAAGATCTCTTAAATCCCGTCATTCAAGGTACTCCAATGGGTCGATAGTACCCAACACAATGTTTCCTTTTCTTGTGTTCTTTGATAGTTTCCACTCTTAGTAGCTCTATAAAGTCCTTTCCATGTTACAGGGTCTTGATAGACTCCCGTTCCTCACTACTTTCTTGCGGACTTTATTAATCATGTAGCCTTAAGCTTGAATTTCCTCCTTTGAAGCCTCCTGTTGGTCTGTTCATTTCTTATTCATCTTTTTTCGATTACCAAATTGGGATTTTATCCTTTCAACTTTATCTACATCTGCTTAATCTATATGAAATCCGCAACTTCTCTAGCGGACTCTTATTGAGGAAAGCCATTTTTAATATCTCGTCTAAGGAATTTGTAATATCCCAGAATTTTGGGTTAGAAGTTTTGATGTTGTGGTTAGGGTAATTGAATAGGTCAAGCAATTGAATGGGTTTTCGCGTTTTAATGTCAAAATGAGCCTACTAGTTTGGTGGTGGTAAGTGTGTTAGTTTACCTTTGGGTTCCGGGCTTGAGTCCTCGTGTGTGTTTTGAGGAATTAATTTATTTTGGTTTTGCTTTTTAATTTTAAAAGATTTACTTGTAAAATTTGAAAGAGGAGGTTTTTTCAGTTTCAACTTTTTTTTCCATTTCCTTTTTCCTTTTTTTTGTTGCTCCCTTTGTTATTTTTTGGTTCTTTCCCCAAATTTTAGTTCTTTTGATTTCTTGTTTCTTCCATTTTACACTCACGTTACATGTTGTCTGTCAAGTCGGATCATCCTTGTGTGTTTCGTTTTATCAGAGGTGAAGCGGGCAAGTTTTGTTCATGAGTGTTTTTAATAGAATTGCTTCTGTTTCTATTATTTGTTAATTGAAATATTTATAGTTTAAGTTTATGTGTGAAATTAAGGTTTCTGAATAGTTTGGTAAGAGTGGACCGGTTTGTCCTTGTGTTTGATATTGCGTTCTAAGGTGTGTGTTCTGAAATGGTTTAACTTTGGTATCGAGTTGTAATGGAATTTAATAATGTCTTATGTGTTTCTAAAATTGGTTATTTGAAGTATCATATTGTTACTGAATTGCATAAAATTGTGTATGTTTTGGCATAATTCTAGGTTACCAAGGGTTGGGGATCGTTTCGACATCAAAAGCATGATTTTCAGGTTATTTCGGTGTGGTTTTGTGACCACACGGATGGCTATACGAGCGTGTCCTGTATACGGGCGGTCCGCACGACTGTGTGCAATTGGGAATTTAGGGTTTTCGATGATTTTTGGTACCACACGACCTGGCCACACAGGCATGTGTCCCTACAATGGGGAGTGAGATCTCTACATGGTCATGCCTCCTATGCTCTTTATTTTTGGCACTTTTCGATAGTAAGTTATACGGACTACTCACACGGCCATGTAACTTGGTCACACTAGAGA
The DNA here is from genome assembly GCF_025698485.1 of Gossypium arboreum. Classification (NCBI taxonomy): domain Eukaryota; kingdom Viridiplantae; phylum Streptophyta; class Magnoliopsida; order Malvales; family Malvaceae; genus Gossypium; species Gossypium arboreum. The sequence continues at coordinate 118,323,624 of NC_069079.1, read as the reverse complement.
CTTCTACACGGCTAGGGCACACGGCCATGTGGCCCTATTTTGTAGAATTTTTGTTTTGAGTCATAAACTATCTGCTTTATTTTTCTGTGTAATCCGACCCTCGGTCAAGCCTCAGTAAGCGTGTTTGGGACTTGATTTAGTTCAGTTCGTGTATATATGTGCATTTATGGGCTTTAATTTTGTTTCTCATTTATGTGATGAATAAGTATGAGTTTATTATTGTTGTCATAACTGAATATTAGAATACAAGTGTAATCAAATTTGAATCTGTTCAACTGGAAATGTTAATGTTCATTTCTGTATGTTGTTTGTGTAATGTGTGGATTGTTACATAGCATGAAAATTTTGGGATCTGGTTATGAAGAGAAAAAAGAAAGACTTAGCAGTTTTAAATGTGATACTTTTGTATAGCAGTTTACTGTACTATCCTATACATATATCAGCTTAGTTGAATACAATTACTCAAGTGGCATAGTTCCTCATTGTGGTGTGGAGGATGGATGAACCTATTATGGTTCTATGTGGTGTGCAGGGTGAACGGGCCGACCATAGCCCTTATGTGGCGTACTGGATTGACAAAGTCGTGTTTGGTTGGTGGGGTGGGATTTTTTACTTATACATTCGTTCGCATCTAAATATACGTCTGTTTGTCAAAACATTTTGTCTGATTGTGTGAACATTTGGTTACTAACAATATATTTAATGTCATGTAATATGTTCTGATTATTGCGTATGATTGGAACATCATTTCTGTGGTTTGATATTGTATTTAACATACCGGTTGAGATTTTCGTAAATGATATTTTTATACATATGCTTGTCTAAAGTATTTATTGTGTCACTTAGTCTTTTTCCATCTGTTTATGTTTCAGATTCACACTAAGCTCGCGTAGCTCATCTCTGTAGTGTTTTTTCTTTTAGGTACATTCCGTGTTTTGGGGTTGGACTAGACATAGCGGAGGTTTCAGAGTTCTTTGATTAGTTTGATTTCAAATAATGTTATGATAAACTATTCAAATTATGCACCTTTGTTTTTGCACATAAGTCTATGTGTACTGTGGCACGAGAATTTTTAAGTTACTTTGAAATTGTTCAAAAATATTGATTTGATTTATTTCTAACAGTTTTTAAATGTCTGTTAAATGTTGTTTCTGAAAATAACTACATATCATTTAATCTACTAAAATTGTGAAGCATAAGGGTTTAGCGAAAAATTTTCTATGGTTATAAATGATTTTTATCTCCGCCACTTTGGTTGGCCAATGTAACTTCCCGGAATTCAATCTAAATTCTAGATAGGGTTTTGGGGTTTTACAGAATCGCTTTCTCCTTTCATACATGACTAAGTTAGGACGCTTCCTAGGCTCCATTCATTATTGCCCTTGGCAAATCCCCCAGTTGTCTCAATATCCTGGGTCCCTAGACAAACCAAGTCCATTTTGTTTAATGCCTGGTCGCTTAAGTCACATCATGACTTCTCCTTTTTACCTTGGCGAGTCTTCCGGTTACTGATCTACGGACTTTACATGCTGTCATAGTCGAGTTATGGTTTTACACAAGTAATTTCATGTTTAAGGTCCTAACGGACTACCCTATTTTTACTATTCCAGTGGACTACCCCATGTTTAGTTTACTGTCCCAGCAGACTCCATTGGTTGCCATAGTCGAGCTATGATCTTACACTTTTAACCTCATGTTTAATGTCATGGAAAAATCTATTGGTTGTCATAGCTGAGCTATGGTTTTACACCTTGAACCTCCTTTGAGGTGTCACCCAGAATGACCTAATACTCGTTACCACGGTGTCACCCCAAAGGACTTTACTGCTTTCACGGTGTCACCCCATAGATCCTGCTAACTACCGTCGCGGTGTTGCTTTATGAAACTTAATAATCATCATAATAATGTTGCCCCAAATGACCAATCGGTAATCGCCGTCACTTTTATTCTAACAAGCTAGATATTAATTCCACAATGTCGCCCAAACTCTATTGATTTCCCATTCATTTCACTCGTTCCTTCATTATGCCTCACTTTTAACTTTAATGCTCAAACACCACAGTGTCCCCTCCATAAGGCCCGGAGCTTCACTCATCACGGGTTGCACCTAACAATCCCGGATGGTGGTAAACGAAAACTCTATTTCCCAGCCATTCGCCCAATCCTAACTTCGTCTAACTTGTCACTACTTTTCTTAGTGCCCCGCATAACATATATATATATTACAAGCATTTCACCTAAACACTTATTTTATCACTAACATGTGGTTCACCACCCATTAATACTTCAATTCGTAACTAAATAAACATTCAATATACATACAATTAAGCATACTCAGTCACCATGTTCATACAGTTCTATGAGTTCGGACAGCACAACATAAACACATATCATCCATTAGTTCAATCTCTTCAGTCACCCAAAGATGGAGCATAAAAACTCACCTTATTTCTTTAACCCTTGTCAGGCTAACTTGTCCAAACGCCAGAGCCTCTTTCATCATGGTAGTTAAGCATGGAAACAATTTATCGATTAAATCGAAGTTATTCAACTTTAAAATTCAGAATCCAATTTACAAAAACTTATCATGAGCCTTTACTTTCTTCTTCCTTGATTTCTCAAGTACCGGAGGATAATAAAGCTTATCTGATACTCGATTTCTTTACTTCTAGCCTCCAATTCTCATGACTACGGCTCTATACGAAGCTATCTTCAATTCTCTTCTTCTTTGGAGCAACTGAAGAAGACAAAGCAAATAAAAGAAAGAAATTTATAGACTAAATTAAAGAGGATTCTTCTCCCTCCTAATATGTCCTCCTTCACCTATATATATAACTCCTATACACGGTCTCTTAAACCCTCCTAGTCAATTGCCAGAAATCATTATGTATCCCACTATGGAACCAACCGGTCTAACCAAAACAGAATTAGAACTCAACTATTTGCTCGTCGGTTTACAAATTTTCCCAAAATTCCTAGTAGAGTCTGCCAACTTATCATACATTTAATTAAGTCCCACATTTCATTCTTAATTGGGTTTTTAAAAATATTCGGGTGTGACAATCTCATCTGATAAGTTTTATTCTCACCAATTTTACACAATGCATATACATAGGCCATCACAATTTCGAAATTTTATTGAACCTACCTCCATATAAAATCAACTAGTTGTGCTTAACAATATTCAAATTCATTATAAATCTTCTTTCTTTCTTTCTTTCTTTTTTTTTTATCTCAGATGATAGATTAATCCAGTGAAACAAAAGAGCTTAAAATCCTCATTAACCCCTACTTTGTATTTCTTTTTCATTCTCTGTCAAGGAAAAATCGAGAAAAGAAATAATCATCATCATAAAACATTCAACTTAATTTCACTATTTATACTCTCAATGTTCAAGAGAGAATATCATGATATCGCTTGAAAAACTTATTCACATACAAATTTGAAAATCTAATTCACATACAAATTAATTTAACCCATCTTTTAAACATTGTACATACATACTTTAATATTTTACAAAAAATAGTAAAAACATAAACATGTATATTTCATGCAATGAGCGCGATATTGAAGACTAGTTATACTTAAAATCTCTAATTAGGTCGATGTCACGAGTCAACCTGACACCTATTCAATTAAGAAGTGGCTAAAAGATAATTTTTTATAAAGTAAATTATATTATCATGAAGGTGTTTTTTGTCTTTTTATATCTTTACATGACACTAATAAAAGCTCGCACATAATAAGATTTGAAATTTGTACTTAGGGCACCATGGTTTTTAAACTTTCAATCAGGGGCGAAGCTAGAATATTATTTAGGGGGAAAATGAATAATAAAATTTTGAGGGTCAATGTACAATTTCACAATTATATTCATTTGTAATTGCATAAATTTAAAGAGATTAAAAAGATAATTTTACCACATTAAGTGCTAGGGCCATTGCATGCTCCCTCCACCTCCGCTTTCAATTATACTATTACTTGATTTTTCACCTGCATCGAGGGTGTGTGTTAATCTAATAATATATAATATTATTAAGTCATTGTTTGAGTTAATGTTACGAGTTAACCAAGTACCAACTCAATTCATAAAAATACTTAAAAACCATTGGTTTTGATAAAATAGAAATCATTCTTTTAAAAATTAACAAATGTTACTATAAAGATTTTTTTTATATTTTTATATAATATTTTTAAAAATAAATCTAGATAAGGACTTGAACTTAAGACAATAAAAGTTTTAAAACTTTACTGATTTTAATTTTTTATATAAATATAATTTTGACATAATTTTGTATCCACGTCATGAATGTTTGTAATCTAGTAAAATGTTTTTTTTTTGGCTTCAATGTTGAAAATATTGATAAACTTTGAACTTTTATTTATTGATGGATTAATAGAATTAAATCTTTATTATAAAGGTCATTAAATTAGGAGTTAGATTATATTTTGTTCCTTTATTTAAAAATGAGTAAATTAATTCATATATGTTGGATCAAAGAATAAGTTCATTTCTGTTAAAAAATTTATTCATTTGTATTGTTAAAAATTAACTTGGTTGATAGAATAACTAAACAATGACGCTTGGCATGCCACGTGTCCCTCATGCTGATGTGCAATGACTGGGTAGTAGAAATAGATGAAATTTTTAATAGAAGATCAACTTACTGTTTGATCTAACGTACATTGACTAATTGACTCATTTTTAGTAAAAAAATCAAAATACAATTTAACTCTTAATATAATGATTTCTATGATACTTTTACCATTAATAGTTTATGAACCTAACAAACTAAATTTCAAAACACAATAGACAAAGAATGTTGATAGGGATATCATTTTTAATTAATTTGTTGATGATGTCTATGAAATATTTTTATTCTATGAAATATTATTTATTCATTCATGTTTGAGATTCCTAAATTTGTTTTTATTTTGCTTAAGCTTTAGAAGAATCATAAAATTCATCTCTCAACTATTCAATCCTAAATGGTAGCATTGCTTTCTTGAAATATAAAAATGTATTTAGTTAGAATTAAAAAATGTAAAAATAAAAATTAATAAGTAATTATTTTCATTAATTCACTAAAATAGTTATAAAATTGGAAAAATTTTACTTTATATGATTTTATCTTAATTTAAAAATATTTTTACGAGTTTTTTACTATCATTAATCAAGCTGGGTGCCTTGTATATGATGAATTAATTTGTATGGATTAATTAAAATCAAGTCATTTGTTTAGTATTAAAGTCTATAATTTTAGCTATTTACGAATTAGATCTGTCCAAAAATCAAATAGGCCGTTTGAAAAATATGCTCTATTTGAAAAATACTAGAAAGTATGCTCTATTTGGCTTTTGAAAAATATTTTTATTTTTGAAAATTAAAGAATACATTTTCAATAATAAAATCATGTTTGATACAATTTTCTTATAATAAAAAATGAAAAATAAAATACTATATTTATATAAACTCAAATTAGAGTTCGGATCGGTCAATGTTAGGGTTCATTTTCAATAAAAAGTTTTAAATCTAAACTTATTTTTGGGTCAAATTAATTTACTTACAAAGTTGATTTTATTATTTAAAATTAATAAGATATTTAAAATATATTTTAATTGATATTTTATATATATTTTAGTTAAATTTAAATAATAATATTTTTTTCAAGCGGCCTATTTGATTTTTGGACAGATCTAATTCCGACAAATAGCTAAAATTATAGACTTTAATACTAAACAAATGACTTGATTTTAATTAATCCATACAAATTAATTCATCATATACAAGGCACCCAGCTTGATGATAGTAAAAAAAACTCGTAAAAATATTTTTAAATTAAGATAAAATCATATAAAGTAAAATTTTTTCCAATTTTATAACTATTTTTAAATTGAGTGTCGATCCATTGTCGATGAGCACGTTCGGTATTATATAGCCCTTACAACGGGTTGTGATATGCAATGCTTTCACTGAGCTTCTACCATTGGGCGGTATTTCATCATCACTAAAAGAAATGAAATTATCCGCATTCAAGTTGTTCACCCACCTATCCAGTTTTTCAACGAATATATTGTTTGCCACATAAGCTTGATTTAACACTTTCAGTAGAGCGTTCCGGTGTGGTTCTGAATTCAACAATAGAGATATCTTGATATTCGCTTGGTCGCTTACTCAATTGTTCTACCACGTTGTACTCACTGTGCTTGATAAATTTTAAGAATTCCTGTGCTTCCTCCTCATCCACAGGCTTTTTAGCTTCTTGTTCAGGCACAGTTTCATACTCATCTTCGGTCACGTGCATCGGTGCTTTTTCTTTCTGTTTCAAGTCACTGTTCTTCTTCACTGATTCGACCTCTTTCGAATAACATCTTCCACTACGAGTGAAATGACCTACTTCCCCAACGCTTCCAATCATGGCTTTGGGTTTTTCATCTTCAGGTGTGACGATATTGACGTCATATTTCCATGGTACTGCTTTATCGTCCTTGTAGGGGAAAGGAGAAGATACCTCGATTATCACTTTTTGTTTCACCGGCTCCTTCTTCGCGTCATAATAAATTATTAACGGTCGGTCGGTGCTATACAGGAAACCTGACGATTGATGGTTAGAAGCGCATATTTCTCCTCTATCGGTCTCTTCACCTTTATAAAAAATCCCAATCTCCTTATTATCCATCATATTTTGCAGTAAACTCTTGAACTCTTCGCAGGATTGAATGTCGTGCCCCTCGATACCATGAAATTCGCAAAAACTTTGATCTTTTGTATTTCTTCCCTTGAATACTCTGTTAAGATGACAGAGCAACCCCTTTTCAGCTAGCACCTCCCATATTTTCTGCAGAGGTGTTCTTATTTCAGAAACCCATCTTCTACTTTGTCGTTTGTCCTCCTCTCCCACTGCGCTCACATTCCCTTCGGTGTGGTTTGGGAATGGGTTCCCGGATATACCGCCGGTGTCATCAAATCGCAGAATACCTGCATCGATGAGTCTTTGAACTCTCCTTTTGAAGGTCAGGCAGTTTTTCGTAGAGTGCTCCTGGTTCCCAGCATGGTATGCACAACTAGCATTTGGATCGTACCATTTCGGGTATGGAGGTTTAAGGGGTGCCATGTAATGGGGAGATATTAATTGCTTCTCCAGGAGTTTTGGGTACAGTTCCCCATACGACACAGGAATAGAGGTGAATTGCTGTCTCTCGGGATTGGGTCTTGTTGCTCTTGGTTCATTTCTGGGTTGGCTTTGAGCGAGTAGAGTATTTTGTGGGAATGTGGTGACGGGCCTTTGGTTGTTCGTGGCGTATACGGGGTAAGAAAGAGGTGGTGCTTGGTAGTAAGGGGTTTGAGGAGGATAATAGAAATTTAGAGGTAGATAATTTCGAGGTCGGGGTTGATTTGGATATGGATTAGGGGTATAACGGCTTCCCATTCCCACCATATGGGCTTCTGGTTCCTTCTTTTTCACAGGTGCTGCCCTTTTTGAACTTTCTTGACCTTCCATTCTACCGCTCTTGACGGCATTCTCTATAAGCTCACCGGATATTACAATATCCGCAAAGTCCTTCGTGGCACTTCCCACTAATTTGTCATAAAATGGCACTTTCAAAGTGTTGATGAAGAGAACGGTTATCTCCGTTTTTGTTAGTGGGGGTTCCACTTGGGCCGATACATCCCTCCATCTCTGCGCATACTGTCTAAAAGTTTCTGACAGCTTTTTCTCCATCATTTGTAGGGTCATTCGATCAGGTACCATATCCGATACATGCTTGTACTACTCACAGAAGGTCGGCGTAAGTCCTTCCAAGATCGGATCTTTTCCTACTAATTTGGTTGTACCATAGAAGAGCCGATCCTACTAGACTATCCTGAAAACAATGTATGAGTAGCTTGCCTTCATTCACGTAACCAGTCATTTTTCGGTAAAACATGACAAGATGCGCCTTTGGACATCTCGTGTCATCGTATTTTTCGAAATCTGGTACTTTAAATTTTGGAGGCAGAACCAGATTGGGCACCAAACTGAGCTCTTTGGCACTCAGTGCAGAGAAGGCTTCAGTACCCTCTATTGCTTTAAGTCTTTCTTCTAAGCTCCTATACTTCTCTTGAACCTCGTGATCACCGATTTTCAACTTGGCTATTTCTGCTGGATCGTCCAAATCTGGAATGAGTGGATCGATGGGACTAGCCCAGATTTGATACAAACATTCCTTGCCCTATGTGAGCGGTGGCACCGCGTTGCTCAGTGCGTGGGTTCCCTTGGGTGTACCCTCTTTGTGTTCTTGGGTATATCGGTGGAGTGAATCTGGATGATAGGCGGATATTGGTGTGATTAACTCTTGACCGAGGTTCCTCGACGTCAGGGCTCTGCATGGGTCCCTTTCCTTTAACTAAAGCTGACATCATTTCCATCATTTTGGCCATTTGGTCCCTTTGTTCGAGTGATTCTTCTCAAGATCTCACCATTAAGTCTCTTGTCTCTTGATGTGACTTAGCCAGTTGTTCTTATAATTCCCTCTGAACTCCTTCTATCCTTTCAATTCTTTTATTGAATTCAGCCTCCATTGCCCTAGCTTGTCGACGCGTTCTATACGAATGACGTGGTTCCAGTCTCATGGTATTACAACTGCGAATTGCATGTTTTAACCTCAGCAAACGATTATGGGATATACAATGAATGAATGAATGCATAAATGTCAAATGAATGTTAATCATGAAAGAAATGCAAGAAATTGGTGTTGATTTCAAGATAGCCCCTATTTAGGCATTTTATTCATCAAAAGAGTTCATTACAAAACATTTTGCCATTTTCGATTCAGCCATTACACAAACTTCCTAGCTATATCGCCGTATTTCTTTACTCGTGCTAAAAACTCTGATATGTTTGATCTTCGACTTGGAGGGAATTGGCAAATGAGAATTTCAGCATCTTCCGATAATTGTACCACGTGCATGGCTACCCCGCGAATTTCATTTATCAAAAAGCTAAGTTGCATTTCTTTTTCTTGGAGGCCTTCTTCGTAAGCACGAATGTCTCTATCATATTGGCTATTCTTTTCTTCCAAAGCTTTCAAGAGAGTATCTAGCTGTTGTTGACGATCTTGCAGTATATCTTCTAACTCTCGTGTCCTCTCTTTTAGTTCTTGACATTTAGATCGACTAGTCATTACCTCGGCAGACACAGCTTCATATTCGGCGTTCTTCTTCCTCAGTTCTATCATAGCCATGACCTTTGCCCTCCTCTTTCTTCGCTTTTCCTTTCTAAAATTCTATCTCGCCTTTAATGTTGCTTATTTCTTCCTTCCATTCTGCCGACGACTTGCCCAGCCCACTATTCTTTATTATGCTTCTTAACTTCTTATTTTCCAGATGAAGATCTCTTAAGTCATTTCTTACGACTTCAGCCTCTTTTTACACTTTCTCGGTTCTGGATCTTTCAATCTAAACGTCGATCTTCAATTGGTAGTTTTCCTCTTGAAGAGCACTAAGGTCCCGAGACATCTTGGCCTTTTCTCGTTCAAATTCTTGTCTTGCCATTTCTAGCTCAGACGGTATTTCCTCCGAGAAAGGATTCTGGACGGTGTAGTTTATTGACGAGATTTGCTGACTATTCACCCGTTGCTTCCTCCAGATGTCGTAATCTTGGGTGAGGGTATCAGCATATAGAGCCAATTCCATCAGATGAATTTTCTTCCAAGACTTTGCAGTGTCTCGAACGCTCTTCATATACTCTTCTCCCGCAAAAGTGAACTCGGACTGTGCTAATCCTCCAGTGGCGGGTATGAATTGTCGCAAAGAAATTATCCTTGGACTAATAGCGGGGCATATCCAACTCCTCCCCATAACCCGAGTAGTGGTACCCAATCTTGATTTTCAACCTTGTATAATAGAACCGAAAGGCGAATCCACGGTGCTCTCCACGTTATATCCTCGGCGCGAAGGTTCTGAAAAACTGAGACCCAATGCTGTTCAGTGACTTCCTTTGGCCATTCTTTCTTGATATAAGCTTCTAACAGGGCAAATGTTTTTGAAAACATATGGAATGGTGTGCGCTCTACTTTTCAAAAGTGACTCAAAATCCAGACATTTAGTAACTGCGCGCATCTGATAAAGCATCATTTCCCTATTTTCCTACAACTGTTTAAGGATCTGAAGGTCTCGGCTAGGATAGTCGGGACAGGGTTGATTCCTTGTTTTAATTTTTCGAAAAAATCCACCACCACAACTTCTATGTGTCCAATGACTTTCGGGAAGATGATCAAACCATAAATGGCCAAAGCAAATAGATTTACCCTTTTCAACATGTCGGGATGGTTCAGAACCAAATCTCGTAGGGAAGACCATGGAATACAAATGGTTTCATTCTTCTTCTTTATCTGTTTTTCGGCCCATGCGTCAGTCATGTCTGTCAATCTCACTAACTTCTTCTTGAAGGTCATCGGTTTAGGCTCCTTCACATACACTTTATAGAATTGCGCATTTTCAACACAAAACAAAGCAATGTACTCCTCTATAGTCGGATCCCAAAATCTAACCATGGCTTGGATCAATCGTTCGTCTACATTGACAGCAATCAAGTTGGCTATGTCCCCATATCTTTCAGTGAGGATACCCCTAGTGTCCGAATCCCACTAATTCCAAACCCGAACCAAATCTTCAAGGTTATTCTGGCGAACATTCATGATTACGTGCTCGGGCAGATTGGCAATACATCCCTCCACTAGACTATCCCCTTTTTCTTTCTGAGTTTTTAGAGACCAGTCCCGAACCACGGCATTGTATAATTGACTCTTCCATCAGAAACCCGTTTTTTGGCAACCAATCTCTAGTCAACACCTTCCTAATATGATGCCTTTAATGCATGATGCAAAATAAGAACACAGACAAATATCTTGGTTAGTACAACAAATATGAATTACGGGAAATCAAAATAGAAAGTGTAAATGTTAAAGAAATAAAAGGGAAGAGGCGTTTCTCCCATGTATTTATTTTGGTGGCCATTAACGGATGGAGGTTCGGCATGGCTCTAGTTAGGTGGCTCGTACGGTTCACTATATGCGGTTTCAGTTCTAATAAAAGTACTCGAATTGTCCGTACTGTCATCTACTAAGATTAGTACAAAGCCTCGACCGTAGCCTATCACGGACTCACGAGTTCAATTCGAGGGATTACATTTACTTATGCCCATGCGGAGGGACAAGTTAACTCACGAAAGCATAAGTCATATGTAACCGAAAGTATTCACTAGCTTTGTCTTGGAGGGGCGAGTTAACTCACGAAGGCATAGTGTTTACTTTCACTTAAACGGACGGAGCCCGGGTAGAAAGCTCATGTTATGCAAAATGCAAGTGCAAGGTGTGTGGAGAGAAACTCACAAACCTTTACGTTTTATTAAAAAACTAAACTACAAAAACTAAAAAACTTAGAGTTGAAAACGAACAAGATAAAACAAGTTAGAAGAATATATACAACACGATGCAAAACATAATTTTTCAAAAACACAATTTTAGGATCACGACTAAATATTAATTTGATCAAGGAATTTTGAAAATTTTGACAACACGCGTTTAATTCGACGCGACTCTCAAAAATGCAGTCCCCAGCGGAGTCGCCAGCTGTAGCAACGTAAAAATTTTAGTTTCACTTGGTCGCTAATTATGGCGATTTATTAAACATTTTTGAAAACCAACTTTCGATTTTATTAACAAACATACATGCCAAAATATATACTAACATTAATAATAAATATAGTATTATAATACTAATAATAATATGACATTAAAGTAACTAAAAATAACGAAGTATATCGTATGCATATGTAATGGAAGTATACTCTAATATATAATAATAATAATAGTAATAACAATAACAATATTAGAAAAAAAATAGTGATAATACTTAATAAAGAATAAATGAGGACTGAAATAGAACTAATAACAAAATTTCAGGGCCAATTCGAAAGTAACAAAGGACCAAATGCGAATACGCGGGGAATGGTAAGGATCAATAGCAAAAATATTTCCATTTTCAAAACGACACAGTTCACATGGGTGTTAAAATGAAACAGAAATTAAATTCTGGGGTAAAATCGAAAAAAGGAAGAAGCAGAATAGGACCACCTTAAAACGACCTCGAAAGCGAAAGGACCAAGGGTGCAAATAGACCCTTGGTTTAAATACACGCGGATCCTCTTTAAGACTGGTCGGGTCGTACACGGGTATAGTCGATCGAACGACACCGTTTGGACATTGGTGCTCCAGGTGCAAAATGGCACCGTTTCACTTCATTATTTAAATAAAAAATTTTCATTTTTTGCTTCATTTTCGTCCGAAATTTTAGAACACCCCCCCTTTTGTTTATTTGAGCTCTGCTAGGGTTTCAAAAGAAGCCCATCCTTGCCGTCATTGCTCCACCACCGTGACCGGTGGCCATCTTCGCTTAAAAGGGGATTTTTCAGTCGGGTTTTGGACACCTTTTAAAGGCCATACCACTGAGACGTAGATACACCGAAGGGAGGAGGCTTTTGACTTCCTTCAATGTCCGATTTCGACGATGGTGAGGATCCACCACTATCGCGACCGTCGGAAGCTCCGATCGAATTCCTTTTACTCTTTTATTATTCGCTATTTTAAATAAATTTGTAATATGAAAACGAAAAAAATAGAATCGAAAGAAAGAAAAATGGGTCAACCTTCTTTTCAGTTTTTTTGCTCTTCGATTTCTTGATATTCTCTGATGTTGGTGGTGTTTAAAAAATATTCCCTCTGTTAGGATTATAACATTTGTATATCAACTATCTTTCCAAGAATTGAAGAAGTCCCCCCCTTTTACAATGTTTTTGAATCGGGTTTTATAACCTTTTACATCCCTTTTTTTATTGTTTCTATCATGTCTTCTGTTTTGTCCTTACAGGGGATGGGCAAACAGCGGAGCAGGTGAGTCAGAGGGTGGTTGGCCGGTGGTTGCGGCGCAAGTGGGCAAGTAGGGGGTAGGTTTGGCTAGGGTTTCTGTTTTCTGGCTTGGGCTTAGGTCTGGTTGGGCTAACGGGTTGGGGTTTAAATGTATTGGGCTATGGGTTAAGTGGGCTTGTGGGTAAAAGGGTTTAAAGGGTTTGGGATTTAATGTATTGGGTGTTGGTTATTGGGTTCTGGGTTTGGGTTTAGTTAATAGGCTATTGTGGACCACTTTGTATTGGGTTTAATTTGTAAATGTAACTAGGCCCAAGTTATCTTAAAAAATGGCCCAAAATTGGCCTATAACAGTTGCCCCTCTTTGCTCATTGTCGTGTAACGAGAATAGAGCAAAGACACAAAGGAAGGCCAATTTTGCCCAGTCTTGTAGAGTCTCGACTTCTTTGGTGCCCTTCTTTTCTTCAGGTACCCTCATTCTAGTCCACCATATCCTGTAGCTCTGGTTCAATCCACTGCATCTTCTGACATACGTCTTATAGCTTCAATCTACTCCAATGTAACTTCAAGAATGTGAGATTTGTGGCTTCGATCTACTTCCATCCAGCTTCAGAAAGATGAGGTCTACAGCTTCAATCTGCTCTTCTATCGCTTCAGTGAGACAGGGTTTGTGGTCCTTTCTTCTGTAACTTTAGAAAGGCAAGATTTGATATCCTTGATTAGTTCCACTGCAACTCCAAGGAGACAAGGCTTGCAACTTTGACCTGCTCCACTGCAACTTCAGGGGATCCAAATCTGGTGTCTTCCATCAGCTTCAATCTTTATTCTTTTCTCGGCATGTAATCTTGAGCTCGACTCATTTCTCGCAATATAAGTTGATTTTTGAAAAATAAAAACTGAAAATACCTCAATATGTCTCGAGGCTCAACTCACCTCTCGCAATATGAGTTGATTTTTGAAAAACAGAAATTAAAAGGCTCAACTCACCTTTCGTAATATGAGTTGATTTTTGAAAAACAGAAATTAAAGACAGAAATTGAAATTACCTCAGCGTATCCTGAGGCTCAACTCACCTCTCGTAATATGAGTTGATTTTTGACAAACAAAAATTTAAAATACCTCGGCGTGCCCCGAGGCTCAACTCATTTCTCGCAATATGAGTTGATTTCTGAAAAACAGAAATTAAAAAGGCTCAACTCACCTCTCGCATTATGAGTTGATTTCTGAAAAACAGAAATTAAAAAGGCTCAACTCACCTCTCGCAATATGAGTTGATTTTGAAGAAAACAGAATTTGAAAAACAGAAATTGAAATTACCTCAGTGTATCCTGAGGCTCAAATCACCTCTCGTAATATGAGTTGATTTTTGACAAACAAAAATTTAAAATACCTCGGCGTGCCCCGAGGCTCAACTCATTTCTCGCAATATGAGTTGATTTCTGAAAAACAGAAATTAAAAAGGCTCAACTCACCTCTCACAATATGAGTTGATTTCTGAAAAACAGAAATTAAAAAGGCTCAACTCACCTCTCGCAATATGAGTTGATTTTGAAGAAAACAGAATTTGAAAAACAGAAATTGAAATTACCTCAGCGTGTCCTGAGGCTCAACTCACCTCTCGCAATATGAGTCGATTTTTGAAAACAGAAATTTGAAAAACAGAAATTGAAAATACCTCAGCGTACCCTGAGGCTTAACTCACTTCTCGCAATATGAGTCGATTTCTGAGAACAGAAATAAAATATCAAAATACCAAAACCTGTCATTCGGTAGAACCCAGGTGTTTTTTCCTTTGATTCAGTACAGCTATCATCACGTCCTCTTGCTGTACTGGATTACATGTATATGTCATGCATAATGTTGTCATGATATGCACATGTTGGTCTTAAATGCCTTTATGCCTACATGATTATGCTATGCGCCTTAAGCATGTTAGTTTTATGTCATTTTCATCACGATTTTTGAGGATCTGCGTTCATTGCTTTGATTCTCGATTTTCTCTTCAAGCCTCGTACTTGTCTTCATGCTTCACGAATAATCTGCGTTTCTCAGATATCACTCTTTTGCCCCTGTTTTAACTTTGTTCTTACTTTGAGACTCTTGTACTTGTCAAATTTTCATCCAGGTAATGTTTAACATTTCTTTTGTTTAGAGTATGTCATTTCACTATTTATCATGTAAATGAGCCACATAATGAGATGCATGAAAATGGTCAGGTAGGGACAAAAGAATACCTCGCATTTATTTATTTCAAGTGTATCAAACAAAGAAAGTTAATCAATGATAGTAAAAAGTGTTATAAAGAGAAAAGGGATCGCATTCAACGGATACAAATGCTCTAGATATTTAACACATGAACTCTTCCCCGTTCCTCAATCCAGAATCTTTTCGAGCATGGCTTCTTGCGTAAAAGATTTCGAGCTTTCAGAAATACTTCAAATACTATAGTCTTGCTGTTTAACCCACTATTCGACCGCCTTATTCTTTAAGCCCGGGTTTCCTTTATTAGAACGCCCTTTCGGGTTTCATCCTAATCTTTTATGTTTAATCAAGACGCCCTTTTCGGGTTTTCACCTTGATCCCCCCCCTTTTTTTTTTTAAGATGCCCTTTCCAGGTTTTCATATTGGTTTCCTTTTTCAAGCATAATATTTCTTTACGGCATCTGAGTTCACTGGATTCGGTAACTCCTTCCCATCCATCTTGGTGAGAATTAAAGCTCCGCCCGAGAATGCCTTCTTTACGACGTATGGACCTTCCCAATTTGGTGCCCATTTTCCTCGGAAGTCTTTTTGTATTGGGAGAATCTTTCTCAGCATGAGTTCTCCTTCGTAGAATTCTCTTGGCCGTACTTTCTTATCATGGGCTACGATCATTCTCTTCTGGTACATCTGTCCATGGCAGATTGCCTTTAGACCTTTTTCTTCAATAAGGTTTAACTGGTCATATCGAGCTCGAACCCATTCTGCTTCTTCTAGTTTCAATTCCATTAGGACTCGTAGAGAGGGGATCTCAACTTCGATAGGTAGCACAGCTTCCATCCCATAAACCAGAGAGAAAGGAGTTGCCCCCGTAGATGTCCGTACAGATGTGCGATATGCATACAAAGCAAATGGTAGCTTTTCGTGCCAATCTTTATATGTCTCAGTCATTTTCTCAAAGATCTTCTTAATATTCTTATTGGCTGCTTCAACAGCTCCGTTCATTTTCGGGCGATAGGGTGATGAGTTATGATGCTTTATTTGGAATTGTTCACACACCTCCTTTATCATCTTGTTGTTCGGATTCATGGCGTTATCTGAAATGATTCTTTCAGGCAAACCATATCGACAAATGATTTCCTTTTTCAAAAACCTACAAACTGCAGTCTTTGTTACATTGGCAAACGAAGCCGCTTCTATCTATTTTGTCAAGTAATCAATGACCACAAAAATGAATCGGTGTCCATTAAAAGCTTTTGGGGAGATTGGCCCAATAACATCCATGCCCCACATAGAAAAGGGCCACGGAGAAGTCATGACATGAAGAGGCGAAGGGGCTACATGGATTTTATCGCCGTAAATTTGGCATTTGTGGCATTTTCTTGCAAAACTAATGCAGTCACTTTCCATCGTCAACCAGTAATAACCGAGTCTCATAATCTTCCTGGCCATAGTGAAACCATTAGCATGCATCCCACAAATTCCTTCATGGACATCTTCAAGTATTTTCCTAGCTTCAACAATATCAACGCATCTCAAGAGTACTTGATCTTTTTCTCTTTTATACAGGATATCCCCATCAAGAACAAATACCGTTGCCATTCTTCTGATTGTTCTTTTGTCGTTCTCATTTGCTTGCTCGGGATACCTTTGATTCTTGATGTATTCTAAGATATCATGAAACCATAGCTGCCCATCTGACTCTTTCTCAATGCTGAAACAATGTGCAGGGACTTCATATATGCTCATTTGAAGAGGCATTATTTCTGTTTCTCTGTTTGCTTTAAACATTGAAGCCAAAGTGGCCAGGGCATCCAGCTAACTGGTTTTCTTCTCGTGGGAAGTAATTAAAAGTTATTTCTTTGAATTCTTTGATCAACCCTGCCACGAGATCACTGTATTTTACTAATTTTGAATCCTTCACTTCCCTATCTCCACGGATATGATAAATCACCAATGCTGAGTCTCCGTATACTTCTAAAGTTTGGATGTTTCATTCAATTGCTGCACGAAGTCCCATGATATAGGCCTCATATTCCGCTATGTTATTGGTACAGAAGAAATTCAACCTGGCAGTGAACAGATAATGGTTTCCTTCTGGTGATACTAAGACTGCTCCAATCCCATACCCCAATGCATTCGTTGCACCATCAAAGCTCATCTTCCATGAATTTTCGTTTGATGACTCACATTCTTATCCCGTGATGCACATCAAGTCTTTATCCGGGAAATCAAATCTCAATGGCTCGTATTCCTCTGTTGTTCGAGCTGCTAAGAAGTCTACTATTGTACTTCCTTTTATCGACTTTTGACTCACATAGATGATGTCGTACTCCGATAGTAAGATCTGCCATTGTGCTATTCTTCCTGAGAGTGCAGGTGATTCCATCATGTACTTTATTGGATCTAGATTTGAAATCAACCATGTCGTATGATACAACATATATTGCCTAAGTCTCCGAGCCACCCAAACCATAGCACAACAGTATTTTTCAATAGACGAATACTTTGCCTCGTGTTCATTCAACTTTTTGCTGAGGTAGTAGATCGCTTTTTCTTTATTTACTGACTCGTCATGTTGCCCCAGTAAGCAACCCATCCAATTTTCAAACACAGTCAAATACAATATCAATGGTCTTTCGAGAGTTGGCGGTACTAGCACTGGAGGACTAGACAAATATTGTTTTACTTTATCAAAGGCCATCTGGCATTCCTCGTCCCATCCTCCCGGATTATGTTTTCGAAGGAGTCGAAAAATTGGGTCGCACTGGTTGGTCAGTTGAGTGATGAACCGAGCGATGTAGTTCAACCTCCCTAAAAATCCTCTGACCTCTTTTTGCATGCGCGGGGGTGGTAGTTCTTAAATGGTTTTTATCTTATCTGGATCAACTTCAATGCCTCTTTCGTTGACGATGAAGCCTAGCAACTTTCCCGAGGTAACCCCAAACGTACATTTGGCCGGATTGAGCTTTAGCTGGAACTTTCTCAGTCTGTCTAACAACTTCTTCAGGTTCGCTATATGCTCTTCTTCCCCTCGGGATTTAGCAATCATATCGTCGATGTAGACCTCTATTTCTTTATGCATCATATCATGGAATAATGTCACCATAGCCCTCTGATATGTAGCCCCAGCATTGTTTAACCTAAATGGCATCACCTTCTAGTAGAATGTTCCCCACATTGTTACGACGGTAGTTTTCTCCATATCCTCAAGGGCCATCTTGATCTGATTATACCCCGAGAATCCATTCATAAAAGAAAACAATGAATGTTTTGCTGTGTTATCCACCAACGTGTCAATGTATGGTAACGAAAAATTATGTTTAGGACTTGTTCGGTTTAGGTCACGGTAATCCACGCACATTCGTACTTTGCTGTCTTTCTTTGGTACTGGGACTATATTAGCCACCCATTCTGGATATTTGGAGGCTTGTAGGAAGCCAGCATCAAATTGCTTCTTGACTTCCTCTTTTATTTTCAACAACATCTCAGGTCTCATCCGTCTTAGCTTTTGTTGAATAGGTTTGCATTCTGGCTTTAATGGGAGTTTATGGACTGCTATATCTTCATCCAATCCTGGCATGTTTTGATATGACCATGCGAACACATCTTTGTACTTGCGGAGCAAAGCAATCAAATTATGCCTGGTATCCTTTGAAATAGAGGTGCCAATCTTCACTTCTTGCTTCTTTTCTTCAGTTCCCAAATTTATTGTTTCAACAGATTCTTGATGAGGCAAAATCTGTTTATCTTCTTGCTCCACCATTCTTAGCAAGTCAGGAGACGAGACATAGTCTTCAGCATTTTCTTCGACTTCAAATTCTCCTAAACAAATAGCCTTCTCAAAATCGATTTCAAGACTCGTAATGGGTTTGTTCATGCTGTTGATATCTGAGCACCTAAAAGTTGAATGGAAATGGAAACTATAGGGGGCATCCCAGTATTGGAACCAACAAATGAAATATTATGGCATGGTGTGAGGCAAATGTACAGATAGGCTATGAAATGAGAAGATGATTATGAAATTAGTGATAATGCGAAAGGTCGTGTCAAAATGCATCTTCATTGATATTCATTTAAATGATAAAGAGCGAATGCAAGCTCTTACAAAAGAATTCTATTATATCTAAGGACACAATAGAGGGTTAATGTTTGAGCATTACTCTGAAGACTTATAAACTACAAGAAGGTCCTCAGCAGTCCAGTTGTTCAACATGAAACCAGGAGGACAAGGGCGTATCGTTGAAACATCTTTAATTGCCTCACTTCCTTTGTCAATGACATTTATACTGACATTCTGAAGACCCCTTTCAATTAATAATAGCGTGCTTTGTATATTATCCTGTCTAGGGTATATCATCCTTGCAGATGTAAATGTTTTTGACAAAGGAGGGTACGTTATTGGCTCCCATTCCAATTCTCGGCCTAAGGTTCTTGCGATCCTTCTTTCTTGATCCTTCTTCCATTGTTTTCTTCTTTGACGTATGTCTGGCTGAAACCCCAAACCATATCGGGCCTTGTGGTGTACTGGCTTTAGAGTCCTGACTATTCCTTGCAGATATCTCCCTAAACCTTTTCTCGCTCGAGCTCCCCTTCCTACAGTCAGTTTGACACCCATCTTGGTATTTCTTGACAGTTTTGGCGCGGGAATTCTGTTTACCTCAGCGACGAATGTGGAATTGACAAATTCAAGGGATCAGAAGGAACATTCTAAAGCATCTTTACTCACTTCAATGTATGGTGCGTCAGTAGAAATAGATGCTACAATATCTTCTTCTCCCTCGACGGTGACCAAACAGCCATCCAGGATAAATTTCACCTTTTGATGGAGGAATGATGGGGCTGCTCCAACAGAATGGATCTAAGGTCTTCCCAAGAGACAATTGTATGATGGTGTAATGTCCATGACTTGAAACTCAACATTTTATATGTAGGGACCCACTTCTAGAGGGATCTCGATTTTTCCCATGACTTCTCGTCTTGTTCCATCGAATGCCCTTACTGTAGAATGAAAGGGCCGTAGATACGACAAATCCATCGGAATCCTGGAAAGTGTGGCCAAGGGCATGACATTGAGTGCCGATCCATTATCGATGAGCACGTTCGGTATTATATAGCCCTTACAACGGGTTGTGATATGCAATGCTTTCACTGAGCTTCTACCATTGGGCGGTATTTCATCATCACTAAAAGAAATGAAATTATCCGCATTCAAGTTGTTCACCCACCTATCCAGTTTTTCAACGGATATATTGTTTGCCACATAAGCTTGATTTAACACTTTCAGCAGAGCGTTCCGGTATGGTTCTTAATTCAACAGTAGAGATAATTCCGAGATTCGCGTTGGCTGCTTACTCAATTGTTCTACCACGTTGTACTCACTGTGCTTGATAAATTTTAAGAATTCTTGTGCTTCCTCCTCATCCACAGGCTTTTTAGCTTCTTTTTCAGGCACAGTTTCATACTCATCTTCAATCACGTACATCGGTGCTTTTTCTTTCTGTTTCAAGTCACTATTCTTCTTCACTGATTCGACCTCTTTCGAATAACATCTTCCACTACGAGTGAAATGACCTACTTCCCCAACACTTTCAGTCATGGCTTTGGGTTTTTCATTTTCAAGTGTGACGATATTGACGTCATATTTCCATGCTATTGCTTTATCGTCCTTGTAGGGGAAATGAGATGATACCTCTATTATCACTTTTGGTTTCACCGGCTCCTTCTTTGCGTCATAATAAATTATTAACGGTCGATCGGTGCTATACGGAAAACCTGACGATTGATGGTCAAAGGCGCATATTTCTCCTCTATCGGTCTCTTCGCCTTTATAAAAAATCCCAATCTCCTTATTATCCATCATATTTTGTAGTAAACTCCTGAACTCTTTGCAGGATTGAATGTCGTGCCCCTCAATACCATGGAATTATAAAAACTTTGATCTTTTGTATTTCTTCCTCGAATACTCTGTTAAGATAATGAGCAACCCCTTTTCAACTAGCACCTCCCAGATTTTCTACAGAGGTGTTCTTATTTCAGAAACCCATCTTCTACTTTGTCGTTTGTCCTCCTCTCCCACTGCGCTCACATTCCCTTCAGTGTGGTTTGGGAATGGGTTCCCGGATATACCGCCGGTGCCATCAAATCGCAGAATACCTGCATCAATGAGTCCTTGAACTTTCCTTTTGAAGGCCAGATAGTTTTCCGTAGAGTGCCCCTCATTCCCGGCATGGTATGCACAACTAGCATTTGGATCGTACCATTTCGGGTATGGAGGTTTAAGGGGTGCCATGTAATGGGGAGATATTAATTACTTCTCTAGGAGTTTTGGGTACAGTTCCCCATACGACACAGGAATAGGAGTGAATTGCTGTCTCTCGGGATTGGGTCTTCTTGGTCTTGGTTCATTTCTGGGTTGGCTTTGAGCGAGTAGAGTATTTTGTGGGAATGTGGTGACGGGCCTTTGGTTGTTCGTAGCGTATACGGGGTAAGAAGGAGGTGGTGCTTGGTAATAAGGGGTTTGAGGAGGATAACGGAAATTTGGAGGTAGATAATTTCGAGGTCAGGGTTGATTTGGATATGGATTAGGGGTATAACGGCTTCCCATTCCCACAATATGGGCTTCTGTTTCCTCTTATTCATGGGTGCTGCCCTTTTTGAACTTTCTTGACCTTCTTGACGGTATTCTCTATAAGCTCTCCGGATATTACAATATCTGCAAAGTCCTTCGTGGCACTTCCCACTAATTTGTCATAAAACGGCGCTTTCAAAGTGTTGATGAAGAGAACGGTTATCTCCATTTTTGTTAGTGGGGGTACCACTTGGGCTGAGACATCCTTCCATCTCTGCGCATACTGTCTAAAAGTTTCAGACGGCTTTTTCTCCACCATTTGTAGGGTCATTCGATCAGGCACCATATCCGATACATGCTTGTACTGCTCACAGAAGGCTGACGCCAAGTTCTTCCAAGATCGGATCTTTTCCCTACTAAGCTGGTTGTACCACCGAAGAGCCGATCCTACTAGACTATCCTGAAAACAATGTATGAGTAGCTTGTCTTCATTCACGTAACCAGTCATTTTTTGGTAAAACATGACAAGATGCGCTTTTGGACATCTCGTGCCATCGTATTTTTCGAAATCTGGTACTTTAAATTTTGGAGCCAGAACCAGATCGGGCATAAAACTGAGCTCTTTGGCACTCAGTCCAGAGAAGGCTTCAGTACCCTCTATTGCTTTAAGTCTTTCTTTTAAGCTCCTATACTTCTCTTGAACCTCGTGATCACCGATTTTCAACTTGGCTATTTCTGCTGGATCGTCCAAATCTGGAACTAGTGGATCAGTAGGACTAGCCCCCGGGTTTGAAACAAACATTCCTTACCCTATGTGAGCAGGTGGCACCGCCCGTTGCTCCAAGTATGTGGGTTCCCCTTGGGTGTACCCTCTTTATGTTGCGTGGGCATGCGGCAGAGTGAATCCTGGGGGATAGAGCGGATCTTGACTGTGATTAACTCTTTCCCATCCATCTCGGTGAGAATCAAAGCTCCGCCCGAGAATGTCTTCTTTACGACGTATGGACCTTCCCAATTTGGTACCTATTTTCCTCGGAAGTCTTTTTGTCTTGGGAGAATCTTTCTCAGCACAAGTTCTCCTTCGTAGAATTCTTTTGGCCGTACTTTCTTATCATGGGCTACGATCATTCTCTTCTGGTACATCTGTCCATAGCAGATTACCTTTAGACCTTTTTCTTCAATAAGGTTTAACTGGTCATTTCAAGCTCGAACCCATTCTGCCTCTTCTAGTTTCAATTCTATTAGGACTCGTAGAGAGGGGATCTCAACTTCGATAGGTAGCACAGCTTCTATCCCATAGACCAGAGAGAAAGGAGTTGCCCCCGTAGATGTCCGTACAGATGTGCGATATGCATACAAAGCAAATAGTAGCTTTTCGTGCCAATCTTTATATGTCTCAGTCATTTTCCCAATGATCTTCTTAATATTCTTATTGGCTGCTTCAACAGCTCCGTTCATTTTCGGGCGATAGGGTGATGAGTTATGATGCTTTATTTGGAATTGTTCATACACCTCCTTTATCATCTTGTTGTTTGGATTCATGGCGTTATCTGAAATGATTCTTTCAGGCAAACCATATCGACAAATGATTTCCTTTTTCAAAAACCTACAAACTGCAGTCTTTGTTACATTGGCAAACGAAGCCGCTTCTATCTATTTTGTCAAGTAATCAATGACTACAAAAATGAATCGGTGTCCATTAGAAGCTTTTGGGGAGATTGGCCCTATAACATCCATGCCCCACATAGAAAAGGGCCACGGAGAAGTCATGACATGAAGAGGCGAAGAGGCTACATGGATTTTATCACCGTAAATTTGGCATTTGTAGCATTTTCTTGCAAAACTAATGCAGTCACTTTCCATCGTTAACCAGTAATAACCGAGTCTCATAATCTTCCTGGCCATAGTGGAACCATTGGCATGCGTCCCCCAAATTCTTTCATGGACATCTTCAAGTATTTTCCTAGCTTCAACAGTATCAACGCATCTCAAGAGTACTTAATCTTTTCCTCTTTTGTACAGGATATACCCATCAAGAACAAATCCCGTTGCCATTCTTCTGATTGTTCTTTTATCGTTCTCATTTGCTTGCTCGGGATACCTTTGATTCTTGATGTATTCTAAGATATCATGAAACCATGGCTGCCCATCTGACTCTTTCTCAATGCTGAAACAATGTGCAGGGACTTCATATATGCTCATTTGAAGAGGCATTATTTATGTTTGTCTGTTTGCTTTAAACATTGAAGCCAAAGTGGCTAGGGCATCAGCTAACTGGTTTTCTTCTCGTGGGAAGTAATTAAAAGTTATTTCTTTGAATTCTTTGATCAACCCTGCCACGAGATCACTGTATTTGACTAATTTTGAATCCCTTACTTCCCAATCTCCACGGATATGATAAATCACCAATGCTGAGTCTCCATATACTTCTAAAGTTTGGATGTTTCATTCAATTGCTGCACGAAGTCCCATGATACAGGCCTCATATTTCGCTATGTTATTGGTACAGAAGAAATTCAGCCTGGCAGTGAACGGATAATGGTTTCCTTCTGGTAATACTAAGACTGCTCCAATCCCATGCCCCAATGCATTCGTTGCACCATCAAAACTCATCTTCCATGAATTTTCGTTTGATGACTCACATTCTTTTCCCATGATGCACATCAAGTCTTCATCCGGGAAATCAAATCTCAATGGCTCGTATTCCTCTGTTGTTCGAGCAGCTAAGAAATCTGCTATTGCACTTCCTTTTATCGACTTTTGACTCACATAGATGATGTCGTACTCCGATAGTAAAATCTGCCATTGTGCTATTCTTCCTGAGAGTGCAGGTGATTCCATCATGTACTTTATTGGATCTAGCTTTGAAATCAACCATGTCGTATGATACAACATATATTGCCTAAGTCTCCGAGCCACCCAAACCATAGCGCAACAGTATTTTTCTATGGACGAATACTTTGCTTCGTGTTCATTCAACTTTTTGCTGAGGTAGTAGATCGCTTTTTCTTTCTTTCCTGACTCGTCATGTTGCCCAAGTACGCAACCCATCGAATTTTCAAACACAGTCAAATACAATATCAATAGTCTTTCGAGAGTTGGCGGTACTAGCACTGGAGGACTAGACAAATATTGTTTTACTTTATCAAAGGACATCTGGCATTCCTCGTCTCATCCTCCCGGATTATGTTTCCGAAGGAGTCAAAAAATTGGGTCGCACTGGTTGGTCAGTTGAGTGATGAACCGAGCGATGTAGTTCAACCTCCCTAAAAATCCTCTAACCTCTTTTTGCATGCGCGGGGGTAGTAGTTCTTGAATGGTTTTTATCTTATCTGGATCAACTTCAATTCCTCTTTCGCTGACGATGAAGCCTAGCAACTTTCCTGAGGTAACCCCAAACGTACATTTGGCCAGATTGAGCTTTAGCTGGAACTTTCTCAGTCTGTCGAACAACTTCTTCAGGTTCGCTATATGCTCTTCTTCCCCTCGGGATTTAGCAATCATATCGTCGATGTAGACCTCTATTTCTTTATGCATCATATCATGGAATAATGTCACCATAGCACTCTGATATGTAGCCCCAGCATTCTTTAACCTAAATAGCATCACCTTGTAGCAGAATGTTCATCAAATTGTTACGAAGGTAGTTTTCTCCATATCCTCAGGGGCCATCTTGATCTGATTATACCCCGAGAATCCATTCATGAAAGAAAACAATTAATGTTTTGCTGTGTTATCCACCAACGTGTCAATGTGTGGTAAGGAAAAATTATCTTTAGAACTTGCTCGGTTTAGGTCACGGTAATCCACGCACATTCGTACTTTGCCGTCTTTCTTTGGTACCGGGACTATATTAGCCACCCATTCTGGATATTTGGAGGCTTGTAGGAAGCCAGCATCAAATTGCTTCTTGACTTCCTCTTTCATTTTCAACAACATCTCAGGACTCATCCGTCTTAGCTTTTGTTGAATAGGTTTTCATTCTGGCTTTAACGGGAGTTTATGGACTGCTACATCTTCATCCAATCCTGGCATGTCTTGATATGACCATGCGAATACATTTTTGTACTCACGGAGTAAAGCAATCAAATTAAGCCTGGTATCCTCTGAAATAGAGGTGCCAATCTTCACTTCTTGCTTCTTTTCTTCAGTTCCCAAATTTATTGTTTCAACAGATTCTTGATGAGGCAAAATCTGTTTATCCTCTTGCTCACCATTCTTAGCAAGTCAGGAGACGAGACATAGTCTTCAGCATTTTCTTCGACTTCAAATTCTCCTAAACAAATAGCCTTCTCAAAATCAATTTCAGGACTCGTAACGGGTTTGTTCATGCTGTTGATATCTGAGCACCTAAAAGTTGAATGGAAAGGGAAACTATAGGGGGGCATCCCAGTATTGGAACCAACAAATGAAATATTATAGCATGGTGTGAGGTAAATGTACAGATAGGCATGAAATGAGAAGATGATTATGAAATTAGTGATAATGCGAAAGGTCGTGACAAAATGCATCTTCATTGATATTCATTTAAATGATAAAGAGCGAATGCAAGCTCTTACAAAATAATTCTATTATATCTAAGGACACAATAGAGGGTTAATGTTTGAGCATTACTCTGAAGACTTATAAACTACAAGAAGGTCCTCAGCAGTCCAATTGTTCAACATGAAACCAGGAGGACAAGGGCGTATCGTTGAAACATTTTTAATTGCCTCACTTCCTTTGTCAATGACATTTATACTGACATTCTGAAGACCCTTTTCAATTAATAACAGTGTGCTTTGTATATTATCCTGTCCGGTGTATATCATCCCTGCAGATGTAAATGTTTTTGACAAATGAGGGTACGTTATTGGCTCCTATTCCAATTCTCAGCCTAAGGTTCTTGCGATCCTTCTTTCTTGATCCTTCTTCCATTGTTTTTCTTCTTTGACGTATGTCTGGCTGGAACCCCAAACCATATCGAGCCTTGTGGTGTACTGGCTTTAGAGTCCTGACTATTCCTTGCAGATATCTCCCCAAACCTTTTCTCGCTCGAGCTCCCCTCCCTACAGTAGTTTGACACCCATCCTGGTATTTCTTGACAGTTTTGGCGTGGGAATTCTGTTTACCTCAGCGACGAATGTGGCATTGACAAATTCAAGGGATCGGAAGGAACATTCTAAAGCATCTTTACTCACTTCAATGTATAGTGCGTTAGTAGAAATAGATGCTACAATATCTTCTTCTCCCTCGACAGTGACCAAACAGCCATCCATGATAAATTCCACCTTTTGATGGAGGGATGATGGGACTGCTCCAGCAGAATGGATCTAAGGTCTTCCCACGAGACAATTGTATGATGGTGTAATGTCCATGACTTGAAACTCAACATCGTATATGTAGGGACCCACTTCTAGAGGGATCTCGATTTTTCCCATGACTTCTCGTCTTGTTCCATCGAATGCCCTTACTGCAGAATGGCAAGGCCTTTGATACGACAAATCAATCGGAACCTTGAAAAGTATGGCCAAAGGCATGACATTGAGTGCCGATCCATTGTCGATGAGCACGTTCGGTATTATATAGCCCTTACAACGGGTTGTGATATGCAATGCTTTCACTGAACCTCTACCATTGGGCAGTATTTCATCATCACTAAAAGAAATGAAATTATCCGCATTCAAGTTGTTCGCCCACCTATCCAGTTTTTCAACAGATATAATGTTTGCCACATAATCTTGATTTAACACTTTTAGCAGAGCGTTCCGGTATGGTTCTGAATTCAACAGTAGAGATAATACCGAGATTCGCGCTGGCTGCTTACTCAATTGTTCTACCACGTTGTACTCACTGTGCTTGATAAATTTTAAGAATTCCTGTGCTTCCTCCTCATCCACAGGCTTTTCAGCTTCTTGTTCAGGCACAGTTTCATACTCATCTTCGGTCACGTGCATCGGTGCTTTTTCTTTCTGTTTCAAGTCACTGTTCATCTTTACTGATTCGACCTCTTTCGAATAACATCTTCCACTACGAGTGAAATGACCTACTTCCCCAACACTTCCAGTCATGGCTTTGGGTTTTTCATCTTCAGGTATGACAATATTGACGTCATATTTCCATGGTACTGCTTTATCGTCCTTGTAGAGGAAAAGAGATGATACCTCGATTATCACTTTTGGTTTCACCGACTCCTTCTTCGCGTCATAATAAATTATTAACGGTCAGTCGGTGCTATACGGGAAACCTGACGATTGATGGTCAGAGGCGCATATTTCTTCTCTATCGGTCTCTTCACCTTTATAAAAAATCCCAATCTCCTTATTATCCATCATATTTTGTCGTAAACTCCTGAACTCTTCGCAGGATTGAATGTCGTGCCCCTCAATACCATGAAATTCACAAAAACTTTGATCTTTTATATTTCTTCCCTCGAATACTCTGTTAAGATAACAGAGCAACCCCTTTTCAACTAGCACCTCCCAGATTTTCTGCAGAGGTGTTCTTATTTCAGAAACTCATCTTCTACTTTGTCGTTTGTCCTCCTCTCCCACTGCGCTCACATTCCCTTCAGTGTGGTTTGGGAATAGGTTCCCGGATATACCGCTGGTGCCATCAAATCGCAGAATACCTGCATCGATTAGTCCTTAAACTCTTCTTTTGAAGGCCAGATAGTTTTCCGTAGAGTGCCCCTGATTCCCGGTATGGTATGCACAACTAGCATTTGGATCGTACCATTTCGGGTATGGAGGTTTAAGGGGTGCCATGTAATGGGGAGATATTAATTACTTCTCTAGGAGTTTTGGGTACAGTTCCCCATACGACACAGGAATAGGGGTGAATTGCTGTCTCTCGGGATTGGGTCTTATTGGTCTTGGTTCATTTCTGGGTTGGCTTTGAGCGAGTAGAGTATTTTGTGGGAATGTGGTGACGGGCCTTTGGTTGTTCGTGGCGTATACGGGGTAAGAAGGAGGTGGTGCTTGGTCGTAAGGGGTTTGAGGAGGATAATAGAAATTTGGAGGTAGATAATTTCGAGGTTGGGGTTGATTTGGATATGGATTAGGGGTATAACGGCTTCCCATTTCCACCATATGGGCTTCTGGTTCCCTCTTCTTCATGGGTGCTGCCCTTTTTGAACTTTCTTGACCTTCCATTCTACCGCTCTTGACGGCATTCTCGATAAGCTCACTAGATATTACAATATCCGCAAAGGTCTTCGTGGCACTTCCCACTAATTTGTCATAAAACGACGTTTTCAAAGTGTTGATGAAGAGAACGGTTATCTCCGTTTTTGTTAGTGGGGGTTCCACTTGGGCCGAGACGTCTCTCCATCTCTGCGCATACTGTCTAAAAGTTTTTGACGGTTTTTTCTCCATCATTTGTAGGGTCATTCGATCAAGCACCATATCTGATACATGATTGTATTGCTCACAGAAGGCTGACGCCAAGTCCTTCCAAGATCGGATCTTTTCCCTACAAAGCTGGTTGTACCACCGAAGAGCCGATCCTACTAGACTATCCTGAAAACAATGTATGAGTAGCTTGTCTTCATTCACGTAACCAGTCATTTTTCGGTAAAACATGACAAGATGCGCCTTTGGACATATCGTGCCATCGTATTTTTCGAAATCTGGCACTTCAAATTTCGGAGGCAGAACCAGATCGGGCATCAAACTGAGCTCTTTGGCACTCAGTGCAGAGAAGGCTTCAGTACCCTCTATTGCTTTAAGTCTTTCTTCTAAGCTCCTATACTTCTCTTGAACCTCGTGATCACCGATTTTCAACTTGGCTATTTCTGCTGGATCGTCCAAATCTGGAACAAGTGGATCAGCAGGACTAGCCCCCAGGTTTGATACAAACATTCCTTGCCCTATGTGAGCAGGTGGAACCTCCCGTTGCTCCAGGTCTGTGGGTTCCCCTTGGGTGTACCCTCTTTGTGTTGCGTGGGCATGCGGCAGAGTGAATCCTGGGGGATAGAGCGGATCTTGACTGTGATTAACTCCAGTGGCGGGTATGAATTGTCGCGGAGAAATTGTTTTTGGACTAATAGCGGGTTATATCCAACTCCTCCCCATAACCCGAGTAGTGGTACCCAATCTTGATTTCCAACCTTGTATAATAGAACCGAAGGGCAGATCCACGGTGCTCTCCACGTTATATCCTCGGCGCGAAGGTTCTGAAAAACCGAGACCCAATGCTGTTCAGTGACTTCCTTTGGCTATTCTTTCTTGAGATAAGCTTCCAACGGGGCAAATGTTTTTGAAAACATATGGAACGGTGTGCGCTCTACTTTTCAGAAGTGACTCAAAATCCAGATATTTAGTAACTGCGCGCATCTGATAAAGCATCATTTCCCTATTTTCCTACAACTATTTAAGGATCTGAAGGTCTCGGCTAGGATAGTCAGGACAGGGTTGATTCCTTGTTTTAATTTTTCGAAAAAATCCACCACCACAACTTCTATGTGTCCAAAGACTTTCGGGAAGATGATCAAACCATAAATGGCCAAAGCAAATAGATTTACCCTTTTCAACATGTCGGGATGGTTCAGAACCAAATCTCGTAGGGAAGACCATGGAATACAAATGGTTTCATTCTTCTTCTTTATCTGTTTTTCGGCCCATGCGTCAGTCATGTCTGTCAATCTCACTAACTTCTTCTTGAAGGTCATCGGTTTAGGCTCCTTCACATATACTTTATGGAATTGCACATTTTCAACACGAAACAAAGCAATGTACTCCTCTATAGTCGGAGTCATATCTTCATGATTGAAGGTAAAACATTGGTAAGCCGGATCCCAAAATCTGACCATGGCTTGGATCAATCGTCCGTCTACATTGACAGCAATCAAGTTGTCTATGTCCCCATATCTTTCAGCGAAGATACCTCTAGTGTCTGAATCCCACTGATTCCAAACCCAAACCAAATCTTCAAGGTTATTCTGGCGAACATTCACGATTACGTGCTCGGGTAGATTGGCAATACATCCCTCCACTAGACTATCCCCTTTTTCTTTCTGAGTTTTTAGAGACCAGTCCCGAACCACGGCATTCTTCTCAGTTGTTTGTATAATTGACTCTTCCATTAGAAACCCGTTTTTTGGCAACCAATCTCTAGTCAACACCTTCCTAATATGATGCCTATAATGCATGATGCAAAATAAGAACACAGACAAATATCTTGGTTAGTACAACAAATATGAATTACGGGAAATCAAAATAGAAAGTGTAAATGTTAAAGAAATAAAAGGGAAGAGGCGTTTCTCCCATGTATTTATTTTGGTGACCATTAACGGACGGAGGTTCGGCATAGCTCTAGTTAGGTGGCTCGTACGGTTCACTATATGCGGTTTCAGTTCTAATAAAGGTACTCAAATTGTCCGTACTGTCATCTACTAAGATTAGTACGAAGCCTCGGTCGTAGCCCATCACGGGCTCACGAGTTCAATTCGAGGGATTACATTTACTTATGCCCATGCGGAGGGACAAGTTAACCCACGAAAGCATAAGTCATATGTAACCCGAAAGTATTCACTAGCCTGTGCGGAGGGACGAGTTAACTCATGAAGGCATAGTGTTTACTTTCACTTAAACGGACGAAGCCCGGGTAGAGAGCTCATGTTATGCAAAATGCAAGTGCAAGGTGTGTGGGGAGAAACTCACAAACCTTTACGTTTTATTAAAAAACTAAACTACAAAAACTAAAAAACTTATAGCTGAAAACCAACAAGATAAAACAAGTTAGAAGAATATATACAACACGATGCAAAACATAATTTTTCAAAAAACACAATTTTAGGATCACGACGAAATATTAATTTAAACAAGGAATTTTGAAAATTTTGACAACACGCGTTTAATTCGACGCGACTCTCAAAAATACAGTCCAGAGAAAAATTAGGGTTCGAGAATTGATTCTGTGAGGAAGGTATTAGCACCCTCGCGACGCCCAAAATTGGTATCTTATAAACAAGTGTTGTCTTAATTTTCAAAATTGCAAGTTCAATATAAGATTTAATTGTGATCCGGTTGAAAAGACGAGAATTTTTTATTTTGATTAGTTAAAAGGGCATTCCGTTTTCAACACAAGCCGATAAGATTCACCCAATATTGTAACGGCCCAAATTTCAGTGATATCGGAACAGTGATTTGAGATCACTAAATCCGACAAGTATGTTTGAAAATTTAATAAATTAATAATTATGAGTCAAGTGTGAATTTAGAAGAATTTTGAATTAGTGAATTTTGTGTTTAAAAAAAAAAAAGAGAAGAATTTAATAAGTAAATTGGGTCTAAAACAAGGTATCAAGACCTCGAATGCTTAATTCGAGCCATAAATATTTTTAAAAATATTTATGGAATGTAAATAAGTTAGTATTAAAGTTTCGTTAGAAAATTTTAACGTTTGGATAGTCAATTAATTAAAAATGACTAAATTGAAAAAGGTACAAAACTTGATAAAATGATTAAATAGCTCAAGTGTTAAATGAGGGAGGACTTAAAAGGCAAATTAGCTAAAAGGGAATGGATGAGGCGGCATAAGTAAGAAAAAAAATCTGGAATCAGGTGAGCTAAGGGTAAAATGGTAAATGTTACAAAATTAAACAAATAAATTGAAATTAAAAGAGATTTCTAGGCCATTCTTTTCATAATTTCGGCCAGACAGCCATGGGAGAGAGCTTTTAAGCTGGTTTTGCACAATTTCACTGCATATCAAGAGAAACGAGATTCAAGTCGTGATCGAGGGAAAAATAAAGTTTACGAGGAATAGGCTCGATTGCTAATATTTTATGTCGAGGTAAGTTCATATGATTTTTAATAATGCAATGTGTAATTTAATGTTTTGAAATGAAAATTTCAGAATGATATGATATATTATTGCATATAAAATGTCATTAAACTGCGATAATTGTAAAATGATATTTGAATAAAAGTACAAATTAAATGGAACAACGGACTTGAGTACTTTCATTCAGTGGCTAAGACGAATTGACGGAAAAGACCATGGTTGGACCATGGCAGCATGTGAAATGTGATTTCCGTATAAGACCATAGCTGGGCTATGGCTTCGGAGAAATGTGATATGTGCTTCCGTATAAGACCATATCTGGGATATGGCATCGATGTGATATGTGCTACTGTATAAGACCATATCTGGGATATGGCATCAGTGTGATATGTGATCCGTGTAAGACCATGGCTGGGCTATGGCCTCGGTATGTGATATGTGACTATGTGCAAGACCATAGTTTTACTATGGCATTGTGATAATGAGGTACTCAATTCCGTAATCGTTCCCTAATTTGATTATGAACGAAAATGTGAAATGGCCCAAAAGGATTAAGAATTGGTGAATACTATGAAAATGACACGATTTGGAATAAGTTCTTGATACTTGATGACATTGAGATTATGGATCTATGCTTATGAAGCATAATTATGTGTTCTTACCATGATGGATGAAATGATATTGTATGGATTTAGTGAATAATAGTGGTGAATGAATAAATATGGCCTTGGCAGTTTTGGGTTACTGCAGTAGTGTAAATTTTGAAATTCACCATAAATTGTGGAAATTGAGTTAAGGGCTGAATAAAATATGAGATTAAAGCCTGATGAGTCTAGTTTCATATAGAGGAAGCGGTACATACAATTGGATTTTATGTTATGAGATATTTAAATTGTTGTGAGACAGAGTCTGAATGACTTCGAGATCCCCTGTTCTGATTTTAGAAAATCATTAGAAATTGTAAAAAAATAATTATGAGTTTTAATTTATATATTTAAAATCCTTATCGAGTCTATTTTCAAGAGGAATAGACGGAAACATCAACCAAGTCCCGAATTATGAGATAAATAATTTTAAGTGAAGAGAGGTCAGAACTGTTGGACAGTGAAACAGGGGAAACTTTAATGAATAAAATGTACTAAATGGCTAAACCAAAAATTCTGGAAATTTAATGGGAGAAAGGTATATGAATCTAGTTTCAAGGAAAATTAACAGAACTTAATTTGGAGTTTCGTAGCTCCAGAAATAAATTATTTAGTAAATGTATCTCGATAAAACAGCTTAAGCTGAGTATGTATAATTGTACAATTGTGGTGTTTTATCTTAAAAGCATGTTGGTAATTGCTTATTAATTTCATATGGACTTACTAAGCATTTATGCTTACCCCCTCCTTTTCATTCCTTGTAGTTTTGACAAGCCAGCTCGGAAATCGGGAACGGTCGGAGGCTCGTTCACACTATCTGTGTATCATCTTGGCATAACGGCTCATATATTAATTTAAGTATGGCATGTATAGCATTATAATCATTTTGTATATATGGTCTTATGATATGGATATTGAGTGGTATGGAAATGCTTGGTAATGATTAGCCATTGGAATGGCTAATCATGATCAGAATTGGTGTTATGTATGCTAAATTGCTAGCTAATCCATGGAGACCATGAAATAGGCAA
Organism: Gossypium arboreum; assembly: GCF_025698485.1. Taxonomy (NCBI): domain Eukaryota; kingdom Viridiplantae; phylum Streptophyta; class Magnoliopsida; order Malvales; family Malvaceae; genus Gossypium; species Gossypium arboreum. The sequence continues at coordinate 118,289,505 of NC_069079.1, read as the reverse complement.
AATTTACCCTAAAATAGATTCAGACAGCAGCAGTGATGTGAGTTTGAAAAATCATTAAAAATAGTAGAGATACAACTAGGTGATGATTAAAATATGGAATTGAAGAATTATTAGTCTATTTTCATATGGATAGAACAAAACAGGTATATGAGTTATATTTTATAAGAAGTTTAAATTTTTGTGAAATAGGGCCAGAGCGATTTCTGGATCCCCTGTTCTGACTTTGGAAATTCACCATAAATTATACAAAGATAATTAGAAGTCATGCTTTATATGTACAGATTTCTTATTGAGTTTAGTTTTATTAGAAACAAATGGCATAGTCATTGAAACTCTGTACAGGAGATATCTGATTCATAATACACAGAGGTCAGAGCAGTCAAACCCTAAAATAGGGATACTTTAACTAATAAACTGTACTAATTGGCCCAACCAAAAATTCTAGAAAAAAATTAGTAGATAGATATATGAGTCTAGTTTAAGGAAAAATTTACGGAATTTGATTTCGAGTTTGGGAACTCGAGATATGAATTTTTAAGCAACTATGACGCAGTTGGACAGCTTATCCGAATTTGTTTAAGTGCTCAAATAAGTTTAGTAATGCCTCGTGCTCGACTCTGGCGACGGTCTCGGGTAAGGGGGCGTTACAAATATAGCGATGAAATCAACGACTTAGTGTTAAACCGATACGTCGCCTCATGTATTGAAATTAATTAGAAAACAAGAATAAGATTTTCGAAGTAATGCAGAGCTAATTGACATGAAATAAAAATAAATAAAAGAACTAGAAACACATTGACGCAAATAATAAACATGATAATAATATCAAAATGATAAAGATGTATGCGGTATTAAGCGTAATATGAGAATTAAAAATAAAATGGAAACAATGTATGTATATATATACACATATAATAATGGTTAATATAGTTATGCAAACATGATATTAAAAATATTAACGATGCTACACATACATTATACTTAATAGTAACAAATAAAAACTATATACATAATGGTATTAAAAGGATAGATATATAATATAATATGAAGGATGTATATACATAAGATGATTAAAATACGTAGATGGAATAGTTTAAGAAATATATATACATGAAAACATTAAAAATAAGTACATAATAAAATATATACGATATGTACCTATATTAGAATGATAATAGTATATATATAAAACTATACGCATGCTACATAAATACGTATATATATAAAGAGAACAACGTGTTAAGAATATGTACATAAGACCGTATAAAGAAATACATTACTAATGATATCAAAATATATACATAATAACATATGAACAATATAATATTTCCTTTTTAGAAAAAAATGTATATAATATACATAAAAATACATATATACCTACATAATATAATATTTACATAATGTATACATACTAGAAATAAAAAGACTATTAATAATACTACATAAATATATACATAAATATATTAAAAATATATACATATATAATATTAAAAAAGTATATACATAATAAATATAAAAACATAATATGGTATTTGAAATATATACATGACGTGTATAAAGATATAATATTAAAAAGATATGTCTATGTAAATAAAAATGATAAGGTATTAATATATTTACATAGTTTACTCATATTAAAAATAATAATAATATTTAAAAAATAACTATTAATGATATTACATAAGCATACACGCATATATATACATAAAACAAAACATTAAAAAAATTTGTTCATAATATACACATATATATGTATAATATAGTTATATATAAAAATACATACAACATATAGTATATATATAAAAAATAAACACAATATAGATGGTATTTAAAAATATAGTATTAAAACATAACATCATATATACATCGATAATATAAAAAAGAAAAAATATATAGTATTTAAAGTATATACATGATATATATATAAGTATAATATTACTAGATATATATGTAATATATATAATATATAAATAATATATAGAAAATATAATATTTAAAAGAATAATATACATAATAATATAATAAGAAAATATTATAATAAGTACTAAAATATCCACATGTATAGATACATGTATAATAATAAAAAATAATAGTAGTGAAAATAATAAATGTAATAATAATGAAATGATGATCTTGTATGAAAAGTATATATATACATACATACATGGCAAAATATATACTAACATTAATAATAAATATAGTATTATAATACTAATAATAATATGACATTAAAGTAACTAAAAATAACGAAGTATATACGTATGCATATGTAATGGAAGTATACTCTAATATATAATAATAATAATAATAGTAATAATAATAACAATATTAGAAAAAAAATAATGATAATACTTAAAGAACACCCCCCCTTTTGTTTATTTGAGCTCTGCTAGGGTTTCAAAAGAAGCCCATCCTCGCCGTCATCGCTCCACCACCGTGAACGGTGGCCATCGTCGCTCAAAAGGGGATTTTTCAGTCGGGTTTCAGACACCTTTTAAAGGCCATACCACCGAGACGTAGATACACCGAAGGGAGGAGGCTTTCGGCTTCCTTCTAGGTCCGATTCCGACGATGGTGAGGGATCCACCACTATCGCGACCGTCGGAGGCTCCGATCGAATTCCTTTTACTTTTTTATTATTCGCTATTTTAAATAAATTTGTAATATGAAAATGAAAGAAACAGAATCGAAAGAAATGAAATTATCCGCATTCAAGTTGTTCGCCCACCTATCCAGTTTTTCAACGGATATATTGTTTGCCACATAATCTTGATTTAACACTTTCAGCAGAGCGTTCCGGTATGGTTCTAAATTCAACAGTAGAGATAATACCGAGATTCGCGTTAGCTGCTTACTCAATTGTTCTACCACGTTGTACTCACTGTGCTTGATAAATTTTAAGAATTCCTGTGCTTCCTCCTCATCCACAGCCTTTTTAGCATCTTGTTCAGGCACAGTTTCATATTCATCTTCGGTCACGTGCATCGGTGCTTTTTCTTTCTGTTTCAAGTCACTGTTCTTCTTCACTGATTCGACCTCTTTCGAATAACATCTTCCACTACGAGTGAAATGACCTACTTCCCCAACGCTTCCAGTCATGGCTTTGGGTTTTTCATCTTCAGGTGTGACGATATTGACGTCATATTTCCATGGTACTGCTTTATCGTCCTTGTAGGGGAAAGGCGATGATACCTCGATTATCACTTTTGGTTTCACCGGCTCCTTCTTCGCGTCATAATAAATTATTAACGGTCGGTCGGTGCTATACGGGAAACCTGACGATTGATGGTCAGAGGCGCATATTTCTCCTCTATCGGTTTCTTTGCCTTTATAAAAAATCTCAATCTCTTTATTATCAATCATATTTTGCAGTAAACTCCTAAGCTCTTCGCAGGATTGAATATCGTGCCCCTCAATACCATGGAATTCGCAAAAACTTTGATCTTTTGTATTTCTTCCCTCGAATACTCTGTTAAGATGACAGAGCAAGCCCTTTTCAACTAGCACCTCCCAGATTTTCTGCAGAGGTGTTCTTATTTCAGAAACCAATCTTCTACTTTATCGTTTGTCCTCCTCTCCCACTGCGCTCACATTCCCTTCGGTGTGGTTTGGGAATGGGTTCCCGGATATACTGTCGGTGCCATCAAATCGCAGAATACCTGCATCGATGAGTCCTTGAACTCTCCTTTTGAAGGACAGGTAGTTTTCCGTAGAGTGCCCCTGATTCCCGACATGGTATGCACAACTAGCATTTGGATCGTACCATTTCGGGTATGGAGGTTTAAGGGGTGCCATGTAATGGGGAGATATTAATTGCTTCTCCAGGAGTTTTGGGTACAATTCCCCATACGACACAAGAATAGGGGTGAATTGCTGTCTCTCGGGATTGGGTCTTGTTGGTCTTGGTTCATTTCTGGGTTGGCTTTGAGCGAGTAGAGTATTTTGTGGGAATGTGGTGACGGGCCTTTGGTTGTTCGTGGCGTATACGGGGTAAGAAGGAGGTGGTGCTTGGTCGTAAGGGGTTTGAGGAGGATAATAGAAATTTGGAGGTAGATAATTTCGAGGTCGGGGTTGATTTGAATATGGATTAGGGGTATAATTGCTTCCCATTCCCACCATATGGGCTTCTGGTTCCCTCTACTTCATGGGTGCTGCCCTTTTTAAACTTTCTTGACCTTCCATTCTACCGCTCTTGACGGTATTCTCTATAAGCTCACTGGATATTACAATATCCACAAAGTTCTTCGTGGCACTTCCCACTAATTTGTCATAAAACGGCGCTTTCAAAGTGTTGATAAAGAGAACGGTTATCTCTGTTTTTGTTAGTGGGGGTTTCACTTGGGCCGAGACGTCCCTCTATCTCTGTGTATATTGTCTAAAAGTTTCTGACGCCTTTTACTCCATCATTTGTAGGGTCATTCGATTAGGCACCATATCCGATACATGCTTGTACTGCTTACAGAAGGCTGACGCCAAGTTCTTCCAAGATCAGATCTTTTCCCTATTAAGTTGGTTGTACCACCGAAGAGCCGATCCTACTAGACTATCCTGAAAACAATGTATGAGTAGCTTGTCTTCATTCACGTAACCAGTCATTTTTCGATAAAACATGACAAGATGCGCCTTTGGACGTCTCATGCCATCGTATTTTTCGAAATCTGGTCCTTTAAATTTCGGAGGCAGAACTGTAATACCCCAAAAATTTTTATAGTAAAATATTATTCGTGATATAGTAAAATAAGGAAATAAAGTGACAAAAAGGAAATTTTGAGTTATGTCAATATTGGGAAGTATATAATGACATATTGACTCAAGAAAGGATTAAATTGTAAAAGTGAGAAAAGTTTTGTGGCCCAAGAGTAAATACTCAAAATTTGAAGGATTAAAGTGTAAATATGAAAAGTTTAAGGACTAATAGTGAAAATATTTTAAGGATGGAATGATCTAGAACCAAGAAAAATTGATGAATTAGGACCAAATTGAATAGGTGAAGAATTATGAGGGACTAAATTGCAATTTTATCAAATTAAGTGATGACTCAAGAATGGAATTTTAAAAGATCACAAAGGGCAAAATGGTCAATTGGAAGAGAGAGAAATCTAGAGACAATGATGATGTTGGAGATATTTTAGATAAATTAAATAAATAAATATTAGTTTATTAATACTTTAAATTAATTTTTAAATGATATTTTATTATTTTATTATTATTTTATTTAATATATATATATGTGTGTAAGGAAAGAAAGGGGGGAGGATCACCATTTCTCATGCAACTAACGTGGTGAAGAAAAAGAAGAAAGAAAGTTTTCCTTTTCTTACAATTTAGTCCTTCCTCCAAAAATTCATTATTTTCACCTAAATATTGAAAGAATTTCCATAGCCATCAAGAGAGAAAGATAGCAAGGAGATGATGGGGAGCAAGAATATCAAGTTGGATTCAAGAAATAGAAGCCGGAGGAGAGAGAAAATCAAATTAAAGATTGGAATCAAGAGAACAAGGTAAGTACATCAAGATTTTAATATATTTTTAAGTTGTTATTATTGAGAAAGCATGGAAATAATGTTATAGTATAGTTTTATTACATAAGGTCCTATGTTCTTGATATGTTAGTGAAGATAAAATAAGATAAAGTGATGAGAAATGGTGTAGAAAAAGAAAATAAGGGTGTTATAACATGGTAATTAATATATTGCATTAAAACAGTTCTGGACAGCAGCAGTAGTCTAACTTTGAAAAATCACCAAAAATTGTAAAACTCAAATTATAGGATGAATAAAATATGAAATTAAATCTTATTTAGTCTAGTTTCTTATAGAAGAAACGGTGTAAGTAATGAATTTGTAAATCATGAGATATGATGAATTTTGTGAGACAATGTCAGAATGATTTCGGGTTCCCCTGTTTTGAATTTGTAAAATCATACAAAATTGGATAAAAATAATTAGGGGCTTAAATTTATATGTTTAGAATCCTGAATGAGTCTATTTTCAATAGAAACAAACATAAACATCATTAAAATTCTGTACGATGGGATAATTAATTTTTAGTGAAGAAGGGTCAGAACTGTCAGACAGCAGAACAGGGGTAACTTTAAAGAAGAAACTGTACTTATTGGCTAAACCAAAAATTCTGAAAATTTTATGGTAAAAATATATATTATTCTAGTTTCAGGTAAAATTATCGGATCTTAAATTAGAGTTGTATAGCTCCAGATATAAATAATTTAGTGACTATGACACACATAGATAGCTTGAATATTCATAAAAGTAAATAATAAAAATTATGGATAATGTTACTTACAAGTGTGTTATCTACATTAAGGGTGTGGAATGGAGAGGAGGAGGAGGAAAATATGTATGAATATTCATCTAGCATGGCTAATTTGCATATTTTAGGCTCAGGGACTAAATTGAATAAAAGTAAAAATTTATGGGCAATTTTGTAAAAATGTTAGAAATGACCAAATTGCATGAAATGGATTATTTTATTATTTAAATTACAAAATTGAATGAAATTATTAATTTAGTTCAAGATCGGGGGAAAACATGTTTTAGGGATTAAATTGAAAAGTGTTGAAATTATGGAAAATTCGATATTTTATAGAATTCATGGATATTATCAATATATATGAGAATAATAGCTGGAAATAAGGATTAAATTGTAAGAATTTTATTTTCCGACCCTAAGGATGAAATTGTCATTAATTAAAGTTTAGGGCAAAATGGAAATTTTGCCTAGAGCATTAATTAAATGCATTAAAATATGAAATAAATGAAAATGATGATCAAATTTGTTTATAAAGATCCGAATGACTCAAATATGAGACTCGATGTGAAAAATAAAAGATATCGGATTAATGAAATTATAAACACAAACAAGCAATGAGGTAAGTTCGTGTAACTTGAATTATATTCTTAAATGCTTGAAATGCATGTTTTTGATATGAATATGATTTGAATGTTTATTATATGGAAATTTATGAAACATTGATATATTTTATAAAATGGGAAGAAATCCCGGTTGAATGAAAGGAAAATTTGATGGATCTCTGAAAAGGAATTGACGGTAAAAAGGATCTAGCCTAGACGGGTGATCCTATCCTGATATAGCCCTCTCGAAGAATATGTGTAAAATGGATTTAGCCCGGACGGGTAATCCGAATTAGGGTCTGAATTTAGCTTTGGATTGGTAATTGGATCTAAGCTCATTAGAGTAATTGTCGTTGCGGGATTTAGCCTAGACTGGTAATCCCGACAATACTCTATGAGTTTATATTACTGGGATTTAGCTTTGGTGGTAATCCCTTGTAAGGGTGAGGTTCGAGGGAGTGTGCTCTTTGATATGAAATGTGTAAGACCATGGTTGAAAGATACCATGGCAACCTGATATGAAATGTGTAAGACCATGGTTGAAAGATACCATGGCAACGTGATATGCAATGAATAAGACCATGGTTGAAAGATACCATGGCAACTTGATATGAAATGAATAAGACCATGGTTGAAAGATACCATGGCAACGTGACATGAAAAGAATAAGACCATGGTTGAAAGATACCATGGCAACATGACAGAAAATGAGTAAGACCATAGTTGAAAGACACTATGGCATCATGTCAAAGATAAATAAGACCGTGGATGGGAGACGCTATGACATTTGTTGAACAATTGATATTCAAGTAATATGTATCAGATGGTGAATGATTATATGAAATAATTATGAAGATAGATAAACGAAATAAGTATAAGTACATGGAATATAATTTATATTAAGTTTGATATAAACTATTACCGGAATAAATATACATAAAATATATGGAAATGATGGAGCATGAAATATTGATATAATGAAATGAATGATATATACTTATGAAGAAACGGTAAGAGAATGATATGTTTCATGACATGTACATATATGATTATAATTGATATGTTGATACAAGGAAATTATGTAAGTAAAGACAATTATTAAACTCAAGTGTGACATGTCGAGAAACTAAGTATATCAATGTTGAATTTATATGAAATATGTGCAAGTATACTAACAATGGTGTGGTTTGACGCTTAGACAAGTGACAAACTATTGATTGAATGGTAACTTGTTTAATTATAAAAAGCATTGAAATGGTAAGTACTTAGATGAAAATAAAATTTAAGATTTTGCGAAAATTTTTTTATAATCCCGATTTAATTCCGATTGGTTTTTAATGTTTGTTTGGGGCTTCGAGGGCCCAATAAAGAGACGTTATGATTATTTTCAAAATATAAATAATAAATAACTCAGAATTATTTGAAAATGTTCAGTAAACTCCGGTAATGCCTCGTACCTATTTCGACAATGGATACGGGTAGGGGGTGTTACAAGAACCAGATCGGGCACCAAACTGAGCTCTTTGGCACTCAGTGCAGAGAAGGCTTCAGTACCCTCTATTGCTTTAAGTCTTTCTTCTAAGCTCCTATACTTCTCTTGAACCTCGTGATCACCGATTTTCAACTTGGCTATTTCTGCTGGATCGTCCAAATTTGGAACTAGTGGATCAGCAGGACTAGCCCCCGGGTTTGATACAAATATTCCTTGCCCTATGTGAGTAGGTGGCACCGCCGTTGCTCCAGGTCTATGGGTTCCCCTTGGGTGTACCCTTTTTGTGTTGCGTGGGCATGCGGCGGAGTGAATCCTAGGGGATAGAGCGGATCTTGACTGTGATTAACTCTTTACTGAGGTTCTTCGACGTCAAGGCTCTACATGGGTCCCTTTCCTTTAACTAAAGCTGACATCATTTCCATCATTTTGGCCATTTGGTTCCTTTGTTCAAGTGATTCTTCTCGAGATCTCACCATTAAGTCTCTTGTCTCTTGCTGTGACTTAGCCAGTTGTTCTTTTAATTCCCTCTGAACTCTTTCCATCCTTTCAATTCTTTCATTGAATTCAGCCTCCATTGCCCTAGCTTGTCGACGCGTTCTGTACGAATGACGTGGTTCCAGTCTCGTGGTATTACAACTGCGAATTGTATGTTTTAACCTCAGCAAATGATTATGGGATATACAATGAATGAATGAATGCATAAATGTCAAATGAATGTTAATAATGAAAGAAATGCAAGAAATTGGTGTTGATTTCAAGATAGCCCCTATTTAGGCATTTCATTCATTAAAAGATTTCATTACAAAACATTTTGCCATTTTCGATTCAGCCATTACACAAACTTCCTAGCTATATCGCCGTATTTCTTTACTCGTGCTAAGAACTCTGATATGTTTGATCTTTGACTTGGAGGGAATTGGCAAATGAGAATTTCATCTTCTTCCGATAATTGTACCACGTGCATGGCTACCCCACGAATTTCATTTATCAAAAAGCTAAGTTGCATTTCTTTTTCTTGGAGGCATTCTTCGTAAGCACGAATGTCTCTATCATATTGGCTATTCTTTTCTTCCAAAGATTTCAAGAGAGTATCTAGCTGTTGTTGACGATCTTACAGTATATCTTCTAACTCTCGTGTCCTCTCTTTTAGTTCTTGACGTTTAGATCGACTAGTCATTACCTAGGCAGACACAGCTTCATATTCGGCGTTCTTCTTCCTCAGTTCTATCATAGCCCGCGCAGCCTTTTCCTCCTCTTTCCTCGCTTTTCCTTTCTAAAATTCTATCTCGCCTTTAATGTTGCTTATTTCTTCCTTCCATTCTGCCGACGACTTGCCCAGCCCACTATTCTTTATTGTGCTTCTTAACTTCTTATTTTCCAGATGAAGATCTCTTAAGTCATTTCTTACGACTTCAGCCTCTTTTTGCACTTTCCCGGTTTTGGATCTTTCAATCTGAACGTCGATCTTCAATTGGTAGTTTTCCTCTTGAAGAGCACTAAGGTTCCGAGACATCTTGGCTTTTTCTCGTTCAAATTCTTGTCTTGCCATTTCTAGCTCAGACGGCATTTCTTCCGAGAAAGGATTCTAGACGGTGTAGTTCATTGACGAGATTTGCTGACTATTCACCCGTTGCTTCCTCTAGATGGCGTAATCTTGGGTGAGGGTATCAGCATATAGAGCCAATTCCATCAGATGAATTTTCTTCCAAGACTTTGTAGTGTCTCGGACCCTCTTCATATACCCTTCACCCGCAAAAGCTAACTCGGACTGTGCTAATCCTCCAGAGGCGGGTATGAATTGTCGTGAAGAAATTGTCTTTGGACTAATAGCGGGGCATATCCAACTCCTCCCCATAACCCGAGTAGTGGTACCCAATCTTGATTTCCAACCTTGAATAATAGAACCGAAGGGCGGATCCACGGTGTTCTCCACGTTATATCCTCGGCGCGAAGGTTCTGAAAAACTGAGACCCAATGCTGTTCAGTGACTTCCTTTGGCCATTCTTTCTTGATATAAGTTTCCAACGGGGTAAATGTTTTTGAAAACATATGGAACGGTGTGCGTTCTACTTTTCAGAAGTGACTCAAAATCCAGACATTTAGTAACTGCGTGCATCTGATAAAGCATCATTTCCCATTTTTCTACAACTATTTAAGGATCTGAAGGTCTCGGCTAGGATAGTCGGGACAGGGTTGATTCCTTGTTTTAATTTTTTGAAAAAATCCACCACCGCAACTTCTATGTGTCCAAGGACTTTCGGGAAGATGATCAAACCATAAATGGCCAAAGCAAATAAATTTACCTTTTTCAACATGTCGGGATGGTTCAGAACCAAATCTCGTAAGGAAGACCATGGAATACAAATGGTTTCATTCTTCTTCTTTATCTGTTTTTTGACCCATGCGTCAGTCATGTCTGTCAATCTCACTAACTTCTTCTTGAAGGTCATCGGTTTAGGCGCCTTCACATATACTTTATGGAATTGCGCATTTTCAACACGAAGCAAAGCAATGTACTCTTCTATAATCGGAGTCATATCTTCATGATTGAAGGTAAAACATTGGTAAGCCGGATCCCAAAATCTGACCATGGCTTGGATCAATCGTTCGTCTACATTGACAGCAATCAAGTTGGCTATATCCCCATATCTTTCAGTGAAGATACCCCTAGTGTCTGAATCCCACTGATTCCAAACCCGAACCAAATCTTCAAGGTTATTCTGGTGAATATTCACGATTACGTGCTCGGGTAGATTGGCAATACATCCCTCCACTAGACTATCCCCTTTTTCTTTCTGAGTTTTTAGAGACCAGTCCCGAACCACGGCATTCTTCTTGGTTGTTTGTATAATTGACTCTTTCATTAGAAACCCGTTTTTTGGCAACCAATCTCTAGTCAACACCTTCCTAATATGATGCCTATAATGCATGATGCAAAATAAGAACACAGACAAATATCTTGGTTAGTACAACAAATATGAATTACGGGAAAACCAAATTGAAAGTGTAAATGTTAAAGAAATAAAAGGGAAGAGGCGTTTCTCCCATGTATTTATTTTGGTGGCCATTAACGGACGGAGGTTCGGCATGGCTCTAGTTAGGTGGCTCGTACGGTTTACTATATGCGGTTTCAGTTCTAATAAAGGTACTCAGATTGTCCGTACTGTCATCTACTGAGATTAGTACGAAGCCTCGGTCGTAGCCCATCACGGGCTCACGAGTTCAATTCGAGGGATTACATTTACTTATGCCCATGCGGAGGGACAAGTTAACTCACGAAAGCATAAGTCATATGTAACCCGAAAGTATTCACTAGCCTGTGCGGAGGGACGAGTTAACTCACGAAGGCATAGTGTTTACTTTCACTTAAACGGACGGAGCCCGGGTAGAGAGCTCATGTTATGCAAAATGCAAGTGCAAGGTGTGTGGGGAGAAACTCATAAACCTTTACGTTTTATTAAAAAACTAAACTACAAAAACTAAAAAACTTAGAGCTGAAAACCAACAAGATAAAACAAGTTAGAAGAATATATACAACACGATGCAAAACATGATTTTTCAAAAACACAATTTTAGGATCACGACTAAATATTAATTTGAACAAGGAATTTTGAAAATTTTGACAACACGCGTTTAATTCGACGCGACTCTCAAAAATGCAGTCCCCAGCGGAGTCGCCAGCTGTAGCAACGTAAAAATTTTAGTTTCGCTTGGTCGCTAATTATGGCGATTTATTAAACATTTGAAAACCAACTTTCGATTTTATTAACAAAGGGAGTCGCCACCGATCCTTTTTATAGGTGTGATCGGACACCTAATAAATTTATTTTTAAAATAAAAAGAAGGCCAAGTTTAGGTCTACGTGAAAGTCCAGAGAAAAATTAAGGTTCGGGAGTCGGTTACGCGCGAGGAAGGTATTAGCACCCTCGCGACGCCCAAAATTGGTATCTTATAAACAAGTGTTGTCTTAATTTTCAAAATTGCAAGTTCAATATAAGATTTAATTGTGATCCGGTTGAAAAGACGATAATTTTTTATTCTGATTGGTTAAAAGGGCATTCCGTTTTCAACACAAGCCGATAAGATTCACCCAACATAGCGATGAAATCAACGACTTAGTGTTAAACCGATACGTCGCCTCATGTATTGAAATTAATTAGAAAACAAGAATAAGATTTTCGAAGTAATGCAGAGCTAATTGACATGAAATAAAAATAAATAAAAGAACTAGAAACACATTGACGCAAATAATAAACATGATAATAATATCAAAAAATGATAAAGATGTATGCGGTATTAAACGTAATATAAGAATTAAAATAAAATGGAAACAATGTATGTATATGTATACACATATAATAATGGTTAATATAGTTATGCAAACATGATATTAAAAATATTAACGATGCTACACATACGTATACTTAATAGTAACAAATAAAAACTATATACATAATGGTATTAAAAGGATAGATATATAATATAATATGAAGGATGTATATACATAAGATGATCAAAATACATAGATGGAATAGTTTAAGAAATATATATACATGAAAACATTAAAATAAGTACATAATAAAATATATACGATATGTACCTATATTAGAATGATAATAGTATATATATAAAACTATACACATGCTACATAAATACGTATATATATAAAAAGAACAGTGATTGTTAAGAATATGTACATAAGACCGTATAAAGAAATACATTACTAATGATATCAAAATATAAACATAATAACATATGAACAATATAATATTTCCTTTTTAGGAAAAACTGTATATAATATACATAAAATACATATATACCTACATAATATAATATTTACATAATGTATACATACTAGAAATAAAAAGACTATTAATAATACTACATAAATATATATGCAAATATATTAAAATATATACATATATAATATTAAAAAAGTATATACATAATTAATATAAAAACATAATATGGTATTTGAAATATATACATGACGTGTATAAAGATATAATATTAAAAAGATATGTATATGTAAATAAAAATTATAAGGTATTAATATATTTACATAGTTTACTCATATTAAAAATAATAATAATATTTAAAAAATAACTATTAATGATATTACATAAGCATACACGCATATATATACATAAAACAAAACATTAAAAAAAATTTGTTCATAATATACACATATATACGTATAATATAGTTATATATAAAAATACATACAACATATAGTATATATATAAAAAATAAACACAATATAGATGGTATTTAAAAATATAGTATTAAAACATAACATCATATATACATGAGATAATATAAAAGAAAAAGAAAAAATATATTGTATTTAAAGTATATACATGATATATATATAAGTATAATATTACTAGATATATACATAATATATATAATATATACATAATATATAGAAAAATAATATTTAAAAGAATAATATACATAATAATATAATAAGAAAATATTATAATAAGTACTAAAATATCCACATGTATAGATACATGTATAATAATAAAAAATAATAGTAGTGAAAATAATAAATGTAATAATAATGAAATGATGATCTGTATGAAAAGTATATATATACATACATACATGCCAAAATATATACTAACATTAATAATAAATATAGTATTATAATACTAATAATAATATGACATTAAAGTAACTAAAAATAACGAAGTATATACGTATGCATATGTAATGGAAGTATACTCTAATATATAATAATAATAATAATAGTAATAATAATAACAATATTAGAAAAAAAATAATGATAATACTTAAAGAACACCCCCCCTTTTGTTTATTTGAGCTCTGCTAGGGTTTCAAAAGAAGCCCATCCTCGCCGTCATCGCTCCACCACCGTGAACGGTGGCCATCGTCGCTCAAAAGGGGATTTTTCAGTCGGGTTTCAGACACCTTTTAAAGGCCATACCACCGAGACGTAGATACACCGAAGGGAGGAGGCTTTCGGCTTCCTTCTAGGTCCGATTCCGACGATGGTGAGGGATCCACCACTATCGCGACCGTCGGAGGCTCCGATCGAATTCCTTTTACTTTTTTATTATTCGCTATTTTAAATAAATTTGTAATATGAAAATGAAAGAAACAGAATCGAAAGAAAGAAAAATGGGTCAACCTTCTTTTCAGTTTTTTTGCTCTTCAATTTCTTGATATTCTCTGATGTTGGTGGTGTTTAAAAAATATTCCCTCTGTTAGGATTGTAGCATTTGTATATCAACTATCTTTCCAAGAATTGAAGAAGTCCCCCCCTTTTACAATGTTTTTGAATCGGGTTTTATAACCCTTTTACATCCCTTTTTTTATTGTTTCTATCATGTCTTCTGTTTTGTCCTTGCAGGGGATAGGCAAACGGCGAAGCAGGTGAGTCAGAGGGTGGTTGGCCGGTGGTTGCGGCGCAAGTGGGCAAGTGGGCAAGTGGGGGGTAGGTTTGGCTAGGGTTTATGTTTTCTGGCTTCGGCTTAGGTCTAGTTGGGCTAACGGGTTGGGGTTTAAATGTATTGGGTTGTGGGTTAAGTGGGCTTGTGGGTAAAAGGGTTTAAAGGGTTTGGGATTTAATGTATTGGATGTTGGTTATTGGGCTCCGGGTTTGGGTTTAGTTAATGGGCTATTGTGGACCACTTTGTATTGGGTTTAATTTGTAAATGTAACTGGGCCCGAGTTATCTTAAAAAATGGCCCAAAATTGGCCTATAACATTATTTATAAAAAATAATTTTCTAAAGTTATGGAAAAAATATATATTATTTATAAGAAGTGTTATGAAAGTTATTGGACATTTTATAAAACCTTTATATATAATAAAATTTATATTATTTTTTACTTAGTTTGTGTATTATATAAAGGGATATAACCTAACATAAGTTGTTCTTCAAATCAAATTTAGATAAGTTTTTATAATTAAAACTACAAATTATTTGGACTGTAAACCCGAATGCTATAAGGTTTGATGCTAATTATGCAAATACAAAATGTTTTCTTACACCATATCGTGGGGTATGATACCATCTGAGAGAATAGTGACAAACACTAACACCACAGAACTCTTTAGTTTGAGAGATTTAAGGCTTCAAAACATACTTGAGAAGACACTTGCTGTTCCAAAAAAAATATTCATCATATTAATAACATCATCTTATTATAACATTAAAAAAAAAAGGTTGGATCGTACTAGATGTTGCGTATTTCATAACTTCAATTATAAGTGGAATTGAGATGATCTATACTTCGAAAACTACATGGAAGAAGGAGATATTGATAATCATACTGATAAAGATTCAAATTTAAATGATGATAAATTCAGTTAAGAACCAACAGATGATGATAATAAGCATATATATGTTAAATATTAAAAAGGGAATAACCCAACAAACATGCACTGGAATAATTAGATAAAATTGCGTATGATGTTTATTTTTCTTGTCATTTTAATAGTAATCATATTATCAACTACTTTTTATATTAACATAATACATATGATGATTTTATTTTCATTTTTGTTACTTGTTTAGAAATTATTTTATCATATTAACAATATTTTTATAGTAATTAATATATTTTTAAAAATATAAATGATTTTACAATTTCTATTATCAAACATGACATAGAAAATTATTATGCAATTACACTCTCTCAACCAAACATGCCTATGAAAGTACAAATCTTTGTAATTACAAATGGGTATAATTACTACTCTAATGATTACATTTTTATTCAATTACTTTGTGTTGTCTAAATAGACCGTTAAGAATTTGCAAGTATTAGTATACAAGAAAGGCAACGAATCAAGTGGTGTGTGGGTTGACTCTAGACTTGTCCATTGGCCAGGCTGCGCGGTTGAAAGGTGGGAGGGTTTGGGTAAAAATATATACTCGAAAAATAAGTTTAGAAAAAAAATGAGGTCTATTTAAAAAATGGGCTGGGTCTCGGGCAAGGCTTTTTTGGCCTAAGCCAAATTAGCAAAAAAAAAAAAAAAAAAAAAACTTCGTTTTCTTGTTGTTTTGCTGCTATTTTTTATTATTTTCTCACTGTTTTGCTACCATTTTACTATTTTGTTATTATTATTTTGTTATTATTACTTAGATATTGTATAACTCTTGTTTTATTATTAATTTTGTTATTATTTTAGAGGCATTTGCTTGTTAAGTTACACCCATGTTAATGTTATAAATATTTTTTATTTATTTTTAATTTGTTGGGAAATATTTATATTAATATTTTTAGTATTTTTATATATTATATAAAAATAATATAAAAATTAATTTGACAGGGACAGTCTGGACAAAAATTTAAACTCATTTTTTACTTTGAATTTAATAAATAAGCCTAAAATTTTAGCAAGTCACAACCCGAATCATGTACTAGTTGACTCGTATGGGATAGATTAATTTCTGATTTGTTGTGAGCGAAATAATTACCTTTTCTATTGTCTAATTTAATTGAAGTTGATAAATCACATTGATGTCCATTAGGCGCGTACGGGGATGCTTTTGAGGTTGGAAAAGCAATTTTTTCACCCAAAAATAGTGTCAAACTTTCGGCTTATAAGGTTGAGAGTGTAGTAAAAAAATGTTTTTTTTTTACCTAAAGATAAAATTTGAAGTTTAGATGCTTTTAATTTTTGCGTTTTGAAATAAAAATTATAAAAAATATCTGTATTTGTATTAGTATTTAAAATTTTCGATTAATTTATAGTACATATATCATTATATTAAATCATTTAAATATTATTTATTATTATATTTAAAATTACAAAATGTTTCAAAAATATTTAAAAAGTACTTAAAAAGTATATATTTTATGTATAATTATATTAAATTATTTAAATATTATCTAAATTGATTTACTTTTAATTTTCAACATTATGTTTAAAATAAATGTCGAAATCATTTTTTGAAAAACGGGAATCGACTTTTGAAAACAAAAATTGGGAGTCGCCACCAATCCTTTTTGAGGTGTAATTAGGCCACCTTATAAAACATTTTGGTCCACGAATTTTAAAAAAACGGGTTCGGGAGTCAGTTACATACGAGGAAGGATTAGCACCCTCGACACGCTCAAAATTGGTACTTAATCAATTAATTAGTGTCTTAAATGCAGAAAATTAAATATTTGGACAGAGTTCAAAATGCGATCCTCCTTTTATTGGCTTTTAAAACATTTAGGTAATTCAAATGTGTATTAAAGACCATCTCACCTTGAGGTAAAACATTACATCCAGTACGTTAGGACACAACATTTTTTACCCTCAAATGTGATCTTGCCTTTAAAACGTGCGTTTTAACTTTAAGAGGATATTCGAATATTCAAAACAAACAAAGAAAATGAAACCCAGTACGTTAGAGCACGATCCTTTGAATTCTTTAAATACTGAACATTGCCTTGTTTAAAATTTCAAATGAAATGTAATAAATAAATGAAATGTATTTTTATTAAAAAAACTTGATAACATAAGGAATAAAACACGTGGCAATAACATCTCATGAATAATCTAAAATAATAGGGAAATATAAAGGAACAACTTAAAATACATGCAATAACAGCACATCATACATTATAAAAATACCACCATTTATATCCAAGGGTCAATACATAAGAAACCAATTTTAAAAGAAGTTTCAAATAAATCACCTAAATAAAATATAACAAGTTTTTAAAATAAAATAAAATAAATAATAGGAAAAGAAAATTGAAATATAACTATATAAACTATAGAAAATTTTAAATAGGTAATAAATATAAGAATTTAAAAAATAAATAGGGAAAAAATAAAATAAATAATATAAAATAAATATTATAAAGTAAATAATTTGAATGAAAGCTTGAATTGTATCAAAATAAAAAAATAAGGAAAAGAAAATATATATGCATAAAAGATTAAAAATAAATAAAAAAATGAAGGTATTTAAAACAAACAAAACATACAATCAAAATAGGATTCCTAAGAACCCAATTGTACATGAATCAACTTAAAAAAGGGGAAAAATATATACGTATAATAAATTTAAGAGGAAAAAAAATATATATATATATATATAATAAATATAAAGAGAACATTTATATAGAATAACATGAAAGCAATAATCTATTTAGCATAGGGCTAATTTTATCATAAATTATATATGTATAATAACACATAAGAGCTATTTAAATGTAAAATCATACAAAATTTTAAAATAATATTATATAAAAGAAATTTAAAAAAGAAACTTATAATTTAAAAAACAAAAAAACAACAACGTAATTCATCAAAGTAATTTAAAATGTATGTATATATAAAAAAATAAAAGAAATGAATGCCAAATGAATTTAAAGAAATAATGAATTATATAAATCAAAATGAGGGAGAAAAAAACTTAATTGAAATAAAAGCTAATTACGAGAGACAATCAACAAACAAAAATATTGAAATTGAAAAGGACTAAAACGCAATGGGCGCAAAGGTATAAGGGCTAAAAAAGAAAATATTCCTAGCCCCAAAAGCAACACTCATGCACGAACTAAATTGGAAAGGTGCGAAAATTTCAGGGCAAAAATGAAAGAAACCAAATAGGGTCAAAACAAGAATGGCGCAAATAGAAAGGACTGGCTACATAAATTACCCATTTAAGGGTAAAATGCGTGTGGACCCAGTCAAAACACGCTATCCCTTTCCCCTTCCCCATGCTGTTTCAACTTTTTATTATTTAAATCATTTTTTTATTTTAAAAAACATTTTAACCTTTTGTCTTCTTTTTGAAAGAAAACTTTGAAAGCTTATAACTTTCTCAGCTTCTCCATTTCCCCCCTCAGCCGAAAGGCTAATATTCTGGCCTACAACCGCCCCCAATATCTGACCGCGACAAACGGGACAAGGCCCACCGACGGTGCGAACGTGATATAACTCCGGTAAGCCTCTCGTTCTCTCTTTGCCTCGTATTTGTGTCGAAATAAAAACAGAATAATAAAATAAAAAACAAAATAAAAATAAAATAGTCACCTTTGGAGTATTCTTGGCTGATCTTTATTGATTTTAGTTTGCTTATGGTACTCAAAAACGTAACTCGTTTCTCTTGAAAAGAAAGCGAAAACCAAAAAAAGTTCCCCTTTTACAATACATTTCTGAGGCTTTTATAGCCGATTTTACAACCTATTTCACTTGTTTGTAGGTTCATGGGCGTGTACGTCTCCTACGTGGAGGTGGAGTGACGCACGGTGCGGAGATTCGCCGATGTGCGGTACCTGGGGACTGCTTCGGTTGCAAAACAGCAGCTCCTTGGGTTTTTTGTTTGCTGAAATTTGCTTATGCTTTGGGCCTTGTAGTTTGGGTTTGTTTTTTATTTAGTTTTGTATATGTGTGGGCTGGGCATAAATTGAGCTTAACAATAAACATTTTAATTTCCGTCCGTAATTTTTGACACTAATGTCAAATATCTTAAATTAACAAAACACACTTTTTCATAACTCTTTTCCACAACATTTTTTTCTAACTTGTACTTTTAAAAAGCATTTCACAATCGCAGCAATAATACCAATTGGTCAACTACACTTTTTCATAGCTCTTTCTTACAACACTTTTTCTAAATTTAATTTTTTAAAAGCACATTTCAACCGCAATAATAATACTAAATTGGCCTTTGTATGAAGGGTCAGAATTACTTTTTTTTTTCTTCTCTTTTTTAATTAAAGGTATGGGAAAGGGAATGTCAAGGTTCCAACCTTTTTACTTGTTATCAACTAAAATTTCATTACAATAGAACTTATTTTTTGAAAATCAGGGTTATTATAATAAATTTAATTTAATAATTGTGAAATATTTAGTTCTTTGAATGGGTCAATAGAATCATTTGATTAGTTCTGCTAATGACTCTAACTAAAGTTTGATTTCTGGGTACAACAATAATTTGTATTCTCAAATGATATCAGCAAAATTTACAATCATTATGAAAATTCTATTTTTCCTTACGAAAAATATATTACTCACGATGAGCAAAAGTCACAAAATCTCATAATTTACAATCAATTTATTCATTATTTCCTTTTTTATTGGACAAATTCTCACATTTAAATTATGTGTTAGAGGAACTAATATTTCATCCTATTCATCTAGAAATCTTAGTTTAAGCTTTTTGCTATTGGATAAAATATACTTTTTCTTTACATCCATTATGATTCTCTTTACGAATATTGTAATTTAAAGAGTTTTATTACTCTAAAGAAATCTAATTCGATTTTTAATTCTGTGAAAAAAAAATAAAAAAAAAACACACAAATTTTACGTGGAAACTCTTACAGGAAAAAAAATCACGGGCAGAGAAGAAGAAAATTTACTATGTCGAAAAATTGAATCAATACAAAAAGAATAGACTATGTCTATTTATAGGCTTGTAAAGCCATATTCTAGTAGGATTGAAACACCTTATCCTAATCAATATAAAATAGATGAAGTTTAATAAGGTTTAAAAAACCTTATTCTAAAATAAAATAAAAGAAGTCTAGTTCTGTATAGATTTTACTTTTATTTTATTTTTCATCGTATTTTATTTAAATAAGAATTTGGGTCAATTAATTCTAACAATCTCCACCTTGACACAAATTCTTAATAAACAAGTTATTCACCTCTTCCATAAAACCCCTTAAGGGTTTAACTTCAACAATGAACACCAACCAAGTCTAAGCAATGCTCAAACTTTGTTATAGGAAGTGACTTAGTCATCATATCTGTAGGATTTTCATGAGTACTAATTTTGCTCACAATAATATCACCACGAGCAATAATATCACGAACAAAATGATACCGAACATCAATGTGTTTTGTTCTCTCATGAAACATTTGATTTTTTGTAAGAAAGATGGCACTCTAACTGTCACAAAATACTGTGTTGATTTGAAGGTCTTCATTGAGTTCACTAAAAAGTCCCTTCAACCAAATAGCTTCTTTACAAGCCTCATGAATCGCCATGTACTCGACTTCGGTGGTAGACAAAGCGATATGAGACGCAAAGTGGCTTTCCAACCGATTGCACAACCTCCGATTTTAAAGATATAACTGTGAGAGATCTTCTTTATCAAGGCCTCCAAAGAAATCAGCATCAACATACCCTATGACTCCATCTCTAGTTCTTCCAAACTGTAAGCAAACATCAGTAGTACCTCGTAAGTATCTTAGAATCCACTGAACTGCTTTCCAGTGTTCTTTACTGGGATTCACCATGTATCTGCTAACTGCACTGACTGCATATGATAAATCTGGACGTGAACAAACCATAGCATACATGAGAGATCCCACTGCACTAGAGTATGGAACATGCGACATGTACTCAATCTCATAATCTGATTGTAGAGACAAAACTGATGAAAGTCTGAAATGGGCTACTAAATGAGTACTAACAGGCTTAGCACTCTACATATTGAACCTACAAAGAACTTTCTCAATGTACCCCTTCTGACTTAGGTACAATTTACTTGTTTTTCTATCTCTGAGAATCTCCATTCCAAGTATCTTCTTTGTTGGTCCTAAATCTTTCATCTCAAATTCTTTACTTAGTTGGGTTTTGACATTTCTTATCTCTCCTTTATCTTTTGCTGCTATCAACAAGTCATCAACATAAAGAAGTAGATACACAAAAGAACCATCACTGTTTTTCTTAAAGTAAACACAACTGTCAAAACTACTTCTTTTAAAATCATGAGAAGTCATAAAGGAATCAAACCTCTTGTACCACTGTCTTGGTAACTGTTTCAAACCGTAAAGGGACTTTTTCAGCAAGCAAACATAGTCCTCTTTTTCTGAGACTATAAAACCCTTTGGTTGTTGCATGTAAATATCCTCCTCAACTTCTCCATGCAGAAATGCAGTTTTTACATCTAACTGCTCAAACTCCAAATCATGCATGGCCACAATACCAAGCAAAGCTCGAATCGAACTATGCTTAACAACTGGAGAGAACACATCTGTGAAGTCCACTCCTGGAATTTGATTGTAACCCTTTGCAACAAGTCTTACTTTATATCTGGGTTCTTCAACTCCTGGAGCCCCTTCTTTCCTTTTAAACACCCATTTACAACGAACAACCTTTTTACCTTTAGAAAGTTTCACAAGGTCCCATGTTCTGTTTTTGTGGAGTGATTCCATCTCTTCTTGCATAGCAAACATCCACTTTTCTGAGTCTTCACAGCTAACCACCTCAGAATAATTAGATGGCTCTTGATTCGCATCTATATCTTCAGCCACATTTAAAGCATAAGCAACTAGATCAGCCTCGGCATACTTCTTTGGAGGTTTAATTTCTCTTCTAGTTCTGTTTTTGGCGATAGAGTATTGTGGTGAAGAAGCAACTCTATTCTCAACTTTTGTTCCGGCTTGAGGAGTTGACTCTGTATTAATCTGATACTCCACCTGCTTTTGATTTTCTTTATTGGAAGAGTCTTTAAGAGATAAGTTAGGTAGCATGGCAGTTTCATAAAAAACAACATATCTGCTAATCACAACTTTTCTATTTTCAGGACACCATAACTTATACCCTTTTACACTAGTTTTATAACCAAGAAAAACGCATTTAATGGATTTTGGTTCCAATTTTCCATTATCAACATGAGCATACGCAGGACACCCAAAAATCTTTAAATCAGAATAATTAGCAGGATTACCAGACCATACCTCTTGTGGAGTCTTTTTCTCAATGGCAACGGATGAAGATCGGTTGATTAAAAAACATGCAGCAGAGGCTGCTTCTGCCCAAAATGACTTCGATAAGTTGGCATTTGACAACATACATCGAACCTTCTCCATGATCATTCTGTTCATTCGTTCTGCAACGCCGTTTTGCTGTGGAGTATGACAAACCGTCAAGTGTCTCATAATCCCCGACTTGCACAATCTATTAAACTCATCGAGCGAACTCTAAGCCATTATGCATGCAGAGGTATTTTATCATTTTCCGTCTATTTTCAATCATAATTTTCCAAGACTTAAATGCAGAAAACACATCGCTTTTCTGCTTCAGGAAGAACGTCCAAACTTTTCTGGAAAAATCATCAATAAAGGTTAGCATATAATTAGCTCTACCTCTCGAAGGCACTCTGGATGGCCCCCACAGATCAGAATGAGTATACTCTAATATTCCTTTCGTGTTATGGATTCCTCTAGTGAATCGAACTCTCTTTTACTTTCCAAAAACACAGTGCTCAGAGAAATTTAGTTTGCAAATTCCTTGCCCATCAAGTAGTCCTCTTTTACTCAATTCTACCATGCCATTCTCACTTATATGCCCTAAGCGCATATGCCAAAGTTTAGTAATATCATCATCTGACAAGGAAGAGGAAGCGACAGCTGCATCACCAGTAACAGTAGAGCCCTGCAAAACATATAACTTGGAATTTTTCTTTGCCCTTTCATCACAACAAGGGAACCTTTGGAAATCTTTAAAATCTCACTTTTAGCTATATATCTGTACCCTTTTGAATCAAAAGTACTCAACGAAATTAAATTTCTCTTCAATTCTGGAACATGTCGTACCTCACTAAGTGTTCTGACAACTCCATCAAACATCTTAACTTTAACTGTTTCAACACCTGCGATTTTACATGAAACATTATTTCTCATCAAAACAACACCTTCAAACACTGTTTCGTAAGTTGTAAACCAATCCCGATTGGGACTCATGTGGAAGGTGCAGCCTGAATCAAGTATCCATTCCTCGCTTACTTTAGAATCATTGATAGAAGCAACTAGAAGTTCACCATCACTGTAATCTTCTACAACATCACTTCATAGGAATTTTCGGTTGTTTTCCTTTTGATTCGACCTCCTTTTAATCTTATTTTGTAGCTTATAGCACTTTCAGATTTAATGTGCCCTTTCTTCTTGTAGAAGTTACAAGTTTTACCTCTGTTTGAAGACTTCGATTTACCTTTAGATTTACCACGAAGATTCTGTTCCTGTGTCCTACCACGATCATCATCAACATTCCGATCTTGTCTCTCACGAACAATGAGACCCTCTCCTTGAGAGTCGGGTTTAACCACAAGATGCTTCATCTTATCATACGAGGTTAAAGAATCATAAACCTCATCAACTGTGAGAGACTCGCGGCTATATAAAATTGTGTCTCTAAAGGTTGAATAAGGCAGGGCAACGAACAAAGTAGAATCAACCTTAGATCTTCCTTATCATCTTGAACCTCCATGGCCTCCAAGTTTGAGAGAATTTCTTTAAACACTGTTAAGTGTTTGTGTACAGACGCACCTTCCTCCAAACGATGAGCATAAAGACGCTGCTTCATATGCAACTTGCTTGTTAGAGTTTTCGACATACATATTTGTTCTAGCCTCTTCCATAATGCAGTGGCGGTCTTCTCTTTCATCACATCCTGCAAAATTTCGTTGGACAAATGCAGATGTAATTGTGTTAACGCCTTTCGATCCTTACGCTTCTTCTCTTCATCTGTTAATGTCGAAGGCATCTTATCTATCCCTAGCAAGGCATCCTCCAGATCCATCTGTGCAAGAACTGCTTGCATCTTAATTTGCCACAACGCAAATCTGGTGTTGCGATCCAACAGCGGAATTTTATACTTCAAAGACGCCATTACCTTGATCGAGATGAATAACTCGGAAGCTCTGATACCAATTTGTGAAAAGAAAATAAAATAAAAAATAAAAAAATAAAAATAAAGAACACATAAATTTTACGTGGAAACCCTTACGGGAAAAAAAAACCACGGGCAGAGGAGAAGAAAATTCACTATGTCGAAAAATTGAATCAATACAAGAGGAATAGATTATGTCTATTTATAGGCTTGTAAAGCCATATTCTAGTAGGATTTAAACACCTTATCCTAATCAATATAAAATAGATGAAGTTTAATAAGGTTTAAAAAACCTTATTCTAAAATAAAATAAAAGAAGTCTAGTTTTATGGATTTTACTTTTATTTTATTTTCCATCGTATTTTATTTAAATAAGAATTTGGGTCACTTAATTTTAACAAATTCATTACACCGTGAGCTTGATTATCCGAAAATTACTTGTTAAAACAAACATGCATCTAGGGGTGTTAACTCGGTTAAAACTAAATTATAGACCGAACCGGTTTAATTCGATTAATTAATTGGTGGTCGAATTTAGTTCGGTTAGAGGTCGGTTAATACTTTTTTAAAATTTTGATTATCTGTTAATTCAGTTCGAAATCGAAAATTAACTAAATTAAATAATATATCTTATATATAATATATCTTTTTATATTAGCAATATATTTTTGAACTAATATTTTTATATTAATGGAAATAGATAATATATTATATATAATATATATTTTGAATTATTAAAAAATTAAACTTTAGTAATGTTTTTTATATGTTTTATATTTATTTTAATAAAAAATAAAAAATATAATTTTTATTAATTCAATTAACTAACCAAAATATTTCAATTTAATTAATATATTTGACAAAAACTTGGATACGAGGAACAATTAAAGATTTATACATTTAGAGTATCTCCATCCACTTTAAAATAATTTTAATATCATTTAATAAAATTTCCAATTTTTAGTTAAATTGATGAATTTATTTTGATATGATATCATTATTTAAAATCCCCAAATAAAAATGTCATAATCCCGCCATTTTATCCACCGTAAAAAGCCATGTCTTTCTCGCTCAAACTCACGCCCAACTTCGTCCTCCACATCCCTGACCCTCATCGTGTAAATTTTCTTTTCTTCGTTTCCTTTATTTTCTTTCCACTATTTTTTGTTCTATTCATTTTATTAATCTCCAATTATACCAATATAATTTCCATTTTTTCTTTAGGGTTTCAGTGAGATTTCATTTTTAAGCATTTCTGGAATTCGCAATTCCAGGAGCCTTGTCTCTCAGAATTCCAAGAAACTCTCTTGCTCAATCAACGGCGATAACAACATTGTAAGCGCCATTTGGTTATTATTTTGTGTTTATATTTTCATAATTATAATGACCTATTTGTTGAATTGGGAATTTCTTTTACTGCTCGATTTGTTCTCTGTTTAAATTTCAAATTTAATTCATCGTATTTGGCTTCTGTTAATTTTTTAATTTGTATTCTTTCTATTGCCTGCGGTTACTAGGTTTATGGCCCAACTGATGACGGCAATTATTCAACGAACAATGAGGGTATGGAATTTGTAAATAGACACTTAATAATAAAGGGATTTTTGCTTATTTATATACTTTTATTTTTGATTTTGTTTAACTTCTTTATTTTTGTTCGATGTAAAGGTTCGACGGCTGGAAAGAGTGAGGCTAGTCAAGGAGAATCGTTTTTTTCATCTAAAGAGTATTTACTACGTGCTTTTTATTTAGTTATTTATTTGTGTTTGCTCCCGTTTATACTAATTTTGATTGAAATACAATGTTTATTGCATTTATGTTGCCCAAATTATTCCTTTTCCTAAAATTTGGATATGAACATGAGAATATGATCCTCTGAATATATGAAAAAGCTTCTAAAAAAATGATTATTTCTGCATCAAATACATATTGCAACTCACCTTGAGTTCCAGTAACGTAGATTATTATAATCACTAATTTTGAAATGACTCCAACAAGTTGATACATGCATTTGAGCAACATGTTTTTCCATTCACCCGAAATCTCTGTTGTTGTGTTTTGCATAGCAATACTTTGTTGTTCTAGATTTGAGTAGATTGATAAAGAATGCTTGTATTAATTTCTTAATTTTGCTTTGGCTGGAGCACTGTTGTTGGATAGCAGCGAACTGTGCTTTTAAACTATAAATCCTTCCATGCTAGATTTCTATTCATTCTGTATCTTCTTTTTTCTCTTTCTCTTTAAATGATATGTCACTCTAAATGCAATTATTATTTAACCATATGACACAGATTTACACCAGAAATGAGAACCATGCTAAATAACCTATTTTCTCTTGGGAGGAGCTGTTTTAATCTTAACAGCAGCAATACACAATGCCATGCTTTGACATCTTGACTTCTTTTGTTTTGTGCACTTATGAACCTTAAGTCTAATAAAATGAAGAGGGTTGCGGATATGTGGGGCTAATTTCTTTGTTGGTTCTTGTTCTTCGGTTCTCAGTGTGTTGAAGAAGTTGAGACGATATGGAATTTCTGGGGTGTTGTCTTATGGGCTCCTGAATACAGTTTACTACCTCATTACCTTTCTCTTGGTTTGGTAAGTAAACTATTGCTTCATTGTCAGCTCATGATTTCCTTGCTTGATTTCATTTGGCATATATATTGTATTATTATAATATTAGTTTTTAGCATTCATAACTTTGATTCACCAGTCAGTTGACATATGTAAAATTTTATTTGGATTTGATTTATATCATTCCTTTCCTACTCACTGAGGACACAGTGTCTTAATTATCTAATCTGCCATGTTTGGTTTTGTTGTGAGGCAGACTGATTTCATGTTGCATAAACATTTATAGGAACTATTTAACAAGAGCCACACTAAACCAAAGTTACTCTTTTGTACATCTACATTTTGGCTAACATTATATTTTAAAAAAGGCATCAATGTCTCTGGTTCCCATTTCCCATACATCATTGTTGTCATCAGTTTTTTCATGAGTAATGATGGAAAAAGTTTCCTGTTTCTTATCTAGTCATCCTACTTAGGTGCTCGTATGCATTTATAACGTAGTTACGTAACAAGAAGTGGTTTTGCTTCCATTTAAGGTTTTATGTTGCCCCCGTGCCTGGTAGAATGGGTTATATGGCAGCTGCTCAGAGGTAATATCTCATCCTTTTCGTTGTTTATGAGAATAAAGATGATATGAGCATTCTCCTGCCTTGCAGATTTCTCAAGGTTATGGCCATGGTTTGGGCAGGAAGCCAAGTGACTAAGCTTGTTAGAGCTGGCGGGTGAGTTGATAGAATTTCAATGTCTCTCCTTAAACATCAATTAGTTCAGAATCTTTGAGAGAATTGATACTTCCTGATTAGTCCTCAATTGCAAGTAATTTGGTTTTAATTAAATCCATTTATTTTATTTGTTCAACTTCTACACTGTTAAGTGCAGGTCTTTCATGCTCCTATTGCAGCGAATTATATGTCATGTATTTTGGCTCAGTTAAAGAAAATTTAAGATCATTGTCTGAACATACACAGAACATAAAAGCATAAGGAACTTTTTAAAATATTCTTTCATTTTACATCTTTTTGGAGATGGGGGTGGGGAGGATGAACCTCTCTTATAGAAATGGGTCATTTCTACACAGTGGTTTGGACATTCTTAGTGCTGTGGATTATATTTTAATAACCTACGACAATCTAGCTTATGCCAAGTTGTGCCTTTGTCATATCTTATGTTACTCAAACTTGAGTGTGTGTGTTGAATACGAGTATGTGACCAACACAAGTATTTCAACTAAAATGAAGAATTGAAGCAACATGGGTGTATCTATTCGATGCTTCTTGTTGAGTGATCATAAGTTCAAAAACTGTTCTATCCATCTCTTATAACTGTAAATATGAGATCACTACAGCGGATTTTCATTTAAAATCCTAGGTAGCCATCAATCAAATAAATTTATTTCTTTTCTCCACACTTTTTAAAGTAAATTGTTCTCCATCTAAAACCATTTAATGCTTTGTTGGGCTTTTATTGCAGGGCCCTTGCTCTTGCCCCATTTGTAGACAGAGGATTGTCGTGGTTCACTCTCAAATTAAAGTTTGAATCTCAGGGAAAGGTATCTGACTTTATCTCGTTAGGTTAGCAAGCATATGTATTTTAATATTTTAAAAAATAGATCAGAGCTTCAACGGTTTTATGTTCTTATTTTGTTTAATGTTTAAATACTTTAAACACTTATTTAATGTAAAATAAAATTATAAAATTAGTTATTAATTAATAGAAAATGAATTTGGCTTAACGTTAGTATCCTTAGTATAAAACTAAGAAATTAAAACCATACATATCAATTACAAATACTAGGGTTTAAACCCTATAATTGTTATCTCCCCTTCCCCCATTTGTATTATGTACCAAACAAAATGTAGAAAACTGGTGTTTTACCGGTACCATATACAGTTTGAGCTGGTTCATCGTTTATCCGGTTTTTATAGCTAGTGGACAGGACTGGCCACTAGTTCCTGATTTTATTCAGTTTAACCAGCTGGTCTGATCCAGTTTTTTATTCCTTAATCTGATTCCATTCAAAATGTCTCCAGGCTTCCATGGTGATTGTAGGATTTTGTTTTGGGCTGGCTTTGACGCTGTTTTTGGTCGTGACAGTGCTTTGGGCATAGGCTATTTTTTTGGTTCTCACCGGTTTTCAATTTTGGGCTGTCTTACATCCTATGAAATTTTTGTAGCTTTATGATTTTGGTTTCATATACTCTTATTTCTTTGTAGATGATAGAACGTTCATGTAAAAATAACAGTAGATTGAATGTTTTTAATTTTTATAATATCTATGCTAATATTCTTGTTTTAAAATTTTAAGAGCATATATTATCAGAACTTATAATGAAATTGTTCAAAAAAATTGTTTTAAATTTTGAATTCTTAATTACCCACATTAAATCTTAACAGTATTAGTCTAAATCAGCTTAAATATTCAAATTTAGGGTTTTTTTGTATGTGTACAATATTTTTGTTGTTTGGAAAATTTTTGAAAATATTTCATAAAAACTACTTAAAATGAAGCATACATTTTAAGAATTTATTATCTTTTATTGTTTAACTAAGTTTATTTTGTATCTATTAACTTTATATTTTATATTTTATACATCAAATTAAATATTGATATATGGTGTCAAAGAAAAGATTCAAAGAGAAAAAAATAAATTACAATAAGAAATTCCCTGACCTAAGAAAGTAAATTACACAAGAATATGTATATATGGTTTTTGTTGACCTTTCTGCATCAATCGAATTAACCATGTTGGCCGTCAACTGTAGCTTTGACCTCAACATGATTGAATAGCCAATGAATGAATATGGCAAAAATATAAACACTAGGCCCGCCATTGTTATGCCAATTGCAACTCCTTGCAAGTACAATCTTCTTGCATCTGTTTTAGTATTACAGAAAGGGTTCAATTTCATTTGTATCAAAATAATTTCAAGGATTGTAGTAATTATTAGGATTGTAGTAATTAATAAAAGTTATGTGGTGGACACTTGAAACAAACATAACAATGATTGAAGTCGATGGCAACTCACCATCATTTGCAGTGATGGAAAAGTTTGAATAGAACTGATAATCATGGTACCAGATACTGCAACTTCATCCATACACCTCCCATCCTCTCTTATTTCCAATTGTGGCTCTAAATGTCATTAGCTAAGTATACAAGCAATTGTTGCAGTCAGCTCTACTTATATCCCTAGTGCACTGAGCCATGCCATACTTCTTCCCAAATTGTCTTGCATCCAACATTGCTGCATGAAACATCGACCTAAATTATAACAAGAATGATAGCAAATCATTCAACCAAAAAAATCCATAAAACGGTAAAAAGAATTAAGCAACAGAAATAACAACTTAGGAACAATCAACATCTAACAAAGATATGTTTATCCCATTATTACAAGCAGCGAATTGATAGCACAAGAAAATGTTAAAATTGCGAATCAAGTTCAACCATGAAAGATTATATTCAACACTTCAAACCATAATATTCAATGATCAAGCACATGACACAGAGAGCTTGTTTCAATTGCCAAAAATGATTAGTATATTTGCCTTGAAATACCGGCATAATGTAAAAATACCAGATAAACTACCATCAATAGATTAATAATGTAAAACTACCATCAATGGATTAATAATGTAAAATAATTAGTATATTTGCCTTGAACTCAAATCATTACTATTTAAAAACATGCACAGACACACATCAATGGATTAATAATGTAAAACTACTAGATAAATTCTACATGCATCAAAACTTCCAGCGGGTTCCTAGAACTCAAATCAAGTCAACACAGATGCGGTAACCAATTTACACATTAATGCTTTGCATGTGCAGCAAAACAAAAATGAATCACCAATGTAAAAGTGATGCTGAAGGTAAAGTCAACTAGACACTTGAACGGACAACAGAAGAATCAAAATTTATGTTTGCTAAATCTAACCTAAAAAGTATTAATCTTTTATAGTAAGGAAATACATCAATCCACATGAATAATAAAGCTTAAAAAATCACAAGACTAGTAAAACTTATGAAAGCACAAATGAATAAATGAAAATGTCTATTTTAATGGTCTTATTATATTAATATATAATTCAAGGACACTTAAGCTTCTTTCATCTATTTTTGAAGGTAGAAGAGATCTTTATTGATCAAAATCAGAGGTTCAAATACCACATAAGCCGCAACAAGAACCATGATACCACTTATCTCAATAATGACACTATTTAGAATAGCCATGTAGCTAACAAGAAAGAATCAGCTCAACAAATCCCAAAGACAAACACACAGGGAGAAGCATGAAAGTTACAACATCCAAAAACAGTAATTCCTTTTTCAAAATTAAAATAATAACAATAACAAAGCAATGTTTATGTCCAAAATACCTTAAGAGAAGACTAACACAGAGCTGCTTTTGCATTTTCAATAGAGTAATCCTTGCCATTACATTACCTAACTATCACAAGCAGAATTAGAAACAATTAAAATTAAAAACAAACAAAAAAATCAAATAGAAGCAAGCAAACAAATCATATAATTCCAAAATGGTTCTTAATTTCTCATTATTTCTCATATAATTGTCTATCCGTCCATTTTGACAATTGAGTTTCAAACTTGAATCGGTTGATTTTGCTTGAAGTGGCAAATTGCTGAAGGGAAATAGACGAAGAAATTGAACAAAAAAAATCACCTAATTGTTGAGAGTTCCATTTCTGAAAAGACTAAAAATGGATAGGGCTTTTTTTTTTCAACCAAACTGCTATTTGTTTTCAATACAGAGATGAATCCTAGGTCAGGGTCGCAACGAAGGGGGAAGAGGAAAGAGAAGGAGAAGAGCGTTTAGCAAGTGCTAGGATGTGAAGAGGAAATTGATTGTAAAATGTCTTATAAAAAATAAAAGGGTAAGACATTTTCCTAAAAACAGGAATAATTTTTCCGTATTTTAGAAAAGCTTTTATAGTCAGAAGAATTTATTTTTCAATGAACAAACATCGCAAAAGGTTGAAAGTATTTGGAGAGCTTTATGATTGGTATATGAGATTATTTTGAGTAAGTGATTGTAACAATGGAGATCATTATAAGGGCTGCATTTAGTCAATATGTAAGGGTAGATCAAACTCTGTTAACAAATACTGTGTGTCGGTTTCTCCTTGCCTTAAGGAAATGTTGGAGCACTTTCATGCTGCCTCCAGATTGCATGTGAAAAATAGTAAAAGCTATCTTATTTTCTCTGGTGGTTCAGGTGAGTTGAAACATGAAATTCTTCATCTATCGGGGTATATATTTAGACATTTCTCTTATTTCTAGTAGATTAAAGAAGGAACACTGTTAAGAATTAATGGAAAAGATCTCAGTGAGAATTAATAGTTGGGCTATTAAATATTTCTCTTATGTTGGAAGCTTGCTACTTATATTGGCGGTAAATATAAGAGGAAAAAATGTTGTGTTTCTTGAAAAGATGTTTGTGCTGGGGTTTGTTTCTGGCCCTTTACTTGGAAGCTGTTTCTCCATATTTATAAGACATGGTTCCTTAATGTGACATGTTAAGGAGGTAGCTAATTGTCATGCATATAAATTAAGACGACACGTATCCTAAACGTGTCTTTCTAAAATGATTTGCACCCAGGTGTCACCATATGTACTCGTGTGTCCCTCATGAGACGTGTTCGCATGTCTTCTTCGTGAGAGACTGATGTAATGCCTTGTAAGATTGCGAGGTGCTGAAGTTTCACCTCACAAGGTTGTTGGTTGGAACACCCTGCAACCTTGCGAGGCATTATATCGATCTCTCGCCAGGAAGGCATGCAAACATGCCTCGTTGGGGACACACGAACACATATGATGACCCTTAGGTGCAAATCCTGTTAAAAAGACATGTCTAGGATATATGACACCTAACTACTTCCTTATCATGTCACATTAGGGAAACATGTCTTATAAATAAGGAAGAACCGCTCCGAAGGAGAGGGGCAGAAATAAACCTCAACAATTTACTTAAGAATGAAGGTGGATTCGGGGTAAAAAAATCTAGTAAGCTGGAATAAAGTTGTAGTATTCTTACTTCTAAGACCTCATTGTGGGTTGTTTAGGTGACTGAAACTAAGGTTTGTAGGCTTAGATTATGGGGTATTTCTAAGCCTGTGGGTAGCAATTGGACTTGGAAAAACATTCTATAATTAAGAGAAATGTTCATGCCATATATACACTATAATTTGGAGGCTAAGAAGAGTTTCTCATTCTGGTACGATCTGTGGATTAATGGTAAAGATATAAGTGATTTATTTCCAAACATCAGTATCAAGGATACTAAAGTTAGAAGAGTAGCTTGTGTTAGTGAGGCTTGGAGAGAGGGAAGATAGAGGTTGCCCAACCCTTTGAATGATGTCACTTAGGAAGCTTGGAATGAGGTTAAAAAGAACAATGGAGAAACAATTAGAGAAGATGAGATTATTTGGGTTCCTTCTAAGACTGGTCAGTATACTATAAATATTAAGTCTGGTTGAGAAGTCCTATGTAATAAAAGGCAAAATGTGAGTTAAGGACACATTGGAAATGAAAACAAGGCTTAAGAAATGGGGCTTGATGAATGATGAGAAATGTTAAGGTAAACTCCTGTAGGGTTGAAAGCATATTCTTTTAGGTGCAATGTAGGTTGATGTACTGCCTAGATGTGGTGTTAATAGAAGGCCCAGTATTTGGAGAAGAGAAGTGAGATGGTTTTCAAAGAAAGCTATTAGAAAAAGCCTAAAGGTTCAGCTGTGTCGAAATGCATTTTTGGCATTGACATACTATAAATAACAGGAGCGGAACTTGGTCTTTTAAAACTTGGATAGTAAAAAGGACATAGTTATAGGAAAAATTGAGGGCTGTATTAGTCTGAATTTGTTGTATAGTTCTAATAGTATTCGTATGCAGTACATAGATAGATGAAAATAATTGTATAGGTTATTGGTTTTTTTTTAACCGCGAGGTGGTAGTCCACCTTATCTTTTAATAATGTGGTTTGGGGTTTGATCCCCATTTATGAGAATGGAGCATATTTTTATTGAGAATGAAAACTTTATTCTCGATTTTAAGACAAAATTTATGAAAGCCTTCCATTTGCTTCTCTTCGATGGAAGTTTTATTTTTCCAGAGTGTGTACTAATTTTTGACCTGATTCTTCTTCTGATGATCAATTCAACTTTTGATAAAAAAAGATATACCTTGATTATATTTCATCTCTTCAACAAGTTTAGTAATGAGTATAACGGTCTTATTGTTCTGATGAAGAAAAGAACATATGATTAGCTTTTCAAGAAATTTCCAAACGACAATTTCAACCAAAGTCTTTCAATTTCTTAGTTTACTATATTCAACTCTATGTGTTCCTTTATCCGTAGAGTACATTGAATGTACAGAAATGACTATAGTAGAGTTTACATTATTCAGTATTAATATTTATCTTTGTAGCTCCAAAAGTTTATGAAAAATAATCTTATAAAATTGTCATTTTATTTTAAAATTTTTTATATAAGTTTTTAAAAATATTTTAAAAAAGTGATGAGACTCAAGCTTTGAATATTAGAATGTAAGCACAACTCATATTTTAAATAAGTGTGGAGTTTAGTGTATTGTCAAATCAACATAATAATAATTTGTATATTGCATGTTAAAAGAAGGAAGTACATGTAAAATACATGCATGGTATCTTGACAAAAATGAGTGTTGAGTTTATTTTTTCTTTCGCCTAACTAATTGCATTTAAAAAAGTGGAAGTTGGTTCACATGATTGTCGACTTTCACTATATTAAAACCCAATCGATCTTCTTTTATTCTCACCCAAAATTATTTAAAACTCTTTAACTTTTAAGTTCTCCAACTATTTAACCCTAAAAAACAATTAATGTTATTTAAATATATTCTAAGGAGAAAATGGTTGATTACATAGCCAATAATGTGTGGT
Organism: Gossypium arboreum; assembly: GCF_025698485.1. Lineage (NCBI taxonomy): Eukaryota > Viridiplantae > Streptophyta > Magnoliopsida > Malvales > Malvaceae > Gossypium > Gossypium arboreum. Next base: position 118,254,017 of record NC_069079.1, on the reverse strand, counting down.
AAACTCCTGAGTTATTTTTTTTTTTAAATTAGTTATCATTGAAATATTTTTTTAGATTTTTCAATTTATAATCTTATTTGTTTGTGATTTTTGAACAACTAATAGATCAAATTCTCCTATCCTGATAGAATTTAAAGTTCCCAGCTCCCAATGGATGTATCCGGGAACACTCGGAGGATGTCAGTCTTTATGTGGCTTCTAAATAAGAGAAGTTTCATGACATTCTTGAATTTGTTGTGGCCTTGGTCGAAAGATGAAGACCAAAAACTTTTACCTTCCATTTGCCTTGTGTGGAAGCCATCATCAATTTTAAAGATGCTGCTTTAATAATTGTCCTGTTGATTAATGGTGTAACACCCTTTTACCCGTATCCGACATTGGAATAGGGTATGAGGTGCTACTGATCTTAAACACATGCAACCATACATTTTCGAGTTATGAAATTTCGTTCCAATTTATTTGGGACAAATCTGTGCACTTTAGAAGACTTTATAAAATCTCAAAACAGTCAGGGACACACGCCCGTGTGGAAGGGTAACACGCCCATTGTCTTCTTAACATGGCTATGTTGAAGGCCCGTGTGGCTCACACGGCCTGAACATATCAGGACACGCCCGTGTCCCTAACCCGTGCGAATTTATTTTTTGATTTGAACCTACAGGGGTTTTCACACAGCTTGACACTCGCCCATGTCTATGACCCGTTTCCTCACGCGGCCATGACACGTCGGTGTCTCAGCCCTTGTGTAAAAACCTTGACATTCTGTTTCTAACATTAACAGCCCTTTAGGGGCATACGGCCATGGTACACGTTCGTGTACTAGGTCGTGTCCTCCACACTGTTGGGATACACGGCCGTGTCTCCGCCTGTGTGGTTACTACTAGGCATTTTATTTTTCCAACTTTAGGTGCAAGGGACACAGGGCCTTACCATAGGCCCATGGGGCAAGCCGTGTGTCACACACGGTCTAGCCATATGCCCGTGTGGACAAAAACAAGGCTATTTACTAGGCATTTTTGCCACCCTTGCTTGCACCTACCTACACAACATCAACCAAAACCATTCCAAGCATAACACATATAACCAAAACAACCACAACCATGAGAATTTTCATCAAATGCATTTAATAATAATATTAGCCAACATTAATGGCCTATACAAAATGAATATCACATCCATATGAGCCAACACTTATGGCTAAACTAACATGGCACTAAACAAAAGATCAAGTCCCTATACATGCCATACTCAAAACATTTAAACTAGCTATACCAAAAGCTTCAGGTGATAGTGTGATCGATGCCTCTGGCATCCCTTGATTCCCGATATTAACTTGACGGCACTATAAGAAAATGAAAATGAGAGTGAGTAAGCATAAAGCTTAGTAAGTTACATGTAAATAAATAACAACGTCAACCACGCATATTTAGACACATTGCATGTTATAAACCAATACAACATTCTAGAGCGCACAAAGATAGATATCACCACATACTTATACATCACAAATATAAACCAAGGAATTTCAAAATCATCCCGAAATCATTTTCATAGGTAGAACTTACTCATGTATTTCTTACCATTAAGGCATCATAACTAAACTCATATCTCATAATTTTTGAATAAAAACCTGTACCACTCACAACATGATTATATCATTCCATATCTTTATGATAAGCCTTAAAAATAACCTGTGAAATCCTTTGGAATACTAAAGGATATCCGATAAACCTTGTACAAGAGGGTAAATTGCCGATGCTATGTCCTAGACATGGTCTTACACTGGCTCACATGTCGAGGCCGATGCCATGTCCCAGACATAGTCTTACACTAGCTCTCGCCTCATTGCCGATGCCATGTCCCAGACATGGTATTACATTGGCTCACATGTTGAGGCCGATGCCATGTCCCAGACATGTTTTTACACTGGCTCTCATATTGTGGCCTACGTCATGTCCCAGGCATGGTCTTACACTAGCACACAATCAATGCTGATGTCAATTCCAAACATGGTATCAATGCTGATGTCAATTCCAAACATGGTCTTACACTGGCTTTCATAACATTTTCGATGTCATGTTCCAAACATGGTCTCTCATAACATTTTCGATGTCATGTTCCTAATATGGTCTTACACTGGCACACGAAATGTGACAGATGCCATATCCCAGAATGGTCTTACACTAGTACACATATCCCCCCAAATGTCATGGCATATATATCCAATCTATTCCTAGGTTCAATCGGCATAAGCAATTTCAACTATATTTCGCAAAATTAATCATTCAACACTTAATAACGATAAAGTTGCCTTACTTACATACAACTTACCTTGGTATACAAAAAGTGGACGACTAATTGGCTTTAGTCTACTAGCTTAGCCTTTCTCCGGTCTAGGTCAGGATTTTGTATTTCTTGATCTAAAATGATCAAAATTCACTAATTTAATCAACATATTAATCAATTGATTTCATAATTCATATTTTGGAAAAATAACCATTTTGCCCCTAGACTTTCACAAAATTACTATTTTATCCCTAGGCTCGTAAATCGATTTTTATCAAATTTTCTCACTAACCAAGCCTAGCCAAATTCTTTTTATACTAGAAGCAGCCCAAAATTTGAATTATTACTCATACTTATCACTTATTTTGTCATCTTTACAAAATGGTCCACTTTTTGGTGTTTTAATAAAAATTCTTTCACAAAAGTTGTTTATTTAACAACTAAGATTCATTTTCTTCCATAAAAATTCAACAAAAAACATGAATTATCTCATAGAAAAACCCTATACTTTCAACTATTTTTCAAAATAGTCCATTCAATAGCTAGATTATGCTACAAGGGTCCCAAAAGTACAAAAATTATCAAGAAAGACCATCAAAATCACTTACTTGTAAGGGGTAAAGAGTGGCTGAAATTTTGAAGCTTTAAAACCCCCAAAATAGCTGAAATTTTGGTGGTGAAAAGAAGGGATGAAAAGATGAAGTCTTTTGTTTTATTTTAATCTTATTACCAGTTAAAATAGGTCACCAAATTTCATCTAATTTTGACTTTTTGATTTTCTTTGTCTCTATGGCCAGCCATGCCATTAATAAAGGCTTGTTTTCTCTTTAAAGATCCCTAATTTTGGTTCTCTAGCTATTTGAAACCTTTAGCTAATGATATAAAACTTTTGTCCCTTATACGATTTAGTCCTTTTTTGAAATGAAGCATGCAATCGCTAAAATTATTTCACCAAAAATTTCATGCACTCATATAAACATGCTATAACACATAAAATAGTATTAAAAATAATTTTTCCTACCTCGGGTTAGTTGTTCCAAAACCACTGTTCCGACTAGGTCCAAAATCGGGTTGTTATAAATGGAAAGGCTATGATAGGACCTAGTGGCATAAAAAAGAAGACAAGTGCAAGCTATTGCTAAGATGGCATGTCGTCAAAAGAAATGTCGAAGGAATTAGATGGGTGTCGGTTGAAGTGTATGTAGTCGAAGAAGCTTGTCGAAATGACCCCTCCGTCTCATACAACTATTGAGGAGATGGATCAATACACTAGAGCTTGGATGCTTTGGATGATAGGAGGAATATTTTTACTAGACAAGTTTGGGAATAATGTCCATACCATGTTTCTTTGTATAGGGTGCTTACCAGGGTTGCTTGTAAAGCAATCGACTAGGTCAATAGTTGTTGCTTGCTTCAACAAACACGGGCATGGATATGCATGTTGTGGTTAGCATGCAACACCCTAAAGACGATCCAGAAGTCTGATCGGATCTAGAACATTACAATGGTCACTAGAGCGACCAATTAACAGATCCTAAACACATACCAAAGCTACATTGAATAATGTCTTTATGAAAGCAAGCATTTGCAGAGACTTTTAGTGATGCTGCTCAATCACAAAATTTTCAATCCAACTTTTACTTGAAAAAATTTGGTCCATGCGTGTCATCATTGCGCAAGTGTCATGTTAATCTTTTCGGTCCCAACTAAGGGATCATACTTGGAGCCACTGTTGTTAGAATTGTAAAATAAATCTAAAATAAAACTTAATAAACTAAGATCTATCATGTCAAATCATAAAGAATAAATTAAGAATAAAACTAGATGCAGAAACTTACCTGAATCCATGAATTCCTTGAAGTTTTTTTTTTATCTTGGGGATTTGATCTTCCAAATTAGCACAGAACAAATTCAGATAATATTTCTTGTGTGTATTTTAGAGACCATAACCCTAATATATATAACTTTGGCATATTAGCCCTAATTCCTAATTAGCCCATCATTAATTAGAATTCAATTACTAGAGTATCTACACATATTTGATCCATACTTTATTTAATAATTAAAGCCCTAAAAACTTTAACTAAATTAGATCGCTTTTAATTTAGGATCATCTATTATCATAGTAAATAATATGTAATTAACCTTATTATATATGTGATTTCCATATTTTCCAACAACTGTTCCAACATTTTAGCTTTTCCGCCTTTTCTACCTACCATCCTATTGGATCATTGTACCATGATGGTGAGAGATTATTTCGTGCTTACATCCCACTCCAATGATGGAAATAACTTTGAAAAATTTGGAGTTTTTATAGCTTTTCAATCAGTTGAGCCTGACTACACCTTAGCCATTGCATCCCTTGTATCGCTGATAAGGCAAACAATTGAGTAGATAAAGTTCTTCTGACCTGCATTTGAAACAACCGATGTGTGGGGAAATGATGCACCAAACAAGGGTCCACGGTGATGAAATCTGCCTTGAAATAGGCATCCATCAGGTTGTAGTACTCATCTGCCACGTTAACGTCATGTTCTTTTTTCTTCGTGTAATTTTTGACAAATTGATGGTTAATGATATTTCAATTAATTTTATTTGCGTTCATTTATCAACTCTTGAAGTTATTAAGTTAGGTTGAGGCTATGATATTTGCAAAGTAAATAAAGATGCAATTTAAGCACTTGTATATGTAATAACACAATGTTAAAATACAAGGTTTAGGGACGTTAACATGGGATTTGCCAATGATGATTAGTGTAATATACTGTTGCATATAAGTAACATTGCAATTGCACACGATAATGTTGTCTTTTAGAACGGAAAACATTGATTGTAGTTGAGCATTTTAATAAAGCCAATTGAAGATGAAAATGGGGAATACATTATGCACAGATTACTTCGATGTGAAACAAAGGACAGATTTGCAAAACGGGCGAATATATATTATGCATACCATCCATTTTGCATATGATTTTTCGTGTCGGTAATGAATGAGCCTCCGAAGCTCACGAATGAAAGACTAGCAACACTTGATATGGCTTGAAGACAAAGAGATTCCCTTTTCCCTATCCTCTAAAATTGATTTTGTGACCAAACAACGAGGTTCTCATTGAAAAGAACACATATGAATATTTAGTCAAAAGATGTTTATATGTACCTTTGAAATATGACTACAACAAAGGATTGAGTTGGATCTATTTATAGCCATTAAAATAAAAGAAATTAACAATGGTGGTTAGTATTCATGAAATCAAATAACTGGACAATCAAGTATGTCTAGTTCAAGACTTTTTTAGGGTTGAAAGTTTCCTGAAACTTAGACTTTTCATTCTAAACACTATAGCCATGTATGTTAGAGTTAATAACCTTTTTTCAAGGCTAAAATATTATTGAATCCTAGTCTTGAAATCTTAATGAAGCCAGAATCCACTTTTATGGGCTAAGTCAACTTCCAAAACTTTTTGCAACCATGATGCCTTCAAACAGTAACAATGTATCGATTGAGTATACTAATATTTTTACTCTATTGAGCTTTTTACTAACTCAACATCATCAAGGCATTAGTTGATCTATCGAGTATATTGAGGTGAAATGAGTTATAACTTAACTACAGATGGTACGAGTCCACTTGCTCTTGTCAATATTGTTGTTTAACATGACGGTTTGACATCCTAAATCTTAATGAAGCCATTAGCCAATTAGATATGTAAGATCAAATGTCAAAAGGTAAATTGACTATTCACCTTTATTACGATAACACCTGCATCGAGACTAACAACAATTGAGGGACTCTATTTCTTAAAGAAAATCAAAAGATAAATGAAGAACAATTAGGAACAAAGTTATTGGGATAATTATACTATAATGGTAAAAGAATGAAAAGTATAAAAGATTAAGATAACAGCTAAATCCCATAGACTCGAAAAATTCTTTAATAATGTTATAAGTTCTAATATCTAATGTGTGTAAAGATAAATAGGAGTCATACTTAACAAAAACTTAGCGGAAAAAGAGAGGAGCCAGAAAGTAGAGTTAAAAGATACATAAATTATCTTATTTCAATTTTTTCGTCATTTTACGAGGAAAACATATTCTTTTCATTTATGTGTAAAATATTTTACTTTGACCCATTTTATTTTATAAAATAGAATTTTACATAAATTTAGAATATTTTTAATATAATAGTATTTGACTCCTAATATTTTTTGGAAAATTATTAAAATATAGAAAATCGTGTTAATTAATAATATTGAAAAAATAATATTGAAAATTATCTTATAAATATAATAACTTTAATATTAAAAATCGAATCTTTTATCTCAGTTAAAAGTCTCTTATCTTCTTTAATATTAACCTATTTGAAGGACTCTTGCTAAAATTTGATAAATAATTTTGAGAAAATTTTGTATTGAGCTTTTGGATTTTGCTAATTTTTTTATATTTTGTATTTTTTTCTTTATTCGTGAGTTTTTATCCTAATCGGAATCATCCCCCACCACGATCACGTAGACCGACTTCAGCTGTTGTCTCCTTTATTATTATTATTTTTTTAACTTTAAAATTATATATATCAGAAGTTCGGAACAGTAGAAGTGTGGCTTCTCCAATTATTTTACTAGGGTTTTTACAGAGAAGAAAGCATAACTGGTTTCAATTTCTATTCATATTCTCTGTTTCTTGCTACTTTGGTTTTCTCGGAAGCATGGGAAGAAACGTTATCTCTGATGAAGAAGGTTAAACCCGCGGAAATCAAACCCCTAACTTCTTTTTCTTTAATTTTCACTATTGAAGTTCTATCTTTTTCTCAAAGATTCTCTGTTTTGATTTTGGGTTCATTCTTGCAGATGAGTTGGAGGTCGACGAGGAAGGAGAGCCGATGGAAGGGGACAATATCAATGACCGCGACCCTGATGACGAGGATGAAGAAGACGGTATTACTTAGTTTTTCTTAGATCTGATTTCTCATTTCAGAGCTTGGGCATAGCTTTCTAAATTCTGGGTTCTGTTTTTTAGTTAACTTTTTTTAAGAGAAATAATGAAAATGAAGAAAATCAGGGCTAAATGGCATGATGAATATAATATTTTGGGGAGGGGGTGTTGAAGTGTTTTTCTTTTTTTGTTAATTGTTCTTGAATTATTTTTATTTATTTATTTATGTTTGGTTTGAGCAGAGGATGGGCAGGATGAGTATGAGAATGATGGATTCATAGTTGATGATGTGGAGGATGAAGATGTAGATGAAGATGAAGAGAGGGAAGATAGTGACGAAGAGAGGAGGAAGAAAAAGAAAAAAAGAAAGAAGAAGTTAATATTTTTTCCTCCTATGATAATATGTGATTGCTACACTTGTTCAAAAGAAAACTTCATATGATGTTCCTAGGTCCAACAGGTTAGCTTCGCCAATTTCTGATGTTTTATATCAATGTTTTCAGGGAAGCTGAGGACCTTGATGAAGATGACTATGAGCTTCTACGGGAGAATGATGTTAATGTACCGAAGGTTGTAAGATTTTGTTTCCCTACCCTAATGAACACATTATGATTGTTAAATTTCTATATCATTTAATCATTTATGTTTTGAAATGGAATATTGTACATCATTTAACTTCATTCCATTGTTATTGAAATTTGATCATATTGACTGGTTTTATCCCTGTTGAATTGAAAATTGTTATGCAATAAAACATTAAACTGAAGACAATGGTTCAAATTTAACATCTGTTTTGTTGCACAGCTCGATTAACTATTTATTTGGGGTTTTGGTTCATCTTTTTTTTTTATTTAATCCAGGGAAGCAAGAAATTTAAGCGGTTAAAAAAGGCTCGGAGAGATTTTGATGAGGAGCAATTTGGACTTTCTGATGATGAGTTTGATGGGGGCATGAAGGGTAGCGCAACTGCTGAGGAAAAGCTTAAGCGTACTCTATTTGGTGATGATGATGGTTTGTGCATTGAACATACTGTCCATTATCATTATTATTTTTATGCAGTTTTGAAGAACTATCTGGTTGATATATGCAATGTTTTAGGACAACCTCTTGAAGATATTGCTGAAGATGAAGAGCCAATAGAAGAGGAAGAGGATGGAGATATGGGTGAAGAAGATGAAATGGCAGACTTTATTGTAGAAGAAGATGAGGAGCATGGAGCTTCTGTTAGGTATAACTTTTGTACAGCATGAATACGGAGTCCTTTATACATTTAATTTTGGACTTTTGGAGTTCTCTTTATTAAATAACTTGTTTGCAGACGGAAGAAGATGAAGAATAAGAAGTCAAGGCATGCACCGGATGTTTCATCATCTGCTTTAAAGGAAGCTATAGATATCTTTGGTGATGTGGATGAACTCCTGCTGTTACGCAAACAGGGCTTAGATTCTAGTGAGCAGAAAGAAGGGCGACTTGAAGATCAATTTGAACCAACTGTTCTTTCTGAAAAGTACATGACCGAAAAGGATGACCAAATTCGGATGACTGATATTCCAGAAAGAATGCAGGTTTGTTGATTTGGTTTAAAAAGTGTTACAAATATATTATGTTTTCCTTTATTCTCTTAATGCAAGTCTTGATTGGCTTTACTTTTCTGTTTCCAGATCTCAGAGGAAAGCACCGGCACTCCTCCAATAGATGAACTTAGCATAATTGAAGAGAGCACCTGGATATTTAACCAACTTATAAATGGTGCAGTACCATTATTTGGTAAAGAAAGGCAGGATCATTTTATAAACAAGGATGACATTATGAGATTTTTGGATCTAACTCATGTACAGAAGTTAGATGTTAGTACTTCCTGACTTGATTGATAAATGATTTATCTCATGTGCTGGTTTATATTTTCTTAGTATTCTTGAATTCTTTCTTGCTTGCAGATTCCCTTTATTGCGATGTATCGCAAGGAGCAGTGTCTTAGTCTGCTTCAAGATCCTGAGCAACATGAGGTTGATGATGATCAGGATAAATCTGAAAAAGCACCTACAATGAAGTGGCACAGGGTAACTGGCTTGTCATGGAACTATGAATTTGTATATAACCAAGCCATAATTTATGGAAAGGTTTTGTTTTTTTTGTGGTTAACAGCTACAATGCTTCTATTTAGGTGCTTTGGGCAATTCAGGACCTTGACCGAAAATGGCTGCTTCTTCAAAAGAGAAAGAGTGGTCTTCAGTCGCACTACAATAAGCGGTTTGAAGAAGAATCACGACGCATATATGATGAAACAAGACTTAATTTGAACCAACAGCTTTTTGAATCAATTCTTAAAGATCTCAGGGGAGCAGAGTCAGAAAGGGAAGTTGACGATGTTGATGCCAAGTTTAACTTGCATTTCCCACCTGGGGAAGTTGGTGTTGATGAAGGTCAATATAAGAGGCCCAAGAGGAGATCACAATATAGTATTTGCAATAAGGCTGGCCTGTGGGAGGTTGCGAGCAAGTTTGGATACAGTGCTGAGCAACTTGGAGCACATCTATCTCTGGAAAAGATGGTGAGTATGATTTGTAGTTTCTGTTATATTGTGTTGAGATCTAATGTTGCTTCATTTAATTGTAGGATGATGAGTTGGAAGATGCAAAGGAGACACCAGAGGAGATAGCTTCAAATTTTACATGTGCAATGTTTGAGACTCCACAAGCTGTCCTTAAAGGAGCCAGGCATATGGTATACATTGTTATTCTAAGCAAATACTGTAATATTGTTGATAATAAATCTCATTGTACCATGTGTAGTTATTTATGTTTTTAATTTCCTAGGCTGCGGTTGAGATAAGCTGTGAGCCGTCTGTCAAGAGATGTGTTCGGAATATCTTTATGGATAATGCTGTAGTATCAACCAGCCCTACCCCTGATGGAAAAATAGCCATTGATTCTTTCCATCAGTTTGCTGGTGTGAAATGGTTGCGTGAAAAACCTTTGACCAGATTTGATGATGCACAATGGCTCCTTATCCAGAAGGCTGAAGAGGAGAAGCTTCTTCAAGTAACTATTAAGCTGCCAGAAAAGTTTCTTAATAAGTTGATTAAAGAATGTAACGACCAATATCTTAGTAATGGTGTTAGCAAATCTGCTCAACAATGGAATGAGCAGAGAAAGCTGATACTGCATGATGCTCTTTTTGGTTTTCTTTTACCCTCAATGGAGAAAGAAGCAAGGTCCTTGTTGGCAAGTAGAGCTAAGAACCGGTTACTTTTGGAATATGGCAAGGACTTGTGGAATAAGGTTTCTGTGGGGCCTTATCAAAAGAAAGAAAGTGATGTTAGTTCTGATGAGGAAACTGCACCGCGAGTCATGGCCTGCTGTTGGGGCCCTGGGAAGCCTGCAACCACTTTTGTGATGTTGGATTCATCTGGGGAGGTGCTTGATGTGCTTTATACTGCTGCTCTTACATTACGGTCTCAAAATGTACATGATCAGCAACGCAAGAAAAATGATCAGCAACGTGTTTTGAAGTTCATGACCGATCATCAACCACACGTTGTTGTTCTTGGAGCTGTGAATTTGTCTTGTACTCGATTGAAGGATGATATCTATGAGGTAGGCTTATCATTGTTGACATGTTAGGTGTTTTCTCCGTTTGTCTAAAATGATTTGTGTATTTTATCTTTTAGTTTTGTTTTCTTCAGTAAAAGAAACACTTCTTGTTTTCTTAGTATTTTATCTAGGTTATTTGGTTTCTACTACTTGTTAGGTTGCTAATCTTGCTTGAAATGTCGTTTGACTAAATTTCTTAAAGCCTTGAGGAGGCTGATTATCTTTAATCAAGTGCATGAATCATTTCAGAAAATCTGATTGTTTTTTACTAAAGATGGTTCTATCATTTTAGAGTATTCAGTGTTTCTTTATATAGTTTCTCCATTTCTTATGCTGCTTATTTGTTTGATTCTTCACCAGATTATTTTTAAGATGGTTGAGGAAAATCCTAGAGATGTTGGGCATGAAATGGATGAGCTCAGCATAGTATATGGGGATGAATCTCTACCCCGTCTCTATGAAAATTCTAGGATTTCAACAGATCAGCTCCCTGGCCAGTCAGGTAGGACAGATTCTCATATTCACAAAATTATACCCATCTTTGTTGAACTGTTCTATTACAAAGTTTTTATCCATCTTTTTCTGTTGATGAGGATGTTCTGTCTTTTATATGAATGATATTAGGCATTGTTAGGCGGGCTGTTGCCCTTGGGCGTTATCTTCAAAATCCATTAGCGATGGTTGCCACATTGTGTGGCCCAGGGAAGGAGATACTCTCTTGGAAGCTTAATCCAATGGAGAACTTCCTCACGGCAGATGAGAAGTATGGCATGATTGAACAGGTTTTGGTTGATGTCACAAATCAGGTGGGCCTTGATGCTAATTTGGCTGCTAGTCATGAATGGTTGTTTGCTCCTTTGCAATTCATTTCTGGTCTTGGACCTAGAAAGGCGGCATCACTGCAGAGATCATTGGTCAGAGTTGGAACAATTTTTACTAGGAAAGACTTTTTGTCAGCCCATGGACTTGATAAGAAGGTGTTTGTTAATGCGGTAGCCTTTCTGCGCGTCAGACGGAGTGGGCTTGCTGCCAACAGCAGCCAGTTCATTGATTTGCTGGATGACACTAGAATACATCCAGAATCTTATCTTGTTGCCCAAGAGTTGGCCAAAGATGTTTATGATGAGGATCTTAAGGGTGATAATGACGATGAGGATGCATTGGAGATGGCAATAGAACATGTTAGGGACCGGCCTGGTTTGTTGAAAAGGCTTCGTCTTGAGAACTATCTAAAAAGCAAGGATCGACAAAATAAGAGGGAGACCTTTTATGATATAAGGAGGGAATTAATTCAGGGCTTCCAGGATTGGCGTAAACCGTATAAGGAGCCCAGTCAGGATGAGGAGTTCTTTATGATTTCAGGTGAAACGGAGGATACCCTGGCAGAAGGTCGAATTGTGCAAGCTACAGTTAGAAGAGTGCAAGGTGGAAGAGCTATATGTGCACTTGAATCTGGATTGACTGGGATTATTATGAAAGAAGACTATGCAGATGATTGGAGAGATATAATTGAGTTATCTGATAGGCTGCGTGAAGGTGACATCTTGACCTGCAAGATTAAATCAATTCAAAAGAATAGATATCAAGTGTTCCTGGTTTGCAAAGATAGTGAGATGAGAAGCAGTCGACACCAGAATGTCCAGAACCTAGATCCTTACTATCATGAGGAGCGAAGCAGCATTCAAAGTGAGCAAGAGAAAGCTCGTAAAGAGAAGGAGCTGGCGAAGAAGCATTTTAAGCCCAGGATGATTGTCCATCCACGCTTCCAAAATATTACTGCAGATGAAGCTGTGGAGGTATGTTACAAGTAATGGAACTTTTTAAGTCAACGTGGAGTCTGTTTGAATTGAATTTATTGTATAATGAAAATTAAAAAGCCCAAAGAATATACAAAATTAACAGAACATATCTCAGTTGTGTCAAGGAGTGTGCACATGCATTATATTTATGCCATAACGCCAAGCAACAAAAGCTCTCTAAACCCTTTCAGCAAGTCACATTGATTAGGTGTACATGAGGTGTGTTTTGATGCTCGTTTTGTTAGACAATAGGCATAAAAAACCCATGTGATGGAAATTCTTTAGTTTCTTCTTTCTTTTTTTTACTTTCTTCATTAGTTGTTCCTTTACTCGTAAGAAGGGGCATAATTTCGAACTCTACTTCTCAATCTGAGTATTCAACAATTCATACTGGCCAACAAACGAAAAAGGGACTTTCCATGTTTTATAGAAGATCATAATTATATGTTAATCTTGTTATGTATATACAGAGACACATACAAATACATGCAAATATACATGTTGCACCCTAAGTCGGGCAAGTGCTTTTTTTTTTTTGCCACCTTGTGTCAGGTAATATCTATGTCCTTGCACCTTGAGTGTGCTTTGCACGCCCTTGACAGCACTGCGCATCCCCATAACTTAGATCTTCTGATGCTGTTGCACATCAGGCAGTATGCATTTATTATCCAATCCTGCTTTTGAGTTTTGATTGCTTCAGTGCCTGAATCGTTCTAAAAAATTCCACATTTCCTTATGGCTTTTATTACGTTTTCCTTTCATGACAGTATTTATGCGACAAGGAACCTGGAGAAAGTATAGTCCGTCCCAGTTCTCGTGGACCTTCTTATTTGACTTTAACTCTCAAAGTCTATGGTGGGGTTTACGCCCATAAAGAAATAGTTGAAGGTGGTAAAGAGCACAAGGACATCACCAGCCTGCTTCGCATTGGGAAGACATTGAAAATTGGGGAAGACACTTTCGAGGATTTGGATGAGGTAACTCTTTATTTAAAATGCTTGTTTTCCTGAGATTCCCCTTCTTAAAACTTTGAAGGGGTGTGAATTGAGTGGAAATAACCATGGAAATAACCATGTAAGCATGGTGTTGCATGGGAGTTAGGTTGTAGTGGGGAGTCCTTTCCAGTTGTAGAAATGAAGGATGAACTTTCTAATTTGACCATAGGAGCTCAAAAATTGATTGTTGTTTTACTGTTATCATTATACAATAAATCCGTTTGTCCATGCTTCAAATATTGTGGTTTTCTATTAGAGAATTCTAAACTTGGAATAAATTATTGTTCTTTCGTAGAAAAAAGTCGTGGTTGGCTCCTTGACGAACTGATGTCTTGACTTTTGGCTCTCTTTAACGAGATGTATATCTTTTCTTTTTAGTCAATGTTTCTTATTATTTTAAGATGTCTAGCTAATCCTTATTTATTATCTTTAATGAGTAGAATGCTAAATTCGGAGAGTAAAATCAATATTATTAAAAAAAAAAAAAAATTTCTTGGATGAAACAGTTGGTGCTATCATCTAATGGATTTTACTGTTAATATGTTTTAGAGGCATAGAAATCCATGTAATGGATGTCTGTTGATAAAATTTAAATTGCAGGTGATGGATCGATATGTTGATCCCCTTGTGTCTCATCTGAAGGCAATGCTGAGTTATCGTAAATTCAGGAAGGGAACTAAATCAGAGGTTGATAAGCTTCTAACAATCGAGAGACAAGAGTATCCTATGAGGATTGTCTATTGTTTTGGCATTTCTCATGAACATCCTGGCACTTTCATTCTTACTTATATACGAAGTACAAATCCGCATCATGAGTATGTTGGTTTATATCCCAAGGGATTCAAGTTCAGAAAAAGGATGTTTGAGGATATTGATCGTCTAGTTGCATATTTCCAGAGGCATATCGATGATCCACAGAATGAGTCAGCTCCATCAATAAGATCAGTTGCAGCAATGGTACCAATGCGGAGCCCTGCTGCTGGATCCTCTGCTGGGGCATCTACCGGTAGTGGTTGGGGTGGTCCAACCAATGAAGGCAGTTGGAGAGGCCAATCTTCCGACAGGGGGCAATCTTCCACTCCAGGGTCAAGAACTGGTAAGTTTTGAAACATTTAAGATGAAATTTTGGACACAAGATCTTTTCATTAGTTAATTTCGGTGAAGAACTTTTCATTTGTTTATAGTAGTGAGTAAAAGTTCATTCTAAATGCTAGTCCTTTTATTGTATGCGTTTTGTACATTCAAGTGTATTTTCGTTTTGAGTTGCTCGTCTCCTTTTTGTCTAACGTTTAGCTGGTTTGTTTGGTATAAGGGCGAAACGATTACAGAAATAGCAGTAGTCGAGATGGGCATCCAAGTGGTGCACCACGGCCCTATGGTGGACGGGGACGTGGTAGGGGTTCATATAATAGCAGCAGGGGACATAATGAGGGGCAGGATTCATCATACAATGGAACTCCGAAACGGGATTCAGGTAACAAAAAAGGGGAAGATGGTTGGGGTAATTTCCCAGGTGCTAAAGTTCAAAACTCTCCAGGTAGGGAAGCTTTCCCTGGTGGTTGGGGTGGCAGTGCCGGAACCCAAAGTGGCAGTGGCAGTGGCAGTGGTTGGCAATGACAAAGGTGATTTGGACTGCTGACTGGTCCCCAAAGGTAGTAATATTATTATCTACTTGGAGGATAGCTGTAGTGTTAGGTGTAGGGGGTTTAGTTTTGAATTCACAATTGAAATTATTGCTTTGCTTGCTGACTGAATAATAAACTGAAACATGTAGTTGTAGTTATAGTGTATTTGTACATGTATAAATTGGATCAAAAAGATACATCTGATACGACCAATGTATCTTTTTAGTTTTTTCTTTGGCATGAACATTCATTTTTCAGTATTTTGATCTTCTTGTAACAATAGTACTCATGTTCTCACGAATGGAAACCTGAAATTTGTCTCTATATCATCTCCCTGACTAGATTATTTGATTGACTATTTCATTTCTCCCATTTTTTTACAAGAAGAGTTTCCCTAGATGGGGATTTTCCACTTGCCTCGAGAGTTTGAACTCAAAAGTGCCTAAATGAGGATTATCCACTTGCTCTCCTGAGAGTTTGAACTCTGAAGTGGTTTTATTGCTAGACATTCTTTTACCACAAGCATCTAAAAATTATATAATACAATATTATTATTACTATGTATTTAATGTCGTATGATATAATATTTTTTTATATTATTATGTATTTAATGTAAAAAATTATATAAAATAATATTCTTACTTTATTTTATTATGTAGCTAAAGTAATATGAAAATTACATGTATAATATATTAAAAGATCTTAATGACAAATATACAAAATTAACATTTAATTTCTTAAATAATATGAACGAATGGTAGAGATGAAATTGACTCGATTCAGATCGAATTTGGAGAAAAATCATGGTTACCATACAATAAAATAAAATTGATGTCAAATTCACCGGTCCATGTCAGTTCAATTAGTCGGCTTTTATTATTATCCTTTAGAATAAGTTTTATACAGTAGTATTTTAAAGTTATTTTTATTAATTTAAATACAGAATATTTATTTTATTTTTTAAAAATAATTATATACTAAGTAAAAGACAGTTTTCAATTCCGTTTGGATAGTTAAGATTTAGATTCATATTTCCAATCAAATTATTAAAATATATAAATTAATATAACACTTAAAGTTTATTCCAACCTAATTCAAGCATGAATATCACTCAAACTGAGAAATTATTTTATGTATTCTTTTCGTCACATCATTTATGATTTCGTTCAATTAAAAGAGAACATATTATTTTTAATTTGAAAGTTTAGTCTAAATGTACATTTGATGTGAAAAAATGTTGATGTATCCTCTTCTACTTAGATGGGACCATGGATGATATGGTGAAAAGGGTCTATAAAATAATTCCTGAAGCTACATTTAAAATTTTTTGTGGATTTAATTAATATATTTTAAGCTATTTATTGAGTTAAGTTATGTTATTACATGTATAATTTTATGTCGTATTATTATTTTTATATATTATTTTAAAAAATCAGTTAATAGATTTAAATACCGATTCTTGTTTGTATCAAGATTAAAATTTTGAAATTTGAAAATTATAAAAACTAAAAATGATCTAATTCGAGAACATAATTTACACTTAATACATTATTAATAGTAAAATTTAACCAAACAAAATTAATTACTACGGTTTGAATTTAGATTACAATTGAAATTTCAAATTTCGGAAAGTGTATTAAAATAACATTTAAATTAAATTTTTTACCAAAAAACAAAGTGATAAATTGAAGTGCAGAGTAGAGGGACTAATATCAGCAATTAACCCTTATAAAAACCCTTGATTTCCATTTGCTGTAAATAGTGAGTGAGCCGAAGCCCTGCAGTAAGTGGGCTGCTTCTTCAGTTGCTTAAACGCTGAACCAATATTCCCAAGGATGGCGAAAATCCCTCTCAGAAATCTGCTTTCACTCATCCAAAAACGCTTCCTTCATACCCACCCTACCCTTTCTTCTATTTCAAAGCCCCGCCCTTCAAGCTCTGCTCTTCCACTCTCCAAACGCCTCATAATACCCCGAGACGCCGCCCCTGAATCCTTATCCCTCTTCAAAAATTTGGAATCTTACGGATTCAACACTACCCAAATCGCCACATTGGTCGAAAAAAGCCCCGAAATCGTGCATTCCAGATTTAACTCAAAGTTTAAGCCCAGGCTCGAGTATCTAATCGAAAAGGGTTTTAAAGGTAAGCTTTTGCCTGAATTCATTCTATCGAATCCTTTGATTCTTTCTCGAAGCTTGGATGCTCAGATTAAGCATCTTTAGAGTTTTTATCCTAATTTTTGAAAGCTGATGAAATCCCGGTAGCTATTAGACGATCGTCTTCATAGTTGTTGACTTTGAAT
This sequence comes from Gossypium arboreum, assembly GCF_025698485.1. Classification (NCBI taxonomy): domain Eukaryota; kingdom Viridiplantae; phylum Streptophyta; class Magnoliopsida; order Malvales; family Malvaceae; genus Gossypium; species Gossypium arboreum. Next base: position 118,236,485 of record NC_069079.1, on the reverse strand, counting down.
CTGAATTCCATTGTGCGACGAAATGTTGAGTTGATGATTAGTGAAGGAGTTGCTGCTAGTAGGATATCGAAATTGTTAGTATTACAACCTAGGGTCATTTTGTAAAGCCATGCTCGAATGGTTTACGCCATTAAAACCATTAAAGAAATCGGTCTAGAGCCGGCAGAATCTAGGTTTATACATGCTCTTAGGGTTATTTGTTCAGTTAGCAACGCTAATTGGAAGAAACAAGTTGAAGCATTTATGAGCCTAGGATGGAGTAAAGAGGAAATTTTTATTACTTTAAGGAAATACCCTCTTTGTTAGTATTACAACCTAGGGTCATTTTGCAAAGCCATGCTCGAATGGTTTACGCCATTAAAACCATTAAAGAAATCGGTCTAGAGCCGGCAGAATCTAGGTTTATACATGCTCTTAGGGTTATTTGTTCAGTTAGCAACGCTAATTGGAAGAAAAAAGTTGAAGCATTTATGAGCCTAGGATGGAGTAAAGAGGAAATTTTTATTACTTTAAGGAAATACCCTCTTTGTTAGTATTACAACCTAGGGTCATTTTGCAAAGCCATGCTCGAATGGTTTACGCCATTAAAACCATTAAAGAAATCGGTCTAGAGCCGGCAGAATCTAGGTTTATACATGCTCTTAGGGTTATTTGTTCAGTTAGCAACGCTAATTGGAAGAAAAAAGTTGAAGCATTTATGAGCCTAGGATGGAGTAAAGAGGAAATTTTTATTACTTTAAGGAAATACCCTCTTTGTTTAGCTTGTTCCAAAAGGAAACTCCGGTTTTTGATGGATTTTTATGTGAATATAATGAAGTTGGATGCCAAACAATTAAATCGTACCCGAAATTGCTTCTGTTTTCGGCTGATAAACGGATTGTTGCCAGGTATAAGGTTTTGAAGGTTTTGGAGTCGATGAAACTTATCAAAGAAGGTAAGAAGATTGTTTGGATTATGACATTGTCTGAACATGATTTTTTGGAGCAATATATAACTAAGAACAAGGACAAAATTCCAGGTTTGTTGGATTTGTACCAGCAGGCTAAGAAGAGAAAAACAAGCGGGGACAAGAGTAAAACAATTGATCCTGTATCAGCAAGTTTAACTTTGTAGTTCATAGTTGTCCAGATCTATGTTACTCAGATTCAGGGTGAGTGCCTGCTGCTGATTATGTGTTCTGATATGGGTAAGTTTTTCAATATATTTGTTGGACCGTATTTATATAACCATGTATGTTAAGAAAAGGAAAACCAGCAGGGGGCAAGAATGAGGCAACTAATCCCAAAATCAGCAAGTTTGACTCTAGTTTGTAGTTGCCTAGACATGTGTTACTCATGTCGGATACTGAATATGTGACCGGTATGGTAAGATTTTCGATATATTTGAAAGATGGTACTCTTACAACCATGTTCAACCAAACACAAATGCTACAGGTGGGTACTTTAGGAACATGAAGTATCCGGGCCATATAGACCTATGGACATTCCTGTTTGACCGGTTCTAAAATGTATTCGTGGTATTCATATTTTCATTGCCTAATATGATTTTTGTGGCCATTATATTTTTTGTTTTTTTCTTTTGTGGATCGTACTCTTTGTTATATTATGACCTTGATTGCCTGAAAAACTCATAATTTTGTCCTGCCAATTCGTGTTTTCTTATCTTGTTCTTGTATTATTCAATAAGTTATGTTATATTTATATAACTTTTGATTGGTTAGTATTTGTACTGTATAGATTTTACTAATGTTTGTGTATCTGCTGTGTCATGTGGTGTTTTAGTTGTGTTTTCTTTTTCGTGCTGCATCATGTTAACCGTGTTCAGCATTGCCAGAATCCTATTGGGATAATTCATTGTTTCAACATTGTCAAGGTCCAAAATTCTAATTAGGCCAATCAAGTATAGTCTAGATGTATTTAGGGATGACAAAGAAAAAACCCGAATCTGACCCAATTAGTTAGAGTTGCATTCTTTTTAGAAATCGGGTTTGGAGCGGGGTGGGCTGGGTGAAATTAAAAAATATATATAATGGGGTTGGGCTCAGGTTTGAGGTAAATCCACTCGTCCTACTTTGCAATATTTACTAAAATACCCCTGATATATATATATATATATATTAAGTTTTTGCTTCAATAAAAAATTATGTATATATTAAGTTTTAGGTCTAAGCTCAAAAAATTTAATCTTAGTTTCTTCAAAATGCAAATTAAAACAATTAAAAAATGTGATCTTAATTGTTTCAAAATAAAAATAGGAAATTAAATTAAATTCAAATATGGTTGGGGTGGAGTCGAGTTTTCTATTAAAATCTTTTTGGAGAGGTAGCTTCACACCTATGGATGTTTGAGTTTAAAGTGCATATCAATGTCTTTAAGTTTTCTGTGCGCTTTTGAAATCATATGATATGATTATTGTACTTTGATACTTGTAGGTGTTTTCATGGTGTAATATTTGAAAATTAAATGGAAATAATTTAATTTAAATCTGAAATGATTGTGGATAAAGCTAACTTTATATAAATATGCAATCATAAAATCTAAACAAATTTGGTTCTATGTTGAATTAGAGGTGTGTTGATGCTAGAAATGTTTGACAACTTAGTTGTACCCATGTACCTCCCGTTATCAAATTTTCGATTGGTTGGTATATATAGTTGAGAATTTGTCATTTTGGCTTGCCCCTATACAAGGTGGTGTACAAGGGATGTAGAGTGGGGAACGAGAAAGTGAATAGTTTCCTTGTGATTTTACAGTTGTGTGGATGATATCAACTTCTGTTCATTGCGTTTATATCCTCTAAATCTCTTAGGTTTTTTCTAGCTATAAGGTAAAATTAGAACCATTACTTCAAAAACCCATTATTTTTGTATGTGTTTTATTTATACTGATATTTTGTAATTTATTAGGTGGTTCAAGCATTTTGATCATACAACATACCAATCTATACAAGGAGTAATTAATAGGGAATCCAATAATGTGGTAATTTGTTTTTATGTGGTCGAGTTTGTTTGGTTTAATTAATATGATATTATGATGGAATTTAAATTTAATATTTTTTTCATCATTTCTGTAGTTTTAGTATATAGCGCACCAAGTGAGAGAGATTGCAACTATATTATATGCTTTCACTGTTTACACATCCCTTATATGGATTTCTTGCTTCGAGTGACATTAGTTGTGTTGGGTATTACGACAGTTTGGGATAGTCCAAGAAATTTTGGCAGATTTAGAGAACATGGATTACTATCATCCTATAAATTTGCATTTAATTTAGAAGTGCAATTGGACCGTTAGATTTGTACGACACGTGACACATTGGAGTAATCATCTCCAACATAGGCCACAAAGTGCATTGATCGAGAATGACTTTTTTGCTGTTTTTGAGATATATATGAAATGGTTTAGGGTCAACGGTAAACCGCACATGTATCCGTTTAGATAAGTTCCATAATTTTGGATCAATCACTCAGTTTTTGAACATCGGAGGAGGAACGTGGAAGCATGGACCCAACAAACCATTCGAGGTCAAGTTGGAGGAGGGAGGAATCTATAACTGTTTCGTGGCATAAGTGTATTCGTAAACAAAAGTTTTAGGGTTGGGCAAAATGGTCGCGGTTGATATAGATGTCAGACTTGAGGTAAAGGCCAAGGCAAAGGCTTTCTTGCTGAAGATTCCCTAGCTATTGTACCTTTCGGTCATGACTTTGCAGATGTAATGGTTGATCCTGGATTTGCCCAGATAATAGAAGATTCGATGCACCAAGCAGATCAGGAATGATATATATATATATATATATTTTATTTTGTTGTATTACGCTTTTTTTGATCTGACAATTGAATGTATTTATGAAGTTGGATTAAATAAACATAAAAACCTCCCACAATCCATTTTTATTCATTTCGTTTAGGATTTAGTGTTTCAATCATTTATACTACATGTATGTTAGACAAGTAGAAGAAGAAAATTTTATCGAGTGCAGTAAAAATTGGCATAAAATAATATGTCAACCAATGCAATTGGACAATACATATATGTTTATTCATTCAAGGGAAAAATGGCATAAACCATTTACCTAATTCCACTAAAAAAGATTCACCCTATGATTGATTCAAGTGACTAATATAACTATCTATGTATGGTTCAGACGTTATGCATGTCGCCACAATTACAAGGACTGTAACGTAGGTATGTCGTAAACACTATCCCTTTTTCCTAACATCTAGCATTTAACCGTGTTTGAAAATCGTTTAGAAAATAAGTTAAGAGTTAGACATAGCAAAAATTCAAAACTTTTTTTTAAGATCAATCTTTATCGTGATATCTATAGTAATATATTTGATCAAATTAAATACTTATGTTTCGAGCCTTGATGAGAGGTTGAAATCACAAATGGCTCTAGAAAGGTGCCCAAATTTGTTGTTCGATCTAAACTAGAGTTTAAATCATTCAAGTTTTCAACCAGATGATATACTCTGCCATTCACTACCTCAAAAACCCGAACAACGAAAGGTAAGTCAACTTCTATTTGGGGATCCCAAAACCGAAAAATAACTTCTAAATTTGAATTATAATTGCTAGATAAATGCAATTACAATCTCACAAAGTTCAAAATAAAAACTCAACAAAAATATAATTTATTAGTATATTGTACGTATATTTCTCGACACATATGATTTATATACAAAAGTATTTGCAAGAGTTATACTTGTATTTGAAATACATAAAATGAATTATTTTAGGGAATTCAATTCCAATTAGGACTACCGGTAGCTCCTTGATATTACCCCATAATTGTAATTATAATCTCGTAAATTTAGAATAAAAACTCAATAATAATAGAATTTATTTGAGTACTAAAATAAATTCCACTAATATCCGATAGAGTGTTCCTTGGTATATTATGTATATATTTTTCGACATATATAGGATTTATTTAGAGGAGTATTGCACGAGTTATACTTGTATGTGTAATACATAAAATATGTGCCTACACATTCTAGCCTTGGTGGATTAGTTGAGTCGGTCCATGTTCGGTTTAATTATATGTGCTCACTTGAATTTAAAAAAAAAAAACTAAACTAAACTTATATAAGTATTCAACCCAACAATAAAATATTCTTCCAAAATTAAATATGTGCTCACGTCTCTTGAATTCATTAATTCAATGTGCAAATTAATTTAATTGTTTGAATAAAAATTATTGTGAACTATTTAATTTAATTCTTATTTTGGACTTTATTATTTAATTTATTTATCAAATTAAGTAATAATCCAAAGAAATTAAATTAATCTCAAGTTATTTTTTCGAGAAAATGCATTTATCATGGATATCCATTTATGCAATCTATTTCTCATATTTTGTTAAATCAATTAATTTAATTTGTTCTTGTTATTTAACTGTTTAGTTATAATGAGCTAGCAAAGGGATTAATCGAACATATCTAATTATGACTTAAATAATTTGTAATTATGTTTTGACTTTTGTTTATTAATTACAAAATTATTGACTCATCGACTAAAAGTACCATGATTGATCTCTACACTATATACCATTGCGAAAGTTATATATATATTAAGTTTTAGTCTTATAATCTCATAGGATATCCACGATCCCTTTAAGTTAAATTCGTTTACCTAATTTGATCAATTTTATATTACGGTCACCATTATATCTTTTGTGATGAAAATGATCATTACATATAATATCATTTACTCTTTTAAAATTGAGTTATTATTCCTCTATGATGAGTAAAATCATGGCATGCACAAATCATGTTGTCAACATATCAACTTTGAAGTCACTATCATGAGAGTACGTATTTTTAATATATCAAAGTACACGAGTTACACATATATGACTATTCACTTACACATGATTTAGGATATTCACATAATGAATGTCACAAGTGAAAAAAAAATCCATAAACGAATCTAAGATAAATTCAACTTAGGTTTTATCTATTGCATTGTTAGTTCAGACAATTACATCTATTTTTCTATTTCTAAGTCAATCCTGCTTTGAAAGTCACGACAAATTTATCTTCTCAATTGGACTTATAGACGATATAATAGTCCCTTAAAGGAATTATTTGCTCAATATGATTCTATGGACTATGGATTAGATTACTTACTATCATAATTTATCTTCTCGCATTATAATTCGTGGATATAATGCAATTTATTATTAGTTAAACTTTAGGTAATCAATGAGCTAATATTTATTTATACATTTTATTTTTCACACAAAAACCATTAAGGACAAACATATAAAGATTAATTAAATGAAAATGGAGTAATTTTATTTACTCAATTATTTCGAACATTTCAAGTAGTCATGATGAAATCATTGCACTATAAGGGCAAAATTTCTAATAGATTGCTCGGTCATATTTGTTGGTCCCATAAGCCATATGAACCCACCAAACGCAGTACGAGGAGGTGTATTCTCAATGCCTGTAACAGCCTAATTTTCAGCGGTATCGGGAATAGAGATTTGAGATCACCAAATCTGACGGGTGAGTTAAAAATTTAATAAATTAATACCTATGAATCAAATGTGAATATAAAAGCATTTTTGAATTAGTGAATTTGGTGATTTAAAAGAATTAATTAGGTAAATTGGGTCGAGAATGAGGTATCGAGACATCAACTTCATAAATCGAGCCATAAATATTTTTAGAAATATTTATGGAGTGTTGGTGAGGTAGTAATAAAATTTAGTCAGAAAATTTTGACATTTGGGTGGTTAATTAAATAAAAAGGACTAAATTGAAAAGGGTGTAAAAGTTGCTAAAAGGATTAAATAGCTCAATTGTCAAATGAGGAAGGACCTAAAGTGCAAATAAGCCCAAAGGAGATATTTTGGGCGGCAATAGCTGAGAAAAATCAGGAAATGGGTGAAATAAGGGCAAAATTGGAAAATTGTCAAAATTGGCTAAATAAAAATAGGACTAAATTGGAATATCTAGAATTCTCTTCATTTCTCTTCATATTCATCAGCTGAAAAATAGCCATGGAGGAGGGTTCAAGCTGGTTTTCATACTATAGCTTCATGTAAGGTTAATTCTTGCTTTCTCCTTGAAATTTTTATGTTTTTGGACTTTTACTATTTCATTAGTTTTTGATTCCATGTCTAATTTTTGAAGTTGTTATGGATGAGTGCTGGAAGTATATGATGATTTAGCATGGAATTAGAGCTTTAAATTGTTTATATGCTGATTTTATTGAAAGAATTGAATTGAAAGTGAATGTTTGGGACCTAATTGTAAAAGAGTTTGAAGTTAGAGTTTCATGTGGAAATTCTGAATTTCAATAGTTATTAAATAACTTATAATGTCTAGAAAAAGTATTAATTGAGAAAATTATCTTAATTGAGGGGTTAATTGAGAAAGGACTGAATTGTATGAATTATGAAATTTGGGGTAAAATGGAAATCAATATTTTGCACTAAAACTGTTTTGCGCAGCAGCAGTAGTTTAAATTTGAAAAATCACTAAAAATTGTAAAAATCGAATTAGAGGATGAATAAAATATGAAATTAAAGATTATTGAGTCTAGTTTCTTATAAAAGAAATTATGTAAGCAATAGAACTGTAAATCATGAGATAAAAGAACTTTTGTGAGATAAGGTCAGAATGATTTTGGGTTCCCCTATTCTGACTTTGGAAAATCATAAAAAAATGGATAAAAATAATTACGGGCTTAAGTTTATATGTTTAGAATCCTAAATGAGTCTATTTTCAGGATAAATAAACGATAACATCATTCGAATTCTGTACGAGGAGATAATTAATTTTTAGTGAAGAAGGGTCAGAACTGTTAGACAGCAGATCATGGGAAAATTTAAAGAATAAATTGTACTTATTTGCTAAACCAAAAATTCTGAAAATTTTATGGTAAGAAGATATATGAGTCTAGTTTCAGGGAAAATTTTCAGATCTTAATTTTAAGTTTTATAGCTCCAGATATAAATAATTTAGTGACTATGACACAGATGGACAGCTTGAATATCCATAAAAGTAAAGAATAAAAATTATAGATAATGTTACTTACAAGTGTGTTATATACATTAAGGATGTGGAATGGAGAGGAGGAGGAGGAAAATATATATGAATATTCAGTTAGCATGGCTAATTTGCATGTTTTAAGCTCATGGACTAAATTGAATAAAAGTAAAACTTTAGGGGGTAATTTTGTAAAAATGTCAAAAAATGACTAAATTGAAGGGAATGAATTGAAATTGTTTTATTATCTAAATTAATAAATTGAATGAAATTGTCAATTTAAGATTGGCCGAAATTTGGAAAAATGGTAAATTACGAATATGCCCCTAAATCTTGGTATTTCTGCAATTTAGTCAGGTAGGTTCGTATATCTTGAATGAGCATGTAAATATTACAATTTAAATATTATATCGTATTTTATATGATGTTTGAATTGAATATTTGAAAAGGATGTTACGTGAAACATGAAAATGAATTATTCTGAAATTAATAAATTAATTGAAATTATTCCGAAAATCTCGGTAATGCCTTGTATCCTATCCCGGTCTCAGGTACGGGTATGTGGTATTACAATGCCATTTGTTTGTTGAAATAGCCAGATGTGTTGGGATCTAGTGCCCTTAGTATATGTTTTTGTCATATGTATTTGTAATTCTTTGAATAGATTGGTTTAATAGAACTTCCATCATTCACATTAATATTGTTTGTATTTATCCTCAATGGTTTTTGTAAAGAAAAAATGTATAAGTAAATGTTGACTCACTTATTGCCTAATGTTTAACCCATAATAAGGTGCACTATATGGTTGGATCATAATTTGAGAAAACTTATATTAGTAGGTAATCTAAATGGTCCATAATTTGATGAGTCAAAATTGAGCAAGTCGATTCAAGTACTATTATACTGTTTATCAAGTCCAAATGGAAAGGTATATTATCTTGGGTATTGGAGCGATTGACTCCAAGAAGATAGAGACATGACTCAAGTTGAATTAATTCTAGATCTGTTTAGGTTGTGACATACTTGGTTGATTATGATTCTTTCATCCCTATCTATTCATTTATGATATCTTGAAGTTTTGTTGGGATTGGATCAAACTTTATTGGCATCCCTAAAGCTAAGGATCAATTAATAGGAAGATATCCTTAGCTAATTGGAAGTCTTATCTTTTGTGATTTATGTCATAATTATTTTGCTTATATTAAGAGATAATTAATTGTATAGATTGGATTATGTTAGCAAGTTCATAGTATGCAAACTTGTATAGGTTTCATACATAAGTTGAGAGCACTTATTTTGTACAAGTGAGTAACCTAAATTGAGAGTGTATTATTTTGTAATAATCAACTGTGTTACTTGGTTAACTCTCCTTAGTTTTCAAGGGAAGAACTTAGAAGAGAGATGTTTAGATCTTAGGTACAAAAGTGAAAAGTCAACATTGGTGAGTGTTAAAGGTCGGATTCACTTGTTGTACAAGGTACTAAGATAGTGAATATTCTTTCTGGGCAAGACACCGCAATTGTAAGGAAACCAAACTACGTAAACATTTATTGTGTTATTTAATTTTTTGCACTTTACATTTCTTTTGCTTGGTAGTTGGAATTGATTTTGGCATTACTTTTGGCATAGCTTAAATTGTTTGTCAAAATATTAATTTGGACCCAACCAAATAATAGAGACACATATTTTTTAATTAAAATATTATTATTTTTTGTCCTCTTGTTCGGGTAAGACACTTCTTTTTTTTTCTCTATAAATAGAGACTACGGGTTGGGTCAAAATATACATTCTTGAGTGCAGTTACTCTGTCGAAATTTAGTGAAATTTTCTTTTAAGCAAATTCTATTTTTCAAGAGATTTTTTGTCAGGTTTGTAGCTAGTAGAGAGAAATTGGTTTTCCATATGGAATATTAATAAGTTTTCATTGTGTTATTGGTTCGTGAATTTTGAGCCCATTTTCTAAGCAAACCAAGGGTTCGAGAACAGAAGAAAAGATGATATTGGTTGAAAATCGAGAAACAAATAAGACTGCCTACCCCAAAAGACAGATATTAGTTTGATAAATGATTTATTGTTATAAATAATACAAATGCTCAATTTAAAAAAAAATTAAGTTTTTTTGCTGTGCAACAAAATTGATTGTTGGAAAAATGGTAATTTATGGAAATTTTGAGGCATATTCTCAATTGGTAAAGGTGGAGTTGAATCATAAAATTATGGTTTCATATTCTACTCAATGAGACCTTTACAATGGTATATCATATGCTCAAAATGGTTGAGTGATGAATGAGAATTTGATGTTCAAAGTAAGCTACTTGTGAATATTTGTTGAGAAAAAGAAAAACTTAGATCCCACATTGGTTAAAGACCAAGTATGAGATGTGTATGTATATGAGAACCCACTTAAAAAATGATTGAATCACTCAGCTTGGAACCTTGCTTTGCATGTAGGAGTGCAGGTTTAAACCCATTAGGGTTGGGGAGTATCTGCATGACATGGGTGATGCAAAATCTCCAGATTGGTTGAGCCCAAAATGGTCTTATGGATATTTTAACCAAACACGGAATTTTTTTTTTCTCATCAAATATATACAATATCTAATTTAAAAGGATATATATCCTTATTTTATTTATTTCTAATCAATTTGATTTGATTTTAATCAAATTGATTTAATTACCATTTTAATGCAAATTGTCTCCGTATACATGGATATTTTCAAAATTCCTCAACTTTTAATGCCTATAAAAGGCTAAGACTTCTTTAGAAATTTTTGCTAAATCTCACTCTCTCCACTACAGGAGAACAGACTTTTAGCGGTGTGAGATCTCACACCGAGATTATTTTTTCTCCAAAATTCTTCTCTTTTCCTCTCCATATTTTCTAACATTTCGGTGATAGAAAAAGGCATCGTTTGTTCGTTGATCACTGCAGAGGTGCTACTACTTCGATCATCATGTTGTTGTATCATGTGAGACATTCGACCAACATTTCTCTAAGTACCGTAGGAACGGCCAAATCTGTCTTAAGGAAACTATGTAAAACAAGCCTCAACATCTAGTAAAACTCGTTTCTTCTTTTTAATTTTTGATTTTTGTTATGTTATTTATTGATTTTTCATATCCAATAATTTAAATATAAATTATTTAATTTAATTTAATTTATATATATATATATATATTTTCGTTAAGGTGTTTTGTCCAATATGGACAAAAAAGAACTTGTGGTTTGTGACCAATTTGATTAAGCTAGTAGGTTTCATATTTCCCAAAAGTGGGTGATTTCTGTATAGTGCTCCCACTTTAGAATAAACCGACGGTTTTCCTACCCCATAGAAATAATGAGTTGATGTTGTCAAGCAATGTTACATTGTAAAAAAGTAATTTTTCTCACGTGGCTTCATTTCAAAGCAATGAAAACCGTTATTACACCTAAACCCGTAAACCCTAACATCTAAGAGCTCCATAATGAATGAGCTCATGGGAGATCTTCATAGGGTAAAATTTGAAAAAGTCATCAACCATAAATGCTGATCTAACAATACCGACCTCCACTCAGTTGGTGTTGAGTTGAATACAAGTTGAAAAATTGACACCTTTTAAATTAGAAGATGTTTACAATTTGACCCATAAATTTTACATATGCTTCTCGTGTGATTCAAACATGCTGCTAAATTAACAAAAAGTTAAATAAATATAATATTAATATTTTTAAAATTCAATTAATATATTTTAAAATTTAGTATTAATTTTAAATTAAAATCGTAGTTAAGAGATGTATGATGCCATTACCCATCTATTCTAAAAAATATATTTAATTTTATTTGGTAATTTGTTGCAAGATAGTTTTACATTACCATATGTAGGTACCGTAAGGACATAAGTGATTAGGCACACTATACTATATGATGAGAAAATCATTTTTGGGATTTATTTAGTTTGTTTTTAATCAATTTTTTTATAAAGAGAAGGGAAAATGTAATCCGAATTTTGTATTGGTGATTAAGTGTAAATTAAAGATTTGATATTAAAACGAGTCTTTTTGTTATTATACAAGTGGCTTAATTGATGGTGTAGTTCAGGGTTAGAGCCTGAGACCAAGTGTCAACTAAAATTTCATATCAGCACAAGTATTTGTTATTACATTAGTGACTTAATTTACGTATTTTCATTTTAGTGTAGGAACCGAGTGAATAAATAATGGTAACACTGTATCCTTAGTGTTGCCATGTTGAATACCATGATCATCACCACCATTTTAGTAGACTAACACGGAAACTCTTGCCAGGTTAATAGTAGTTTCAATAAATATCCGAGGGAAACGAGATTCGGCCATTTGATCTTTGTTCATATTTTCCAAATTGCATCAATCAATCTTCTATGCATGTGACATTGGATTGATCTCGAAACATCACCTTTTCTTACCTCATATCAGTCCAAAAAATAAAAATAGATTAATTATTTAAAAAAAATTTCAAGTCTACAACTATATAGATTATTCTTCATATTAAAGATAAGATTAATTACATTAGATGTCCTCAAACTATAGTTTAGATTCTAAATTAGTTCTTAAATTTCAAATTATTCTTATTGATTCCTTAAAGTATCAATGTTGTATAAGTTATATCATTTTATCTGCCTAACCATTGATCAGCTTGGGTGTTAAACACTAGTTCAAATATGACATGAAACATATTTAAAACATGAGGATCAAATTTGATACGTGTGTACCTACAACATAAACAATGCGTTTATCCTTCTATTTAAGGATTGGGAAGGGAGTTATGGGTAATTCTAAGCATGTATCAAAAAGAAATAAAACCTTTAAATTTATCAATATAGTTATGTTTGTCATTGACATAAAGTTTCAAATAAATTCAATATCATTATCGTATTGATTGAGAATGTCATCTTTATTATTATATTCAACAGTTGAAAGTTGTTTATGTTAAACCAATTGTTAAACATTTTAATTTATTCAAAACTTGACATGAACGTTTTATGTGAATAAAACATTAAATTTAACGGTCGAATTGTTAAAATATTATCTATATAAAAAGTAAGTACTACATAACTATTAATACATATACATATAGTATTACATTATATACTATGCTATAATATTATATTATATTATATAACTATTAATAAAACTTTTGATATATATTATAGTATTAAATTTTTACCTAAATTTAGTTAAATTATTAATTATGCTCATATGTTAACATATAAAATAATTATGAAATGTATATAATTAGTAATACATAAAATATTATTAAAATTTTAACGTCAAAATAAAATATCACTTTATTACATTAAATTTTAAATTGAATTTTAATTTTTACAAATTGTATTTAGATATTGAGATTTTTTTTAAGATTTTTTTTTAAAAGATTTTTAAGTTCATTTTGAGTCTAAAAAAAATTCAAGCCTAAAAAACTCAAACCCAAAAAACCTAAACCCAAACACAAGCCCGAAAAAATGAGCCCATGCTAATTTGAACCAGGAAAAAATATAAATCTAAAATAACCCAACCCGAACCTGCCTGATTGCCACAACAACTCTAATTATACAAACATTTCATCAGTTGCCCAAAGATACGTTAACAAATAGAGTGACTACAAATTGCAATTCAACTAATGAAAATGATTAAAAAAACAAAAACAAAAAAGTCACCAAAACAACATCGCATTAAAACTTGTGACTATGACATATCACGCAATTCTCATAGAACACATTTACTAGTGCAAAATCCATCAAATTTCGCTAACACACACCATATTCGTTTAAGCTGTTAGCTCCATTATAGCAGATACAATGTCCCCATCTGCAGCCTTGAGTGCCTTCACAGCCTTCGATCTCGACACTCCTGCTTGTGTCATCACCAACTCAATGTCTTTTGGCTCGACTCCAGTCTCATCCACTTCTTCATCGTCCTGGGCCACAGTCGATGGCTCGGGTTGGGAGATCACATGGCTGAGATCCGGAGCCTTAAACTGCTCAGCAGCTTGAGTCTGCAGTTGTGAGCTCAAGTCCTCAATCTTAGCCTCTCCAAACACTATATATGTATCCGATGCAGGGCTCTTGAAGACATCTGGATTCGAGATGACGAATAAGATCTGAATTCAATGGAAAAATCGGTTATCATGATAAGCAATAATGCACAAGGACAGGAGAGTATCGAGTGGTTAACAATACAAAAGGGGACTTACATTCTTGCTCTTCTTGATTGTGACCCTGCTAACACCGGGAATCGGTTTCATCCCAAGCTTCAACATTGCTTTACGACTCTTCTTTTCACTTCTGCTTTGCTTTGACCTACCAGTTCCGTCTACGTCATGAAGGCCTGAGACAGAACACACAATGTAAAAGATGGATATCTTAACAGAAAAAAACCAAGAGAAATTCCCAACTGTCATTCAATGACGGTCCTTATTATTCCCTGAATGTGGAATTCTAAACGCAGGATCCATAGGGCTTGATTCGTATTAATTTGTAAAAGGTACACATATTTTAGCACGATATAAATCTCTATAACAGCTTAAAACATTTAGCAGAATAGTAAAACTTGCAAAACATAGAATACATTAAGAACATAAAACAGTGAGTTAACAAATGAATCCAACTTCATTCTCTTAAAACCCATTTAAAACCCTGGAAATATATGTCCAAAAATCAGATGCATGCCATATCCAAAACTTAAATCCAAGTCTTAACATAGGATAAATATGAGATGGTATTTAAATCCAACAAAACCCCTAGACATGCAGGTTTCCCCATTTTGAAACACAGCAGTGGCACCAATATCAATAAACAAGATCAAAATCGAATCAATCCAAGTAAAAAATCATATAGAACTTGATGCCTTGATCTGAAGGTCGGGCATGATTCAAGATTCAGGAAACTTAAAATTAAATACTCAAACCTATATTGCTTGAGAACTTTTTCTTTTTAAGTATCTGTATCTGGTACATGGATATAGCAATTTGAATTTCAAGGATCTCCAAATACACAGACAAACTTAAAAGAATCTAACCATGCCCAGAGACAGACCAACAACACAAAAGATGAATCTCTTAACAGAAAAAGTCCCAACCCTCCCGAATATGGAACTCTAAACACAGTGATATGAAGAATACCATATTTTAGCAAGATATAAATCTCCACTATCACTTAAAACATCTTGAAGAATGGTACAGAGAGAAACGAAACTTGCAATGCATAGAATACATTAACATAAAATATTGATTTCATAGATGAATCCAACACGCATGTTGGAAACATATCCGAGTTGAATAAAAATATGAAGATAAACCCCTCTAAAAACCCTCTAAATATATGAAAAAAGAATACCATGTCATACATATACTGTATCCATCATATACACTCCAGTTCATGTAACATAGTACGAATATGACAAGGTATCTAAATCCATCAAGAACCGTAGACTTGTAGGTTCCCGGGTTTTGATTCATAGCAGTAGCACCGATATCAATAACAAAGCTTAAAAAAGAGTCCAAACAAGATCAAAATCGATCGGATTCAAGACAAAGACACTATAAGCTTGATTCGAAGCTCAGGCATAATTCAAGATTCATGAAACATATAAAATTAACCAAAAACGATAGCACTGCTGAAATCAATTCGACCCTAAATCTAAAATATTAACAAATGAATAAGAAATTAATTGAAAACGAATATTCACCTTCGGCATCATCTTCATCCTTGTCATCGTCATCATCGTCGTCGTCATCGTTGTCGTCGTCATCTTCAACTACAGGTTGTTCGGGTTGCTCAGACTGTGACTCGACAACAATAAAAATAAATAAATAAAAATCAGTAAAAAGAAAAAGAAAATTTATTTTGGGAAAATGAAAAGGGGAAAGAAATTACATGGATTTTCTGTTGATCGAGATGAGCGGCGAGGATCTCTTCGACCTCTTTGTCTGTTTGAGCAGTCATTTTTTTTTTTTAGTTGAGAGAAATAAGCTGAAGCAAAACCGAAAAAAAGAGAGAAGGAAATGTAAACAACCAAGAAAAACCCTAAGGGCCCCCGGAAGCTATACTAGACCTCATAAAGAAAGCAGAACAAATGTTCCCCTAAAGGTTAAAATATGCTGTTAGCCCTTACACTTTTACAAATTTTAAGATTTAATCTCTCTATTTAAAAACTTAAAAAATAAGTCCTCTTGCTTTTTTATTTTTAAAAAGCTTAGTCTTGTCGCTAAAAATTAAATTTTTTTATCAAAATTTGTCAACTTAGAATTTCGATTAGAATATCCTCATATATCGTGACATATGATTGGCAAAAAATAAACATGATAAAGTGATAAATTTTGACTGAAATGACCACCAACGATAATAATTGGATTGGACTTTTAAATTACAAATATAAGATGATTAAATTTTAAAATTTTAAAATATAAAAACTAAATCTCAAATTTTATACAATTACAATAACCAACAACACCTCTTCTAAATTACAACATTGTCACTTCAATTAGAAAACATTACAACTTTCATTCCCATTAAAATAATTAAAATATGATATAATATGTTTAAGAAAAAAAATATGAATATGATATGATGGGTATATTAAAATGTATATAATCCTAATCTAATCAACAAGTATTTCATGTAATGAAAAGAGAATAAAATTTGAAGATTAATTATTATATAATTAATTTTACAATTACATTTTAATCAAAATAAAAAATAGTAGTATAAATAGATGCCTTAGCATCTCAATAACTCAAGTGTTTAGTATCTCAATAACTCTTAAGTGTTTTTTTTTAATAATTTCATTATAAGTTCTGATTATGTCTGCTGTTTTTTGATACAATATTTAGAACTACCCATAACTACTTCTTAACCCATAAATAGGAGGATAATGCGTTTCAGTGCACTCTCGAACTCACGTCCTCTTACATTGATAACAATACCTATGTTAATTGAATTAAGACTCAATCGGCCACAATAACTCAAGTTTTGATTGAGTAGTAATCTTACTTTAGCATTGTTTACCATATAATGATTATGATAGCATAATATAATAAAGACATAATGACAAATTTAGCTCTCATCGTTTACATATTTTTTTAATTAGATATTTATTCTCTCTTTAAATTAAATTTAATTATTAAATTTTCAAAGAAAAAAGTCGAATCGTTTTTCTTTAATGGAATGCTAACTAAAATATTAATTATTTTAACAATGTTTATGTGACATTCAACAACGTGCATTTTATGCTCACGTTATATTATTTGTCTTAAATGTTGTTGAGTATGACTCCTATTTGAGTCAAATCTCACAAATAATCTTTTAGTTAAACTATGTTTATTTGTTTTAATCAAACTCTGATTAGTCTAGATTATTTTATTATTATTTGACTATGAATTTAGCCTATAAATAGGCTCTTTTACAACCTTAGAAAATATACCCATTAGATAGTAGAACTCATAACACATTTAGAGAATTTTGAGTTCACGTTTTGAGGGTTCTTTTTTTTTTTGGGTTTTCGGGGTTTAGTCTTTATCTCTAACTTTTGTACTCTTCGTTCTTTTTGCCATTATAGTAAAATTATCTTTGCCCGTGGTTTTTTATCCTCTTTGGAGGGGTTTTTCCACGTTAAATTTATGTGTTCAATTTCTCAATTTATTCCACTATTTTTCTTGTTCGTTGCTTAATCGGGTCGATCCTAACAAGTGGTATCAAAGTTAGTTAAATTTTCATAGATCAGCCTATTCAGATATAGCAGCAACAAGGTTTGAAATTGAGAACTTCGATGGTGAGACAAATTTCAATCTGTGGCAAGTTCGGATGATGGCAATTCTAATACAATCCAGTTTGAAAAAGGTTGTTATCGAGAAAAAGCCTGAGAATTTAAATAAAACAGAATGGGAAGGGCTTGATGAAAAGGCTTTGTCTGCAATCCAGTTGTGCCTCGTGAATACGGTATTGCAAGAGGTATTGATGGAGAAGACCTCATCTGACTTGTGAAAAAGGTTAGAAACTCATTATACGACTAAGTCTCTAGCTAACCGTTTAGTGTTGAAACAATATCTATTTACGTTTCGCATGAACGAATGTGAGCTTCTTAGAATCACATCAGTCAATTCATTACTCTTTTAAATGATTTAAAGAACGTTGAGGTTCATATTGATGATGAAGATCAAGCTATGCTATTATTGTGCTCTTTACCTCTTTCATACAAGTCTTTTCAGGGAGACCCTGATTTATGATAGAGACAAACTCTCGTTTGAAGATGTGAAGGGTCATTTTTTGAGTAGAGACAAACTCGATAATGAGCTTCATTTGGATAGCAAGGCAGATAGGCAAGCTTTCGTTTTGGTAGCATCAAAGAAACGAGACAAAATGTGTCGCTATTTTAAAAAGTTAGGTCGCGTCAAAGCAGATTGCTATAAACTGTAAAATAAAAGAGCTGCTGAGAGTAACGAGGAAGATGTAACTGGTGCTAATTTGTTCGATGAAAATGGTGATGATTTCTTGTTAGTGTCAACAAGTGATAACTCCAAGCTCAAGTCCGAGTGGATCCTAGATTCAGGATTTTCTTTCCACATGTGTCCCAATAGAGAATGGTTCCCCACATACAGTTCGGTTGAAGGTGGAGTTGTGCGCATGGAAAATGATTCATCTAGTAAGGTAATTGGTATTGGTACTGTTAAAATTAATATGCACGATGGGACAATTAGGACACTTTTAGATGTCAGGTATGTACCTGATTTACGAAAGGATCTCATCTCCTTGAGTATTTTAGACTTGAAAGGATGCACAATTAACATCGAGTAAAAACAACATTAAAATATCTCTTAAAGCTCTCATTTTGTTAAAAGGTAAAAGAACCGGCAGTCTTTATATTCTGGAAGGTTCTATAATGACCGGTGAAATCGGACGTCCCTCGTCCGTTACGGAGTTAAAGTCAACTCGTTTGGAGCGGAGGCAACTTGGTTATAGGAGGGAAAAAGGTATGACTGTTTCGTTGAAGAGAGGTTCTCTTTTGGATGCAGGTTTTGAAAAGTTAGGGCACTGTGTTCGTGAAAATCAGACTCGGGTTAGTTTTGATTTGACAGTGTACAAGTCGAAGGCTAGAAGTCTTCCAATTTCTAAGCACAGATTTGACTCAATTAATTCCCTGCATAGTTCAAGATAGGCCCGTGGAGAGCTTTGGCAAAGATGGCATTATGGAAATATGAGTCAAGATGGAGATTTGTTGAGTATGACTCCTATTTCAGTCAAATTTGAGAAATAATCTTTCAGTTAAACTCTGTTTATTTATTTTAATCAAACTCTGATTTGTGTAGATTATTTTATTATTATTTGACTTATGAATTTAGCCTATAAATAGGCTCTTTTACAACCTTAGAAAATACAGCCATTAGAGGTTAGAACTCATAACACATTTAGAGAATTTTGTGTTTACGTTTTGATGGTTCTTTTTTTTTTTCGGGTTTTCGGGGTTTAGTCTTTATCTCCATCTTTTGTACTCTTCGTTCTTTTGCCATTATAGTAAAATTATCTTTGCCCGTGGTTTTTTATCCTCTTTAGAGGGATTTTTTTCTCGTTAAATTTATGTGTTCAATTTCTTAATTTATTCACTATTTTTCTTCTTCGTTGCTTAATCGGATCGATCCTAACAAATGCCATGTCAAGAAAATAATTTAAAATTTATAAAATATTTAAAAATAAAATATTTAAAAAATAAGTATACATGAGTTGGCATGTTTAATTTTAATTGGTATTTTATTAAAAACATTAATTGACTCTTTTAAAATTTGAATAATTAAATTTAACTTTTTACAAAATTGAAGGTTAAATTTAAATTAAAAATAAAAGCTAAATTGAGCAAAGATGTGAAAGAGTAAAATAGAGAATTAATTTGAGGTAAATTAGTTATATATATTAAGTTTTTGCTTTCAATAAATAAATATGTATTAAGTTTTAAGTCTAAACTAAAAAAATTTTATTTATTTCAAAATAAAAATAAAAATATAATATTATTTACTTCAAATAAAGAATAAAGCAATTAAATTAAATATGGATCAGGTTGAGTCGAAATTGAGTCTCCTATTAAATTTTAAGTTTGAGTTTGAGATGAAATTTTTTCTTTAAAATTCGAGGTCAGATCGAATTCATCAAGGTTCAGGTTGGGGCAGGCAAAATCCTCCTGGCCTGCTTCATTGCCATCTCTATTCCCTCTCCTCTTTCAATTTTTCATTTAGTCACTTGTCAAATAAAAAACCTCAACATCAAACTATTCTTTATTAGGGGTTAATGTTCGATTGAGTCGAGTAAAACAAATTTGAGTTAGTTAAATTGATGATCCTTATTTTATCATTCTAACTTGATTTGAAATAAGATTCGAGTTTTGTCAAATCGAGTGAAATTGTTCCATTAGATTTAAAAATTAAGCATCTTAAATTAAAATATTGTTACAATAGAACTAATTCCATGTTAGAATACATAAATTTAAAATCATATATATTTGAAAGGAAAAATAAAATAAAAATAAGATATTTTTAAATATTTTATAAATTTTTGAATTTTTAAAAGTTATTTTGATTTTTTTAAATTCTTGTTTGAAAGAGACAAATTTATTCATTTTAAAAATTAAAAAGTATTTATACCCACAATATTATTTAAGTTACTTGAACTCTAAAATTCAAATTGACTTAAACTCAAAATTCAAATATTTCAAAATTAAAAAATTTTAATTTTTTGAATCAAATCGAGTTTTACTTTCTAAAAGTTTTGAAAACATCCATTGCACAAATATTTACATTTGGTAGACTAGCAATTCCTTAAGAAACAAATCAACAAACACCTGGCAGTCAAAGAACGAAGATCCACGATGAAAGAGTAAAATTGAACCGCAAGTAATCCCCAGAATAATTTGACCAAAGAAAAACCAGCAGTAATCAACGATCATGAAAACAAGGCAGTAAAGAAAGCAATATCAAGCAAACAAAAAAATACTGTTCACCACCAAAAAACCAGTGATCAAGTGCAAACCTCATCAGATCAAATTGTAATTGTGGCATCATGTGCCTTGCACACGAGGTAGAAAATTAGTAGTTTATATAAATATATCTATATAAATTACTTGATTTAATTTGTGATGTTAACTTAATAATATTTTTTTGTGAAATTATAAAATAGAATAAGGGTAAGTTTTAAAATTTTAAAGGTAATTACCCATAATAACATTGTTTTTCACTCAATTATAATGGTCTTGTTTGGCAATTGGTTGATAACTGATAATAGTGGCTAGTTTGACCGACTGATTCTATTAACTGATTTAACCAATTGATTCTATTAACTATTTATTTAAAAGTATTTGATAAAACTTAACTGATAGCTGAAAGTTGATATGTGTAAAATGACAAATAAGAGCATAACACATTTTATTATTAAATTATTTATTTGTTTAGAATACTTTAGTTTTTATTGGGTGAAATTATTGACATAAAACACTATTACCAAGGAACTACAACATCTATTATGGAAATTAATTAGTGAATATTTTTAAAAATAAATAAATAAATTTCTTAAATTCCTTATTTACAAATATTAATCTTGTGGAAATTGATAAATATTAATAGTGTATCAATATAAATGTAAACTATATTCTTAGTGATAATTATGCCATGTTCTTAGTATATAAATTAGTGATAATTATGTCACACTCTGAATAAATTTGTCAAGTAACATATTTCAATTAATATAAAATTGCATAATAAATCATTTTACACAAGTAAATTGAAAATAAATAACAGTATATAAATATTAAAGAAAAAGATACATGTGGCAAAGGGGTGATTTTTGAGTAAGCATATAGCAAAAGGAGTAATTTTTGAGCAAGCATAGTAAGATAAGTCATTCCACAATCTCATTCCTAATTAGTAGTGAAAAAGATTGCCCATCCCTACATTTTATTTTTGTTTTGGAGGTTTTAGCTCAACAAGTTTTTGCAAACCTTCATATACTAAACATCACAATTAAAGAGTTTGATTACCCAATCCTCCATTTGTGCCCAAATTAGCTAAAAAAGACTAAAACTCTATTTACCGATCAACCTAAATAACTTTTTCAAAATATTATTTTCCATCCACAAAATAATATGTTCTAATTATTATTATTATTTATTTCTTAAGGTATCTACTAGAGCAAGCTCAGAATCTAATTCTTTGCATTCTGTAGGCCCATTAGGGGGGTAAATGATGGCCGCGAGTTTTAAAACTGCTCCATACTTAGGGTAAGGATCGAACCTTCGACCACTGGTTAAGGTAGGAGAAATATGTTCTAGTTATTTATAATATGTTTGATTGAGTTTAATTTATCTAAATATCATTAACTTACTCAAAATAAAAAAATTACACAAGTCTTATTAATAAAAGTAAAATAAAAATATTTAAACCTTTTAAATATTAAAATACAATATGCATATCAAAATAATTACACTTACTTTACTCTTAAAATCTAATGATAAAAGATTTGCATTGAAATCAAGTCATGTGCTCAAATCCCTTTTGGTAACCATAACCTTTAACATAAGTGCTCAAACATGTAAAGCCCAATCAATGCAGCAGCAAGCTCACTTAAAAGACTTTATTCCCAAAAATGATTTTTGAATTATTTCATTAATTATGTATTTTAAAATATTAAATTTTATCAAAATATTTTATATTAAAAATATATTTATAAAAATATTTCATTATTGGTGGAATGGTAATAAATTTTTTTATAATTTTGTTGTTTTAAATAATATTTTTAATTATTTTATTTAAAATTATATAAAAATAATTTTATAATAATATTAATTGCTCTTTAAAATAAAGGTATCTCAATAATTTTATAATTAAATTAATATTATTATTGAATTGATGTTGAGTTAATTTGTGACACCAACTCAATAAATAAATAAATTTATAATTATTTTTAAAAATATTTTTCTTCATTTAACAAATTAAACTAAAGCAATTGAGAGTTTTTTTTCTTTTATTCCTTTATTTTATCCCCCAAAACATAGAAAAACAACTGAAAATAAACACAAAAGATAATAATAATCAAAGATCCAATGATTCAGTTCATAAGATTACAAAAACAAACCCTAAATCCTTAATTATTTAACCAAATCAGACACATCATATCACCATGGAAATTAATCATTTATAGAATTCCATGACAGCAATCACATTGAAAACAAGGCACTTGAGTTGAAAGCTTGAAAACCCAGCATCCATGGCCATAGACTTCAACTGTTTTGCAGTCCTTTCCTTTGCACCAAATAGCATAGCCATGTTCAGATCCATTTGACAAATAAACTTAGCTGCATTACTTGCCTCTGTTTCCTCAACCATAATGAAACTTATTACTATCACTTTCCCTCTCTCTTCTAATGCTTCGTAGCAGTTTTTTAGGAGTTTTAAGCAATGCTCATCATCCCAATTGTGAAGAATTTCCTACAAAAACACAAACAAATTAAAATAGATACAATCGTAAAGTTTTGAATCCATCTAACTCCTATATAACCATGCATATCTACCTTCATCATTATGGTATCTGCTTTGGGAACAATTGAGAACATATCTCCTCCTACATGCTCAATGCCTGCATGATAACAAAGATAAATTTACGAGCCAACATAAATAAACACACGTGAGTTTAAAGTAGGGTTATATAATTACCAGGGAAAGATGGGGCTGCTTGTACAACATGAGGCAAGTCATAGTTAATGCCTTTAATGGAAGGGTATTTGGAGATGATCATGTTGAGTGTAACCCCATATCCACCCCCAACGTCTACCAAAGTCGTTCCCCCTTGGAATCCATTGTATCTCTCAAGTATTTTCTTCACTGTTATCTTCGAAAGATTTGTCATTTCGGTGTCAAAACCCTTAGCATGTTCGGGATTTAAGCTCGTATATTGATAAAAGGGCATCTCACGCACCTTCTCATAACGGTTCCCACCTTCAAGGACCAGATCTTTAAACTGTAACCTACATAAATCATACATATTAAACCCAATTTGATCGAATAATTATGGAAAAAACATGAGATTAGGCATAACTCAATGTACCAGAGTTCAACCTTGCCCTTGTTCATAATAGAAGCAACCAAAGATCCATTATTTTCGTCATTAACAAAAGCTTTACCAGCCAAAGTAAGTCCATAGACTCTTTCACCATCTTCTCCATTATCGGTGCCGCCGGTGACTAAACCATAGCAGGCGAGGAGCCGAAGCATGCGATCGAGAAGGGAAGGGGCGTCGGGGTTCTTCGCCTGAATCTCCGATGCGATGTGGTTGGAAGAAAGCTCGGCATGGGGACCTGCTTTCGCTAATATATCGAAGACACCGAGCTGGATTGCGGCATCCAAAACGTAAGGAACTATGCCGGAGGTTCGTAAACACTAAGCATAGCGGAATGCTTCTTCTTCTTCGGACATGGTGGACGAGGAAATCAGCTGATTCACGAGTGAACTCATTTTTTTTTCATTCATTGATGTTTCTTTGCCTTGTGAGCAAATTTGAATAGAAACTAAAGCTGATTTCTTTCCTTTTTGGTTGGCAATTAAAAACCTCTGATGTAATTTGTGTACTAAATTTGTGTGCATATTACTTTACTATAAGTATTTTTAAGTAAATTAATTTTAAAAAATTTAAAAACTGTGTTACCAAACTTTTAAAATAAATAATCATTCAACTAATTACATTTGTCTTTTATCTAATTATGTTGACTTTCATTCACGGGTAATAGAAAAAGAAGACACTAGCAATGAAAAAGCAGTCAGCTAGATGGGAGGGTTTAGCTATATATTTTGTCTTTTTATCTAATTATGTTAACTTCCATTCACGGGTAATAGACTATTAATGACTACTTAATCAACTCTTTGGAAAAGGTCTACTTAATCAACTCACTAATTGAATAAACTACTAACATAAATTGGAAGATAATAAAATAAGAAAGAATAAATGATTGGTAAATTATTTAAAGGGTAAACTATTAAAATAGTCACTTTTATTTGCCTTACGTTATATTTTAGTCACTTATGTTTGAAATGATACATTTTAGTCACTTACGTTATAGTGTTGTAACATTTTAGTCACTGAGCCGTTAATTGCCGTTAATAATGTAACAGTAAGTTGATATGAAACGTTAAATCATCATTTCAAACGAAAATTTTAGGTTAAATTCTAGAATTGGTTCTTATATTTTTTTCACTTTGACAATTTAATTTTTTTTCTTTTATGTTCTTTTAACTTTTTTTTTCTTTATTTTTCATTCTTTTCTGCATCTCACTCTGTTTTCCTCCTTTCTTCATTTCTTTTAACGTAGTTTTTCTATATTTTTCTTACGAGTGGCTTTGTTCAACTTTCTGTAGTCAATACAAATTCTCCAACCCCTGATAGTTCTCGTCGGGATTAACTTGTTTCGTTTATTCTCGACAATCGTGATCCCACTTTTCTTTGATACACATTGTACCAGACTTACCCAAGAACTATCTGAGATGGGGTAAATAATTCCGGCATCTAACCATTTGATTACCTCCTTTCATACTACTTCTTTCATGATAGGGTTAAGTTTATTTTGCTCATCAATTTTGCCTTTTTCACCTTCCTCTAAAATAATTTTATGCATACAGAAAGAAGGACTTATACCTCGTATGTTAGCTATGGTCCAACCAATTGCTTTTCTAAATTTCTTTAAAACAACAATCAATTGCTCCTCTTGATGTTCTATCAAGTTCGCTGAAACCACATGCAAAGTAGAACTATTACCAAGATAAACGTATTTTAAATGGGATGAAAATACCTTTAGTTTGAGTTTAGGCGGTTCCTCAATTGGCAACTTAGGTTGTGTAAATTCTCGAACTTCCAACTCTAGCGCTTTGAACCACAGTGGTTGATCATAACTTCTCGGATTGGCTTTCACCAAAGCTATGTCTTCATTACCTTTTTCATCTTCGAATGGTTTAGACCCTAAAGTGTTCTCCAACGGGTCTTCTTCAAAATTACTTTCCATAGAAACTAAGGTTTCTAATTCCTCCATTACTGAACACTCTTCCATCGGATTGGGAAATTTCATGTTCTTCAGAACGTTAAACATTACCTTATCGTCTTGAACTCTCATGGTGAGTTCTTCTTTTTGCACATCTATCAACGTTCTTCTTGTGGCTAGGAAAGGTCTCCTCAGGATGATCAAAACTTCTTTATTTGCTTCAAAATCCAAAACAATAAAGTCAGCAGGAAAAATAAATTTATCAACTTTTATGCTAAAGATTGATTCGGTAGTTGAAGTGTCACAGTAGTATTGTAACACCCCAAACCCGGCCTAGACGTTATGACCGGATCTGATGCGCCACATTGATGCGTTCAAAACATTCCGTATTACTTAGTTTGGAAAAGCTGAGTTGGTGTTGTAAAAGACACTTTTAAAAGTAGGTTAAAGTGAATGGAAGCTGTGCACCAGGTAGGAAACCAGGAAAAAGAGGAGGTGAGTCCGTCGGACCGCTTAAGTACCAAGCTCTTCCCGGATCCAATCCTAGACATGCACACCGCCATTGCCACACTCTAACATCTCGTATAATTTTGAGAAAACCGTTTGATTATGTCCGTCTTAAGAAAATGTTTAAGTTTGAAAACGTTTGTTTAAAATATTTATTTTCTTGGAAAAACATTTACTTTGCGGAAACTTTGCGCGTCATCGTGATCTTTAAAAAAAATCAAGTAGTTTTTATAAAACGAACCCTAGTGCTAACCAGTTTAATAATCCCCAAAATAAAAATAATTAAAAAGAGCGGCCTTATTACAACTTTAAGCATAATAAAAATAAAATAATCCAAATTAAATGCTAAACTTATTTAAAATTGGCAATCCATCTTCATGGCCACTCTGAATCCCGCCCAGCTCTAAGTCCACCAACTAGGGCTCACCTGCAAGGAGGGAAGAGGAAGGGGGGTGAGTTTGGGAAAACTCAGTGTATACAGAAACCCATCCAAAGCCCAATTCAGCTCGAGCCCATTGGGCCTAAGCCCTATTCAGATAACAAGATACAGAGGTCAAGCCCTTTTCGAATCTGAGCAAGGCCTTAGCCCTTTTACATAACAAGTGTGGCCCATAGGCCCGGTTCAAGAATATGAGTATCAACAGAAATAATGAATGCAAGCCCATCCGGGAGACTACTCAACCCACCAACCGCTACACCGCCTGCATCAACTTTTACACACCTTGTGGGAATATCTCAACCCACCCACCCTACACACCATAGTTGCAAAGAACGCGCTCAAATTAGTCGATTGAGGCAAAGCCTCCAAGACGTGGTTGAACCACTTTCAAGATTTCCTCCATTAATACCCCAATCCCATGCTACAGATATTAATAAATGCATATCATGCAAAATACAGTAGTAATCAATCATGCAATTCAGCCAATTTAAACCCTAGGGGTATATTGGTAATTTTGCTATTTAGGGGTAATTTCGGTAATTTTGCTCTTTAGGGGTAATTTCGTGATCTACGTTACTACACAAGCTAATTCAGTAATTTTTATCAGTTTTATGCAATTTGATTCCACCATCTACCTAACGAGCTAATTTGCCCATCTCTTACCCATATTGGTCCAGTAAGCCCATTGGGCCCAGCTTTGGCCCATCGAGCCCTTTTTCCAAATACGCTAAAACATCACGCTGAACGTGCTTACCACCTTGCGGTGCAGATCTAACAATTACTCTATGACTTGAGAGCATACGCATACTCACATGACCATGAAATGCCGAATTTTGGCATTTTGGCTTTTTTGAATTGAACTAAGAAAGGGTGTTCGGTATACACCGATTCATGACGATCGCTTCGAGATCCCTTCGATGTCCTACAATTTATTAGCACAGTTCTTATTTACAAACCATAATCACTAAACCCCAAAACTTACTTATCCATGATCGAACCATATCCCTAAAACCTTTGAAACCTTACCTTTTGCCAAAATCGATAGTTAGCTCGAATCCGATTGCTCCAATGAACCACGCCTTAGATTCAACGCTTAAGAAGACTCTAGTCACCGAAAGAAAACATCGATTAAAGACCCTTAGAGCCATATGCCCAAATCGACACCTCCCTAATTTTAAGGACTTGACTTTTCTTAACTTTGCAAAATAAGAACAGATCCGAGATGATACGTATTACCCCTTACTCCCACTTGATTTCCACGCAATCTAGTGTAGATTTATCTATCAAATGACGGTAGAACTCGATTCCCCAAAGTCTTGAAGTTTCGCTATAAGCCCCCAAATCTATGGTTTTTCGGCTTTGTGTGATGAAGAAGATGATAATGTGGGGCTACAACCTTGAAGTAGAATTGCGGTCGAGATTTAGGATTAAGAAAAGATAATTGCAAATTAATAAAAACAAAAGAACATAGGAGAACACGGCTTTGAAGAAATCGGCACAAGCAATGATCACAGGAGTTCGGCTTTTATGGATTCGCAAAAGTATTGATGAATAGCAGGTATGATGAATAGTTTTGAAGAAGAAAAAAAATAGAAGAAGAGGAATAGGGAGGTGGTAGTTTCGCCAGAGAGGAAAAAGAGAGGAAAAACAACCCTAAGGTGTTAAAGAAGAAAAAACGGCACCACTCAATACCCTAAGTGCCAAATACTATCAACATAGCCCCCGCCGATTTTTCCCTCTTCAATTCCCATAATTCTACCAACTCCTAGCCTCATCCAAATCCCTTAAATCTCTCCCTTATCCCTCCTTAATCCAAGCATTTAAACCGATCCAACTCTCCTTTAGCGTAATCCACCGAACTCCAACACTTACCCTCCCGCACTTAAAAAATAAATGCATCTATTTGCCAACACAGGAATCGATCCCTTGCCTTCCCAAAGCTCCACACGCCACTTTTCTAGGAGCCTAGTGGCGTCACCCTTGCCACTTAACCAAGGCTCTTTTGTGATGCAATTTACCCATCACTCCACTTAAGGCCACTTAGCCAGAACCCCTAACTCCTAAGTCTAAAATTCCAAAAATTCAACTGGGTTTTGGCCAACTCATGGGCCTTCTATAAGCCCATTTACCTACTCAAAATACTAATTCCACATCCAAATACAAAATTTTAAAATCTTTACAAAATATTGAAAATCGCGAATAAACCCGAAAATCAGGATGTTACAACTCTACCCTCCTTAAAGAAATTTCGACCTCGAAATTTTACCCTATCAGAACAGTTGAGGGTATTGTTGCCGCATAGCCTCCTCAGTCTCCCAGGTAGCTTCCTCCTTGCCATGGTTTCTCCAAAGTACTTTCACTAGTGGAATTGATTTCCTTCTCAACATCTTGACGTCACGATCAAGTATTTGCACAGGTTCCTCTTCGAAGGTTAAATCTGGGCAGTATTTTAATTTCAAAGAATCGGTATGATATGAGTTGGGTCGATCGATACCGCCTCAACATGGATACATGAAAACGTCGTGGATACGATGCGCGTTCGGTGGCAACTCTAGTGATAAGCCACCGTCCAACCCGCTTAACAACTCGGTAAGGCCCAATAAACCGTGGGCTCACTTACCCTTCTTACCAAATCTCAAAATTTTCTTCCAAGGGATACCTTCAAGAAAACCATATCCCCACAAATAACTCAATCTCTTTGCGCTTCAAATCCGATACGACTTCGTCTCATCGGACGCCTCCTTTAACCGACCCTTATCACTTAACCTTGCTTTCGATTCCGCCACCAATTCCGGTCCAAGCACTCGTCGTTCATCCAACTCGTCCAACACGTCGGCGCACGACATCTTCGCCCATAAAGCGCTTCATATGGTGCCATCTGAATACTTGCTTGATAGCTGTTATTGTACGAAAACTCCGCCAATGGTAAGTAGTCCTCCCAACTTTCACGAAAATCGATGATACAACCCCTCAACATATCTTCCAGAACCTGAATAACCCTTTCTGTCTGTCCATCTGTCTATGGGTGAAAAGCGGTGCTAAAATCCAATCGTGTTCCCAATGCTTCTTGCAACTTCCGCCAAAACCGAGACGTAAACCTAGGGTCTCGATCAGAAATTATTGACACTGGCACCCCATGCAGTCGCACTACCTCCGCCACATATAGCTTAGCCAACTTTTGCGGTGAGTAGTCGGTGCGAACAGTATGAAATGAGCGATTTTGTTAACCTATCCACAACTACCCACACCGAATCTTTCTTGGTGGGTGTCAAAGGTAACCCACTCACAAAGTTCATTGTTACTCTTTCCCACTTCCATAGTGGAATTTTCACCGGTTGTAGTAATCCCGACGGCAGTTGGTGCTCACCTTAACTCGCCGGGCACGCCGACATTTCCCAACAAATTCGGTCACCTCTCGTTTTAATTCGGCCACCAAGACACCTCTCGCAAGTCTCGGTATAACTTATTCCCTCCAGATGCATGGCAGAGTCCACCATGAGCCTCTTTTAGAATTAATCGCCTCAATTCAGGATCCTTTGGAATACAAACCCTTCCACGAAAACACGAACTCCTTCACTGTTCAACCCAAAATCCTCTTCTCACCACTCTTAACTTGCTGGAACCAAGAGCTAATGAATCGCCCTTCAACTGTTTTTCCTTAATCTGTTCAGTCCAAGTAGGCCTTACTTGCAGTTCTGCCAACAAGCTTCCATCATCGAATAGACTTAATCGTGCGAACAAGGCTCTCAAATCCGTAACAACCCTTCGACTCAATGCATCCGCCACCACATTAGCCTTTCCCGGTGGTACTCTATCGAACGATCGTAGTCTTTAAGCAACTCCACCCACCTTCGTTGCCTAAGGTTCAACTCCTTCGAGTCAACAAATACTTTAAGCTCTTATGATCGTGTATATGATGCACTTCTCCCCATATAAGTAATGTCTCCAAATTTTTAACGCAAAAATCACCGCTGCTAGCTCCAAATCATGCGTAGGGTAATTCACCTCATGAGCCTTAAGCTGTCGTGATGCATAAGCGACCACCTTGCCCTCTTGCATCAGTACGCAACCTAACCCCACATGCGACGATCGCTATATACGGTGAAGTCCTTCCGGACACCGGTTGAATCAACACCGGCGCTTCATCAATACCTTTTTCAACCGATCAAAAGCTTTTGTTGTTTCTCGTCCGCACAAATGGTACTCCTTTCCTTATGAGTTTTGTCAAGGCGCCGCCATCACCGAGAAACCCTCCACAAACCTTCAGAGTAACCGCCAACCCTAGGAAACTCCAATTTACGACATCGACCTAGGTGGCTTCCATTCCGAATAGCTTCAATTTTACGAGGATCCACCTTAATCCCCTCGGCAGAGACCACATGCCCTAGGAAGGTTACCTCTTTCAACCGTAATTCACACTTGCTAAATTTCGCATAGAGCTCCTTCTCCCTTAACACTTGCAAAGACAATACGGAGATGCTCATCATGCTTCGCCTCCGTTTGAGTATACCAATATATCGTCGATAAAGACGACTACAAACCGATCCAAGTAAGGTTGGAATACTCGATTCATCGATCCATAAAAGCTGCAGTGCGTTCGTTAGCCCAAACGGCATGACCACAAACTCATAATGTCCATATCGAGTTCAAATGTCTGTTTTATGAATATCCCTTCTTTACCCTTAGGCGATGGTATCCGAATCGAAGATCGATTTTGGAGAATACCGAAGCTCCCTAAATTGATTGAACAGTCATCAATCCTTGGTAGTGGATACTTATTCTTAATCGCCGTTTGTTCAATGGCGATAATCGATGCACATGCGCATCGTTCCGTCCTTCTTCTTTACAACAGACCGGTGCTCCCCAAGGAGACACACTAGGCCTAATGAAGCCTCTATCTAATAGCTCTTGAATTTGAGCCTTCGCCCACCAACTCCTTGGTGCCATCCTATAGGGTGCAATAGAGACCTGGAGTCGTCCCACGGTAACAAATCGATTCCAAACTCAACTTCCCGATTGGGAGGTAATCCAAGAAGCTCTTCCGGAAAAACATCCCGGAATTCCCTAACAGTTCTGATGGTCTCCACAGTCAGATCCTCCGTTTCAGCTTGACTTACCAAAGCCGATATGCCTCGCATCCCTTGCGCATCGGTTTCTCACCCTCAACGCCGATACTACATTGGATAAGTAATCCTTCGTTCTCCAATGATCATAACCTCTTCATCATTGACAGTTCTTAACACCATCCTCTTAGTTGCACAATCCAAAGTTGCCTTATGCTTGGTCAACCAATCCATCCCTAGGATCGATCAATTCTTCAAACGGTAACTCCATCAAATCCCCACGAAAACCTTGCCTTGAATCTCCAGAGGCACCTCCTTGAAGAGTTTTCTACCTTAACCGAATGACCTAAAGGACTTATCACAGACACCCCACATACGGTCTCCTCAAGTGCACGCCCAGGTGCCCAAATGTTATATGCCACATACGAATGGGTTGATCCCACATCAATCGAAAGCAAGATAAGGTACACCATAGATAAAAACGTATCATTATGACATCAAAAGGCCACCTCCTCGCGACGACGAAGCAAGATACACCAAAGTGGCCGACGAGCATCCGCGTTACCAATACCCTGCTTTGGGTGCCCCACGCCCACGGCCATTACCACCATGACCTTGTCCACGACCTCTTGGCGGTGGTCCATCCTCACAAAGTTGAGCCGGTCGCTCGGCCCCTTGTTCGCCACCGAGCTTGAGTAGCCCTCCTAGGACAATCCTTAATCCTATGCTCCTTAGACCCACAACGAAAACAAGCCCTTAACGCTTCCAAGACTCTCCTTGATGCATTCTCGCCGCAATCTCCACAAGCTTGCGGTCTACCTGTGTTCACCGGAATCGCCGAACCGGTTCCCCATCCTAGCTCTCTTAACATTTCGATTTAAAGACTACCATTGGTCCAAGATCCTCCCGAACCGATTCGGTCCTTATCACGATTTGTCCATTCGGTTTGCTTCACTTCCTCGGCTATCTTAGCCTTTCTACCAGTCAATGAAATCTCGCCCTTCATGGAGCTATGAGCACCCTTAACTCATCTCTAAGGCCATCCTCAAAACGACGCTGCGCCAGATTCAAGTGGAAACGATGCCATTAGCATACCGACTCAATCGTAGAAACTCCGCCTCATATTCAAGAATGGTCTTATTTCCGAGTCGATTCAGAACTCCTTTCTGCGTGCATCTACATAGCTAGCTCCAACATATTTCGCCTTAAAGGTCTGTTTGAACAGCTCCCATGTTACCCTCTCACCGGGGTACCTTCTCTCACAAGAATCCACCATCGACACGCTTCATCCCGCAAAGAACGACATCGCCCTTTCAACTTCGATCTCTGGCGGTCCCAGTCGTCCATGATCCGCTCTGTGGCTTCCAACCAAGATTACCACATTTGGGGCCACTCCAGATATGCCCTAAAAATCTCACTCCGTTGGCGAAGTCGTTCGAAATGGACCCCTATTCATGGGTCGATGTTAGCTCCGGCCACCTTTTCCAAAACCCTCAACATGGCCTAAGACAAAGCGTCATCCCCTGCAGCCCGGTCATACGGCCCATTTTCATTAATCGGTGGTGGACGTACCCCGCCAGCTGGCACGTGTTCAGATGACGCCGATCCAGCTTGAGTGCTACCTCGGCCTCGACCACGGCCTCTTCCTCGAGTAGCCCTTGTACTCATAACGATTTATCTGATTACGAATTTTATGACATTAGTTTACTGTTTCCACTGTTTATTACAGAATGTCTTATGAACAGATAAAGTTTTAAAGTTATTTCGCGCAATCATAATTTAACTATGGTTCCAGTCTTGTAGTCCTAATACTACATCATCAATAGCTCTATCTCTAAGGCTCAGTACTATCTACAGTATTATTTACAGTACAGTACAGTATATATATAGAGCAGAAAGATACTTACAGACTTGGTGCCGGGGATTCAGTGTGCCACTCATTTATCAGTCTATTTAAAATTTCAAATACCATGTTTTTGTTTACCGAAAATAAAAAGATTTTATTTGAAAACACTTTTATTTTAAAACTATTGATTTAACCCCGTTTAACAAATAGAAAAAACTTGAACATCTTCGAAAAACTTACCATTTCTAAAAAATACCCTTCTTAGGCCCAAGTTTTTGAAAAGATTTTCGGACCCGATCCACAGCCGAGTTGTTGCAACCAGGCTCTGATACCACTAAATGTAACACCCCAAACCCGGCCTGGACGTTATGACCGGATCTGATGCGCCACATTGATGCGTTCAAAACATTCCGTATTACTTAGTTTGGAAAAGCTGAGTTGGTGTTGTAAAAGACACTTTTAAAAGTAGGTTAAAGTGAATGGAAGTCATGCACCGTAGGAAACCAGGAAAAAGAGGAGGTGAGTCCGTCGGACCGCTTAAGTACCAAGCTCTTCCCGGATCCAATCCTAGACATGCACACCGCCATTGCCACACTCTAACATCTCGTATAATTTTGAGAAAACCGTTTGATTATGTCCGTCTTAAGAAAATGTTTAAGTTTGAAAACGTTTGTTTAAAATATTTATTTTCTTGGAAAAACATTTACTTATGGAAACTTTATGCGTCATCGTGATCTTTAAAAAAATCAAGTAGTTTTTATAAAACGAACCCTAGTGCTAACAGTTTAATAATCCCCAAAATAAAAATAATTAAAAAGAGTGGCCTTATTACAACTTTAAGCATAATAAAATAAAATAATCCAAATTAAATGCTAAACTTATTTAAAATTGGCAATCCATCTTCATGGCCACTCTGAATCCCGCCCACTCCAAGTCCACCAACTAGGGCTCACCGCAAGGAGGGAAGAGGAAGGGGGTGAGTTTGGGAAAACTCGGTGTATCAGAAACCCATCCAAAGCCCAATTCACTCGAGCCCATTGGGCCTAAGCCCTATTCAGATAATGAAGACACAAGAGGTCAAGCCCTTTTCGAATCACAAGAGCAAGGCCTTAGCCCCTTTTACATAACAGTGTGGCCCATAGGCCCGTTCAAGAACATGAGTATCAATGAAATAATGAATGCAAGCCCATCTGGGAGACTACTCAACCCACCAACCGCTACACCGCCTGCATCAGCCCTACACACCTTGTGGGAATATCTCAACCTACCCAAATTTACACACCACAGTTTAAAGAAACGCTCAAATTTCATCGATTGAGGCAAAGCCTCCAAGACGTGGTTGAACCACTTTCAAGACTTCCTCCATTAATACCCCAATCCCATGCTACAGATATTAATAAATGCATATCATGCAAAATACAAGAGTAATCAATCATGCGTTCACCAATTTAAACCCTAGGGTATATTGGTAATTTTGCTATTTAGGGTAATTTGGTAATTTTGCTCTTTAGGGTAATTTCGTGATCTACGCTACTACACAAGCTAATTCAGTAATTTTTATCAGTTTTATGCAATTTGATTCCACCATCTACCTAATGTGCTAATTTGCCCATCTCTTACCCATATTGGTCCGTAAGCCCATTGGGCCCGCTTTTGGCTCATCGAGCCCCTTTTTTCGAAATACGCTAAAACGTCACGCGAACGTGCTTACCACCTTGCGGTGCCAGATCTAACAATTACTCTATGACTTGAGAGCATACGCATACTCACATGACCATGAAATGCCAGAATTTCGGCATTTCGGCTTTTGCTGAATTGAACTAAGAAAGGGTGTTCAGACACACCGATTCATGACGATCGCTTCGAGATCCCTTCGATGTCCTACAATTTATTAGCACAGTTCTTATTTACAAACCATAATCACTAAACCCCAAAACTTACTTATCCATGATCGAACCATATCCCTAAAACCTTTGAAACCTTACCTTTTGCCAAAATCGATAGTTAGCTCCGAATCGATTGCTCCAATGAACCACGCCTTAGATTCAACGCTTAAGAAGACTCTAGTCACCGAAAGAAAACATCATTAAAGACCCTTAGAGCCATATGCCCAAATCGATGACCTCCCTAATTTTAGGGACTTGGCTTTTCTTAACTTTGCAAAATAAGAACAGATCCGAGATGATACGTACTTACCCTTACTCCCACTTGATTTCCACGCAATCCGGTGTAGATTTATCTATCAAACGATGGTAGAACTCGATTCCCCAAAGTCTTGAAGTTTCGCTATAAGCCCCCAAATCTATGGTTTTCGCTTTTGTGTGATGAAGAAGATGATAATGTGGGCTACAACCTTGAAGTAGAATTGCGGTCGAGATCTAGGATTAAGAAAAGATAATTGCAAATTAATAAAAACAAAAGAACATAGGAGAACCTGGCTTTGAAGAAATCGGCACAAGCAATGATCACAGGAGTTCGGCTTTTATGGATTCGGCAAAAGTATTGATGAATAGCAGGTATGATGAATAGTTTTAAAGAAGAAAAAAAAATAGAAGAAGAGGAATAGGGGAGGTGGTAGTTTCGGCTAGAGAGGAAAAAAGAGAGGAAAAACAACCCTAAGGTGTTAAAGCAGAAGAAAAACGACACCACTCAATACCCTAAGTGCCGAAATACTATCAACATAGCCCCCTGCCGATTTTTCCCTCTTCAATTCCCATAATTCAGCCAACTCCTAGCCTCATCCAAATCCCTTAAATCTCTCCCCTTATCCCTCCTTAATCCAAGCATTTAAACCGATCCAACTCTCCTTTAGCGTAATCCACCGAACTCCAACACTTACCCCTCCGCACTTAAAAAATAAATGCATCTATTTGCCAACACAGGAATCGATCCCTTGCCTTCCCAAAGCTCCACACGCCACTTTTCTAGGAGCCTAGTGGCGTCACCCTTGCCACTTAACCAAGGCTCTTTTTGTGATGCAATTTACCCATCACTCCACTTAAGGCCACTTAGCCAGAACCCCTAACTCCTAAGTCTAAAATTCCAAAAATTCAACTGGGTTTTGGCCAACTCATGGGCCTTCTATAAGCCCATTTACCTACTCAAAATACTAATTCCACATCCAAATACAAAATTTTAAAAATCTTTACAAAATATTGAAAATCGCGAATAAACCCGAAAATCAGGTTGTTACAAGTATGCCTTATTTCACCTATTCCCAACAGTTTGAAAATAGATTTAGACATCAAGTTGATACTTTCTCCTAAGTCACATAAAGCTTTACCGTAATATGATTTACTGATGTTGCAAGGTATCGTAAAGCTTCTAGGATCCTTCAGTTTTAGAGGTAGCTTGTTTTGTAATAACAAACTACACTCATTCGTCAAAGCGTTTGTCTCATACTTACTAAGTTGTTTCTTTTTGGACAAAATATCCTTTATAAACTTCACATAGTTGGACATTTTCTCTAAAGCCTTCACTAATGGAATATTGATGTGTAATTGCTTTAAAACATCCAAGAACTTCTTGAATTATACCTCTTGTTTCTTCTTATTCTGCTGAAGTCATTAACGATATGAAACTCTAGGTTGATACATACAACTTTTCTGATGAGATAAATCTGCAAAAGAAGGTGTTAGCTTTTAAGAATTCATTAGATTAGGGTTTACCTCATCAAATTTTTCAACGTCTGGCTTTTCAGTTGTAGGAACTTTAACTATTGGTTGACCTTCCCTTTTTTACAGTAAGCTTTTCTTCAACCACAACCTCCGTAGTTTCCAAAATCTTACCATTTCGTAACTCGACTACCTTACAATGTTCTTTACCCAAATTTCTCAAATTTTTTATATCACTCGGCAAGGCTCCTTGCGGTCTACTACAAAACTCAGTAGCTAACTGACCTATCTGATTCTCTAAATTTTTCAATATTGCTGCTTGACTTTGGATCAAGGCGTCGTTTTAGCCATGTATGCTTTCAACAAGTCCTCCAAACTGTTTGATAACTCAAATTGAAGTGGTTTTAGGGTTTGTTAGTTAAACCCTTGGGTTTGGTTGGGTCTATACTGCATCTGATTGTTGTTCGGTCCATTTTCTTGGTTACTCCAGGGAAAGTTCGGATGATTCCTCCACAATGGATTGTAGAAGTTGGACTATGGTCCTTGTCCATTTCTATTTTGATACTGATTCCTTACATAATAAACTAATTCGGGATTTGAAGGGCAATTCTTGAAAGAATGACCATCTCCACAGTATACCTAAGAAATTACATCATACTAACTTGGTGATTGAGTTGCAAAATTATTTAAACCATTAGTGGTAAACTGTTTTAACATTGAGGAAATAGAAGACACCTGAACAGAGAGTGAAGTCAGTGTGTCCACTTTATGCATCCGGCTACTTGTCTTCTTGAAACTACTCGATTTTTCGGCCATTGGTAATTGTTGCTTGCGATCCTCTCGATGATCTCGTAAGCTTTGTTATAAGACTTAGAAAAAATCACACCATTCGCAGAAGCATCTACCATTAATCATGTATGTGCATTGAGATCATTATAAAATGTCTCCAATTAGATATAATGAGGAATCCTATGATAAGGACACTTACGAAGCAATTCTTTAAACCTTTCCCACACCTCATATAAAGACTCGTATCCAATTGTTAGAAAGTAGTTATATCATTAAGTAACTTTGCATTTTTGCTCGGTAGAAAGTATTTTGCCAAAAACTTTTCTGCTAATTCTTGCCAAGTAGATATTGAATTTGGTAGCAATGAATTCAACCATTGTAACAACCCGTTTTTAGAGGTGTCGAAAACAGTGGTTTCAGGACTACAAATTCTGACGAATAAATTATTATATTATTATTTTAATGTTTACAGAATTATATTAAGGCTGTATTAAAATTTTGATAAGAAATTTTGATGTTTAAATGGTTAATTAGGTGAAAAGGACTAAATCGTAAAAAGTGTAATAGATGAGTTCTATTAGTTAAAAGGGTCCAATGGCTATGAAATCTTAAAATAAAGGACTTAAATGGTAAAAAAACCATTTAATGAGTTAGTGGATATGCATGGATAGGTTTTAATGAACCTTTGATAGTTTTAAAGGTTAATTAAGTAATTTGATAATTAAATAAAAATGTTAAGAAATTAAAAGATGACAAACTATCATCTTTATCATTTTTATCTTTTCTAACCTAAAACCACCATTAAAGAAGGCTTGAAGCATTCGGTTAAGCTTGTTGCTTGCATGGTATGTGATTTCAACCCCATTTTAAATGATTTTTATGTTTTTAAGTTCGTTTTAGCTTAATCTAACTAGCCTGGGGAATAATTTGCAAAACTGTTAAAGGTTGAGGGACTTTCCATGAATGCCTTTGAATTATTTTGATATTAATTGATATAATATGAATCTTTTTTTAAAAATAAACAAGTTTTATTAAGTGATTTTTGATGAATTTTAGAAATAAGGATTAAGTTGTTAAAGGTATAAATTCTAGGGTTTTATTGTGAAATGATGGTAAACATGAGTTGGTTCAAGGTCCCTTGCATATTTTATTAACTTGGATTTAGATTAAAATGGTTAGCTTTTAAGTTATAAGCTTAAGGACTATATTATGAAAAGTTAAAATGTTAAGGGCAAATTAGTAATTTTGCATAAATATGAAATGTTGATGAAATTGAATACTAGAAGTATTTAGTTGATTAAAATTTACCTATTTAGATCAAGGTAAACCACGTTTGGACTTAGATTGAAGAAAAGCTAAAAGTTTGATCTAACTTCTAGGCTCTAATTATCGAGGTAAGTTCGTATGAACTGTCATAGTTTTAATGTTATCTAAATTGAATGCTTATTATGTTGTTTTAATGTAAATGAATCAGTATATAAATGCATCAATGCTATGACGAATTGACGGATATCGAGTCCTGGTTGAACCTTAAGAATTCTTAGGATACAAATGACATGTTATTAGGGATTTCATGTTTCGAGTGCTGGTCTTGAATGTCACACGGATGAATGAGGTCCTGCATTTGTTGCGGATTCTTTACAGCTCATATGAGTAGCATCGTGTAGCTTACATTCTTACCGACAGCTCGTGTGAGCATGCCCATTTCACGACTTGTGTGAGCAATGATGTAAAGGAAATGTTACAATTATATGTAAAGGCACACTTTGTGTAAGCTTTCTTGAGTATCTGATGTAATTCTAAACGGTTCAATGAGTATGAAAAGGAATTGAAATGGTAAGTTTTCAAATGGAATGTATCATGAACTTATGAAAAGGGTTTATGAACTAAATGGTGTGATTACATGTAAAAATTTACTTGTTTATGGATGGATTCATTTGAACCATGTGCAAGAGTACTAACTTGTGAATTTGGTGATGTTATATAGGCTTATGCCAAGCTTATGGTTTTAGTTGATATTATACTTAGCTTTATACATTATGCAAATGAAATGGTAAGTTGTGTTTAAGTTTATATGCGCTTACTAAGCACTTGTTGCTTACGTAGTTGATTTCCTTGTTTTATAGATTATCAAAAGCTTGATTTGGTAGGAAGCTCGTTGGAAGCCTATCATACTATCCAACTGTCAATTTAATAGTTTTTGAGCAATTTAGCCAAGGTTTATAATGGCATGTATGGAATGATTTGTAATGGTATTTTGATGAATGTGTTGTTGGTGCTTTGGCATGTATAAGCCTTTAGAAGTTGTGTTAGTTTGGTGCACTTTGATACTTACCAAATTATGTCATTTTGGTCACTTGTAAATGATTGTAAGGAAGGTTCTTTAATGGTTTGAGAATGGTCATTTGTGGTATGTTTTAGTACCTGTTTGAGTTAGGTTTATATGCATGAAATGTGGTAATATGAACATGTTTAGGTAGGTGTTGTTTGGATGCATTTGAGGTGCCTTTGAATGACATATTGGTTAGGTGAATTAGGTTGTTTGAATTGGCATGATTATGTGTATTTGAATGATGCATTAATACATTGAAAGTGTGCACAAATGGATTGAATGTCTATGCTTGAATTTGTTAGGAAATGGTTTGATTTTAGGTAAAATTTTGGATTCACACGGCCTGAGACACAGGCTATCACATAGCCATGTGAGACACACAGCCTGACAACACAGTTGTGTGTCATTTGTGATTTCTAAAGGTTCTAAGTTAGTGATTTACACGGCCTAGCACACGGCATGACACACGAGCATGTGGGGCAACTTAGAGAGTTACAGGGTCTGGCACACAAGCGTCTGACATGAACGTGTGACCCTACTTAGAGAGTTACACGGGTGAGGACATGGGATGGGACATGGCCACGTGTCAATTTTTCGAAAGTTAAATGGCCTGGCCATACGGAAGCATATTATATTGAAACTACTGAAGATTTGTTAAAGGATTTTCAATGATTACTACGTCGTTGACGAAATTGCTTCAAAAAAAAAGTTAAGTTTGAATGGTCTGAAAAGTGTCAGCAAAGCTTTGATCAGTTGAAAGCGTTGTTGACTGAAGCCCCTCTATTGGTTCAGCCAGAGTTCGGTAAGGAATTTGTGATTTATAGTGATGCTTCATTAAATGGTTTAGGTTATGTTTTGATGCAAGAAGGCCAAGTAGCAGCTTATGCTTCTTGATAGTAAGTTACATGGCCTAGTAAATAGCCTGGCATACGGGCATGTGGGGCAACTCAGAGAGTTACATGGCTTGGCACACTGGCATGTGACACGGCCGTGTGACCTTACTCAGGGAGTTACACGAGTGAGGAAGGACTTGGCTGTGTCCCTTGTACAAAATTTACACGGCCTGGGGAGATTTCACATGGCCTGGCCATACGGCCGTGTGACCTCTGTTTCCCAATTTTTGCAACTTTTTCTGAACTTTTCTATTTTGTTTCAAATTAGTCCTGAACTGCTACAAAGCTATTTTTAGGGCCTCGAAAGCCCAATTTAGGGACAAAGTGTATGTGAATGAATGGATTATGATATGTATAATTTATTTAAATGATTGGATGTTAAATGTTTCTTATTGTACGGTAATACTCTGTAACTCTAATCCGGTGATGGAGATGGGTTAGGGGTGTTACGGCCATGCTCATGCTCGATCTCGCAACGAGTACAAAAACAATATTAACCTCAGTGCATCTTCAGTCACACCAGCTAACTTAAATGAATCAATCACCTCCATGAATAATCGAAGGTGTAAGTGTGGATATTCCATGGGCATACTACTGAACTAGCCCACCATTTGGAGCATTTGAAACATAAATGGTTTCAATTCGAATTGGGGTGTAACATCCCGTTTTTAGTCGAATCAAAATAGTGGTTTCGAGACCACAAATCCAAAATCAAAATAATTATTTTATTATTATTTTAATGTTTATAGTATGATAGTATGATTGTGTGAAAGTTTCGTTAAGAAATTTTATCGTTTGAATGTTCAATTTGATAAAAAGGACTAAATCGCGTAAAGTGTAAAACTTGTGTTCTATTAGTTAAAGGTTTCTAATAGCTATATAACTTTAAATTGGAGGTCCTTATGTGACAAATATCCTAATAATATGATAGTGGGTGACAATGGCTTGGTAATATTGTACATTGAATTAATTTTAAAGGTTAATTTTGGTATTTAGTAATTAAAGTTAAAACAAGTAAAACAAAACAAAATTTTATCCCATTATCATATTCTTCAACCGAACCTAGGGAAAAAGAGGCCATTTTTCATCTCTTTCATTCGGCCATGCTATCCTTGCTCAATTAGGTATGGTTTTTGTCCCGTTTTTAATGATTTCTGTGTTTTTGAGATCGTTACAGCTTAATCTAGCTAGCCCAGGGACTAATTTACAAAAATATTAAAGGTTTAGTGTTTTTCCATTGATGAATATAGGTGTATTTTGATGTTTGATGATTGAAAATGTATGCTTGTTGTTAGATAAACAACATTTGTTAAGTGATTTTTGAGAAAATTGTCATTTAGGAATTAAATTGGGAAATATTGAAATTTTGTGGTTAAATTGTGAAATAAATGAAAAATATGGGCTGCTAGAGACTTAATTGAAATTTGGCTAGCATGGGTATAGGTTGAATTGAATGAATTTGTATTTTTATGAGATAAAGACTAAATCATAAAAAATGTTGAAATATTAGGGGCAAAAGTGTAAAGTTGCCTTAATGTGTATTTTGGACTAAATTGAATAGAGTGATCATTAAATAAGTTAATTTTGATTACATTTAGACCAGGAAATGCAAAATTTGGATTTAAATCGGGGGAAAAACAAAGTATCGGACTAATTGACTTATTTTACCGTTTTTGCAATCGAGGTAAGTTCATATGTAATAAACATTTTTATATTTGTGTTTTAAATGCTTTGAAATTGCATAAATTGTGAATGATTCGATAAATTTGAAATCCCGATTGAGCCTTAGGAATAGATTAGGATACAAATGACATGCCATTAGGGGTTATGTGATTAGGGTGCTGGTCCGTCCTACCGGTGGCTGAGTTATATGGCGTGTGTTGTGGATTCTTGTCAGCTTGTGTGAGCGGCATCGTGTAGCCTCGTCAAGACCGTTAGCTTGTGTAATCAGACCCGTTGATAGCTCGAGAGTGAGCATTATATGTAATATGAGATTGAGATAGCTTCAGCTATATATGTGGCACTTAGGGTACGAGATTTCCCAAGTATCCGATAGTATTCCAAATGGTTCAATGGTTATATGAAAGTTATGGATGACTATGAGATTAATTCGAGATGGTACAAGTATGTACATGAACAGTATAAGCTTTGAATCGAAGAAACTTGTAAAATTTCACATCTAACCTTGTGATTGAATATGCGATAGGTT
This sequence comes from Gossypium arboreum, assembly GCF_025698485.1. Lineage (NCBI taxonomy): Eukaryota > Viridiplantae > Streptophyta > Magnoliopsida > Malvales > Malvaceae > Gossypium > Gossypium arboreum. The sequence continues at coordinate 118,192,777 of NC_069079.1, read as the reverse complement.
TGTGTATTTATTGAGTTGTATATTGATATGATTAGCTGTTTAAATTGTGTTTGTATGATAATACGAGTTTATTATTATATGAACTTACTAAGCTTTATAGCTTACATTGTTTATATTTCCATGTTTTGTAGCGAAATCAAAGCTAGCTCAGATTCGGGAATCGTCGGAGACCTCATCACTCTATCAAGCTATCACTTTAGTACTTTTGAATCTATGTTTTTGGATATATGGCATGTATAGGAACTTTGATCATTTTGGTATATATATTAGTAATGAACTTAGCCATTTGGATTGGCTTGTAAACATTTAATGTTTGGTTTGGTATATAGCTATGAGAGTTGGCTTATTTTAGTTGATTTGGTTGTGTATATATATATGCAAATGGCCTTTATTATGCATATGGTAATTGTATTATAAATGCTTGTGATGAAAGGTAGTTTGCAAATTGGTAAATTGTGTATCATATGTTTGATAAGTTAAGTTTTTCATGTATGTGATTTTAGGTATGATGATGCTTAAATGAATGTGGTCTTATTCATGATTTGAGATTATGAGTTTTGGTATGAAATTGAATGGTACATTGTGGTTTTTGTGTACTTTGTATTGTTGGTATTGTTATGGCATGAATTAAGCTTATTTGAGATTGGATGAATACCTATTTGTGCCATTTTGTGTGCCATTTGGTTTGGTGTAGGTGTATGCAAATTTGGGTGGCAAATTGGCTTGGTAAATAGCCTATTTTTGTCCACAGGGGAGAGAAACGGGCATGTGTCTCAGCCGTGTGTGACACACGGTCAGGTTACACGACTATGTGTCCCTTGGTGTTAAATTAGAAATCAAGTCAATATGCTCCAGATGGCCTAGCACACGGGCGTGTGACTTGGCCGTGTGGCATAAGTCAGTATACCTTACACGTTTGGCACGGCCTAGCACACTGCCTGGCACACGGGGTGTGTGACCATTTCAAAGGGCACACGGGTTGGTCACACGGGTGTGTAGTTGGCTGTGTGACCCAAGTCAGAGAGTTACATAGGGTTGGACATGGGATGGGACATTGCCATGTGATCCCATTATGTATGTCCACACAGGCTGTGACACGGGCGTGTCTTTGGCTGTGTGAGACACACGGTCGGGCCACACGAGCATGTGTCTTCTGTATTTTATAAAAATTTTCTAAGTTTTTTAAAATTTTCCTAATTTATCGATTTAGTCCTGAACAACCCCGAATGCATGTTTTGGGCATCGTGAGCTCGTATTAGGGACATTATCAATGTATGTGAATGTTTTATATTTGAAATGGAAAATATATGAGAAATGTTTATTTAATTGAGTTATAAGTCCGATAATGCTCCATAACCCTATTCCTACAATGAATACGGGCGAGGGGTGTTACAGGGGGTGCCTCAATATTTAGTCTTTTAATTCCTGGATTTAACTCACTGAAGAATGGCATAGCGTATTGTCTTATGGCATGATTCCTATTTTCAACAATAAAGATTGGGTTGTGCACTTGATTGAATCCATTACCTTGTCCATGATTTTGATTTCCAAGGTCCATATCGGTTTGTCTTTGAGCAGATCTCGGACGTCTTCTTTGTTTAAAAGTCTGCTCAATTTCAGGGTCCACAGGTAATAGATCAATGATTCGATCTATGCTCATAAACACTTGATAAATAAATCAAAATAAAGAACAAAAAATAAAATAGTAAAGTTACAAAAAAAATAAAAACCAAATTGTAAAAATAATTTCACAAAGAATGATTAAGGAAATAGTCACCAGCAAAGGTGCCAAAAACATGTAACGAGTTGTATGCAACTGTACACAGTCATGCAAGTAGTAAGTAAGTAAAATGAGTTATCATCTCCACAATGACTATATAAGCTTAATTGATTATTTGCAAAATTATAAATAACAATTTGATTTAAAAACTTAATAATTTGGATGGTGATGATTAAACTAAGTAAAATTAACTAGATGCAAAAGTTGATCCCTATGCAATTCTAATCTAGATGCAATTCACCTAAATGTATGAATTAATGGCTTTAGCAACAAAAACAATCAACATTAAATGGGCTAGGATAATTATATTAATCAATTCAATTTACTTTATCATGCTTAACAATGTTCAGAAATACTTCCATGGCAACTCGATCTTTCATGAGTTTGGAAACCAAATTAAGTTTGGAAACCAAATTAAGTCTTTTCGAAATCTTTCACTTAGTTAAATATGCATTTTACTGATCATATTAACTAAGGGTTTCTTAGCATTTATGTAAGGTCATAGGGACATTTACTTTTGCAACAATTTAATTACATAAACCTAAAAACTATGCAAGATAATAGAGCTACGGGTTTAAGGATCTAAATTGAGCATTGCACTTTTCAATTATGTGTCTACTAGCCATCGTCTGGTTAGGATCGCTCAGCTAATCTGAGTACACCTAATCATGTATGAATGAAATGCATCATGATATTAATTGAAAACATGATTGATTGAGGCCTAAACATGTTAAACATGAATAAAATATATCTTATTGAATTAACATAACCATTCTAGAAGATAGGATTTAAAATATCATCGTTGATGTCAAAGATAATAAATTCAAAGCAAACATGATTAAAATAAATAACAAGAGGAAAGAGTAAACTCTATTCAGTTCAGCAGCCTTCTGATCTATTCTGACTGTATCAATTCAACAGCCTTTTGGATTTATTTTGACGATGCACTCCTTCATTCTGCTCGATGCTTCTTTTGCTAAGGAGTTCTTATGGTGGCCGACCAAAGAATGCTTTTGACGAAGCTTTTGTGGCTAAAGGATGAAAAAGAGATAGGTGGCTATATAAGAGAAGGAAAAGGGAAATAGAATACAGAGAATATGCTAATGTGAGAAGAATGGGATGTGAGGGATGATGGACTAAGGGATTGATGTATGGTATTTATAGGTGAAGGTAAGTGGTAGAGTTTGCTAAAAATAGATTTTAAATTCCTTATTTTTCTATCATACATGGCCGCCCATGTTTCAAGTAGAAAGGGATGACTTAGAATTCAAACCAAGGCTATTAATAGCCATAGGGTGGACGGTTTCAACAACAAGTTGTTAGGTTGATTTGTGATTATTTTCCAATTTTAAGGACCTTCAATTAAATACCCCAAAGCTTGATTTTAAGCATGCATATATTTGTGCTGAAATTGGGCTTTTGTTCCCCTTTTTTTGGACAGTTTCTCAGTCCAATAATTTAGTAGACATGTCCATCTTTTAACACATCTTTTTTTGGGTTAAATTATCAACCTCATGACCCAAGTTACATGGTCTTGCAGTCTGCATGAGTTGATTTGTGCATGTCAATGTTTCATTCACATTAATCACATCCTCAATGGTTCTCCTACATAGTGAAAAATCAGATATTAAAAAATTAACATGAAATAATATAAAATATGTACAGAAATCATGTAATTAAGCACAATTTCACATACTTTATAAATTCATGCCCAATATTATTAATCAAGTAAAATTCACTTATTTTAATAACAATTACTCAAGATTAACATATTTATTAAGTAAAAAGGTGGTAAAAATATATAGAAAAACCCTATATAATTTTGAGTTTATAGTAACCCTGTTCCCAACTCTACTTAGTTCGTTGCACTTGGGCTTCCCCTTTCATGCTTTTAACATCTGATTTGCTCCGTTGGTTCGACCATAATTGCTTTCCATCATACGCTTAGTGATGCCTCGTTTATCCTCCTCCACCACCCTCTCAGCAATGCCTGGCACTCTTTCCATCAGATAAGTAGTATTTCCCCTTTCCAATCCTTCCATTGCTAAGTAGTGAGCCAACAAGGTTCTCTGTCTGGGAACATGACCAAACTCACGCTTCCTAAAATAGCCCAACATTATTTTCAAATCTAGGATGTAAGCATTTATTTTTAAAAAATCTTGGCTTTTTGATTGCAGCTTTATTACTACTATTTGAGAGTCACCCTCAATTAACACCTTCTGCAACCCCAGATCAGCCCCCAACTGGAGGGTCTGTCGTAACGCCCCAAACTTGACCTGATTACTAGGTCCAGATTTTAGGTATTACTTCACATTACACTTAGTAAAATCTCAAAATAGTATACGTGTACTCTTTACTTAAAACACTTTTCTTATTATTTCATATAAAATCTCAATATTGAAGAAACAAAGAAAAAATATTTACAAATTTACACTAGACTTATCACATTTATTACAACATAAGAGTTTGCTAAAAGTAGAATTTGTATGCATATTACTAAGTTGTCTTCTGTATGCATATTACTAAGTTGTTCTGAGACTCTTATTCTTGGTGGATACAATTTACTGATCTTACAATGGTGGATTCCTATACTGAGCTGAATAATTTTTTGACTATTAATTAGATCATTCTTGACACAAACCCAATACGTGTTCAAACTGATGAGGAACAATCTAGACTATCCAAAAGAATTTCCAAGTCTACGTTACAATGCATAAGAATACCCTTGATGACATACAACTATGATTCCAGAACAAAACATGATACTATTCAGATGTGGCGGATACTAGATAACTCGAATTATTCTAAACTGGATATCTTTCATGACTACGAATAAGCCCATTATTCTAAACTGGTACAGTACTATAGTGCATATCCTCTTCAGAAATATAGAAACATTTTTCATATCAAGAATCATTCCTTTAGAAACATTTAGTTAATTATAGACATATCAAGTCTTTATCTTAACTTCATATATTGAAGAGACCTTAGTACTGAACTCATAAGCGGATAACCAAATTCTGCAATTAAGGCATTCCCACATATGCCACACAAGTGTTTAATAATTCGCCACAAAGGTGACATAGAATATGCTACAAAGGCTTACAAACCATGCCATAATGAAAACATACAGAGTTACATGTTTATTGTCTCAGCGGACTTTCACAGAAGGTGCCATGGGTTTCTCCCACATGGACTTATTCATAACTTCATGTCGTGATCTGTTAGTTCGATTACATATCATTGAAGGTATCACCATGAACATTCTTAGCATTATGTCACGGGACTCTACCACATGGACTTACATATTTTTATGTCTTGATCTGGCAGTCCAGCTTTCATCATATTAGAGGCATTACCATGAGTTTTTTCGTACCACATATTACCATGGGTCGTAGCCACATGGTCTTACACTTACATTCATATTGTGACATGCCAGTCTTGTTAGCAATATAACTGCCCTACCAGAAGCATCACAAAGGTCTCAGAATTCACTTACCTAGATTTATCCATGCTCCTGATTGATTTATATTCTTCCATATCAGACTTTACCTGAACACTTATCACTCAAATTCCTATTTAGATAACACTTCATACATATTATTATTGCACATGTAACACTTTATTATGCTTCATGAACTTACCCATTACCCCAAGTTATATATATATCTATTTGAACAATTTTATATACTGGAGTCAGAAAAGAGACTCACCTATTACTCACCTATCTTACAGCTTGGAGTTCATAACTTGAACATCCTTCTTGAACCAACATCAACAATTGCTTAAAGAACATAGAACCACCATTAAAATTCATTTACAGATAGATGGCTAACATCTCAATACAAATGAACCCCATACAAGGTCTCTTATTCACAACCCATTGTTCATATGCTTCTTAATACCTTTATTCTTTTAAAAACTTAACATGCAAAGCTATCAGACTTACTGAGGGGTTGAGACATCCACTCATTAATTCAAAAGCCTTAGCTTCTAGCTTAATTAAGGAGAAAAAAACATATAAGTTTAAGAAGAAGAACCAAATAGTAGTGTTCAAAGAAGGAAAACCCTCCAGTAAACCATTCTCACCATTTATATATATCCATCACCTTTTAGTGGACCATGACAAGTGTCAAACACATCGGGAGTTTGTCCTTTTAAATGGCCTACAAAGGACGGAATGAGCGTAAATAATAATTTAGAGTAGATGCTTTTTAACCAGTCAACCTAGTTGGTTCCTAATTAGATCTCATTACCAAAAGTTGCTTGATAGTACTTGAACAAACTAGGACTACTATACCTTTGGCGGTAACTTACACAAGTCTTCCTCTTCTTTTTGTCGAATTCGTCCTTTAATTAGGAAATACTACAAGAACCAACTCTTGATATACCTCTAGTGGTGGATACTCTATACGCCAAAACATGAGTTCTCCAAAAGCTTTTAAATTTGGCAAAGTCACTACCAGAGTGCGCCCAAACAAACAAACTTTGTCTTTATATGCCTTCTACTTGGATCAGCTAGATTTAGGGTGAAACAAAAGGCATGCAAAGGTCTCCATCACAAAAGCAGTAGGTATATGATTACTGATAATAATTCTAGAACTAAGGACAGATCCATTTTTATCCCTTTCTACTATTCCCAGATAGGATCTCTTCGTATTTGCTTGAAATGCCACATCATAATTAATTTTAATGTATTCTATTTTTGTAGGTTGCCATTGATCCATCTCTACCTTATGAACATGTAATCATGTATGTGTCACTTCAACTTCATATAAATACAAATAAACTTTTCTAGCAATACCCTGAGGTGAATGGGTAACTTTATCATACACCCATGTGTTTCTTACTGACCACAGAAGCCATAAATGACAGACCGCCTTCTCACATGTATGTTTAAGATAATTAGAGAAAATATAGGCTAGCCCATTCTTGCAAGCTAAGCTCTGATATTTGTTGTGGCCATTGAACTTGCAATAGATTCCAAGTTTTTTCACCAGTTGGACAATCATAGGAGGAGTGTTCCAATGTCTTTGGGCTATTTGCACATTTAGGAAAAACTAGAGAATGTACTAATATTTTGTTGAATAAGTTTTATAAATTAAGAATCTAACTATGAAATATCCTCCAACTTGTAATTTTTACCTTCCCTGGAAAATCTAATAGCCAGAGTTATTTGTAAAATGTTGTGACATTGTTATGAAGTTCAATAGGCAAGGTAGAGTTTGATGCTCGTAACAGGACCTTGTAGCCACTTTTCATTGAGCATTCTCCCATTGCTTCCCCACTCCAAAAAAGAGAACCCTCTCTAAATGTATTGGTAAGTGAATACACATAATTCTATTTGATACCTCCGAGGTAAAGATATGGGTAAGTAGTTTTTTCCTCCTTTATCTAGATTGAGGATCAAATAAATTTCCTACCTTACTTTCTGATACATTTCCCCCTGTGATGAATCCTATAATCATCTGTACCAGGAACCTACGTGTCCTCCCAAATGTCAATATTGGTCTCATTTTTAACCAACTAGTATAGTCTCCTTCGCAACAAGGCTTTTGCCACCCAAATACTCTTCCAAGTAAAAGAAAGGTAAGCCCCTGGATTAGAATTCATAAACTCTATGTTTGGGTAATACTTAGCCTTAAGGGACCTTGCTAATAATGAATTTGGCTTATAAATCAAAAGCTACCCATGCTTAGTAAGAAGCGCCACATTAAATTTCCTTAAACTTTGAAAACCCATTCCCCCATTCCTCTTAAGTTTACACATTTTTGCGCAATTACACCAATGAATTCCCCTCTTACCCTCATATTTTTTCCACCAAAATCGATTTATGATGCCCTCTATTTTTGAGCATAATGATGCTAGTAATAAAGAATATGAAATCGCGTAACTGGGAATTGCCTGTAGAGTGCTTTTAATGAAAATCTCCTTACCTACCTGAGATAACGGTTTGATGCTCCAATTATTGATTCGATTTCTTAGCTTATCTTTAAGTGCTTGAAATGGCTGTTTCGTATTATGCCCCAGCATGTTGGGAAATCCCAAATATCTCTCAGGCTCCAAAGAGAACCGGAGCCGCAATACTTCTAAAACCTGACTCCTTATACTTTTTTGAACATTTGAGCTATAAAAAATCACTGACTTGCCGAAATTAATACTCTACCCTGATGTGCTTTCATACTCCTTTAGAATTTGTTTTATCCTTAAAGCTCTATTGTTCGTGGCTTCCTCAAATAGAATAGAATCATCTACAATTAATAAGTGAGAAATCTCCAAACCCCACCAACAAACTTTCACTCCCTCTATGAAACCCTCTCGCTTAGCCAATCTCATGAGAGTGGAAAGACCTTCACTACAAATTAGAAAAAGATAAGGACTAAGAGGATCACTTTATTAGAGCCCTCTCAATGGTGAAATCACTTCCCCAACTTCCCTGTTAAGAACAATCAACTAGGATACAGTACTAACGCATCGCATAATAGAGTCAACACAAGATCGTACAAAACAGATTTTTAGCATCATTTTCTCTATAAAACCCCATTCTACTCTATAATACGATTTACTCATGTCTAATTTAAGAGGAAAATAACCCTTTCTTCTTCTTCATCTTTGCTTAAAATCATTCAAAATTTAATAAGCATTGATGATATTACCTGTTATCAGTCTCCCTAGGACAAATGCGCTTTGTGCCTCATCAATAAATTTTTTACCTATTACTTTTTTAAAGCGATTCACCATTGTTTTCAAAATCATTTTGTATAAGACCGAACACAGACTGATAGGTCTAAATTTTTGCAAACTAACAGGATTAGTTGTTTTAGGAATGAGAACTATATGAGTTGTATTTTTGTCCCTTATTGAAGCTCCACCATTAAGGACGTCTAAACAAAACTCCCCAAAATGTTGACCCACAATAGGCTAGTATTTTTGGAAGAATAAAGCTGGCAAACCATCCAACCCCAAAGCTTTCGTTGGGGCCATACTTTTAAGTGCCGTGTAGACCTCTTCCCTTTCATACAATGTTACAAGATATGCGTTCATCTCCTTCAGTATACAATTGTTCTCACCACACAAAATGTGATTCACATCACCTAACTCCCGCGAGGTGAACAAATCGAAAAAGTATTCATGAGAAATCACCTCTATTTCTATACTCTCTATAACAATCTTCCCATCTCTCCTACGTGACCTTTTAATTTAGTTTGATCTCCTTCTTCGCGAGGCAAAATGATGGCAAAAAGTCATATTTCGATCCCCCATTTGTAACCAATTAGCCTGAGTCCTTTGCTCCTAGTAAAACTCCTGCTTGTTAACTTCTAAATTTAACTAAGTTTGCATTAAACAACTCAGACGAATTTTTTTCATCCCTATCACCTTTATTTAAGTACTCTACTTTGGTATGTAGCTTTGTCAAATTTGCTTTCTTGCTCCTTTCTAAATTGGCTACCCACTCTTGTAAACCAATACATAACAAAGCAAGCCTATGTAGAATTGGGTTGGTACTATTGTCCCACAAGCACCTTACCTCATGCTCACAAGTTTATTCGAGCGCCCACTACGACTCAAATCGTAGTTTACTACTAGCTTTACAAAAATCGCCCTTATCTGTTTCCACAAGATATGAACAATGATCAGAAATCATGTGTAGCAAATGTGTAACACCCCATACCCGGCCCGGTCACCAGTCCCGAGTTACAGGATGCTAAATCAACTAACGAAACTTAGTCACATGCATACATGGCTACGAGAAAGATCTACAGTTACTAAATTAATTATTTTAGAGACATTCAAGTTTAATTATGCATTTTTTAAGACAATAGAAATAGATTTATCAGTCATGAAAGTTCATTTGATTTAAATCCTATTGAACAACGTAGGTATCGATACTAAAGTACAAATATTGTTATTTTGTAACACAGGTATCAATACTAATGTAAGAATAAATACCATTTTAGCTTTTTGCCAAATATTGATTTAAACCGTTTTACCGATACCTTGGTAGGGGTATCGATACTCGCATAAGGTATCTATACCAAAGTTAGATTCTATCAAATTTGAAAACGTCCCTGTAAAACCCCTAACTCGTATTTGTCACCGGATTAGGGTTACTGAGTATTACTGAACAAACAGAACATTACATTATACATTTCATACATCAATACAATCATAACTTAAATCAATCATTCACATACATATCATCCCTAAATCGAGCCCTCGATGCCCTAAAAATGCATTAGAAACAATTCAAGACCAAATTGGAAACAATTGGAAAGTATAAGAAAAAGTTAAAAATATTTGACTGTAGGGGTCACACGACTGTGGCCAGGTCGTGTAACAATCGAATTAGAGACACATGGTAGTGTTCTAGCCCGTGTTCTTACCCGTGTAACTCTCTGAGTGGGGTCACACGGCCAAGCCACACGCCCATGTACCAGGCCGTGTGCTAGGCTGTGTAATAGCCTAACTTGCATGTATTAAAACCTACAAAGGACACACAGATGTGTCGCCTAGCTGTGTGTCACATACGGCTGAGTCATACGCCTATGTCTCAGGTCGTGTGGACATGAATTTGCCAAAAAACAAGCCATTTCCATCATCAACTCAAGCAACCATCTAAAGGTCTTTAGAACACATATTCAAAGCATCAAAACATGATTAAAACCAACACGAAATGACCAATTCTGTAGTCCAAAGTCATTCAACTAATATGCCATACAAGGCACCTCAAATGCAAACATACAAACTTACCAAAACATGCATATATTTGATCATGTTTCTCCTATCAAACATAACTCAAATTTTACCAAATCATACCTCAAATATGGCCATTAACAGTTCAACATAACTTACCATTTGAACCATACCATTCATGTATATCAAGCACCAAAATGACACAATTCAACCAACATCAAATGGTTCCAAAACAACTTATACATGGAAAAATCATTATCCAGATATCAATACAAGTTGACCTATACATGCCATTATAACCTTGGCCAAAACATAAAAAAACTATCGATATTTATGCTAGATAGTGTGATAGATCTCCAATGAGCTTCCGATTACCTATAAAACATGGGAAAGTAAACTACGTAAGCATATAATGCTTAGTAAGTTTGTAAAACATGAAAAATAACTTACCATTTCATCTAAATAACATACATATTAGCATTATGTAATCCAACCACAAGCTTGGCACAAGCCTAAGTACCATCACCAACACAAGTTAGTATATTCAAACATAATTCACTTGAATTAAACATAAGGTAAGCCATTATGCATGAACATACTTCATTTGAATTCATCATTTCATTAAAATAAATGTACTTCCATTAAAGCTTACCATTTCGATCTTTTTCATAATTACATGATATAGTTTATTTGAACACTTACTGCTTCTTTCATTTTCAGGCCCGTTGAACCATTTAAAATATCATTGGATACTCGGGAAAGCTCATACGAAGTGTGCTTAAACATATAACCATAACTTTTCCTTTACATCATTGCTCACAGGAGTTGTGAAATGGGCCTGCTCACACGAGCTGTGGGTCGGAATATAGGCTACACGATGTTGCTTATATGAGCTGTGGAGTATCCGCAATAACTGTAGGACCTTAGCCATCGGTAGGACATTCAAGACTAGCACCCGAAACATGAAAACCCTAATGACATGGAATTTGTATTTTACGAATTCTTAAGGTTCAACCGGGGCTCGATAACCTTCATGGCATTGTTGGATATTTATAATTCAATTACATAACAACTAACATTTTAACATATAATTAAAAATAACTTTAAAAATGATACTTATTCATACGAACTTACCTCGACGATTAGGGCATAAAAACAAAGTCGGTTAATCTGAGGCTTTAGCTTTTCCATGATCTAAGTCCATACGTGGTCTATCATAATCTAAATAGACAAATACAATCCATTTAATACTTCTATTATTCAATTTAGTCCATATTTCATATTTTTGCAAAATTACCATTTCCCCTAACATTTTAACTTTTCATAATTTAGTCCTTAAGCTTATACATTGAAATTTAAGCTAGAAAATTTCTCTAGGGAACTATATCAATCCATACAAACCATCATTTCACAATTTTACCATGAACTTTTATCGTTTTTACACATAAGTCCTTAAATACAATTTTCATTAAAAATCACTTTACAAAACTTGTTTATTTCTCAACAAGGACTCATAATCCACCATTAAACATTAAGAGTCTTGTAAGACATTCATGGAAAACCATAAATCTTTAAAATTTTTACAAATTGATCCTCAGGCTAGCTAGATTAAGCTACAATGACCCCTAAAACATAAAAATAAAAACGGAATTGAAATACATACCAATAAGTTGGCCAAATACCCTAGCAAGCTTCCATGGTTATTTTCTGTTGAATTCTCAACTGACGAAGATGATATGATCTTTTTCCTAACTTTTTTTTTTGTTTTAATTACCCTTTTACTATTTTCCCTTTAAAAACATTAATAGTTTCAATAAAATGTTGCCATAAACATCCACTAACTACATAAATGGTCTAATTACCATCCAAGTCCTTTCACATTGAAGTTCCATAGCCATTTGACCCTTTTTATTTATAGAACTCCATTTTTCACCTTTTATGCTTTAGTCCTTTTTACATAATTAAACAGTCAAACGTCAAAATTTCTTAATGAAATTTTTATATGACCTTACTAACATTTCATAAACATTAAAATAATAATAAAATATAAGTTTACTCATTAGATTTGTGGTTCCAAAATCACTGTTCTGGTTTTACTAAAAACGAGCTGTTATAGTCCCAACTTCGAGGTATTGATATTCGTATCCTGAGTATCGATACTGTAACAGCCCATTTTTAGTCAAATCAGAATAGTGGTTTTGGGACCAAAAATTTGAGGTCGAAATAATTATTTTAATTTTATTTTAATTTCTACAGCATGATAGTATGGTTGTGTAAAATTTTCGTGAAGAATTTTTATCGTTTGAATGCTTAATTTGATAAAAAAGATTAAATCGCGTAAAGTGTAAAACTTGTGCTCTATTAATTAAAGGTGTCTAATAGCTATGGAATATTAAAGTGGAGGTTCTTAAGTGGTAATGAGACCATTGGTTGCTTAAGTGGACATTTATGGACATATTTTAAGTGTTGTTAATAGTTTATAATTAAGGTTAAATAGGTAAATTAATAAATTAACTTAAGTAAATTAATGAAAACACAATAGTCATCTTCTTTCATTCTTTCCTCCACTGAAAATAGAAGAAAGAAATATCCATGAGAGCTTGCTAGGGTTTGGTCATTTGGATGCTTAATTGGTAAGTGATTTTTGTCTCGTTTTTAATGATTTCTATGTTTTTGAGATCATTGCAGCTTAATCTAGCTAGCCCAGGGGCTATTTTCCAAAAATGTTAAAGGTTTAGGGTTTTTCTATTGATGAATTTATGTGTGTTTTGATGTTTAATGGTAGGAAATTATGCTTTTTGTTAGATAAACAATATTTCTTAAATGATTTTTAGTAAAATGTCCAAATAGGGATTAATTTGTGAAATGTGTAAAATTCATGGTTAAATTATGAAATAAATGAAAAATGTAGGCTACTAGGGACCTAATTGAAATTCTGCTAGCATGGGTATAGGTTGAATTGCATGAATTTTTATTTTTATAAGATAAGAATTATATCGTAAAAATGTTGAAATATTAGGTGCAAAAGTGTAAAGTTGCTTCGGTGTGTATTTTGGACTAAATTGAATAGAATGATAATTGAATAAGTTAATTTTGGTTATGTTTAGATCATGAAAAGTGAAATATGAGTTTAGCTCAGGGAAAGAACAAGGTTTTGGAATAATCGACTCGTTTAATCATTTTTACATTCGAGGTAAGTTTATATGTAATAAGCATTGTTTTATTTTTGTTTTAAATGTTTTGATATTGCATAAATTGTGAATATGACCTTACGGATATATTTGAAGATGATTCGACAAATGAGAAATCCCGGTTGAACCTGAGGACTAGATTAGGTTACAAATGACGTGTCATTAGGGGTTATGTGATTTGGGTGCTGGTCCGTACGTCCTCCCAGTGGTGAGTTATCTGGCATGTCTTGCGGATTCTCGTCAGCTAGTGTAAGCAAACCCATTGATAGCTCGAGAGTGAGCATTATATGTGATCTGAGATAGAGATAGCTTCGGCTATATATGTGGCACTTAGGGTGTGAGTTTCCTAGGTATCCGATAATATTTTGAATGGTTCAACTGGTATATTAAAGATATGAAACAGTGAGAATTAGGCAAGTATTAGTACAGGTATGTACGGAGTCTACGTAAACATCGAATTCATAGAAGTTATGAGTTTATGGTTAACTATGTGAGTGCATATATGTTAACATTGTAGTTAAATGTTTTATAGTATGTTATGTTCATATTATAAATGGTATTGGATTGGTGAGCTTTGCTTATTATTTTCATACGAGCTTACTAAGCTTTATAGCTTACTCTGTTTATTTTCCGTGTTCTATAGTGAAGTTAAAGCTAGCTCAGATTCGGGAATCGTTGGAGACCTCATCACACTATCAAGCTATCACTTTGGTATTTTTGAATCTATGTATTTGGTATATGACATGTATAGGAAGTATGGTCATTTTGGTTATGGTATGGTAATGAATTTAACCATTTAAAATGGCTTGTAATTGTTATGTATTTGGTTGTTTTAAAAGCCATAAGAGTTGGCTTATTTTTGGCATATTGATGATGTGTGTATATATATATATATATATATATATATATATGTGAAAAAGGCTTTTTAGTATGTTGTGCTTAATTACAAATTATAGACTTGTCGTGCATTAGTATTATGGATGCCAAATGGTTGACATTTAAGTTTGGTTTGCTTGTGTTTCTAGGTAAAGTAACGCATAATTGTAAGTTACCGTTTAGGTGATTTGTGATTGTGAGTTTAGCATGAATTAAATGGTCCAATTTGAGTCTTGTGTGTATTGTGGTTAATGGTATGGAATTAACATGAATTATGTTTGGTTGAAGTTGGATGAATGCCTATTTACGCCATGTTTTAGTGCCATTTGGTTTGGTGTAGGTATATGTAAATTTGGGTGGAAAAATAACTTCGTAAATAGCCTATTTTTGTCCACACTGGAAGAGACACGGGCATGTGTCTCAGCCGTGTGTGACACATGGTCAGATTACACAGCAGTGTGTCCCTTGGTGTTGAATTAAAAATTAAGTCAGTGTTCTCTACACGGCCTAGCACACGGGCGTGTGACATGGCCGTGTGACATAAGTCAATATACCCTACAGGTTTGGCACGGTCTAGCATACAGCCTGACATACGGGCGTTTGAGACCATTTCAGAAGCACACACGGGTTGGTCACACGGGCGTGTGGGTGGCCGTGTGACCTAAGTCAGAAAGTTATACGGGGTCGGGCACGGGCTAGGATACGTCCATGTGATTGCATTTCGAATGTCTACATGGCTTGTGACACGGGCATGTCTTTGGCAGTGTGAGACACACGAACGAGCCACACAGGCATGTGTCCCCTATAATTTGAAAAATTTTCAAAGTTTTCTAGAAATTTTGTAAGTTATCAGTTTAGTCCTGAATCACCCCGAATGCATGTTTTGGGCCTCGTAGGCTCGTATTAGGGACAATGTGATTGTTTGTGAATGATATATGTATGGAAATGGAAAATGTATATGAAATGTATGTTTAATTGTATAATAAGTTTGATAATGCTTCGTAACCTTATTTCAAAGTTGAATACGGGTAAGGGGTGTTACATTTATTGGCATTAGAGCTATGATTTAGTCGATTCTCAGACTAACGTAGCGTGTGTGAGAATCTAGCTATACATACCATATATATAACCTGTGATAGTGTGATATTTCTTGACAGTTTTAAATCTTGTTTTCATATAGTAAATGGATCCCAATCGAGCTGTAGCTGATGATGTTGAAAGTAATGCGCCCACCTTCGTTCACGGGGTAGCGCAATCAAAATAGAGACCTGTAACAGATAGTCAGGGAGGAGAGGCTAAAGAAGCCTTCTTCCAGATGATGAATGAGTGGTTTACTGAGTATGTTCGAACTAATCCGGCTGCTCAACAACCTCCACCCCACCTAATCCCCAACCGATTCCTGTAGCTCCTCAAGGTGTGGAACTTTTACGATTAAATAAGCCGCAAGTCGATAAATCTAAAAATATAGGGCTGAAGAATTCAGAGCTACTATTGATGACGATCCTGAGGGAGGCGAGTTTTGACTTGAGAATATGATCAGAGTATTTGATGAACTCTCGTGCACACCAGCTGGATGTGTAAAATGTGCCGTTTCACTTTTGAGAGACACTACGTATTAGTGGTGGAATACTTTAGTATTGTGGTACCGAGAGAAAGGGTAACTTTGGAATTCTTTCAAGTTGAGTTTAGAAAAAAATACATCAGCCAACGGTTTATTGATAAAAAACATAAAGAGTTTCTAAAGTTGAAACAGGTATGTCTGTGACTGGGTATGAGTGAGAGTTTGTGAGACTCAGTAAGTATACTAGAGAATATGTTTCAACTGAGGTGATTATGTGTAAGAGATTTGAATATGGTTTGAACGAAGATATTACATTGCTAGTCAGGATTCTAGAGTTGAAAAAAAATTTAGTGCTAGTTGACCGAGCTTGCAAAGCTGAAGAACTTGGCAAAGAAAATAGAAAGGTGGATTTTGAGGCTAGAGATTCGAGAAAGAGATCGATAAGTAAACCATATCAGTCATTGCCAAAGAAATCACGGGATTTGTACACTCGTTTGAATGCTTCAATTGGATATCCAAATAGAGATCGTGGAAAGCAATACTCAAGCCCTAAAGCCCAAACTACATCTGTATCGAGTGTTGGCAGTGTGAGAAACAATAAATCCGAGTGCTAACAGTGTGGTCGATGACATTTTGGAGATTGCTGGATGAATAATAAATGTTGTTTTAAATGTGGCTCGCAAGATCATTTCATTCGAGATTGCCCTGAGTTAGCCGAAAAAGATAGATATCAGAATGTAAGATCGAGTAACACAGTTGCTAGAGGGAGGCCACTTAGAAATACGGGTAATGTGACTAGTAGCAAAGGAATGACAAAGGAATTCGCTATGAGATCCGAAGCTAGAGCACCTGCTAGAGCTTACGCTATTCGCGCTCGCAAAGATGCGTCATCACTAGATGTTCTCTGTAACACCCCAAACCCTGCCCGGATGTTATGGCCAGATCCAGCGTGTCACATTGAAGTGTTTTGTCGAAAACCTTGTTTTCATTGAAAACCCTTCTTTGAAATAAAAACCTTGAGTAAAATCCCAGCTTTATTTGTTGCTTTCAAAGCGAGGAGTATTTAAAAAAAAAACTATTCCTTCTTGTATGATAATAATTACTTTGTAAAATCGCTTTTCAGTTGCGGAAGCTTTATTTAAAATAGATGATCTATGAAAACTTGTCATTTAAAATTGAGTTGCAGAAACGTAGTATTTAAAAACAGTTATGGTTTAGGAAAACCATGTTCTACTTCTAACAAATATAAAGCATAAAAATAATAATAATCCTAATTTGAAATAATAACCAGAGTAAAGACCTTATTACATTCCGGATTGAATTAACTTAAAATACTAGAAATTATATGTTTAAGAAAACAAGTCCAAGTTGTCTTGCTAGTTGGCCACCTCGGAGTCCTTCCTACCGTCGAACCACCTACTGAGGATCACTTGAGAAAAATAAAAGAGGGGGTGAGTTTTCGAAAACTCAGTGTGTACAACCCTCTGCAAACAGGAAAGCATGCAATAGCAAGTCTTTTTAGGCCTGAGCCCTATTCAATATCAGAACAGAAGTAAAGGAATCAAATATGCACGAATCCCACCTATCCAACTGCTACACACCATCTCTATCCCCCAATACACTCCATGTGGGGATATAAATATCGACCCACCCATTCGATAAACCCCAATGGTAGCCTAGTTGCGGTACTACTTAACGTTGCAGCAAAGCTGCTAATTATATATTGGGCTTAAAAAGCCATCGGTGGATCCACGGTCGTCAAGCAACCATGCGATCCTCATATACTTCCTCCGTTCCATAATTCCTAACCCATATGCAACCTAACAGAATATCATATGAATGCAGCTGGTACACATACAACATTTATAAATCTTACATTCAACACATAGGGGTATTTTAGTCATTCTAACCCTTAGAGGCATTTCGGTATTTTTTCTTTATTATGGGTTTATTACTTACCTTGGCCCGTTAACAAGTCCTCGTTGGCTAAAATGAACAGGTACTATGCACCAGGTAGGATTCTAGAGAAGAGGAGGTGGTCATTAAGACCGCTAAAGTACCAGGTTCTTCCTAGATCCAATCCTAGACATGCATATACCTATTGCCACACCTTAACCTTATGACTCTTCCACGGTCGCAATTAATTAATTAATTAAGTTTTATGTCTGTTTAACCAGTTATCAAATACTAGGCCTAAAAACCCCTTACAAAGCCCAAACAAGTCCACATACATGCATATGACCCACTAGGCCTAATCTCATTCATATGGGCCATTAGGCCCATATCACATACATATGGCCCATCGACCCCAATCACATTCATAGTCATGCAATCATATGATTTTCCATCACTTAGTATCAAATTGCCAATTTTACCTACTATAGGCCCTATAGCCCATCGGACCCATTTAGCCCATTCTGGCTTGGTTGGCTAATACACGACCCAAGCCCATGGAATCGCTCATGGGGCCTCTGATAACCTATTGGTTTCCCCCTTACGAGTGTTCGCGCACTCACAAGATTATTGTAGCCAAACTTTCGGCTTTTCGGTATTTCAGGATTTACCGATCTATTATGTGTGTGCAGTGTATGTACACACCTGGTACTAAACGTGCTGCAATTTCCTTAGCCATGAACCTACAAACAATATCATTCAATGATTAATCACACACTTATTAAATACGATCACCAAAAGCCAAAAATCTCACCTTTGCCTTACCTTGAACGACAAGCCTTACAGACCTTCCTTGATCACTAATTACTAGTATTCCTTAAATCTGCATCAATCTTAATCATTAAGAACTAACCAACAAGTGACTCGCAATATTCTTAAGTCACTCTTAAAACATCCTTGACCATTCGGCCAACCTTAACCAATAAAAGATGAACATTTACCCAAAACCCCAAAACACCTGAAGAGCAATTCGCCAGAGATCTGAAATCTGGGATTCGATATTAGTCCCCTACCAAAACCGATTTAGAAAGAGTGAGTGAGAGAAGAAATCGATACTAGGAAAATCGACTGAAAGATCAAAGCACTTACACAAGAATAGGGCGAAGTAGAGGAGTAGTGGCGGCACAGAGGGTCTTCAGCTAAAGAGGTATTCGGCTTTTGAGATTTGTATGGTGAAAAGGGTTATTCGGCACAAATAAGAAGAAGAGAAAAAGGAATCAGCTAAAACCAAAGGTGAATCAAAAGAGAATTTGAGAAGAGAAAGAATAGAAAATCGGCAAGCAAGGAACAAGGAATTCAGTTTCTGAGCATTTAGAGTGAAAAGTGTTTCGGCAACACAAAAAAATGAGGAATTCTACTAAAAGAAGAGAAGCAATTTTGGCATTATCCTAAAATCCCAAAAATCGGCACCTATATATACTATAGCCAAATTTACCTATCCTCAAATTCCCTATTCGGCTCCACTTCTCTGCACCCATGATCTCCTATCTTTTCTTCCTGATAACTCCTTAATCCCTTCCTTAAATTTCTCCTCTAATCACTCTCTTCAGAGTTCACATCCAATGCCACTACTGGCTATTTATTAAGCAAAAAAATAAATTCTTCTTTTGAGTAAGGAGGGATGCGAAACCCAAACCTCCTTTCCAAGCATGTGACGCCACCTTTAAGCCCCACATGTGACGCTACTTACCACTCCAACACAAGGCTCCTTGTGTTCCGTTCCTCCTTCATTTATTTAAAACCCAAACTACTTGCCATCAAGGTTCTTTTAATTATTAAACTATAATTTCTTTCACCACAAAGTTCGAACTCTAAACTTAACCAAGGCCTATTATCATATAAATCACACATTACTAGGAATATTAAGCACACCTTTTATCAAAACCATCATAAAAAGAAAGTTCGGGATTTTTGGGGCGTTACATTCTCACCAGTACATTTTCTCTCTATGACACTAATGTAATTGCTTTGGTTGATTCTGGATCGATTTATTCATATGTTTTTGAGAATTTAGTGTCTAGTAAGAGTTTTTCTGTTGAGTCTACTGAGTTTGTGATTAAACTATCGAACCCCTTAGACAAATATGTCCTAGTTGATAAAGTTTGCAAGAACTGTCCTTTAATGACCCCAGGTTACTGTTTTCCAGTAAATTTGATGTTATTATAATTTGATGAATTCGATGTAATTCTGGGTATGGATTGGTTGACGCTACATGATGCTGTTGTGAATTGTAGACGAAAGACTATTGAATTGAAATATCAGAATAGTGTAATCCTTCAAATTGAATCAGATAAGTTAAGTGGATTACCTGTTGTGATATCGTCAATCTTAGCTCAGAGATATGTGAAGAAACGTTGCAGAGCTTATCTTACTTACGTACTAGATACAAAAGTGACTGAATCAAAAAGTGAATCAGTGTCAGTAGTCTGTGAATATCCAGATGTATTTCCAGATGAGTTGCCTAGGTTACCACCACTCAGAGAAGTTGAGTTTTCCATTGAATTACTACCGGGAACATCACCGATATCTATAGCTCCGTACAAAATGGCTTCTATAGTTTGAAAGAATTAAAAACTCAATTACAAGAGTTAACAGATAGAGGTTTTGCACGACCTAGTTTTTCGCCCTGCGGTGTACCAGTATTGTTCGTAAAGAAGAAAGACAGATCAATGAGACTTTGTATTGATTACCGTCAGCTCAACAAGGTTACGATAAAGAACAAGTATCCTTTGCCAAGAATTGATGATTTGTTCGATCAGTTGAAAGGAGCAATAGTTTTTTTGAAGATTGATTTGAGATCTGGCTATTACTAGTTGCAAGTTAAAGATTCAGAAGTGCCAAAAACTGCGTTCAGAATAAGGTACGGGCATTATGAATTTCTTGTTATGCCTTTCAGATTAACTAATGCTCCTGCAATTTTTATGGATTTGATGAATCGGATCTTTAGACTGGATTTAGACAAATTTGTTGTTGTATTCATTGATGACATTCTGATCTATTCCCAAGATGAGTCTGAACATGCTGAACATTTGAGAATTGTGTTACAAACATTGAAAGATAAGTAACTATTTGCTAAATTCAGTAAATGTGAGTTTTGGTTCCGAGAAGTCAAATTTTTGGGACATATTATTTCAGCGGTAAGTATCCGTGTTGATCCGAGCAAGATTTCCTAAGCTTTCTAGGACAAGCCAATTATTATCGGCGTTTTGTTAAAGGTTCTTGGTTATTGCTACATCGATGAATAGATTGCTACAGAAAGATGTGAAATTTGGGTGGCCCGAGAAATGTCAACAGAGTTTTGAACAGTTGAAAGCATTATTAACTGAGGCACTAATTTTGGTTCAACTTGAGTTGGGTAAAGAGTTTGTGATTTTTAGTGACGCATCATTGAACGGTTTGGGTTGTGTTTTGATGCAAGAGGGTAAAGTGATAGTTTATGCCTCTAGACAATTGAAACTGCACAAAAACAATTATCCGATGCACGATTTACAATTGGCTGCTATTGTTTTCACATTGAAAATTTGGCGACATCATTTATACGGTGAAAAGTGCCACATCTTTACCGATTACAAGAGCTTGAAGTATATATTGACTTAGAAAAATTTGAATTTGCGTCAATGAAGATGGCTCAAATTATTGAAAGACTATGAATTAGTGATTGATTATCATCCGGGGAAATCGAATGTAGTCGCAGATGCTTTGGGCTGAAAATCTTTATTTACTTTATGAACGATGAATATGGAGTTATCTATGTCTAATGAAGGTTCGATTTTGGCTGAATTAAAAGCTAAACCTTTATTTCTTCAGCAAATTTGTGAAGCTCAAAAGTGTGATAATGATTTGCTAGTTAAAAGAGTGCAATGCGAGTTGACTGCTGATTCAGACTATCAAATCGGATACAATAATTGTTTAATGTTCCGAGATAGAATTTGTGTACCAAAAAATTCTGAGCTCATTCAGAAAATTTTACACGAAGCACACAGTGGTTGTTTATCTATACATCCGAGGAGTGCAAAAATGTATAATGATTTGAAACAATTGTATTGGTGGTCGGGTATGAAACGGGACATATCAGAGTTTGTGTCGAGATGTTTGATTTGTCAACAAGTTAAAGCCGAACATCAAGTGCCTTCAGGATTATTACATCATGTAATGATACCAGAGTGGAAATCGGATAGAGTTACGATGGATTTTGTATCGAGATTACCCCTATCTTCGAAAAAGAAAGATATTGATTGGGTTGTCATTGATCAACTGAAGAAGTCTGCACATTTTATTTTGGTACATACAAATTATTCGCTTGATAAATTGGTTGAATTGTACATTTCTGAAATTGTTAGATTGCACGGCATGCCAGTTTCTATTATTTCAGATAGAGATCTGAGGTTTACGTCGCGATTTTGGAAGAAATTGCAAGAAGCTTTGGGTATACGATTGCATTTTAGCACCGCATTTCATCCCTAAACCGATGGTCAGTCTAAAAGAATAATTTAGATTCTCGAAGATATACTTCATTGTTATGTTTTAGAATTTGAAGGCAACTGGGAAAAATATTTGTCATTGGTTGAATTCCCGTATAACAATAGTTTTCAATCGAGTATAAAGATGGCACCGTATAAAGCATTGTATGGTCACAAATGCTGAACTTTATTGTATTGGATCGATCTTAGTGAGAAAAAAATTCACGGGGTTGATTTGATTAGGAGAATAAAGATAAAGTGAAAGTTATTCGCGACAGTTTGAAAGCAGTTTCTGATCGACAAAAATAGTATGCGGATTTGAAACATAAAGACATTGAATTTTAGATCGGTGACAGAGTATTTCTGAAAGTATCTCTGTGGAAAAAAATCCTTCGATTTGTTCGCAAAAGAAAATTGAGTCCACGTTTCATCAGACTGTATGGGATCATTGAAAGAATAGGGCCAGTGGCATATCGACTAGCTTTACTTTCAGAATTAGAAAGGATCCACAATGTATTTCATGTGTTGATGTTACGACGGTATCGACTAGATCAAAATTCAACATGATATGACATATAACGAAGAGCCGATCAAAATTTTGGCTTGAGAAGCTAAAGAACTGAGAAATAAGGGCATAACTTTGGTGAAAGTTTTATGGCAACGTCATGGGGTCGAAGAAGCTACGTAGGAAATTGAGGCAGTTATGACCTCTTTTCTGGTAAGATTTTTGGGTACGAAAATCTTTAAGAGGGAGAGTTGTAACAGCTTGTTTTTAGTCAAATTAGAATAATGGTTTTGGGACCAAAAATTCGAGGTCAAAATAATTATTTTAATATTATTTTAATGTCTACAGCATGATAGTATGTTCGTGTAAAATTTTCGTTAAGAAATTTTATCATTTGAATGCTTAATTTGATAAAAAAATTAAATCGCGTAAAGTGTAAAACTTGAGTTCTATTAGCTAAAGGTGTCTAATAGCCATGGAATATTAGAGTGGAGGTCCTTAAGTGGTAATTAGACCATTGGTTCCTTAAGTGGACATTATGGACATCTTTTAGTGTTTTTAATAGTTTATAATTAAGGTTAAATAGATAAATTAATAAATTAACTTAAGTAAATTAATGAAAACAAAGTAGTCATCTTCTTTCATGCTTTCATCCATCGAAAATAGAAGAAAGAAATATCCATAAGAGCTTGCTAGGTTTCGGTTATTTGGATGCTTAATTGGTAAGTGGTTTTTGTCCCGTTTTTAATTATTTCTATATTTAAGATCGTTGCTGCTTAATATAGCTAGCCCAAGGACTATTTTGCAAAAATGTTAAAGGTTTAGGGTTTTCCATTGATGAATATATGTGTATTTTGATGTTTAATTGTAGGAAATGTATGCTTTTTGTTAGATAAACAACATTTGTTAAGTGATTTTTAGTAAAATGTCCAAATAGGGATTAATTTGTGAAATGTGTAAAATTCATGGTTAAATTGTGAAATAAATGAAAATGTGGGCTGCTAGGACCTAATTGAAATTCTTCTAGCATGGGTATAGGTTGAATTGCATGAATTTGTATTTTTATGATATGAGGATTAAATTGTAAAAATGTTGAAATATTAGGGGAAAAAGTGTAAAGTTGCTTTAATGTGTATTTTGGACTGAATTGAATAGAATGATAATTGAATAAGTTAATTTTGATTACGTTTAGATCAAGAAAAGTGAAATACGGATTTAGATCGGGGAAAGGACAATGTTTTGGAATAATCAACTCGTTTCGTCGTTTTTACATTCGATGTAAGTTCGTATGTAATAAGCAGTGTTATATTTGTATTTTAAATGCTTTGATATTTCATAAATTGTGAATACGACCTTACAGATATATTTGATGATGATTCGGCAAATGAGAAATGTCGGTTGAACCTTAGGAATAGATTAGGTTACAAATGACATGCCATTAGGGGTTATGTGATTTGGGTACTGGTCCGAATGGTTCAACTAGTATATTGAAGATATGAAATGGCGAGAATTAGACAAGTATCAGTACAAGTATGTATAGAAACTACGTAAGCGTCGAATTCATGAAAGTTATGAGTTTATGGTTAACTATTTGAGTGCATTTATGTTAACATTGTGGTTAAATGTTTTATAGTATGTTATGTTCTTATTATGAATGGTATTGGATTAGTGAGCTTTGCTTATTATTTTCACACGAGCTTAGTAAGCTTTATAGCTTACTCTATTTATTTTCTGTGTTCTATAGTGAAATTACAGCTAGCTCGGATTCGGGAATCGTCGGAGACCTCATCACACTATCAAGCTATCACTTTGAAATTTTTGAATCTATGTATTTGGTATATGGCATGTATAAGAAGTATGGTCATTTTGCTTATGGTATGGTAATGAATTTAGCCTTTTAAAATGGCTTGTAATTGTTGTGTGTTTGGTTGTGTTAATAGCCATAAGAGTTGGCTTATTTTTGGCATATTGATGATGTATGTATATATGTGAAAAAGGCTCTTTAGTATGTTGTGCTTAATTACCAGTTATAGACTTGTTGTGAATTAGTATTAAGGATGCCAAATGGTTGACATTTAAGTTTGTTTTGCTTGTGTTTCTAGGTAAAGTAATGCATAATTGTAAGTTGCCATTTAGGTGATTTGTGATTGTGAATTTAGCATGAATGAAATGGTCAAATTTGATACTTGTGTGTATTGTGGTTAATGGTATGGAATTAACACGAGTTATGTTTGGTTGAAGTTGGATGAATGCCTATTTATGCCATGTTTTGGTGCCATTTGGTTTGCTGTAGGTATATGCAAAATTGGGTGGCAAAATGGCTTCGTAAATAGCCTATTTTTATTTACACGGGCAGAGACACGAGGGTGTGTCTCAGCCGTGTGTGACACACGGTCAAATTACATAGCCGTGTGTGACACACGATCCCTTAAGTCAGTATGCTGCACATGGTCTAGCACACGGCCTGGCACACGGGTGTGTGATGTAACACCCCCTAACCCCAAACCGTCACCGGAAGAGGGTTATGGAGTATTACCAGAGTTTACAGAATAATTACACACAATTCCATTATTTTTTTTATGTTCATGTTAAAGTTGTCTTCTTGAGAAACAGTCACTAAAATATTTATATCTAGAGCGAAAAAACTCCAAATTAAGTTCCGTTAATTTTCCTTGAAACTTGACTCATATACCTTTCTACTATAAAATTATTAGAATTTTTGGTTTAGCCAATTAGTACGGTTTATTTCTCAAAGTTACCCCTAGTCTGCTGTTTGATAGCTTCGACCTTTCTTTACTAAAATTTAATTATCTCATAACACAGGACTCGGATGATACTCCCGTTTATTTCTCTTGAAAATAGACTCATTAAAGATTCTAAGAATATAAATTATAGCCCATAATTATTTATGTAAATTTTTTAATAATTTTCCCAATTCAGAATAGGGAATTCCAAAATCAATCTGACATTGTCTCACAAAAATTCAAGTTCATACCAAATTAGTCAAATCATATTTTATATCATAACCAACCTAAATTTATTTATTTCATCCTTACATTTAGAACTTAATAATGACACACACATAAGACATCCTAGGTACATGCCATTACCCATAATTAACACACTTTACCACATTGAATTCTGGATCGGCCTGGCATGCTGATTCAACGTTCTATCTTTACTTAACCTGCGCATGGAAACAAACCGTACGCTGAGTATAGGTATACTCAGTGGTATTTCTATAATCCAAACATTTAATAATATAACAAAAACTTAAGATCATAATAACAATTACAATTATCCAATTATTTATTTCATAGATAAATTTCAACTACTTACCATGTAAACTTAATACAAATCATATAATAA
Source organism: Gossypium arboreum (assembly GCF_025698485.1). Taxonomy (NCBI): domain Eukaryota; kingdom Viridiplantae; phylum Streptophyta; class Magnoliopsida; order Malvales; family Malvaceae; genus Gossypium; species Gossypium arboreum. The sequence continues at coordinate 118,166,388 of NC_069079.1, read as the reverse complement.
ACACAATAACTTAATTGTTCAATTCTTAAATAAATCCATTATTAATTACTCCATTCTTTCACTTACTATTCAGTATAGCTTTCCTTAATTTATTCACAATTCAATATCAATAAACTATGTTCAACTATGCACTTATCAATCATATTCCATTTCAATTCATTTCAATAACAGTCAATTTCATTTATATCATATCAACTTACTATCTCTGATAGCTTTCACTATATACATGTGATTCATATATCTCAAATCACATTTCAATTCATCAAGTGGCATCATATATCATCAATTCGAACTCCAATGATTCCATGAACCTTTGGTTCATATTTTCAATCTCATATCTAAATTTTCAATTCTCAATTCAATTTCTCGTCCATTTCAATAGCTTGATTGTAATAACCCAAATTTGACCGGGCCTTGAAACCCAAAACCAAAATTAAAAAATAATAAACAAATGTTTATTTATTTAACAGTCCAGGTTACAACGCCCAAATCATGGGCCCAAAACCAAAACAATTCAGCTAAGCCCGTTTACATCTTACCCAGATACACTAAACTAGCCCAAATATACGGACCCAATACCCAACGGGTCCAGACCTAAACTAGACCGAATTGACCCAAGCTCTCAGAGGCCCAAAACCTAACACCATCAGCTAGGGTTTCTAACCCTAGCTCTCTCCCTACAGCGCCGCAACAGCTTCTGGAAGCTTTGGGGAGCGTCGGTTCAACTCCCCAGATCGAGGCCATCAAAGCACCATCAATGCGTTCGTCCCTCTCGCGACCATACAGTACCGCGATCTCAGGCTTCCCCTCTGGCCTTGGTACCACCGTTAACGCCGAGATCGTCGGAGTACCTACAAAATAGAAAAGGAAACTCAGCAAATAATGGCTAAAGGTACAGTAGACAAGAAATAGAAAGAAATCGGAGATTTCTTTCCTTATGTAACAAATCAATGGCTATAAAAAGCCCTTTGTAACCCTTAAAAAAGATACGCAGATAGAAATAAAAAAACGGATACAAACAGTTTCAAAGGTGATTCTTGTTTTTATATTTTTGTCTTTCATTTCTCTATTTTCAGTATAGAAGCATATGAATATTTATATATATATGTACACAAAAATAACTTAAAAATAAAAGAAAAGGGTTACCTGACGGATGGCACGAAAAAGGAGAGGTTTTTCGAACCCTAGCTACAGTATACGGTGGTCCTAGGGCGGCGCGTGGGCTCGTGGGCGAAGTGTGACCAACGGAGGCCAAAGCCCAGAGCTCCCTTCCTCTCTCTTTCTTTTAGAGAGATTTTTTATTTTTTTTTTTTTAAATCGGGCTTTAAATGAACTAAAGGCTAAGGAATTGGCTCTTATAGGCTTGACAAAACGGCATCGTTTTGTGACCCCAAGGATCCGCGCGTTGACAAGATTGCCCGGGTAGGATCCGCGTTTTTTTTGCAAAATGGATTAATTATCCAATCGGTCCTCTCAACTTTTAATTTCTCATGATTTCACTTGATTTTTTTTAATTTTACCCCAATATTCTAATTTTAATTCAATTGAGTCCCGATGGCTATTAAATTGTATTCTGGAAAACGTTGCCGTTTTGGGAATAGGGCAATTTGCCCAGTGAGTCCCTTTAATTTTGCGCGCGTTTTAAATAGGTCCTTAATTCAGTTTTATTCCTTTCAAAATTTGCCCTATAATTTTGTTAAACTTTAAATTTAGTCCTATATTATTATATTATTCTATATATATATTTTATTTGTTTTATTCTAATTTTACTTTTATATTATATATTATAAAATTATTTTGTTATAAGTATTATTTTTAATTATATATTATTATTACTTATTATATATTATTTTTCTTAAATTATTATTTTACATCTCTTTTATATATAATTATATTTTCATATATTATATTTATTAATTACTTATATATATATATTGTTTATATGTTACTTCATATTATATCTATTATTTTTTCTTATATGTTTATATTACATTTTATTATATAATCTTTATTATGTTTCATTTTATATTATCTATTTATTTTTTATATATATGTTATGTATATCATGTATCATAAATTATATTGTTTTATATATAAAATGTAAATCATTATTATTAAATCATATTTTTAACTCACATTATATACACATTTCATTTTTATTTATTTACTATACATATATTATTTCATTCTAAACCAATATTGTTATATTATGAAATCTCTTACATACTTTTAAACCAATATATTATTATATAATTATTATTCTTTTATTCTTGTTACTATGTTATTGTATTATATATTAAATACTATTGGTAGGAAATGTCTTGTTTTAATTGTATGTATATTTTGTTAGCAATCAATCATTTTTATTAGTTCTTCTATATGTTTTGTATTGTATGTATCATGTATGTGTTAATTTTTTTATTTATAATTATATGCATATTGACATTACATTTATTCTATTTGTATATTATGCATTATTTGATTATGTTTGTTTTTATATCACGCATCATTTAAATATTATCTCATATGTTTATATATCTTGTTTATTCGTTCTCAATACATGCTATATAACTTTGTTTGCATTTTTCTTTTTTGCTTTATATGTATTATTCTTTATATCGTAGTATTCATTTTTTATCTACCTAGTTCAATAATATATTATTACGATTTAATACAATTCTCAGCACATCATCTTTAAAAAGACAAGGCTCCAAAATTTCCAAAAATATAAAGGCAATGCTTGGTGTTTGGAAATTTCAGAAAAGTAGTGCCCTAACTTATTGGATTGCAACTTTTCTCGTTAAGTTCAAATAGTTAAGTACCCTTCTAAGTTTTAAAGGTTTTCAAAATATAAGTGATTGTCTTGGAATTGCGAAGTGATATGTCCTAACTTATTGGATGTAGCATTTTGTTGTTTCGAGATAAAGATTTCTAAAAAGGCTAACTTATAGACAATACTTTGATACAAGTGAACCCAAAATTTTCAAATACTTTAAAGAGGATTACATCTTAAAATTTTTCAGATTTCTGACATTAAAGACATTTGATAATCAATTTGGTACCAATTCTTGGGCGTTACGAGGGTGCTAATCCTTCCTCGTACGTAACCGACTCCCGAACCCATTCTTTTATTTTGTAGACCAAAACTAATGATCTTAAAACAAAATGTTTTAAAGGTGATCCAATCACACCTAAAAAGATTGGTGGCGACTCCTGTTTTCGTTTTTTTCTATTCCCATTTTCTAAAACTCGATTTAAAAATGGTTTCGACATTGATCAATAAAATTTATTCGATTTATCTTTCACTTATTTACCCCTATTAACAAACCCAGACTTTGACGGATACACGGATTCCAACCCAAACACACCAGTACGGCACATTGTGCCTAAAACGGTACATAGTACCTGATCAGTATACGACACATAAAGTGCCTAAAACGACACACGAGGTGCCTAATACAACACACGAGGTGCCTGAAATACGACACATAAAGTGCCTGATCGGTAAAGCCGGCAAATCCCGTACACTTCCAGATCCTATGGCATGCCAATTATATCCGACTCAGCCCGACTAGTTAATAGGGTATTTCATTCACTTTCTCAATTTAATAATTCTTTCATCAACATACCATTCTGATAATCACATATATTCACCCATTTTCACAATTCATACAATTTCATTCAATTCAACAAATATATTTCAATTATTCACATTAATTCATAATTCAATACAATTCAATTCACTTTTCAATATCAAATATTCAAAGATCACAATCTCATATATCCATATCAATTTCCTCATATTTCCAATCAATATATTTTCAATATAACATTCATTCAATATTCAAATTTTTTACATAAATCATATATTATATAATTCAATCAAAATAATTTCAATCAATATAAATTCAATAAATTCATCGCATACTAAATTAATCCATTTCAATTGTAAGACATCATAATTCAATCACTAACAATTTCCATATGTATATAAATATAACAAATAATGACTAAGTTCGGATTATAGAAATACAAACCGTATTCTCTCGAGCTAACTCCTCCACGATCTTTTCTTTTCCTTTAGATGCCGATGGCTTGTTTTCCTTGTTAGCTAAAAAAAATAGTGAATGGTCTTATCAATACATAAATGTATAACTCCCCAGGAATTTCAATTGCGCTTATATTCATCACTGTAGGAATTGGGTTCAAGCTTTCCCAGATTTTTACTAATAACCAGGCAAACGCCGATACTTATACTAATACCAAGGATGCTAATGATCCTGATTAAACAGACGAAGTGGCTTTGATACGCTATTCACAACAATCGGATTTTTAGTGCGAGATGTATCTTTCTTTGATCGTTCGCGCACAAGAAGAGCTCTCCGTACCGGCGGAAGATTTTTTTTTTTAACTCCACTCAGATTCCTACTTGAAAGTAGCTCTTTCAGAATCTGTTGATACGAACCTGCAACAGATAGAGGAGGATTTATTCAATCACATAGTTTGGGCTCCTAGGATATGGCGCCCCTCGAAGCTCTCTAGACTCCATTTCCTACTTTTTTACCAGTAGAACACGAGCAAGAATTGAGCCGGGCAAGGAAGGAGCTGGGTCAACTATTCAATCAAATGATATTGAGCATGTTTCCCATCCCTTCTCGAGAGGCAAGTGGGCTATTTCTTTGCAAAATTGTGCTCAATTTCATATGTGGCAATCGCCAAGATCTCTTTGTTAGTTGGGGAAGAATCCACGAATCGGATTTTTGAGGAACATATCGAGAGAATTGGATTTGGTTAGACAATGTATGGTTGAGTAGCAATCGATTTTTTAGCAAGGTGCGGAATGTATCGTCAAATATCATGAAATTTATTTGTTTACGTATTTCGAGAATATGAGTGTGTGACTTGTTATAATTGATCCTATTGATAGTACGAGAAAATGGGTACATCATCTTGATCGAGATAGTTTTATCCGTTGGATAATCATTCTAGTATCTCGAGCACGGAATATATGAAATGGATCACAAAGTATTTGAACTATGATTCATACTTAATATTCAAACCTCATTTGGACTAAAAAAATTCAAATACTTTGTGATCCATTTCATATATTCCGTGCTCAGATACTAGAATGACTATCCGACGGATAAAACTATCTCGATCAAGATGATGACCCATTTTTCGTACTATCAATAGGATCAATTATAACAAGTCACACACTCATATTCCGGAAATACAGAAACAAATAAATTTCGCGGATATTTGACGATGCATTCTGTACCTTGCTAAAAAATTGATCCCTGTTTACCAACCATACATTGTCTAACCAAATCCAATTCTCTCTCGATATGTTCCTCAAAAAATCCGATTCGTGTGGATTCCTCCCCTAACTAACGAAGAGATCTTGGCGGAATTGCCACATATGAAATTGAGCACAATTTTGCAAAGAAATAGCCCACTTGCCTCTCGAGAAGAGATGGGAAACATGCTCAATATCATTTGATTGAATAGTTGACCCAGCTCCTTGTTGTTTGAAGAATAGTCCACTTCAATTGGTATTTTTTCATTCGGCGTTCTTGCAGAGTGGAACCATGCAGTACCAGGCACGAGATAGATCTTCCAAAGAACAAGGCTTTTTTCGAAAAAGCCAATGATTTTTTTTCGTGTTTCAGAATACGGTTAACCAACATGTTAACTAATCGATTACGATAAATTGGATCGGATTTTGCGCTTTTTTCTTCCGCAGTACTCGGCGTGACATGAGCGTGAAAGGGTTCAAGAATCCATTTTCTTTTATAAGGGCTAAAATCATTTATTTTGG